>NC_084713.1:21286795-22486795 GCF_033807575.1 Cydia pomonella
TTTAACCGTTTAATATAATGAAAGTCTCGTTTGACCAGCAAAAGTTCGGGCTAAACAAAATTGATGTCTATTATGGACCGAACTTGCGGTAGTTTGGTCATAGTTACAGAATAAAACCGATTTGTCCAAAGGCAAAGTTTGTGAGGAAAAACTTACTGAGGACATTAATATAGAGTTAGTACGAGAAAAAATAATAGAAGTATGTTAACTTGTACGAACTTAAGAAACTTTGCCAAGTGAACGCTATAGTGAAATATAGACAACACTACCCTTGTAAACTGTGAAACAAAACGCATCGTTAAGGTGATAAGGTGTCGTTTGGATGTCAACTGCAGCTTGCATTACTGGTGTATCTTTTAATTTCCTTGATAAATGTTGAACACGGCAAACTATCTGGTGCCTGTTTCGCACTGAGCAGGTTGGCGTGTATCTTGCCTCATCAGCAGGTAAGGGCTAGGTACTGTAATAATGAGACGCCTTGATTGTGGTGGAATGGAAACACTCGTCGTAACATTCAGCCAGATTACAACCCTTCATTATCTACCAACTCATCATCATTAACTACCTTTAATGTCTGGCACCCCCCGAATGCTCTTCTGCAGATCTTTATTCAGCTGGCAAGGCAATAGTTCTGAATTCAAATCTATAACTGATGCCAGTTACCTTCAAAAAGACTGTGAAGATTTCCAACCTTCACGCTACTTGTCGCTGGTCCGTTCGATGATGTGCTATGGTCTAGAATTCTGGGGCACGGCTGCGAAATGGCAGCGTGTATTTATTTTACAAAAATGTGCAGTACGGATTATATCATATGCCCTACATGGAACCCCTGCTAGGAAACTCTACATAAATAGCAATATAATGACACTCACGTCAGAATACCTATTTTACATAATTAAATATATTAGAAGTTAAATGAATGTTACATCTGTTACCAATAAAGACGTTCGAAAGCTCATGTATTACACAAAAATATGTTGGGACTCGACATGCTGTCGACTTGTGAAATCCAACAAAACGGTATCTAATGCGTAGGCCAAGCAATAAGAAGGTATAGATGGAAATTCTTGAAACAAAATTTTTGACTCCGTAACTTTGTTTAGAATAGTTAGGAGGTGAACATATCAAGAGTTCCCGGCCGTAGACCTTGAGCTGGAAGGAAGGGGGGGGGGGGTATACAAGGTCGAAAAACTTGACTTAAATAATAAAACTTGTCACGTTAATAAACTTTCATTATGTAAAAGTGGATATACGGTAGCGAAACGGCCAAGCCATATATTTTGACTAAGGAGTAGACTTTGTGAAATTAGGGCTTGTAGAGTTAGAAGCTTGGCTCTATAAGAGATCTGATAACTTTTCGACAGTGCGAGCCCTATGGTCTCGTCTTGGCTACATTTTACATGAAAATGTTTTTGATGTGATTTCATTTCTTTTTGTAAGTCGCTTATGACAATATTCCAACCCCTAATTTAAAGGGTTGGGGTTGAATTACATATCTCGACCCCGAGATACGTACATATAGATATTTCATACAATCTAATTTTTTTACTGTTTCCCCATACAAATAACAACCCCTTTTCCCCCTAACGCCCTTTTCCTCCCCCTTCCGATTTTAGGGGTTGAAAACTATTTAATTCTATATCTTTCCCCATAACAGAAACTAACTACATACCAAATTTTAACTAAATTGGATCACCGTTATTTAAAAAAAAACATTTATTTCAGACAATTGACAATCCATATTTATAAAATTAAATAACATTTAAAAACATACAATCATATTAATTAAATACTATTACACTTTTTAAAAAATCCATACAAATCCCCCCCCCCCCCCCTTTTCACCACCTTAGGGCCGAAAATGTCAATTTTTGGAATTTCTCTGTTGTTTGTGTACTAATACTATCCTACATACCAAATTTCAGCTTCCTAGGACTTCAGGAAGTACCCTAAGGGTTTTGATGATCATCAGTGAGTGAGTGAGTCAGTGACGAAATCGGGTTTCTTAGATATGAATAAAATCTAAAGTATAAGTAAGTAAGTAAAGCTATGCAATTGAAATTTTATATGCTTAATAAGTTAGTGTGACGACACATACAGCACATGCTTAATAAATTAATAAGTCTACTATTAACGTTATATGCCGAGAATTTTGTTTATCTGGTATAATCCAGACCCAAGTTATAAGGGTTAAAAAAAACGACGAAGCGCTTCGAGAAAAGGTAGGTAGTGTCCTTGCACTTCGCTTTGCTCGTCTTGGCGGGGGCGCCGCCGTGCCCCCAGATATCGTATCCGTCAGACGTCTGGGAGTTGTGTCTGGCCGACGAACACAAAGAAGTTTTATCCTCCTGTAGGCCTAAGATGGTCGGCTCTTTATCATTTGTCACCATGCCTGTCCCGTTCTAACAAGTATGTAAGCGCGAAAGTGACAGGCATAGTGACAGGTGATAAAAATGGAACCATGCTGCCAATGCTGAGTCCCTGTGATATGACAAAATAGTATATAAGCATTTTTAAGATCTATAATCAGCGAAAGGCACGCGCTAAACATCATACTTAATCTATAGATACACGTTGAGCTTAGCAATCTAGAATTTAATTTATCAATACATTGCTTCACAATTGCGATGAGAATACGAGTAATTACCGGGTAAACCTGCTTGTATCGTACCTATTTCATTCGTCATTAGTGCAAAGCACTTAATGACAAGTACTAAACACGTATTCATACAGTACCTTACCCATTAAACACTATCTTGAATTCTAGAGACTAAGGGCCAGTTGCACCATGCCCATTTGATGTACTGATCATGTGTAAAAATGGCGCTAGCGAATGCTAACTGCATATTTCGGTTGCACCACGCTATGTGTCCGTTAAAAAGTTACGCTGCCCTTAACCGGTGGTAGAGCACTGGTTAACAGCAAAGTCGTTCGATAAATATGGCGGCGCTTTTTGGAAATTGTCCGTATTTCACGAATTTATGTTTGATTATTAAATAATTTGAGTAAAAAAGTAATGTAAATTATTAAAAATATATTTATAACAATAAAAAGGTGGAAATATCTAAACGCAAAAACGTGTGATAGTTGTCATAATGGTTTTAAATGTCATTTTAGTTGCGAGACGACTTGTGTTTCATAAAATACATTAATTTGTTCTGGATATTCAAAGAAAAGGTGTGTTTTAAATTAAAATCGAGTGTAGAATCAGTTTAAGTTGAGGATAAGACCAGATTGATGCTATCACATGTTAACAAATACGTCCCATAAAGTGAAACTCGACGGCATGTAATGAACACTATTTATCGACAGACTGGTCATTAAAATAAATTTAAAACGCTCTCTGTTTATTGGAATCAAGATAAGAATGTTATATCCCTTAGAAATATTAGTGGACTAACTATAATATTCGAAAACAGCGAGATGACAACTATAAACATATACAAAGTCGGCCTCTGAAAATCGTAACCCACAACAGAAGTGAACTATATTTATAACTATAAACGCACATAAAACAAGATGCTACATATGAAATCAAGTATTTTAGTGTGAAGAAAATGTATTGGACAATTCCAGACCAGTCGGCATAATAGGTTATATATAAGTGGGCAAAATGTGTACCTAATGTAAAACTGATAATAATACTTCAATTCATACATACTTGCTTGTGTTTTATTTGCTTTTACAACATATCTTATTCATTAACCCTAGAAATAACAACTTTGCAAGTAATGAACTAAAAATAGTATTATTTATGGTGATACCTATTTATATTAATATTTATTAGAATACAAAGTTACAATTAGATTTAACAATTAACAGCTCCAAAAATCTACATTTATTTTGAGTGTGGGCTACCTGGGTATCTCTTATCTTCAATTATTACATGATACCTATTATAGAGTCCCACACCCATTAGCGACATATATGGCATGGCAGGGCGTCCTTCAGCATATTGCCGAGGCATCCCTACACATTGAGCTCTGCTTGTGAATGTCAAGGTATCCCTCTGGAATTTTCAGGTTTACCACAGTGTCTTAGACATGCCAGATGACATACTTACCTTGATACTATGCCAAAGGATCTCTTACTGTGTCTAGACAATAGTGGCCTCCGAGCCTAATAAAGTAATTCTTCTGGAAATATCGAATATACATGAGAACAACTGAATAGTTTAATAGGTATAACCTGCTGTGGCAGCATGGTTCCATTTTTATCACTTGTCACTATGCCTGTCACTTTTGCGCTTACATACTTGTTAGAACGTGACAGGCATGGTGACAAGTGATAAAGAGCTGACCATCTTAATTGTTTCCTTTCATACTGGATAACATTTATAAATATAACAGCCAATACCTGGGTTAGATAAAATATATGAGTAATATGGCCTCCCTTCTGTCACCTGAATTTTACTTGTATTCAACCAGTCATACAGTGAAGTTACATATAAATAAATTACAATGTAACAATTGTATGTAACCCTAGCCATATATTTGAAATAACATAACAGTAAATTAGTAAAAATATAATCCATAGGTCTTAATTTGCAAAAGAGCATTACAACATACTTTAGAGAATGTGTAAACCCATTATTTTTAAACCTGACTACACATTTATTATACACAACTGACTACTGACAATACCCTACCTACATATTAACCTACCAGTCCCTATAAATCATCATTTAAAACCTAACATACCTAAATAGCTCTAAATTCAGTCATAATAAAAGGCCCTCAGATTGATTTTATTTGTTTTCCCTATACCAGTTTTTCAACAGCCCATGCATGTTTCATAAATAATTTATATCATGATCACCCCAATAAAGAAAAAAAAAATAGTTGGAATAAACAAGTGAAGTCACCAGTATGACAGAAAATATAATAAGTAGGCACTTAAATCTAATTGTGAAATAATATATTATATGTCAATGAGTTGTTGATTTCTCTCCGGATAACCTTTTACCTCCATTAGTCACTACCTAAAAAGGATTTAGTGTGAGGTAGAAAATAAAGTAAGATAAGGCAACTAAAAATATATTTTATTGTCAAAAATGAAATTCAGATAATATTTATAATACTTTATTTTTCGCAAAAAGTTTTTCCAGTTAATCTAGTGTATGATTCTTGGATTTCTTGAATCGATTCACTTGTGTGTAACTTTCATCTTGTATTCCATATCAAATGGTGTATATCAAATCTGAAAAGAAAGTACCTAACATGAAATTATTATGCATAAAAATATATTGTGATCCATTTCAACCAATGGCAAAACCATTGAAAAATCCTTAGGTTAAGCAGGTTTAAATTAAAGTACAAAAGTAACTCGAATATCTGCTACTACCAGAACTAACAGTGATGTATTATTGTCAACAATATATGTAATTGGAAATGTTACCCCAACTGTCGGTATTTGGGGCATAGTCGTAGGTAGCGTAGGTAATTCCTTGTGCTTAGGGCTCTGAAAGTAGTTAGGGATACGTATTAAACTAATAAGATAACTTACCGGGCAATGCAGCTCCTTGTTTGATTCGGCTTTGCAGCTTGGAAAGCATTTGGACACAGAACAATCGTAGTCAGCAGTTTCACTTTAATGTGCCATTAAGATACATTGTTTTTAATATAATCATAAATATATTCAAGATTGGCATGGCATAAATTGTGTTATATTTAGATTTAAAACCTGAAAAGAAACTAGTTCGCGCCTACAAAAGTTTTCTCGTTGTTGAAAATTTTGACAACTTTGACATTTATGACTGGGTTGCTATATGAAAAAATAATTCTACCATAAAACATTTGGTAGGAACGCATTCATAGTATGGCCACACGGTTAGCGTTTACTTTCTGTTATTTTATAGTTGGTGCAACGCATTTTATTTAGCAATCGATAAGACCCCCACGTAAGCGTTAAAATTTAGCGAACTGTGCTTACGTTAGCAGGTGGTTTGGTGCAACTGGCCCGTAAACTGTGCTCAATGTTGTTCTAACTATTTACAAGTTTCATGAATAATTCAGAGGTTCCAGATACGTTGGCATCAAATTCACTTGGAAATGTCTTTGATTAAGTATTGCAGAGGAGTGACATACTATCACGTTTAGTCGGCTTCAATAGGTAATATTCCTTTATTCATAAAATTACAAACTGTACATCTCAAAAGGGTATTCGTGTCCATATAATTAGGTCGATGTCAATTGAGGAACGGGGGTTGAGAAAGTCCCATTTTTCGGTTTTTCGATTATATCTCCGAAACTATGCGTCTTAGCGACATATCCACTTTTACATATGAAATTTGATTAATGTGACAAGTTTTATTACTCCCCCCCCCCCTCTTCACCCCTTCCAGCTCAAGGGCTACGGCCGGGAACTCTTGATATGTTCACCTCCTAACTATTCTAAACAAAGTTACGGAGTCAAAAATTGTGTTTCAAGAATTTCCATCTATACCTTCTTATTGCTTGGCCTACGCAATAGATACCGTTTTGTTGGATTTCACAAGTCGACAGCATGTCGAGTCCAGCATATTTTTGTGTTTTTGTGTAATACATGAGCTTTTGAATGTCTTTATTTATCTTCTAATATATGTAATTATGTAAAATAGGTATTCTGACATTGAAATCACATCAAAAACATTTTCATGTAAAATGTAGCCGAGACGAGATCATAAGGCTCGCACTGATGGTATAGTATATCCCTAGCTATTTTAGAAAAATACTAAGCGACTAACTTACAATTCAAGTACTCTCACTTTTCTGTTCCTAATTCAACTCAAGATTATATATTTCCTCCACAGGTGGCGCTCACTTCGTGAACCCCTACACCAATGACGAGCCAGACCTAACCCAAGTATGGCTAGAGCTCCCCACCTCCCCCGTCGCTCTGGGCGGCGACGTCCACGTCCACGTCCACGGCGCGTCCACGCCGCTGCGCCTGCGCCTCGCGCGCGACGACGACGACGGACGACTTCTGCTCGCCGTGATGCCATTGGCATTAGATGCTGAAGGCCGCATGACGCTCCCGTGCGGTTACTTCACCAGAGGTGGAATGTACTACGTTGAGCTTTTGGCGGACAATTTTGTGAATGATTATGATAACAATAGTGTTAGTGATGACAGAGTAACAAGAGATGCGACCAAATTAGGAGTGATCAGTGAAGTGTCTAATGATAATAGGGTTACAGATAAAAGAGACGTATACAAAGATGAAACTAACAAAGACAATGAAAGAGTGACAAGAGATTTAAATAATAAAGTGAGTAAAACAAAGAGAGTAAAGAGACAAGAAGAAGGTAGGATAGTGGAAACTGAAGATGGAGTAGTCAAATCGTGGAGTTTTGATGTGCTGTGGCCGTCAGCGAAGTTAGATGTGACTCCGGAGCAAATACAGACGTATCCGGAGAGGCAGGTGACAGCGATATTGGAGTTTCCGAAAGTTATGTGTGCTCCGTTGCTGCAAAGTGCGGATTTCTGGCTCGAACTGTTATATTGTGGACATTCGAGTGGAGGAGCAGTGCTGTGCGATGGGAAGAACACCAGCTCTCACGCCCACGTTTTGTATTCTGAACAGGTAAGAAAAAACCGCTTACTTTGCTTTACTTAGTTATTTCAAGTGGGCATTTTCCGAAAATCACTAACAATTGCCTATAATGCGTGAAAAAACCCCAGATCCTCTACGAAACCTAAGCAAGGTCATATCTTTTGCTACATACTTCTACTTACTGGCAATCCAGAAAGCTTGCTTCACTTTACTCTTCATCTACTTCCTACTTCTACTTCTGCATATGTTTTACCTACTTCCTATATAGTTTTATTAAGATCGTTTCCGATATAGATCCGTTAACCTTTGTCATTTGCTTTTTTTATTATTTAGAATTCGTAGTCAACAGGAAACCCTTACAATTTTGTGATGCTTGTCTATCTGTCTGTACGTACTGCAGTTAAGCTGAATAACTTTTATTCCTAAAAGTATGTTTACAGCTTTCTTTACAATCTAAAGAACATAATGGTACGTTTTCTTGGCATCTAATAAAAAACATGGTCATCCATCATCTTGGAGAGCGGAAATATTATTCTACGTGAACAAAATCGCATACTCCGCTTGGTAAACGATGGAAATAACAACCTAGATAGTTTAAAGCACTTGAAGCAGTTTTCTGCAGAAAATGGAGTCTAGAAAAGTTAGAAAATTTGCTTGACCTAATAACTTGGAACTTAAAATTCATTGTGAAACGGTAGCGAAATCTTCTTAAGGTCTGGGTGCTTAGCCAACATGCCAATCGTTAACGCTCCATAGCGTAGCGTAGTCATTTCTCTCTTACTTACTTACATATTAGTGAGACAGTGGCAGTTGCGTTTCGTTCTTCGCTACGCACCCTGGAGATACCTTCATGTTATTGGTACAGTTAAAGAGTGAGACTTCAGATATGAATTAAATATTAGGTCTTCAAAGAATAATTTCATGCTTAGTGGAGTAAATAAAAACATACAAAACAAGGTCATATTTATTTAGGCTTATCAAAAGAAATTCGTATCAAAGGAATTACAAACAACTCCTTGGCATCATTTTGTAAAACAAAGACTTCATCAGACTATAAAAACACATAAGTTAACCTACAGACACAGAAAACAGAAACCAAAGTTCGTTTATTCTAATTAATTGAGCAAATTTTAGTACGTAACTAGCTATTATTAATAATTGCTAATGAGGAGACGCGTTCCACATAGATTTTCTTACATTTTTCGTACATCGTACATGACCCGCCTGATCTGACGAAATAACGATAATTCTTCTATGAAATTCCATTTCGGTAGAAAACATTTTCCACTAACGAAATAACGATAATTCTTCTATGAAATTCCATTTCGGAAGAAAACATTTTCGACTAACGAAATAACGATAATTCTTCTATGAAATTCCATTTCGGGAAAAAACGTTTTCCACTAACGAAATAACGATAATTCTTCTATGAAATTCCATTTCGGGAGAAAACGTTTTCGATTTAAGTCTTTCTAGTGAAACTAACCGTGAATCATTTAAATCTGTTAATATGTTATATGTCTAGCAATAACAATTGTATAGACGTAAGAGAATCCTAAATCGCTGACACTTTCACATCTATATATGTATACGAATTTTGCTGTGTGGGTGGTTTTTACTCATGTACAATGGCACAACCATACCTTTGGTTGGTCATGAGATTTTTCTGTGTTACGACGACTTTTTTTTTCCTAACAAAAATCTATGAAACTAAGGATCTTCGGAATCTGTTTAGGACTGTCCCTCCCAAATTTTACGATTCTGTGTCGACATCATAAAAAGTTATCATCGCAAAAGAGAAACTCCTTATGCCCAACCACAAGTATGGCGTAGTTCTATAGTGCGAGGCCAAGAAAACACAAAAATGACCCGTACTTTAATTTTATCCAGATGCACGGCTTTCCGGGTCGCCGAACGATGACGCTGCGTTGTGAACTCTTCGGTCAGGCTGGAGACTACGCGCTTACACTTCGGCCTGCTGCCGCTGGGCCTCAGGACCTCGCTACTGCCTTCGTCAAGGTATGTATTGATTTAAACTAGCACGATCGTCGCTCATTATTTATACTAAAACGGGACATCGCGTGAACTTACATTATACATACAGACGTCCATGATTGCGTTGTGGACTGTTATAGGACTGTTAATCCTAGAGACAACGTGCAAACACTTCAGCTATCTGCGGTCGCAAGACCTCTAAAAAGGATGGATTGGACTGTAATCTGGAATAATAAATAAAAAGGAAATGTATCTTTGATGTTAACAGTTAATTACAAAATACTCAAAATGAATACGTGTAATTTCGCATCAAAATGTTTCCTCTTCTACTTTTTCCTAATCAGCGGTGGCAGCTTGGTTCCATTTTTATCACTTGTCACTATGCCCGTCACTTTCCCCCCTGCATACTTGTTAGAACGTGACAGGCATGGTGACAAATGATAAAAAGCCTACCATCTTAATCCTACAGAACACGATACCAAACATGCCCTTAAACAGATCCTCACTATTTTTGTTAATCCTATATTTTCAGAAATCACTTTATCGTTTTTCACAACCAGGACTCCGATTCCGATTTAACAATTCGTTACGACATATCATTTTGATATGACCTCGAAGATCGCTCACGCTGAGAGGTGCATGTGTAATGAGGTGAAAGTCGTGTGTGAGACGCGCCCATCATCAAGGTAATAGAAAACCAGATCAAAACTACTAAGTGTTGGAATGATATCCCCCCACCTGTGCGCGAGGCTAAGAGTATCCGACGGTTCAAATCAAATCTAGGCTTAAAAGAATAGATAAAGAATAAGATCCTTTATGTATACCCATTTTTTACAAATAAATAAATAGTACCTGGGCGACCGAGCTTTGCTCGGTTATAACTATTTATTGTAATATGGTGGTGTATAGGTGATAATCTTAACTAAAAATTTTTACTAAATTAAACTTGTCTAAAACAATAAAAATTAAAAAATTATATATAAACTTGAACATATAAAAAAAAAACAAAAGTTAGTCACCGGGCGAGATTCGAACCCGTTTAGCAGTCCGCGTCTCAACTCAACCCGCTGGACCAGACGGACAGTGGCCGGCAACAGGAAATTAGCGACCATATTCTACGTCGAAAGAAAAACGCATGAAAACTCGAAAACACGCGTTTTCCCAAACATAAGACTAATCTAGATTGATTGTTTACCCCCAAAAACCCCCATATACCAAATTTCAGCAAAATCGTTAGAGCCGTTTATATATATATATACAAGAATTGCTCGTTTAAAGGTATAAGATAAATACAAATAAATAAATATAAAAGTTGTATATGAATCCAGAATATACACGTTGCCAGCCCGGTGAGGGATGCCTTCATAAAGTTAACGTTTAGGTAAATACTAACTCCATGATATACATGTTATTTACTCGTATAATTCTGTTCCAGTGTTAATTACCCCGTAAAAACTCTTATTACCTACTAAATGTTCTCATTTTTTAATGTCAATTGTATAATTTGCTAAATAATACCGATACCTCTTCAGTTAGCTGACCAAGGGCGGGTTTAAATCCAGCAAGCTGTACCCGCACCTTTTTCATTGCTGACACTATCAAATTGTTGCACATTGTTGAGATAAATACTTACCTATACTTTGTACAGTCAGCATCAAAAGTAGCGGATCAAATAAGGTTTCATAAGTATCTACCAGCTTAACAAAAAGTGATGTCTTTAATATAGAGCAACAAAAACTATAAAAGATATACGTTTGAGCGTGAATTTTAGAAATGTATCTATATTTGGAAAAGATATCCGGAATATCAAATACTTTTGGCGCGTTGTTTCATCCGTTACTTTTGATGTTGACTGTACCTATGAACATGAACTGCTGTAAAAAGTAATGAAATAAACGTATTTGTATTTGTAACAAAACTAAAAAGAAACTGTTAAATGTTGAAAATGACTATATATATGTTGAAAACAAAACTCCAACACTCATCTGTTAAACAAGTTTGCGTATAAAACGAAAAGTACGCGGCTCAAAGCTAATAAACATCATTCACTGGCCGAATAGACCGTCATACCCTTCTTAAACCTTCGGAAAAACGTGAACGATCCACTCAAGACCAAAAGGTAAATCAAAGAAGGAAAGGTATGTCTCTTAGGCTGTTTTGGGCTTGAGAATTTAAGAAAGTAACCCTTGCAACGCAGCAGGGGCGCCGATAAATATTAAAGTAGCCACAGGTTGCCGGTTGTTCGCAAGATATATGGCGATTGCGTTCAATTTGAGTGAGAAAAACGAAATAAGAATGCTGTTTTTACTGAAAGGTTCGAATATTTAGGGGCTTTATCTTTAACCTTTGACGAAAAAAGCGTAAGTAAGGTTTCCTGTGAAGGAACAATTGAGAATTATTTCAGTAGCCTCAATATTAACTTTGGGTTCTTGAAATTTACTATCGTCAAATCGTCAGGGCCATCAAGAGTATTTACTATATGTAATATAATAATAATTCCGATAAGCTTGTGGCGACCTGTTGGGGAGTACCGACCCCACGGACCCGAGTACTCCCGTCGATCGGAATTGATCCCAAGGGGACCCACATGATTCTCACCTCTGGCTTGTCTTCATTGGCCGTCCAGAGAGGAGTCGTTAGAGCTATATGCTCCAGGGGTGGCAGACCGGTTCATGGGTGTCTATTGTTGCGCAGGTGAACGGGTTCCAGCAGGCGTTCTATATTACATTAAAGCTCTCCAAGGGACCTATACGTGTTGGATATATATCCCCACGCAAGCCTATCAAAAGACCGGGATGTGAAATCCAATAAGATATAAATAATAATAATTCAGCCTACAAACGTCCCACTACTGGGCATAGGCCTTCTCAATTTAGTACAATAATTTTTAAAACTGTTAAACCGTGGTAAACTTTGAACTGTGATGTTTTTAGATTTTTTGAATTTCACCAGTGTATTAAATATTCAAAATAAAATATTTATTACCACAAAGAATAACATAACACAGGAAGAAATATACACAATAATAAATACCTTAAGTAATAATCATACTTTTTATTTCCGTGTTATTGTAGATAAATTATAAAAGTATCCACAGGTAGCTGACCCTCTTCAGTGAGATGTATGGCGATCGACCTCTCTGAGAACTTGCACTCGGGAAATTCTCAGTTTACGGAGCGTTGAGAGAATAGAAAAAGTTTGTTCACTTAGTTTACAAGTTTAACAATAAAACATTTTTCCGTGTAATTAAAACTTTCTCTTGTTTTGAAATAGATACCATTTACATAAAAAAGTAGATTTTTAGGTACCTATATGCTCTATGATGCTTTGAAAATTCAATGCCCCAATGCCCACTCTAAGACGTGGTTAGTGAACATCATAGAGTTTATAATATGTGTGTAGATAAAATAGTGTACATAACTAGGCATTAAAACACTCGTGTGGTCCTTTTAAGAAACTCACTACGTTCGTTTCTTAAACTCACACTCGTATTCTAATACCTTTCATTATGTAGCAGTCACATCAACTATTATAAACATAGACAGTATAATCATTATCAAACTTTTGGTTTATCAATTTGTTGTTAAAGGAAATTTGTTCCCTATGTATATTGAAATCAAGATCTTCATATTCAGTGTAAAAATATTTTAAAATGTAAAAAAAATATTTATACTGAGCTACGGAAGCCTTAGCCAACTGCCTAAGAGCAAACGCACGGATTGAGGAGGTTGCGGGTTCAAGTCCTGCCCAAAGCGTAACTTTTTTTTTCCTTTAATATAAAATTTGGAGTAGGTATCGCTCGCTAGACGTATCTGTTTGTTAAAAAATAACGAGTACTTTAGCATTTCAATATTTGTTCGGAATAGTTGGGATGTTCGGAGAATGTATATTTAATATTTCATGGAGGAAAACCACACATTAAACAATTATTATTTTAAATTATTACGAATCAACATCCAAACAGCCGCAAACAAGAGCATGATGAATTAAATACGAGTATCTACATATTCACAAAAACCGGCCAAGTGCGTGCCGCAAAATGGACACCATTTGTTATGTGTTGTCGAGGGAGTAAAAATAAAGAATATACAATTATCCAAATGAGATTTATTAAATACTAATCCTAACTAAAACTATACTAAAACTAGAAGGGCGCCAGGAGAGATTTGGTCTGGTGTCCGACCGGGGTTCTCTGCCTACCCACTGCCAGATCGGCTAGCTCAGTCTTTATGCACCGCGCACTGATGCGCGTCCACCAAAAAAGGGCATTACGGTACGCTAAAATAAATACAATTCCCTTGGTGAACAGTTTATGGCACTATATCTTCAAAAAAATATCACTCGCACAAGTGGGATGTCCAGATAGATTTATTTTCCATAAATTTCGATATGCAATATCGGCAATCTTAATCACTACACGAGTGGAGGATTTCCGTACCTTCATACAAATTAAAAAGCCATACCAGCAAAAAGGCGTATATCTTCCCGGCACTTACCTATTTAATGATAATTTTTAAGAAAAAAAAAACGACTTCAATGAGGGAGACCGGTGAAAGAAAGATTATTGTTGATTTTAGATTTCATACAATGAAATTAAAAAGACAGTGTTACGCGTAGTTATGTAGAAAAGGAGGTAAAATGTTGTTTTTTTTTGTCACTGCACCCACCTTGACGACAATAGGGTATTCGACTGTATTTAAAATAAATTATTTCACACCATGCATGAAATAAAGCACCAGATAATTATTAGAATGTGCCTTGAAAACCAAACTGCTTGACAAACATGCGAAGAGAACAAATTTCCAAACGTGAACTATGCGTCGTTGAAGAGTTCCGTTCGGTTCTGTTTATCATCAGCAGTTCCACTTCATCAAATGTCACTTCTATCTACAAATGTAAATGCTTGATTTGTTGATGAAACTACTAAGATCACTATATATATGCCTTTAAAAGTTGACGAGTTCCCTCGATTTCTCACGGATCGTCAGAACCAGAGGGCCTACCGCGAACCACGTTCGACGTGTTGCCTCTCTATCGCACTTGTAAATTCGTACGTAAATGTGACAGGGAGGCAACACGTTGAACGTGGTTCGCGGTAGGCCCTCAGAACTCGAACTAGACAAAATTGTCTTGAAAATTTAATTTGCTTCACAAGCGAAAGCGACAAATCGCCAAACGTGAAATATACGTCGTTGAAGAGTTACATTCTGATCATCATCAGCAGTTCCACTTCATAAAATGTAACTTTTTTAAATGTACATGCTTGATTTGTTAAAGAAAATACAAAAATCACTATATCTATGCCTTTCACATTTGAAGAGTTACCTCGTTTCGTCATGGATCCCATCATCACTGAGTTTTGGCAATAAGGCGACCAATCTGATAGTGATAATCCAATTAATTCAATAAAATAAAAAAAAATTGGTTCAGAAATGACGAAGTAACAAACATAAAAAAATACAACCAAACTGAGAACCTCCTCCTTTTGAAATTTTGAAGTCGGTTAAAAAGAGAACCTTTTTTGGTAACACCTTCTCCCCCTGTCAAACTCGGGGTACTTATATTTTTACCGAAGCTTTGAAGCTCAGACTTTACTAAAGTAAGGACGCTAAGCACAAATAATTTTGTACATTGACCCACCTGTTTCTATCTCTATTCCACGCACGTAATTTATTTATTTAATCGTATGGCTTCAAACTGGTCGCTTATATAATATTGGTTGAAGTGTAATAATTAATTAATTGCTTTTTGAGTAGGTACTATAATTTAAGATCTAGTTTCTTCACCCATCGGGCTGCGTTCACGTAACGCACGCACGCACGCATGCACGTAATTGTATTGCTGTCTCGCCGACTGTATGTATAGATGAATTACCCAATATTTTTTTCCCCAATCGTTATTATTCGCCTTTTTCTCCATATTGTTTAATTTCCAATTTGTCACACTTTTTTACTTCCAATCATATTTTTCGGTGTAGGCAATGTTTTACCAATCCGTATCGTTCACATACATTCAAATTATCTGTACAATATATTCCCCATAGTCTTTTTTTGCCACGGGTTTCAATTTCTGCACATTATTTTCCCTGTGGTATACATCCCTCTTAAATTCTGTACAGTGTCTGTATAATTATACATTTATCCCCTTATTCATAAACGTGTACTAACGTTACGATGCCGCTAATCATCGTTTGTCCCTTTACGACGTATTGGTATGATGGAAAGGGACAAACTGTACAGAATTTAAGAGGGATGTATACCACAGGGAAAATAATGTGCAGAAATTGAAACCCCATAAACGTGTACTAAAGTTACGATGCCGCTAATCATCGTTTGTCCCTTTCCATCATACCAATACGTCGTAAAGGGACAAACGATGATTAGCGGCATCGTAACTTTAGTACACGTTTATGAATAAGGGCGTTATTGACCTCTGCAAACGGATTCCCCATAATATCATACATGGAAAACAGAATTAGAATAAAATGACTTATTACCACGAAATGGGGCTGTAAACGAAATATGAGCTTTTACGCCCACGACAATAAAACATTTATTCCTTTTGTTTTCTATTGGAAATGATGAAAAAACGAGCCGTGGGGAGATTGCGTGGGTTCCGGCCATAATGGATTTAATTTCTTAACGGCCATCAAATCAGAATTCCATTCTGTTAATTAGAATTGGGTGCATTTCCTATATGAATATTTTTTTGTACGTATCTAGAATCAAACCAAGATAAGTTTGCATCGATTTTGATAGCCCAGAATGTGCACGGGTTATTTTAAACTTCTATGAAATTATGACGTTTACTTAACACTTGCACCATCTGGGCTATCAAAATCACTGGCGACTTATCTTGGTCTAACTCTAAGTAGTAAATAGTTAGTTACTTATTTAGTCACTTTTACAATATACATATTTTAGTAATAGGAGAAATGTGTTTCCCTTGCGCTATGACATGGGGTTCTTCAAGAAGCAGGTATTTAGGGTTCTCAAAGGTCGGCAACGCATAAGTGGCTCCTCCGATGTTGCTTATGTCCATGGGCGGCGATGACTGCTTCCCATCAGGCGGCTCGTCTGCTCGTTTACGGCCTATATATAAAAAAAATGTAGATTTTACCGTAATAAACTATTTACCTACTTACTACTCACTCCGTTGGCTAAGCGACCCAAAATAAAATAAAACATGTTACAAAATACAATTCTTACCCTTAAACAGGCAATTTTCGATTTTATATGGCAAAAATGACCACCCGATAAAACTGATTTTGAACTTCATTTCAAAATGACAGAGTTAAATTTTCCGTAATTTTTTATACTATACTCTGTATCCTTAGGTATTTAAATAGAAGTAAACAAACAATTTGTACATTTTCGGGTAGTTATAACATTTATTGGTTAGCCAACCAAATACAAAACCGCCTGGATCTGTCACTGTCCGACCTGACTTTAACCTACATTATATGATCATGTAATGTTTTTATCTACCTTCAACTGGCTTAAAAAGCCATTTGAGGGTAGGTTTTGTTTACTTTTATTTCAATACCTACAGATACATGGTCTGACATGGTTTCGTATCTAATATAACTTTAATATTTCAACCACGTGCCCGTTTTCTATTTCTGAAAAAAAGGACTTCACATGTAGTTATGTATTTACATACGTTAGACTTAAATCGACCGGGATACCTTACAGAAAACCGCAGCCAAATAACACTAGACCCTCCTCATAGTGTTGTGTTCCTGCCGGTGAGTAAGGTTGCCAGAGCTCAACGGGGGGGGGGGGGGGGGGGGGGGGGGGGCTAGAGGCTGTGACTACCCTTTGTATTGATTTCGAGCTCCCGATATCCCGGTCGATTTAAGTCTATTGAATAATGTAAACCGTGAATCATTCAAAACTGTTATTTACATACGTCGTTTGATTATAACATAAATTATCGCTAAAAGAACCAAATTAAAATGGCATCCAGTACTTAATTATACGCTTTGTATTTATTAATTAAAATATCCATTTAGTTTTGATAAAACAAGTGCCTAATTTGCAATTAACATTCAATATTAATTGCCAATAGCTTACGGGTATAAAGTGAAATACATTATTAATTAATATTTACCGATTTATTGAATATTGATGTTTGTTAATGATTCCGAAATTGGAATAATTTTGATGGACTTGTTATTGGTAATGGAACTTTGTGATAATTAGCTATAACCATTATTAATTTGAAATTAATTATTTTCAAGTTACTTATACACACACATACACGTCGGATATAAAAATATTAGGTACCAATTAAGTCTAAGCAAAATTTATAAATTAGACTTATTATATATTTAGAGATTTTTCACACGGTAAGACGTTAGCGAGCTATGGAGTTGACATTAGCAATAAAATTCAACTCATTCATACTCATACCGACGGATTGAGATTGGTATAAGGAAATCTCTGTTGTACGGAACAGGTTTATGTTTTCAAAATGACGGGCGTCTTACCGAGGTTTGAGCATTATTTTTTAGCTCCTCTACACGATGGCCCAGCGTACGCCAGTCCAAGGGACGCATTTATACGTTAAAGGGAGCAAGTGATATTGCTATCTCATTCCACCGCATAGCTTCGTCCCTTAGACTGGCCTGGGCTGGTGGGCCATCGTGTAGAGGAGCCCTTTAACTCTACGCCAACTATTAAGCATAAGACTATTTGTCCTGTAGGGCTAAGACGGTCGGCTCTTTATCATTTATCACCATACCTGTCACGTTCTAACAAGTATGTAAGCGCGAAAGTGACGGGCATAGTGACAAGCGATAAAAATGGAACCATGCTGCCACCGCTGGTTTATCAGTGGCTCACAAATCTCAGCTAATCTTATCCAGAAAAGACCCGCGTTCTTCCAAATGTCGTTCACAGCATTAATTATGATGGTTATAAGGTACCATTGACGTAGGATCTCCAAAATTAAAATTCAGCCAGCCGTGAACGCAGGGCATTAAAAATCGTTCCAGCAGGCATTGTAAAAGCCTCTTTTACAGACCTCACAAACTTTACGACTCCACCCGAATTGTAAAGTTGTTGCGACATTCCCTTTTTGAGATCCTGGCAGGGTCGCCATGAAATATAAGAAGTTCGTTGGTGGAAGGTTACTCGGGCAGAGTCAGGGTGGAGAGGCAGGAGCGTGGTAGATAAACAAGTCGTAGTTAAGTCCAAGTATATGAATCCCTTTATTTAATCAATGTTAGTCTATTTATACACATAGGTTGTCGCTGACCCAAGCAATATGCGTTTATGTCGCAGTAAACCAAAGTGTTACTGCTGAACACTAAAAGTGGCTAATTGCCATATTACACTTGACTCTTGACTGAGGACTTCCAGTTCGAGCGTTAACTTGAAAGCTAGCCTCGTTATTAATTCCTTTGTTTTTTGCTCATTAATATTGTTTAGTGTGATATCGATAGCTTTATTATACACTAAACTAATGTGGTAGTGTGCAGTGAATGGAGAATTAATCTTAAAACGCGTTTAACCACCATTTTGGAGTCAACGACCGGTAGTCCACGTGCTACTTATAAAGTCCAGTTATCGCTTTACAAACGCTAATAAAATCACTGTACGAGTAGACTGCCTTGTACTAACCGTACAATTTTAGTCGTATTTAAAGCTCCTAATACCTTGATACTGGCGAAATACCCACCCTGGGACCCGGGTACGTCCTTAAACTACGTCCAAAAGAGAGGTATGGGCATTGTGAATGTCATCTCGCTTTGTGTGGTAGGGCACAGCCAGTGGATGTCATATCAGATCTAGAGCCGAGCCCAACTGGGGAAGTACCTCCACCTTACAGAAAACAGCAGCCAAATAACACTAGACCCTACTTATAGTGTTGTGTTCCTGCCGGTGAGCAAGGTTGCCAGAGCTTAACGAGGGGGGGTTAGGGTCGGCAACGCGCATGTAACTCCTCTGGAGTTGCAGGCGTACATAGGCTACGGAGACTGCTTACCATCAGGCGGGCTGTATGCTTGTTTGCCACCGACGTAGTATAAAAAAAATAGTCCCACTGGACTGTAGCCATAATTTTTAAAGAAATAATGAAAGACTTTTGACTGCTTTTATAATTATTTAATATTATTTAGCTGAAGCTCTCCATACATTTTTGACAATACTTACACCATTTTCCGCTATTAAAAAAAGTTGTGATCGTTCAATAAAAGTTTTCATTGCCTTAAATAATATTATAAATGAATATTAGCAAAGAGAATTTGTTCAATTTGTTAAATATCAAAAAGTGACGCCATCTTATCGGGCACGTCCTAAAGGTTATGGCGCCATCGCTCGAAACGATGTTGCTATACCTTTGGTCTTTGATCTATTAGATGGCGCCACTTTTTGATATTTAACAAATTGAACACATATCAATGAAAGAATAAGGATCAAAGTCAAATGGCGTTTTAAAAGTTTTTAATTATGTGTCGAAAGATGGCAGTAAAGCGTCACTACAAAAATTTCTTCACAACTCACCTTTATTTCAATTTCTCTTTGATTATATTAAGTATCGCGGCATTTCAATATTTGACATTTGCCAACATGTGCGCAGTACAGCCAGCTGCAAAAATATGTATCGAGAGAATCGTCTCATAAATATGGTACTACGCTCTTATTGCACTGGAATAAGATGCTATGGGACATATTCTTGAGTAAGATGTGTACACCCATATTTTTAGACTTGACTGTACCTATAGTATTTTTCAATCTTGATGGGTACGTTGACGAGTGTCAATTCAATACAATTTAGCGAGATTTGGCGTTTATAGATTATAAATAATATGGAAATGACATTTGTCACCCTACTCATCAAGTTTAAAAAATACTATACAGCAAACTTACTAATAGTCCTTTGTGCCTAGTATAAGGCCTGAGTGGACGCTCGAGTTGGGCGTGCAGCGGGGCGGGGTATTTCCAATTTAAATGATTTACTGTGAAACCTTTTATTTTGAATGTATAATTGTAATGTTGTTTTCAGACAGGAATAGGAACGATTTCAGGAAAAGGTCGAGGTTTTTTTTGGCTTCGGTATAAGGGATTTACTCAAATAACATCATAATTAATCGTAGGTTGTAGGGAAAATACATTATTTGAAATATATTTTTTTTATCCTCCATCATTAGTAATGAGTCTAACGAGTGGGAAGATGGTAAAAATTCATTATCATCCCACTGCTGGTCCGAAGTTTCATTATATAAAACATCTTAACGCAAATTTAGATTTATATTAATAACATACTTACTAAAGAAAACATTGAGTTCAGTTCAGATGTAATTCTTTATAAAAGACATGATAAAATCCACAGAAATATATCCAGATAGAAGAAAAGAATTCACCAATTTGTAGGGAGACCAAGCGTGTAACATTTTGCATAGGTACTTTGACGTCACGAGCGTAATTTAGAGATGGGAAACATAAGCCGCGCGAAAACGATTCAAAAGCATCGGATTACAACGTTAGAAGCGGGAGGTTGCGTGCGTGCTGCGCGGCGACGAGAAGTCCAAAACATCGGACGTTCGTCTTTGTTGTGAGTGAAAAGAGGTAAGGACATACCTTTATTCGTGTGATGACAAACAATTTACTCGTACATCATTATCACTAAATTATATTACGCCAGTTATTGTAGGTTATTTTAATCGATTTAAAATATCGATAAGGATCGACAGAGGAATAATATTATTTACTATGAAAATATTCAGTGTTATCTTCCATTCACAACAAGTTAATCTAAGTTACATCCCGATAACAATATCTTTTTCAGTCTTTTTTCCTCGCGTTGTCCCGGCATTTTGCCACGGCTCATGGGAGCCTGGGGTCCGCTTGACAACTAATCCCAAGATTTGGCGGACACTAGTTTTTACGAAAGCGACTGCCATCTGACCTTCCAACCCAGAGGGTAAACTAGGCCTTATTGGGATTAGACTTCCTCACGATGTTTTCCTTCACCGAGAATGACGGGTAAATATCTAATAACATTTCCCGATAACAATATACACTCGTTTATTCATCAATAACAACAACCACAAAACGAAAATACCCAAAAGTCATTAATTGCAACCGCGCCTATCCGATCCCAACACTTAGTATTTGATAAGTAATTGGCTTAAAAATAAAATTTCAAATGTAGAAGTAACCATAACCTGTTTGTTAATAATATTCGCTTTGCACTACGTACATATAGCTGCATAATAATATAAAAATGTAATTATCATTTCCTCTGTTTTCAAAACCGATTTTAATCGAGTAAGAAAATCGCAGTGTACAGCACTGTGGTACAGCACTATTCTTACTTTTGACAGAAAAAATGAGAAATCGACCTTGAACGTGAATCGACAGTTTGAATAGCTTATTTTTACATCGCTGGTTTTGAATGCACGCAAAGTCTGGCTCGTCAAATTAAAGCCGCAATGGAAAACTAGCGTTGGCACACAATCACCCGCTACTGTTTCGATGAAAATAGTAAAATAAATCGTTTATTAATTAATAACAGAGATTTAAGGACAAACAGTACCCCTAGTGTAACTTTGATCGACATCAAAACGTGACGAACGCGTTTGCGTTAACTCTCATTTTGTATAGGATTTTGAGTTTCCAAAACGTCCCGCTTGGCGCGCTCTTTCTAAATCCAATACAAAATGAGACTAAACGCAAACGCGTACGTCACGTTTCGAAATCGAATTTATTTACACTAGGGGTACAGTACTCACCGAAAAAAGGAAATACCTCGATTTACAGCTCCAACTTTATTGGAGTCGCTTGAACAATTGGTTATTGCGCAACAAACTATTTTGTGTTTAAAACCTGACGTCGCACGCAGACCGCGGTCGGGAGCAGACTGAAGTGCGCTGCGAGCAATGATGAGAAATTCTCATCATTTCGCCATGCGAGGTACATACACTCTTTCCTTCTATCTAGATATATTTCTGTGATAAAATCCAAGCGACCGTTATCGATCCGCCTCCTCAATCCAAGATGGCGCATGTTTCGAAAATAGTGTTGTGCCGTTGAATCGTTATTTCATCAGTCGTTAACAATATACACTTAGTTATGTGCAATAAAGTGACATACATACATGACATTCACAGTGTCCATACCTTTTTTGGACGTAGTTTAAGGACATACCCAAAGTTAAGGTGGTTAATATAAAACATCTGTCCTCTACTTTTTCTGCATAAAATAAATATAAAGCTACTAGGTATTCATTATATCTACTTAGTCATAATCCAGTAATCAAGTTAACCTCACAAACAACATGCAAATAAATAAAACAATAAACGAAGTAAAATCAAGATTTATCGCCCGGGCGTGCTATCGAAGCTAAATGTTCAATTACTTCCTAAGCATCCCATCTCTACTTCTGATATTGAAATTTAAACTTTATACTTTAAGAATAAAGCTGCTTTTGAAAATAAAGGCTAGTTAGATACGAGGATTTGGAAGTAGTGAGATTATTTCCAGTGTAATGTCGGAGAGAGCATTTGTTTTATCGATAATGTTCTGCATACTTCTGTTTCAATTTTAAAGAAAGCATAAATTATATGCTTCCTTCTGGTGTTTTTATTGTGGAAATGCTTGGTAAGTGTTTTAGTGTTGAATAAGCAGCAATCAACACTTTTTTCAATTCTCATTCTCTGAAAGTTGGTCATTGTTGTTTTAAAAGGTGTGCAGAAAATGATACATTTTTGCTCTAGAGCACTGTACCACAAAATAAAAAATGGACAGAAGGTCCGTTCCCGCCGTTCTTGAAAATACATACCTACCTAAACTTGTCCGACTCACTAGGGTTGCTTCTGTATTAATTTTGAATTTTAAAAAGGAGTAGGTAATATAAGTTTACAGACATACATACATCGATTCGTTTATACATACATCTTATCATGTTTACATTCCTTAGAGACTGCATTTTGACGTACATGACAGTAGGTACCTACCTACGTAGCGGCGGGGACGTCAAGTGAGCAACGCGCGCACAGCCCGACTAAGCTCTGCCCGAGAGTGCCCGAGAACGCCTGTAAATGTAACCTCTGTGTGCGTAAATGTCACGTCTGTGTGCGTGCGGCGAAAATGGCACTTTGTACTGAGCGGACTCTCTGCTCCGGCGCGCGCCGCCGCCATTTACTTTGTGACTGTACTTTCTAAGTACATTATTTAAGGTACCACTTCAGTCTCGGACTACCTCGACAGAAATAGGGGTGCCTATCATCCCTTGGTTAACAATCTAACAATCTACTATTACGTGATTTTAACTTGATGACTTCCCTAGCTCTTCTTCTGAGGTCTTTGGGGGACAAATACTTATTAAGGTCAACGTGGGGAAGACCAGCATATAAAATGGTTTACTGAGAATACCGCCATAAGACAAGAACTTGACGACCGGTCTGGCCTAGTGGGTAGTGACCCTGTCTATAAAGCCGATGGTCCCGGGTTCAAATCCTGGTAAGGGCATATATTTCGTGTGATGAGCACGGATATTTTGTTCCTGAGTCATGGGTGTTTTCTATTTATTTAAGTGTTTATATATTATATATATCGTTGTCTAAGTAGTAAATATTAAATAAACAAATATTATAGGAGATTATTACACGAATTGACTAAGTCCCACAGTAAGCTCAATAAGGCTTGTGTTGCCCTCAACAATCAATCTAGAGCAGAGTCAATTCGTGTAATAATGTTTTATAATATTTATTTATTTTATATTTATTTAACTGATGTTGTTCTCAGAATGGAAGAACTTCATTCCTCCTCTCCCGATCTTCTGTAAGTGGAGTATGTACAGTGAGCTGAGCGAAATTTTATAGAGAAATTATGAATGAATTCATTGATAAAGTCGCCATGCACATGTACAAACGAAAGAGTTAAAAGCGACGACAGAGCTTGTAAACGATCTTCTCCGTGTTAACCTTAAAAGGATACAGGAGCTGAGATTTAAATATTTTAGACGAATATATCCGTCTCGCTAACGGAAGCGGCTCCTAAAACTAGTGCGATAAGGATGCCAGAAAGCCAGATAGGCGAAAAACCCTGCGTAAAAATCACAAAAAACGGTGCTCTGTACTCGACGGTTTTCTCCTCCAAAACTTAACCAAATGTATCGAAGTTTTGAGATCTAAATGGTAATGAAATTACCTGTGTCGGACTGTTTTACTTTTAAGGCTAATTGATTTCAGTTTGGAACACCATGATTCTCTTTGCGGCCTAGTAAATTAGGCCGTTTTTGCAAATATTTGAAGTGCACTAGCGCCATAAGAAACAAAAATATCAAAATAGCAAAACAGTCCGAGACAGAAATTAATAATAATATTTTTTGTTGATAAAATCATTGTTCTAGCTTCAAAAACCACGGAGGAAACAGTCGAGTACGTTTGTATGGAGAAATGACCTTATTTACGAGTGCGTTGTCAAACAAATAGGTAGTATTGTATGTAAATATGTAAATGTAATAGTTTACATCTCACCTCAGAAGATTATTCCTTCATGAACTTTTCCAGAAAATGCAAAATTCTCGTACGCTTACCACGCATGCAAATGTCTCTCGTATGAATAAAAGGCGTTAAAATGCCTTTTCATCACAAATGAAGGCAAAGCAGTTTAAACCAAGAAAATTGTGCAGAGCAAAGAGAATGCATCAAATACATACATATACATATATAAAGTTTTAAAACTAATAAATATAGGGTAAAGGCACCTATTACCGTGGTAGTTAAGGAACTTTTCAAAAGAGATCCAAAAATTAAGGGTATCAATGCTGTCTAACAGCCAGGATTTTTTTTTTTTCATCAGAGCAATTAATGAACTTTCCGTTTCACACGTTTTTGGATTCATTTTGGGTTATTATATGTATTAAAATAATTTTTGAAGCCAAAATGACCAAATCTTCTATTACCGTGGCAAGGGACAGGCTGTGATTCTATTATCGCGAATTGAGCTTTCATTACCGAGGGTACAATTAGCATGATTTTTCTGCACTCGTTAACAGAAACCAAACTCAAAATTCGAAACCTAATACCGAGGGTTAAAACAATAATAACGACGTGGGTTCTGTATATTATTTTTGTGTCATTAAGTTTAATAATGACACAAAAATAAAAAATAAAACTATATGTTTAAAAATAAGAGATATATTCGAAGAGATTATAATTACACTTTGGCACAATCAAATACTATTAAATAGTTAACTTACCAAGTACCCACGAGTACCTGTATAACAAGTTATAAGTTGAATGTTTTACATGTAAAACAACAAAAATTATTGTTAGTAATGTTTTACTAAGGACGTATATGACAAATAGGCCTGCCTGTTATTAAATAAAGTAATTTTTAAATGCTATAAAGATTGATAAGAGTTTGTCTTACTGACATAATTAGCTGCACAAAAAAAAACAAGTAAGTAACATTTTCTCATAAGGCACAGCGTAAATTATAGTCGAAATTTTATAAGCTGGACGTTTACCACCTGAGGGAAAGTTTACCACAGTGAAATGGTAAACGTCCACATTATAAAATTTCGACTATATATAAAAACATGAAATTTTTTAATATATTATGTGTTATAATTTACCCGTTTATAACTAACAAATCACAGTACTTTTCTTATTGCTGATTCTTATAGCTAAAAAAAATCATGTCTGAGATTTTGGACTACTGTATAAATAAAATTATATAAAAAAAAATCTAATCGGAATTGTCCGGCAGTTGGGTACCCTTCCTTGTCTGTCAGAGTAATAACTGAATCAGAAAACAGAAGAATTTAAATCTGATAATGATAACTGAAGTCTAAATTTTATCAACGAAATCTGTACTTGCGGTACCCTAAATGCGATATTTCAATACAATACCAAATAGTCACTCGGTAATAGATAACTCTTTAAGAGCCTATTACCGACCCATTCGATATTTCTCTGGGTCGGTAATAGATTTCTATACATTCTATTACCGAGGGTAATCTGATCATACCATCGGTAATAGGCTTAATTTGGAGTTTAATTAAACCTAATTCCGACCCATAAAAAGAATAAAACACAGATGTTTTTTCAAATCAAATCAAACACGTATATTACAAGCTTCTTGTAAAGACAAAATAACATAACTGGCAACTAAATTTTAGGTTTTAACTCAAAATAAAAAAAAGTTGACAGATTAAGGGTTCCCATAGAAACAAGGAAATCGGTGCTGAAGTTTTTGTTAAAAATTAAGGGTTAGTTGAATACTTTCCATACCACGGAAATAGCTCTTTAATAGCGTGAATAGATCAAGATTGGAATAAATAAAAGAAATTATAAAATTGATAATTTGTACCAAAACTAAAGAGTAAATAACAAAACTACCACTTTTTCTATTAACGTGGCATACCACGGAATTACTTACCATAGAAGTAAATGGCGCCTATCACCGCTGTATTTTATTTTCAATTTTAAACGTATTTCCCGGTCAAAAACTAAGTTAAAAGTAATTCAAAATCGTGTAGAAAACAATACACAACCTCTTAAAAGGCATTGCACTAGTTTATTTGCCATAACTATTACGTAAAACACTAAGTAAGATTGGAGTGCACTTACCTGTGGAGTCACGCGTCTGTATGGAACAACCGGTTCTTGCGCCGCCGTCGCACAAACTGACGAATCGCGAGTTTTTTGTTACACTCACACAAATGCACACTAATGGGCACGATAGACCAATGAATGAGCTTGTTTTGTGTATGCTTTATTTCTTAGAGAATAGATCTGTTTGCTTGCAAAATGCGTATTTGTAAACACCGCGGTGTTAGACGTCGATTTTGATACCCGCGTTAATAGCCGCCGTTACCCAGCTGTCTCGGCACCAACTACGAATTCGTAGCTTTTGGTGTCGAGACACTTGGTCCGTGGGGCGTGGGCTCCACAGGGAGCTTGGAAAGCGATTGAGGGAGGCAACGGGAGACCCTCGCGCAGGCAGTTTTCTCGCGCAAAGGCTTGCCGTCGCGATACAGCGCGGGAATGCTGCCTGCGTGATGGGCACCCTGCCAAGAGGCCAGGGTCTGTTTTAGGTTTCTTTATTTTTTCTAGGTAGGTTTAGTTTTAGTCGTTTTATTAGGGTTCCGTAGCCAAATGGCAAAAAACGGAACCCTTATAGATTCGTCATGTCCGTCTGTCTGTCCGATTCTGTCACAGCCACTTTTTTCCGAAACTATAAAAGCTATACTGTTCAAACTTGGTAAGTAGATGTATTCTATGAACCGCATTATGATGTTCACACAAAAATAGAAAAAAAACAATAAATTTTGGGGGTTCCCCATACTTAGAACTGAAACTCAAAAAATCTTTTTTCATCAAACTCATACGTGTGGGGTATCTATGGATAGGTCTATAAAAATGATATTGAGGTTTCTAATATCATTTTTTTCTAAACTGAAAAGTTTGCGCGAGAGACACTTCCAAAGTGGTAAAAAGTGTGTCCCCCCCCCCCGTAACTTCTAAAATAACAGAATGAAAAATCTAAAAAAAATATATGATATACATTGCCATGCAAACTTCCACCGAAAATTGGTTCGAACGAGATCTAGTAAGTAGTTTTTTTTTAATACGTCATAAAAATTTAAAAAAAAAAATTTTTTCATCAAACCCATACGTGTTGGGTATCTATGGATAGGTCTTCAAAAATGATATTTAGGTTTCTAATATCATTTTTTTCTAAGCTGAATAGTTTGCGCGAGAGACACTTCCAAAGTGAAAAAATGTGTGTCCCCCCCCCTGTAACTTCTAAAATAACAGAATGAAAAATCTAAAAAAAATATATGATATACATTGCCATGCAAACTTCCACCGAAAATTGGTTCGAACGAGATCTAGTAAGTAGTTTTTTTTTAATACGTCATAAAAATTTAAAAAAAATTTTTTTTCATCAAACCCATACGTGTGGGGTATCTATGGATAGGTCTTCAAAAATGATATTTAGGTTTCTAATATAATTTTTTTCTAAACTGAATAGTTTGCGCGAGAGACACTTCCAAAGTGAAAAAATGTGTGTCCCCCCCCCTGTAACTTCTAAAATAACAGAATGAAAAATCTAAAAAAAATATATGATATACATTACCATGCAAACTTCCACCGAAAATTGGTTTGAACGAGATCTAGTGAATAGTTTTTTTTTAATACGTCAATAAATTAAAAAAAAATTTTTTTCATCAAACCCATACGTGTGGGGTATCTATGGATAGGTCTTCAAAAATGATATTTAGGTTCCTAACATCATTTTTTTCTAAACTGAATAGTTTGCGCGAGAGACAGTTCCAAAGTGGTAAAATGTGTGTCCAAAGTGGTAAAATGTTGAACAAGATCTAGCAAGTAGATTTTTTTTTAATACGTCTTAAATGGTACGGAACCCTTCATGCGCGAGTCCGACTCGCACTTGGCCGCTTTTTTATAAGTAGTCATAATTTAGTTTTAATATTATTATTATAAATAAAATATATAAAGTTTGAAGTATCCTTCGGAACCACAAACGCGGTCCTTATTTGGTTCTTTATTCACGATCAGGCGCGCCCTCTTCCTTTAGAATCCGTCTAAGCTAACTTAGCTCTGATTTGAACATGGAAAATTATGGAAGCGCCTCAAATGTACGTCTTATTTTCATAAAACTTTATCTGTACACTCACTAGTACCTACTCATTAGTACTGTGCCCGTACTAATGCGTAGCGTGCGTTAGTGCGTAGCGTGTTAGTGCGTAGTAGTGCGCGTGAGATATATACTAATGTACTTATTAAAACCGAACATAATATTTTACAACTATTTCATTTACGAGGAACGTTTACATGGTTTGTTAGAAAAAGTGCCAGTGACGGGTATATGTATACAAAAAGTATTAATCACGGTGCATTTAGCGCCTGTCCAATATTAAAGGCAATGAATCTTACGCACACTAAATCTAAAATCGCAAATAAACTTCAGGAGTGTGAACAACTAGTAAATAGTTTGGCTTGAATAATGAACTAACGATACAACACACACATTTTGATCCCTCGAATTTACTACTCATCTTTCAATTTGTTCACAGGCGGACTGGTCGGAGCAGTTCGTGCTAAACGTGCACGGCGGCAGCGTGTTTCCCTGTGGAGAAGGAGTGCGAGTGCTCTTCCAGTACCCTGAGTGCGTGCTGGAAGGCGCGGACAGAGTACGGGTTTTTGGGCGAGATCCCGAACGGCTGAGATACGTCGCGGAGAGGAGAGTGCGAAGGTTAGTACTGAAGTTTGGGTGTGACAGTGAGTGCCATGTTAATACAAGTGGTTCACAGGCGGACTAGGCAGTTTGTGTTAAACGTGCACGGCAGAAGGAGTGCGAGTTCTCTTCCAGTACCCGTAGTGCGTACTGGAAGGCGCGGACAGAGTACGGGTCTTTGGGCGAGATCTGAAACGGCTGAGATACAAGTGATGTGCCGTCGAGAAATTACGCACTTACCGTAATTTTCATTTATGAAAATTACCGTAAATTAGCGTAATTTACCGTAATTTATCGTAATTTACGGTAATTTACCCATGAAGAAAATAAAATTAAGATTGAATTTTGCTTACAACTTTTGTGGTTTTTAAATATGTTTTACGTTATTATTATTAAGTGTAGTAATGTTATGTGACATGTGGTTTATTGGTATATTTAATAGTCTTATTTCGCCTTATCTTAGGCCTGGGCCTGTAGAGCTGGCTCTATCTCACTGGGCTTCCTTGTACGATGGCGCCAAAGCGCTTAATTCTGGGTCACCATCCCTCTTCATATTGTACTACCATGTGTTGGGAGGTCGTCGTCTTCCCAGGAATATTGTGAAGATATTGTTGTAGCACGGGCAGGTTTATGTAACTTAACGATGGGCGCCTATTTTTCGTGACGGAGGGTGGGGGCTAGTCCAGCCAACTCAACCCCTTAAGAGGAAGGGCCACCTGCTGGATCTTGGAAGAGCGACTTGGTGAGTCTTTCATTGATAGCCAGAGTGCTGTGTTCTGTGTCGTTGCAGCAGAAGTGAGCGTATCTTCCTAAAGGACATCAGGAGAATAAATTCTGGGTTAATCGCCTCCGCACCTGATCCTTGCCTGGCAAGCTCATCTGCACCGTCGTTACCCCAGGATCCATTGTGTCCCTTGATCCATTGAAGGGTGAGATTCTTATTAAGACATACAGCTATCCCATACGGAGGTCTCGATTAGTCGTTCGTGGCATTCATGTATCTGTTTGAATGTAATTATATGGCTTAGGGCCATTAAGAGTGCTCTACTGTATGATAGTATGTGGATGGAGGATTCTACTACCTCCTTGCAGTGATGATAGCCGCCGCATTGATGATGCCCATACACTCGGCTTCGAATACTGAGCCATGAGCACAAAGTGGTAATGGACATGTTTAGATCTTCTGAGAAGGTTCCAGAGCCCGACCCACTCTCTGTATTGGACCCATTAATGAAGATTCTCGGCTCACTGGTATTAAGTCCTCCGTGATTGTCGTTCTCATATAATTGTACCTTTTGTCGAACGTTGTTTATGAATCCGATCCGTGCCTGCTCTGAGCATTGGAAAGTCTTCGTAAACCTTTTTCAGGCATATTGTGTGCTGAGCTCCCAGGTTAGATCATATGTTGAGGTCGTCGAGGTTTCGCAACCTTACCGCTGAGGAGGTGGCTTCTTGCTGTATGTGGGTGGAGCGGTGGAAGGTTTAGCATGACCTTCATGGCTGCATTATGTGTGGACCTCGTGTTTTGTAGGGATATTTAAGACAGATTAAATTGGCAAACTATAATTTCGTTTCATTATGTGGCCGGACCATCTAAGCCTTCTTTTAGTTTGTCAGTAATAGGGACCACTCTGAAAGATCCTGCTGCGCTATCGAGACGAGTAATAGGACATAGAAAAGTCGAGCGCTATGAATGTAGGATCTTGAGGGCCATCGGGAACTATTTTAATCCGTTAGTACCCAAACTGTACAAAAATATAGTTTCCACGTGTTGTTTTACGGTACATTGCGAACTCAGCTGATAAGCGCTCACCTGTTTATACCCGCAATATAACAGCTTAAAAAAACAGATGTAAAAAAAAGCGGTGGTAGCCGAGTGGATATGACGTCCGACTTTTAATCCGGAGGTCACGGGTTCAAATCCTGGCTCGTACCAATGAGTTTTTCGGAACTTATGTACGAAATGTCATTTGATATTTACCACTAGCTTTTCGGTGAAGGAAAACATCGTGAGGAAACCTGCATACATCTGCGAAGAAATTCAAAGGTGTATGTGAAGTCCCCAATCCGCATTGGGCTAGCGTGGGGACTATAGCCCGAGCCCTCTCGCGCATGAGAGGAGGCCTGTGCCCAGCAGTGGGACGTATATAGGCTGAATTATTATAAATTATTATAATAAAATGTCTTAAAACACACTTGTAATGAAAGCCAAAATTACAAGTCAAACTTTACCTTCTGCTGCTTCGAGCGCCACTCAGGTATAACGTAACTAGCTTGGTCTATTGGTCAAATATGGCGTAATGAAACGCCTCTTAAAGGCCATAGATGGCACGATTGGGTGCTTGACACATATTGAATATTATAACAAAATTTAGTTAAGTGGATAGAAAATAAGCCATCCATTATAAAAAAGTGGAATTAAAAAATATATATTGAGATTATAAAAAAATACAAGGCTCCGAAATCTCAAAAAAAATTTTTTTTTTCTTTCAGAGATAGAAAAGAAAATGGTACCATTCGATTCCTTACATTTTATTGAAAAATAAATTGTATGACAACTATACACATAAACGCAATATTTCAGGGTCAAAATGGCAATTTCCTTGATCTTCCATACATTTAGGACACACTTATATGATGTGACGTCACATCACCTTATCATTTTGTTAGAGGCGTTTCAATCGTCGAGTGCGAGCGTCAGACTTTAACTCTCATTTCTGATCTTTGTGTTGCTTAAATGCCATGAGTCCTATTTAGACATTTGATCCTCAGGAAAGTCAAGATCGTTTGACATTATTTACAAAAAACCGTCAAGAAGCCAATTCAGCCGTTCTCCGACAGTGCGAAAGTACGGGGAGAGACGATTTACTGTGATAAAGATGTAGCGTGTTTATATGCGTAATCAAGTGTGCAGACCGAATAAGAGCCTTTATATGCCTAATGGCTAAGATATGTGGCAGTATGGTGAGTGCAAAATTCAATAACAGTAATTTATTTATTTTATTATTCAAATTAGTTACACAGCATTACAGTATTACTACTAAGGCACTGCGAACTACAAAACATATAAAAAAAGAGATACGGGATAAAACAAATACAATTTAAATATTAGATTTGGGCGACGACGTAACAGCGTGGCTCCGTAGCGTCGTCTGACTTGGCGTAAGATTCGGCAGGTTGCCCTTGAACCGCCGAAAGCCCGAAACACCACACCCTTCGGCCAGAAGTCCGCGCTTGCGATAGTGTCCTGCAGCGGCCGCGGTGTCATGAACGCCAAAGACTCTAAGGACTCAAGTCTTTACCAACAAGATTCATTACTCTTAAAATATGAAAATGTAGTGACGAGAGTTATTGAAAGTTTAACAATAGCTTCATAGCTAGATTTCATGAACTACTTACTCCTGACCACTTATAAAGATACCATTTCCATATAATTACCATAACTGCCCGCAGTTTCACCACTCGACTCATCCACCATATTCGGGAGTCCGCATTAGGAGACTAATTGGTGGTCGCGATGCCGGCTAATTTCACCGCAGATATGCACCGTTAATATTACTCTAAAGCATATCCATAACGGCTTATAAACCATTAAGTTCACACTCAATTTGAGCCCTGTTTTAAAGGGATATGGTTGAAATTGCAATGGAGAAATCTAGGTAGATAAGACCTTGCGTTAGTTGAAAAGTGCGAATGATTCCAAAATTCATATTCGGAAAATCCTATATCAATTAAGCGTTTCTGAAGTTAGACTTTATGTTAAAGGAATAGAGGTGGGTTTAAAACAAAGTAATCGATCATATTGTTTGATAATGGCCTACCGATAAACTCGTTTAGAATTTCAAGTAGTTTTCGTTTTAAATGTTACAATTGTTACAAATGTAGTTTTGTTTAGTGATATTTTGCACCCTGTAACCAGATGTTTGAATAACTCGTTTTTAACCAACACAATTACGCAGCGGCTTGCGTGAGCGAATAACTCGCGAACGCGAAGCGGCGCGGCCTGGATGAAATCAATCCTTTGATACCTATGGAAGTGCCCTACTTGGGCGATCTCGTTGTGAACGCGAATGCCGTTGGGCCGCCGCGCCGCGCCTCGCCGTGTCGCATTCGCGAGTTAATCGCTCACGTAAGCCCCTGCGTTAGTGTTAGATATTATTAAAACAACATAATGAAAGGAATCAATGTACGTAAATTATGTGCACTGAATCCTTATTGGTGTATCATGTACTTATCAATCGTTTTTATTCTAAGTTCATGAAAGAGAAGAGCAATGAAAATGGGTCATGTGTTTAATAATATATTCTTCGACTGTTTTGTAGATTTGTACAAAGAGGGTTATATTATGCAGCCATTTTACTGTACTAGCTGTATATTTTTTTAATAGATATAATTTTTTCATCGCTTGAAGTCGCAAAGCTCATACTCGTAACTCCTTCAATGGGCTACAGGCATAAAAAATATTTGTCACAACACCAGCTGGTAAAAACTCAAAAATCAGTTGTTCAAAACCTGTTGAGAAAGTCGCATTTTATCCACATGTGGGGCAAAGCAATCTGATACGAATTTTGAGTTGCTACCTTATGTTGGCTGGTAGAATAGATTTTGAAATGGTGATTTAACTGATTTTGAATAAAAAATGTTTAATACCGTTCTTTTAAATGTGATTTGGTTTGGTTTTGTAAAAATTAGTTTAACCCTCGTGCCTTGCAACGCTCGCATCGCTCGAGATTCCACTGTTCGAACCACTCACTACGCTCGTGGATATTAGCACAACTTTGCCCCCTTGTTAAACAAATGACTGTATAATGTTTAATTCGCGATGCGCGCGCCACATATACTTTCACAATTTGGAAGTTAAGTTGCCTAGAGTATGCAGTATTCTCTTCATCAGCTATTATGGCAGCCAGGGCCAATATTTTGATTTTATTTCTTTCCATATCGACTTGCTTCCCATCAAACCAATTTTTTTAATATGATTGACATTTGTGGCATTTGTCATGAACAGTCCGTTACTTGGACGGTTCGGTGAGCTTGGACAGCCCGGCCCTGCCTGTCTCGCGCTCGGAGACTTAACGATAGTGTTAACGCATAGAGATACTATAATATAGAGATGATGGCCCGGTCGCCCCGGACCTGGACCGGTCCGGCGACGGTGGCGCTCCGGTTAGCCAGTGTGTCGGTTGACTCTGGCCCGCCCCGGCCCGGCCCTGGCCCGTCATAGCGTGAGTCATCCTTTACTGGACTACCCTCAACTGACTTAAGGAGCCATTTGAGGGTAGATTTTGTATACTTTTATTTAAATACCTAAAGATACAGACTATAGAAACTATACCTACTTTGGGCACGAGCATTAGTATGTCTTGTGGCTATCATTTTTAGCTGTTTATTGATGACCGGTCTAGCCTTGAGGATAGTGACCCTGCCTATGAAGCCGATGGTCCCGGGTTCAAATCCTGGTAAGGGCATTTATTCGTGTGATGATCACTGATATTTGTTCCTGAGTCATGAGTGTTTTAATATGTATTTAAGTAACTAAACTAACTAACTAACTGCTTTGTCTCAGCGATCCAAAAAGAATATTGGCCTCCGAAACGAGAGAACGCCACCTGTGCCAATCCAGCGCGGTTTTCAGCCATGAATTGGCATTCAGCCGACGCAGGTCCGCCTCCACGACATCACACCAGTGGTACCTGGGGCACCCGATCGGTCGACGGCCGGTTGGTCGCCCCAAGTACGCTTCCTTGACTGCGCGATCCTCCCCCATTCTGAGTAGGTGACCGAGCCAGCGAAGTCTGTGGGATTTAGTTAAGCCGATGATATTGGGCTCAGCCACCAACTCCTCGATCGACATTTTTCCGGATCCTCCAGGAGCCGTCGTCACTTCGGACAGGTCACAGGGTCTTCCTGAGCACTTTTATTTCCGCTATCAGGAGCTGACTTTCCTCTTTTTGAGTTAGTGTCCAGGCCTCACAGCCGTACATAAGAATAGGCCGAATGACGGTTTTATAGATTCTTAATTTTTTACTCTTACTGAGAAGCCTGGACACCAACACTTTACGTATTTAAGTATTTATAAATATTTATCGTTGTCTAAGTACCCACAACACAAGCCCTATTGAGCTTATTGTGGGACTTAGTCAATTTGTGTAATAATATTTATTTATTTATTATTGCCGACAGGGGTCAGCACACAGTTTCATTTGACTGTCGCCTGTTCAGCGAGAGGTATCCAGAGTACTGCTTCGTGTACGTCTCGCAGGCCGTGACGGGTGCTGTCGCAGATGTCAGGATGGACTGCCTACCGACCTTACCATTATCAGGTACTGCAACAATTTAAAATTGGAAAAATTACTGCCTTGTGTTGGACTTGAACTCACGGCCTCTGGGTCGATACTCCAGCGCTCTGCCAACTGAGCCACCAAGACCTCATCCGAAGCGAGTAAATTTCCTACCATATGGGTCTAGGGGACCCTAGCGACATCTACCATAAGAACGTTACACTTCTTAGATGGCTACCGGAGTTCCAAGTCATATTGGAAATTCACCAGTTACGATGTGCACACCAACGAGAATTTGAAATACAAGTGTGTTATCAAATAAAAAATTGTAGCCACAGTAAATTTACTGACATCTTTCCACAGTTCCACACATGATTAAAACTTTTAAAACGCAGTTTGACTTTGATCCTTATTCTTTCACGGATATGTGTTAAATTTGTAAAATATCAAAAAGTGGCGCCATCTTACCGGACACAAACTAAAGGTTATGGCGCCATCGCTCGAAACGATGCTACCATATAATACCTTTGGCCTTTGATCTTTAAGATGGGGCCACTTTTTATTTATATATAGATATTTCACAAATTCAACACGTATCAGTAAAATAATAATGATCAATGTCAAATGGCGTTCTAAAAGTTTTAATCTTGTGTCGAAAGATGGCAGTAAATTTACTGTAGCTACCACATTTTCTTTGACAATCCACCTCAATTTCAAATTCTCTTTAGCTACACATATTAAATTCAATTTTAAATTTTAATAGCATCGTTCGCAGACGTTTAATGCTTCTTAAAAAAATATTTGAATCAGCGGTGGCATCATGGTTCCATTTTTATCACTTGTCACTATGCCTGTCACTTTCGCGCTTACATATTTGTTAGAACGTGACAGACATGGTGACAAATGATAAAGAGTCGACCATCTTAGCCCTACAGGTGTGATCATCAATGTGATATACTAGTTTTTTTCTAGAATATAAAGTACCTAAACTGAACTTGTATTCACACATGTATTACAAGTGCATTGCTGCACTTAGGCCTCCACCAGATATAGCTTTATTTACTAATGGGTTCCATTCATAAAGTGGCCAGACAATTTTACAGTTCACTGTACAATCAAAAGATTAATTTGTGACCCATTGCATACCTTGCCACAGTGACAAATAACATGAAAGTCGCTAGAGACCTCATACTATTGTCACTGTGACAAGCAAGGCTTGGAACCGGTTTATGACATACAGGTAAAAACCGATTTATTTCGGTTTTCGTCCGAACATTTATAAGAAAGCGAACGTTTTAAGAACTTTATTGTAACCTAAAACAACGGTTTATTCGGCGAGCGACGAAACGGTCGGCCTGGTGGTGTGCCGCGTAAACATAGACACAGACTTTGCCTAAACCGGTTAATTTGACAAGGACCGTTCTCTTAAAAACCGGTTTAAAAATAACGATTTTTGGAGCGAAACCGAAATTAAAAGGTTTTGCGCCAAGTTAACGGTTTGGAAAAACCGGTTTTCGAACCTTGGTGACAAACAACATGACTCGCCCGTCGTACATGTACGGACAGGTTAAACCGAAATGCACGCTAACTGAATGACATTAGTTATGTGTACATTCGTATTGACCTGTTCTTTTAGTACTTTTTAAATCCACAATTAACTTTCCTGTTAATATTTTTGGTAGATGGCGGCGCCGGTGGCTGGGGCGCCTGGTCAGCGTGGTCAGCATGTCCATCACCAGCTCGCTGTTCCACACGCACTCGCAGCCGCCACCGCTTTTGCGACTCACCACCCCCTGCTTACGGCGCCAAGTATTGCGAGGTGAGAGAGACGCTGCATAGGGTGCCATGCGTTAGAGAAGGACAACATTATTCTGCTGCGTCAGCGTGGTCAGCATGTCCATCACCAGCTCGCTGTTCCATATGAACTCGCAGCCACCACCTACATACAGCTAAGTATTGTGAGGTGAAGATTGAGGATTAAAACAATATTGTGAGCATAGTAACAAGAAAGAACGCACCATACGGTGCCATGCGTTAGAGCGGGACATGGCTATTCAGCTGGAGCGCCTGCGCACTGCCGCTACTGCTTTGGTGACTCACCACCCCCTGCTGCACGCTAAGTAATGCGAGGTACGTATTAATGTACTCAAGTGTTGAGAGGCAAGAAGGAGAACGCTTCATAGATTACCATGCGGTAGAGAGAGACAACGTTATTCAGCTACCCAGCTGAGTAACGCTAACCCTAGCTTGGTCAGCTCGCTGTTCCACACGGACTCGCAGCTGCCACCACTTCAGCAACTCGCCGCCGCCTGCATACGGCTGATACAGCGCTAAGCGTTGTAAGGTAAATACAGTGTTAAGTAAAAATATGATTGCAATGTTTTCTCAGTTTTTAACCCTGTGCTGCAAATCAGGCGTCCTTTATTATTAGCGCGCTAGGTGCCTGACAAGATGAAAATCATTCGCGCTCTGTATAGCGTAGCGTAGTATATAAATATTATAGGGACGTTCTTTCAAAACATCCATGACTCAGGAACAAATATATTAAATAAATAAATAAATATTATAGGACATTATTACACAAATTGACTAAGTCCCACAGTAAGCTCAATAAGGCTTGTGTTGAGGGTACTTAGACAACGATATATATAATGTATAAATATTTATAAATACTTAAATACTTAGATACATATTATCTGTGTTCATAACTGAAATAAATGCCCTTACCAGGATTTGAACCCGGGACTATCGGCTTCATAGGCAGGGTCACTAGGTACCCACTACCGGTCGTCACATTTTATAAGTTATCTCTCTCTGTCACTCTTCTTAAAGCGACAGATACAATTGCGCTTCGTTCACTATAGTTCGCAAAGAGCATATAATCACTACGTTTTAGGAGACGGGACTCCCATACTAGTGAGTGGAATCAATTTGTTTCGCAAATCATTACCAAAATGTACTACAAAGATCTGTCAAAGAACCATACTACAAACATAAGCGATTTAAATAGTGTAGTACGCTACACGCTTGGGTTTCTTATCGATATCGATAAAATGGAGAGGATTGAAACATAGACTACAAAATTTGTACCCGAAATTAGGTTAGAAAGTTAGAATCGAGTCCACATTTAAGTTGTATGTTATATAGTGAATAGTTCTATGAGTGGACTAATACGTGCTAGGGCTTAATGTGGACCCGATTTTTTTTTACAATACCTTGTTGGAAAGGGGCGTTTTCTTCCCCACTAGGGAGGATCAAAGTAGCACTTTTCTTCCCTATTAGGAGGGATCAAAATGACACTTTTCTGTTCTAGAAACACGTTATTTTTTCTCTTTTTGCATACTTTTTGGTTAAATTAAATTTGTACCATAATAATTTCCTCATAGGTGATGTGAAAAGCAGTACCGTAAAACCACCCAACTATAGTCCAAAGCTCCCAACTATGGTCCACAAATAAACTCAATTTTTCTCGTTTAGGTGTGTATTTTACTATATTTTTGTAGTTCCAAGGCAAAGTATGTTTATAAATGGAAGGTACAACTAGGAGTAAACCAAAAGGAACATGTGTATAGATACTTAATTTCCTTTTGAACTTGTGGACCATACTTGCAGTATTGGACTATAGTTGGGTAGTTTTACGGTATGTAAATTTATCACGTGGTAGTAAAAATATTTCCACCTTAGGCTGATATTCCACCTATCCAATTTTTTTGTCCAATGTCATCGCGTCTCACTCTCTCATTAAGCAAAATATGAGACGCAAATACACATTGGACAAAGAAATTGAATAGGTGGAATACCACCCTTTGGCGTTAACACTTGAATCCCTCACTACGCTAGGATTCTATTTTAGAATACCTCGCTACACTCAGAATGTAATTATGATATACAAACATGACTTTATCTACAGTTTATATTCCAAGTGTTTGGTAATGAGATGCTGAACTGATTATTTAGGGCTAATATGCATCTATAAATCATTTATTTATTTTATTTCCACACATACAATTATCATTACAGGCTGAACCCTATGCGATAATGTAGCAACAAATTAAATATACAAACAGACAAAAAACAAGTACCTATGTCTAACAACATTTTTTATTATCTACATATAGTAAACACCCCTATAATGGAACATCATGTTTTTTTGGCATCAAATTATCAACAACCCTTTATCAATGTTTTATTTTATTATTATTTTATTTGATACAATAGCAGCTCTTGGAGCTGATGCGTGTATATCGCAGCACTTGTGTTTATTTAGCACTTTTTAATGTTCTAAAATGTGTATCTAGTCTATTTTTGAAAGAGTTCACTGACAGTGCACTAACAATAGTTTCTGGTAGAGAGTTCCACACATTTACTACACGATTTGGCAAGAGCGACCGGTTTGGCCTAGTGGGTAGTGACCCTGCCTACGAAGCTGATGGTCCCGGGTTCAAATCCTGGTACGGGCATTTATTTGTATGATGAGCATGAATATTTGTTCCTGAGTCATGGGTGTTTTCTATGTATTTATATGTATATATCGATGTCTAAGTACCCACAACACATGCCTTATTGAGCTTACTATGGGACTAAGTCAACTTGTGTAATAATGTCGTATAATATTTTTTATTTATCATAAAAAGAGAGATTAATTTACTTACATTTTACAGGTTAATATATTAAATAATTACTAAATAAAAAAATGGTCATTGATGCATAGCTGATAGATAATTTTCCACTGAAAATCTTCGACGAATTAATTTTGTGTTGCATGCAAGTTCTCAGGAAATTTCACATATTTTCTTTAATTATTTACACTGATATACAAAAAAACATACAGTTATCGATAGTTTTAGTACATCCCTAGTTCACAACTAAAAATAATATAAAATATCAAATATTCGATGTGATTCAAGCCTGCTGCACCAAAATAAGGTCAACAGTATTTAAAGTAATACGTACCGTTCTTTATCCTATGGAAATTGCGCCATAAAATCCCTTTTTTCGTGATTTTCTCGAGTGGCTCGCTTGTCACATATTTCACACTTAGTAAACCGTTTTCTCGGTGGCATTGTAACAAACTCGCTAAATAGCATTAAGCTCGAATAAATAGCACTGACGTTTTCTTTTTCTTTGTTGGCTAAGATGTGCGAAACAAACTCCATACAAAACTTTTTTTGTTCCTAGTTACGTCAGCCTGATAGTTCGTTTCATTCACGATGACGCGCAGAGCGGTCAAATCTGACCTATAATAACATCATTTTACGATTCAAGGCACGTGTCGTCATGAATGACACGTTATATACGAAGCGTTAATGATTAGCATCTTCTCTACGCACCCAGTGCACATTGAAATTAAACTGTACTTGAGCGCAGTTGGCGTAAGAAATCTTGCACCTACAGAGGTTAAAATATTTTTTTGCAATATATTAACACTAAACTAAAATATCCAGTGAATGATATGTTTGATAATACGAAAGTCTGTTATGATTAGGTCTTTTTAAAAATAATGATTACATAATATCCTAAAATAATAACTTTAAATCAGATTTTCATTTTTTTTTCTATTCGTTTATTTATAAACACAACATATTTACACGTCAAACAGTTCAATTAATCGCTTTACATTATACATATATCACTTTATCTTAAGATAATTACATTGGTAGAAATACACTTAGGTTAATTTATTTTCAAAATAAGCCCACCAAAAAATAGGAGGTTGTCAATAATAAATAACTATCCACCTAAGCACATTTAGTTTTATTAATGATAAGAGTTACATTATACATTTATATATATTCTTATTAATTATTTATTATTGGTATTTGATGTGTTAGGGTCAACGGGTTGGTCATTTGGATAAACTCTGAGACAGTGTAACACGCCAGGTCCATTAACATTGTCTTCAGTTTTTTAGAGAATATTGCGTTGCTTTTTGCCTCTTTTATGTTTAGTTTGATAAATTAGCAAAGGGCAACTTTTACTTACTACCTGCCTAATATAACTCATTGACAAACAAAACATACGCTGTTCCAATCTATCTTGGTAAACACATAAACTTTCGCATAGTATGCCGATCAGTAAACACGAAGAAGGTATAAGCTGTGGAAAGCATTCAAATGCCTATTTATCTTACGCATAATGAACTAAGTTTATGCCAAACTTCATTCTTCCCCGATTCCTTCTGGCATACGTCGTTCAATAACGACCCTTCAACGAGGTTATCACTAAGCAAATACGCCCATAAATATCGTAACCTAGCAACCGTCTAGCAGTTTTGTCAATATCTACCGCTGTCACAACAAACAATATTTTTTGTACTTTCCGCATTACAATAGTGAATTATGGCACCGAAAAAAGACAAAGGAAAACCTGAAGCAGGGCCAGCAGTGAGGCCAGGTGCGTTTACCGAAGTTGAGAAAACGTTCTTAGAGCTCCAATTAGCTGAGGCTAATAGAAAAGTTGCTAGGCTCCGATCAGCAGTAGATGAGTATGAACTTCGGAATGAAGAGCTGCAAAAAGCTTACGACAAATTGGACGAAGACAGAGCCGATATCATAGCATACTTGAAGAAAACTTTGAACAATAAAAATGAAGAAAATATTGAGCTTAAAGACAAAGTTAAAGGCTTGGAGGAAACTAGGGAAATGGAAACAGCGCAGTTTAAGGAGACTGTCGCAGAACTAGAGAGGAACTTCACTATTATGAAGGATCAGCTGACGTCAGAAAATAAGCTTTTAGCTGGTAAACTTAACACGCTGGAGGAATTCAGAGCTATAAGAGATGATTTAATGAGGAAGTATGAGAAACAAGAACAAGATTTCAAAGACCAGGAGATGAAGTATAAGAGAATAATATATGACGCTGAAAAGAAGTTCGTAGTTGGGAAAGATAAGTTGAAGAAGGAAATGGAAGGGCGACTTCTACAACTGGCGCAAGATTTCCAAGATGCTACAGAGCTGAGAATCGCAGCATCCACGCACAGAGTCATCAGAGAAAATATAGCTATTAATAATGAATTGGACAACATATTGGCAACTCAAACTAAACTTGCTGAGCAGAATGAAAACTACAAGAAAAGTGAGCAAGCTGCTCGTGTAGCTATGGAGCTTGCTGAGGAAGAGCGAGACAAAGCTATTAACAAAAGTGTCGTACAACTGAAAGTAATCGATCAACTTACTACAGCATTCCAAAATATGCAGAAAGACAAGGCGCTAATGGAGAAACGTAACTTCGATCTGAATTCATTGCAGACAAAAATACAACAACTGACGAAAGAAAATGAGAGCTTATCATTACAAGTTAGAATACTAGAACAAAACTTACATGGAAAATTAAATGAGCAAAATAAATCTCTCGTAGAAGCGTCAAAGATTGCCAAAGAGTCTAAGAAAATGAAGAACATTTTGAGGGAAGCGGCAATAGCTATACAAGCGGCTCTTAAATTAGACCAGTGGGCTGTCACAGACACCACTAGAGAGATTATGGATCGACAAGTACTGCTGTCGCGCCTTCTGGACATCGTGACTCAATATCGTGACGCATTGCGAGCTGAATCTATGGACTCGCTAGCATCCCTCGGAAAGGTATACGAAGAGGGAGACCTCGGTTTCGTACCAAAACGAGTAGCAAAGAAATCAGTAACATCTATACCGAGTACGGCATCTAAAACTTCACGCGGATCTCCTAAACGCGCTTCAGTGACACCTTCAGTTTCAACGTCAACTCTTGGAAGTGTCAAGACTGTTCCAAGTATACAGATTATACCGTTCTCTTCTGATGTTGACCTTCCAGCCAAGGAAAGCGCTATGTCCTTCGCGACTTCAACTAAATCTAGCGAGTCCAGTGAGAGCGAAGAGGAATCTGTTGACGAAGCTACTGATATGGAGAAAATGTTAGAGCAGAGTAAACTAGAGATACAGAAGTCTATTTTGAAAGATCTGGCTTACTCTCAATCTCAGATGAGATCTCAAATGTTAAAGTCCAAGACAGTCGTGATTCAGGAAGACGTGGAGACAGAACATATCGAAGGGGAGGGAGTGGAAGGAGAGGGGGTAGAGGGAGAAGGGGAAGGGGAGCATGTGAAAGGGGAAACGGTAGAAGGCGAGGAATCGGAAGCTAAGACGGTTGATGGAGATGGAGATGAAACAAAGGAGGAGAAAAAGGAAGAATAATGGATTTTTTTATTAGAGTGTGTTCGACATGAAACGTATTTTTGTAAAAGTAATGTTTACATGAATTCATACAAATAAATTTTGTTAGAACAATGTTAAGGTTAATTCATTGGTCAGCCATCATCATTGGTGGCAAATTTAAAACCCTTCTTTAAAGTCATGAAGGTTAGTGACACAAACCCTATAACACTTATAAACGTTGTTCTTATCAATTTCATCGGTACTGCATATTTCATAATGTATCTTAAAGGATTGTTTTATAGAATGCAAGCAGTCTGAAAGTGTTCTTAAAATAACTCGTGCGATGCCAATTTCTCTGTACCGTACTGGCTTACCAGTTGCCGATTCACACTGTACATACTCACTTTTTTCTTACAAATAAGTTATAAATCAATTATTTTGTTTTAGAATATATTTTATGCTTGTATACTATGTAAATAATGTATATTATGATTGTTTGTATTTCTCTATATTATTGACGATCACGTTATTGTATACACAAGTCTACTTCCCCCTTAAGAGCGAGTAAAGGCATTACATAAGGTAGAAGTACTAGTGCTCGACACTGCACTAGTCACCGACATGGGCACTTTATTTCATGGAAATATAGGTTAAATTTGAACAACGAAGATTTTTCTGTATTCGAACTTAATTCTTGTCACTTTGACATAAAGTGCCCATGTCGAGTACTAGTGCAGCGTCGAGCACTAATACCTTCTACCTTAATAGTTTTTAATGTTTTTATAGGCTATCACAAGTTAGGAGCGCGAGAGAGTGCTGGCATCTGGTGTGAAGTGCCGTGAAGCACTTGAGTGCTTTGTCGTAATAAACTTTAAACGACAACTGTCTTAGGCGCTGTAAGAAAAGTTTTCCTTTCAGAGTGACTAGGTTCTAAGTAAATATGCCTTTTCTTCACTTTATTTTAGTTCCACTTACAAGTTCAAAGTGCCTTTGCAAATAATTATTGCCTTCACTTAACAGACTTCAATAGTAAATGTTTAAATCACAGTGGTAGCGATATTCAGACTTAGATAAAATTAATTGACAGTAGTTACGAAACATATTTTACAGTTCAAAAAATACAAGTGTAATCTCATCAGAACTGAAGGTCAATGTAGGTAACACCGTTTATCAGGTAAGACCGTCTACATGCTCTTTCGTCGCTTCTTAGCGTTTGTACACATCTTACAGTAGGTCGTAGGAACAGAAGAAGCGAAAGTCTCCTTTTCTGGATCGAAATTATTTTCGTTGTCTTGTTTCGGACCACTCTGTCACGCTTGTATTTCTGTATTTTATCAAATAAAAGGTTGCCAGAGCTCAACGAGGGGGAGGGGGGAATGCTAGGGTCGGCAACGCGCATGTGACTCCTCTGGAGTTGCAGGCGTACATAGGCTACGGAGAATGCTTACCATCAGGCGGGCCGTATGCTTGTTTGCCACCGACGTAGAATAAAAAAAAGATGAGTGCTATTGCATATCTTTTTAGGTGTAGATAACATTTACCATGAGAAAAATTAAAACTTAATTTCATTTCATACAAAAAGCTACACTCCGTCACATTTTATGGGGACAAAAAACAAGACGACGAAAAGAATCAATTTGACATTTTATATTAATTTAAATTTATTATTTGTAATATTACGGATTATTGCACGCTTGTATACAAGCAGCTAGATACATGAACTTTAAAACTGTATTATAACATCTCCATACTGTATCAATGCAAATAATTTCTGATATCTGAATTTTGACCCTTCTGACTGTGTCTGAGCGACGTACGTATACGATTACGAGAGTTCTTGCTCTATGACGTCCTTGCAACCCAAAACTTTCATATTATATGTCGATCTTCCCCAGATTGACTTTTATTACCAAGAGCACAGCCATAAGCGCATAAAGATGTTTGATAGCGTACAGTCACGTCTGAAAACATCGATACGAAAAAAGTGCCAAAAATATGTATACACTACCTTAATATATGGGGGCAATAAAGTCGTGTATCCATATATTTAGCACTTTTTTCGTATCGATATTTTCAAACGTGACGGTACACTGATAAAGTAAACATATTTTTAAACTAGCTTATACTGTAGGCACTTTAGTTATTATCTTATAGTCTGAACACGACGGTACATATAAAAAGCATTTTTTTTAATGTACCTACCTACCGTCATTATGATTTCAACGTTGAATTAGAACCTATGTATTCATATTAATGGATCATTTCTCCCCAGGGTCAAGCTGTGGAGCTAGCAGCCTGCGAATGTGCCACCAAGCCCTGGGCAGGAGACTCCTCCATGGTGGTGTCTGAAGTGGGTCCTCAATGTCGCTGCGGATGTGTGCTGCATTTGGCGCCCAGTGCAAGATTGCTGGCTGGATCTGCTAAGGCTTGCCCGGGGCGATCCTTCTGGCTATTACAGGTAACACTTATGCGCACGTTCACTTTCTTCCTTTCGCGTAGTTGAAATATGCACAGAATGCGTGCTTTTTGGGGCTCGAGTTAATTACGCTAAGCCCCACAAACAGTTACAGTTACTAAGCAGAGACGTTTTCCAGATCGATTTTCGAGACTTATAGAGACATGTCTGTTTTAGTTAAGCTGTTAGAAAAAGGTAGGTACTGTAGGTAGATACTTTTGACGTGTAGTATGATCCTTTGCTTTTGATACTGACTGTACCTACAGATGTACAAGTTGCGGAAAGTTTCCAAAACTTTCGAAAAGTTTTTTTTAATGATATAGTAGCCAAACGAGCAGACTGCGTTGCCGGCCTTTGAGATGGAATATATATTTTGGATGGGAATATGCTCGTTTCTTGAAGGTTTGAAAGTTGTATCGGTCCAGAAATACCACCGCAATAAGATTTCGGAACGGAATCCATTATAACTAGGTTGACAAGCGCGTATCCAGTTATCGCAAAATGTATGGCTTCTTAAAACATACAACCATACAACATGTCTAATATGATAGTTTAAATAAAAAGTTTCTTATTTAATACCGAAATTCTGTCGGTTACATGTCTTCCTAAGTAATTGCTTTACAATTGATCTGAAAGTTTGTCAATAATTTCGTGTAATCGATTCGGCCCGGCCATCGGCATCGGTCCGGCGAAAATATCGGATAATGGGTCTCCTACAGGCGATTGTCAATTCATTAACATAATAGCTTTCGGGTGAATGCCGATGGTGCAAGTAACAAGCACTAAATACCATTAACCCACTACCATGTATTATTACTGATGCTTTGTAAAATAGCAATAAGAATATAAATAATATATTCGCAAATAATTTATATAGAAGGACGGAGAAAGTGCCACGAAATAATCTCATATCAGCATGATGCTTGCGACTTCCAGACTACCCTTCCCTCTTTAATTAACATAGAAAAAGACGGGTAGTCTATCTCGCCGCGAGATACTGTCGCGCCAATCATGTGCTCGGCCTACTGATCCCCTGATTATCCGGTCGGTCTTTGTGGCCTTTTAATAAAAGGAGGGTAATCCATCCGTTTGGCGACAGCAATCATATTGATTGATAAAGAGATTACGTACTTATGTGATATGATTAGGTATACGTCAACATGCTCTTAATGATATAAGAATAAAGTGACGTAAGCGTATCTGCAGTCTCTTAATATGCTTGTTTATTTAATAAGGATACAAGCTTCGTAAACTTACCGCTGTATCTTTTAACTTGTGAACTTTACGAGCCTCACACGTGTCCCAGCCGGAGGCAACTCTGACTGAGTTATCCATTGTTTCACATTTGACACAAAACAACAACCTAAATTTTAGTCAGCTATTCTCTTTTATGCGCCGTACGTACCCGGAAGCAGAGTACTATTTCTCACCGAGTTAGGTTATTGAGACTGTTTGTGTGATTATGATTGAAAATTGTAACATTTTTACCCGCTTTTCTCTTATAACTTGCGTTGTTAATGTACGTGCCCGAGCCGGGCAACGCTGACTGAGATAGCCGGGATTGTTTTGACAGAAGACACAACATAACTTGCGTAGGTCATGTGCATGTACGTGCCCGATCTGGGGACAACGCTGACTGAGATATCGGGAATTGTTTCTTTGACAGAAAATACAACCTTTGACATTACAACATACATTTTATCCCGCTGTTCTCTTTTGCGTTCTTTTGCGGGAGCAACGCTGATTGAGATAGCCGAGATTGTTTCGCATTTGACAGAAGACACAACATTTAACAAATTACAACATACTGACATTTCATCCCGCTGCTCTCTTTTTCCTTGCTTCTTTATATGCCCTGCAATATGTCCGAGCCCGGGACAACGGTGACTAAGTTAGCCAAGATTATTTCCCATTTGACAGAAAACACAACATTCAACAAATTACATTTTACCCCGCCGTTCTCTTTTCCCTTGCGACCTTTATATGCCCCGTACGTGTGCCCTAGCCGGGGGCAACGCTGATTGAGTTAGCCGAGATTGTTTCCCATTTGACAGAAGACACAACATTCAACAAATTACAACATTTTACCCCGCCGTTCTCTTTTGCCTTGCGACCTTTATATGCCCCACACGTGTGCCCTAGCCGGGGGCAACGCTGACTGAGTTAGTCGAGGTTGTTTCCCATTTGACAGAAAACACAACATTCAACAAATTACATTTTACCCCGCCGTTCTCTTTTCCCTTGCGACCTTTATATGCCCCGCACGTGTGCCCTAGCCGGGGGCAACGCTGACTGAGTTAGCCGAGATTGTTTCCCATTTGACGGACCCATTAGCCTCGCTGCATCCTGATAGGTGCTGCGTTCACATGACATACGAGTAGACGTAGGTTAGTAAAGCGGTAAAGGGTTAAGTAGAGACGTATAAACTACCTAGCTTACATAATTATTACAGGAGCCTCGTCTGCCAACAAACCACTCTGTGGTTTGGCAGAAGAATAATGTAAATAGTTATAATTAAGGCATGATACGTAAATAAACGTTTATTTTTTTAGTAGATTCGTAGGTAAGTTAATGCATGGAACATTGTTTTTTTTTTTTTTTTATCCTATGTCGGTGGCAAACAAGCATACGGCCCGCCTGATGGTAAGCAGTATCCGTAGCCTATGTACGCCTGCAACTCCAGAGGAGTTACATGCGCGTTGCCGACCCTAACCCCCTCCCGCCCCTCGTTGAGCTCTGGCAACCTTACTCACCGGCAGGAACACAACACTATGAGTAGGGTCTAGTGTTATTTGGCTGCGATTTTCTGTAAGACGGAGGTACTTCCCCAGTTGGGCTCTGCCCTAGATCTGGAATGACATCCGCTGTGCTGTTTTAGGTTGACGGTAAAATTATGTTTGAAAAGTTTTTAAAGGGTTTTTCATTTGTGGAACATAAAGAACTCAAGTCTATCATGATTAATTACGACAAAAAGCTGCTTGCTGCTGAGATTTTGCAACGACAAGTCAGTTAACTCGCAATGTGTGAGCCCTGATAAGTGAAACCTAATAACCATTGGGATTAGGCCTAGGGCTAAAGTGAATGTGCTCGTTGATTCATGTATCGACAATATGTATAATGTCCTCACATAATTTGTCCTTTCAGTCCCCACGTTGATTTGCTCCCACAATAGTTGAAGGTGGCGTCATTAAAATGTACATCAGTCAGCTGCAGATAAAACTGACCCTGATTCCCCGCATAGAAATTTATTTTAAGGGGGGGGGGGGATTGTAGTACCTTTTAAGATATTAAAGAAGCAGGTACACAAGCATAAGTTCAGTCAATATCTCCCATTTAGCTTGGGAGCCAGTGCTCACAGTTGCGTTTAAATTTCACTTCCTCATTCTAGCCACTTGGTTGGTCCACTAGCTCTTAAACTTGCCTCGACTGGTCAGTCCAAACGCGCCCTCTATGAGTTAATGTGTCGATACAAACTCAATGAGGGCGGGAATCATTAAAAGTTCAGCACTTCCAAGTTGGGCTTTCCTGGAGAGGCAATCGAACTTTGTGAAATCTGATATTGATTGAATATTAGTCTCAGTGGGTAACGCTCGCACCAATATAGGGTATTTTTAACCCACAACGCAAAAAAAGTCTGTCTATGGCATTGTAGCTCTCAAGCGGATGGCCCAATTTCGGTGCAATATTTGATTGTGAAAACGAGTTTCCTTGTGGTAGTTCTTAAATCTAAGCTATGTTTAATGAAGATCCAGCACTATGAAGAGTATCAGCTGTTTCTCAAAACGATGTACGGTAATTTTGGTATAAAATGATTTTTTTATTGGAGAAGGTGGTTTTTAAAATTTAGTCATACTTTGAGAAGAACAAGTTGAGGTCCTATTGAACATCTTTCAATATAGAACCACACTGAAAAAAATAGATAGCTGAACTGGTTTTGTAACTTTACTAAATAAATAAACTACGGTTATAAGAAAATAAACTTTGCATAAATTTACAAACTTATTTTGTAGTGTATACCCAGTACCTGAACACTGATAGCCAAACACGGTTTTGTAACATATAACACATAGTTCGCAAGTCCCAATTTTTGTGTAAACAGTAACCAAACTTTTGTTACAGTTGTGCAAACATTTCTTTCAGTGCAATATAACCCCGAAACAATGAATCATTTTGGTCGATCATAAAGTTAAATTGATATCATTTATGGAATTACCAATTTATTCGTGATTTCTAGCTTTTTTTTAATACTACGTCGGTGGCAAATAAGCATACGGCCCGCCTGATGGTAAGTAGTCTCCGTAGCCTATGTACGCCTTCAATTCCAGAGGAGTTACATGGCCGTTACCGACCCTAACACTCCGCACCCTCGTCGAGCTCTGGCAAACTTAATCACCGGCAGGAACACAACACTATGAGTAGGGTCTAGTGTCATTTGGCTGCGGTTTTCTGTAACGTGGAGGTACTTCTCCAGTTGGGCTCTGCTCTAGATCTGGAATGACATCCGCTCCTGTGCCCTACCACACAAAGCGAGATGACATTTACAACGCCCATACCTCTCTTGTAGACGTAGTTTAAGGACGCACCCGGGTCCAAATAGCCGCATAATACCAGTTCTGTAGTTCAATGTGACCCACATATTCGTCTCATAGAGTATGGCTATGGTTAGAGGAAACCAGGGCTCGGAACCGGTTTATTTTTAAATCCCAAAATAGCTTTACGTAGGACTGGATCATGTTTTTAAGCAACAACTTCGCATTATTAGATAGTCCCATTAAAATGTAATAATAAACCAAAGAACGAAAAATAACGTAATAATACCGGTATTTTTTGTATGAATAATAAACCGGTTCCGAGCCTTGGAGAAAACACTCTGTTATACGTAATGTAAGTAGTTAGTTACAGGTAATGTCCAAACCCTGGTTTGACAGGAGCAAAAATGAACTTCTGCTAGTCTTCTTCTTCTTCCTCCTCGCCTTTTCCCGTTACACGGGGTCGGCTTTCCTTATTCTGAATTTCCAGGCAGTTCTATTCTGAGCGTATTCCTTACGTCAGTTGAGGCTATCCATATCGTTCTCAATAGTTTTCGTCCATGAGGTAAGCGGTCTTCCTCGTCCTCTAATAGTTATGATGGATAGGCATTTTCTGATGATTTTGTAATATCACATCAATATCAAATTGTAATCAGAATTTTCAAAGTTGCAATGCCTCGCCTGTTCCTGTTCACTAATATCGACATTATGTTGAGTTTGTTCATAGTTTGTTAGTGATTCTTGGAGCAGTGATCCCGGAGCAGTTATTAGACTATTATTTATGTAATAGTAATATTTTTCTTAGCGTTATCTTAAGTAGATTAATAAGTTTCCTTGAAATAGAGCGCATTTTACCATGAGAAACTACAAATTAGCTCTTTATACATATAAATGATGGCAGATGGAATTCAGTGTTAGAACTTGGGAAATTTCCAATGTGGAAAAAAAAGTAGCCTATGTGGTGTATTCCCATCTGTGCCCGCCCCACGTGACTACCGCCATACAAGGGTATGTTTACGTATGTTTTTTGAACCCTCCCCCCTCCTTGTCACACATGGTCACATTTAGCAAACTCCTCACCACGTGACGTCACATTTTTGGCAATTTTGTTTTCAACGAAAACGGTAAATAGAATTAAAATTTCATCAAAATATTTTTGATAAAAGGAATATTAGTAATTTTATAACCCAAACCCAAAACTGATTAGGGGAGAAAATTTAAAAACGATTATCGTTCCAAAATACTTGTTATTTTACTGTGCAGCGAATAAAAATCTTTAAATACATATTCGGTTACCGATGCTGAAGTTAAAGTAACGTCACAAAGTTTGTGACTCCCCCCTCCCCCTTATCACAACATGTCACATTTTCTTGACCCCCTCCCTCCCTCTAAACGTGTGATGTAATTAATGGATGACCCCCAAGAGGCGGGCACAGATGGGAATGATTTGTATGTAGCGCCTATTCCCATCTGGTGGGAATATACCGCCTATGTCAGTCCCACAACGGGGATAAATCACTTTGTCAAAAAGTGTGCAAATAAATTAGGGCACTTGATTTTATATTGTCATAGATACAAATTCCGCCTTTCATCCGTAGATAGGATGCATATAATAGTACATTACGATACAAGTGCGAAAAATAGGAAATTCGAAACGAGTGGCGATAAATTAAAACACGACCGAAGGGAGTGTTTTAAATCGACACGAGTTGCGAATTACCTATTCGCACATGTATCGTACAACGTTTTACAGTACATATGGCCCTTTAAATGTTCGACACAGTAACGTAATATGCTACTTCTCGCACTAGTGCTATAAAGTAGCCCCATATGTACTGTAAATTAAATAACATATTGTATCCCAATTGATAAAGGCCTTTACAGAACTCAAGTCCCATGGCCACTTCTCGTGAAATGACAAAAGAAATAGAAACTTCCAGGTCGGCCCTCTTAAGTGCGCTACGTGAGAGAACCTTGGCGAAATAAGATAAAAGATAAAATAAGTATGTAGGTAGTCTGAGAGGCTTATTTTCTGAAGGTTATAGACAAAGAGACACGTCAATATCATGTAAAATAAATAATAAATAAATAAATATTATAGGACATTATTACACAAATTGACTAAGTCCCACAGTAAGCTCAATAAGGCTTGTGTTGAGGGTACTTAGACAACGATATATATAATATATAAATATTTATAAATACTTAAATACATAGAAAACACTCATGACTCAGGAACAAATATCCATGCTCATCACACGAATAAATGCCCTTACCAGGATTTGAACCCGGGACCATCAGCTTCGTAGGCAGGGTCACTACTCACTAGGCCAAACCGGTCGTCAAAGGACCGGTAGTCTTTTTCTAATGCTAAATAAATCGACCGAGAGCATGTCGGGCCATGCTCAGTGTTTGGTAGTTACCATTTTATTAGAACATGCCAAATGGCGGCTATTAATTAGTAAGTATGATGTAGGTATATTACAACTATTACAAGCATAAGTACCTTTGCAGCGCTTTGCACTTTGTACGTATTATTATTAAGAAGAGAAGATTATTTGCAATAATTCAAAATCAGCTGGACTGATCATGTTCGCTATAGTTTTCATTGAAAGTATTTACTAAGCTTTTGTGTCACGATTTCTTTCATATATTTTGGGGGACATGTTTTTTTTATCGGAGCGACTATTTCCGAAAATATTAACTTAATCAAAAAATGGTTATTGGAGACCCGTATTCGTTTTGAAAGACTTAACGATACACACTATTGGGTCAAAGCAAAAAAAAAACATTTTACAATACAAATCATGTTTATTGCACAACCTCAGAATAAATGTATATGGAAACACATATAATACATAAAGATAGAGGTAAACAACAGGCGGCCTTATCGCTACAGAGCGATCTCTTCCAGACAACCTTTAGGTAGTGGAGAAATGAAACTTTTAATTTAACTAATTAGGAGGTGCAAAAAAACTAAATTAAAACTAAATAGCAGTAGAGACAATACCTTTAAAATTTAAGTCTACAACAGTAAGACAATGCATATACATACATACTACTTACATAATTATATACCTACATATATACAATGCTATATTATTCTTGCCAAAAGTGATAACCAGTAACGCGGACGGAAGGAAGGAAGAGACGGATAATAATCTTTAAGATGGGTCATTTTGTATGTGAGGTACCCAAAATTTCTGTCGCCATGCATAATTAATGTCTCCTTGCCAAATTGCAGCTTCTACTTTCAACGTGTCTGGGTTAGCGTTGTTCATAACTATTCCAAATTTCAAATCGATAGCTTAAGTGGTTCTCGAGATATTTAGCTATGTGACAGACAGACAGACGGACAGACGGACAAAGTCGCACCATAACCTTTTGAACCTTTTTGGTACGGAACCCTAAAATATGCTATCTACTGGATCTATAAGCTACTCGAGGACTAGGTTGATTTAATGTAACATTGTCTTTTTAATTTTTCTTTATCGTAGCTAATTTCAAGTTGTCCTTTCGTTGAAAATACTGAAAATTTATTATAATTATCATTATAACGCTTCGAGCCTCGCGAAATATTAACTGAAAAATCTTTTCGATACATCAGAGATAGGACACGGCAAAGCCTTGAAGTGCCGTAGGCTGTTGTAAATCTTATAGGTAACTTATTGGAGAAATCTTCGTAACTTTTGGAAGATGTTTGGTTTTATGTAAGTAGTTCTGTTGTTGGTAGTTCCATCCTGAATTGGTTTTCATTACTCATAAACTCGCAGACTTATTGTTGGATATTTATATTTGATTAGGTGGGTAGGTATTACTATACATAAACGCCTTCTTGCAACGTTCCAGACACAGCAATTCTTCCTGAAAGGGAAATTTTTTATTTTGTTGCAGTCCTTTTCTTATTTCTCTTTTTTTATTTTATTTGAAGTGTAGATAAAGTTTTCTATTCTGTATAACATGAGCGCAATTTTACCGTATACGTATGTCCTACAAAACTTCCACTGAGTTCCAAAAACGTATGGAATTTTCGTAACTAAATGGGAATTTACGTACATTGTTTAGTTCAAAATTTGGATTTCGTGTCTATTTCGACCAGAATGAGGAGCTCCTTAAACCTATTAATTTTAATGAAAAGCTGATAAAAAATGGTCAAAAATATGGTATATATTTAATTGCCTAAAGTTATCCTTAGGCACCTATTATTTAAGTTTTGCATTTATAAAGGCTCTGGAGTTGCAGGCTACGGAGACTGCTTACCATCAAGCGGGCCGTATGCTTGTTTTCCACCGATGAAGTATATAAAAAAATGTTTATAAAGCTAATGTTTTATTAATGTAGTTAATTAGTTTAGTTTAGTTTGACGACCGGTTTGGCCTAGTGGGTAGTGACCCTGCCGATGAAGCTGATGGCCCCGGGTTCAAATCTTGGTAAGGGCATTTATTCGTGTGATGAGCATGGATATTTGTTCCTGAGTCATGGGTGTTTTCTACGTATTTAAGTATTTATAAATATTTATATATTATATATATCGTTGTCTAAGTACCCTAAACACAAGCCTTATTGAGCTTACTGTGGGACTTACTCAATTTGTGTAATAATGTCCTATAATATTTTTTTTTTATTAATGGAAATGGACACACAACCAAAATACGAAGAAAAAATCAAACCTAACAAACGTGGAACTGGGTGAAACTGCAATTTGAAGTTTCAAAGAACGAGTAGGAACTTTGCAGTCTTGCCTCGTGGCTTTCGAATAAACTGTGCGTACTCGGGCAGGCAAAAGCTAAAAGTTTCCATCGATTTTATGGAAAAGGAACTTCTAACACGCAATCTAAACTCTAAGAATACCCCGTAAGTTAGACTCCTGGAACTGACCGGCAATTCCTTTCTATCTCAAAAAAGCGGCCATGGGCGAGTCCGACTCGCCCATGAAGGGTTCCGTACTATTTATGACGTATTAAAAAAAACTACTTACTAGATCTCGTTCAAACTAATTTCCGGTGGAAGTTTGCATGGTAATGGATATCATATATTTTTTTTAGATTTTTCATTCTGTTATTTTAGAAGTTACGGGGGGAGACACATTTTACCACTTTGGAAGTGTCTCTCGCGCAAACTATTCAGTTTAGAAAACAATGATATTAGAAACCTCAATATCATTTTTAAAGACCTATCCATAGATACCCCACACGTATGGGTTTGATGAAAAAAGATTTTTTGAGTTTCATGGGGAACCCCCAAAATTTATTGTTTTTTTTTTCTATTTTTGTGTAAAAATCTTAATGCGGTTCATAGAATACATCTACTTACCAAGTTTGAACAGTATAGCTCTTATAGTTTCGGAAAAAAGTGGCTGTGACATAATCGGACAGACAGACGGACATGACGAATCTATAAGGGTTCCGTTTTTGCCATTTGGCTACGGAACCCTAAAAAGAAAAAGATTATTATTCCAATTCCGAATTTGTTAGTCATTGTATTATTTCCCCTTACATCGTGACCGTATGTTTTTTTTATTGTTCCCATTTTTAAAATCGTAGATAACAATTACAAATAAAGGATGTCTTATAATTACTTTTATATTTCACAGGCCGAAGAAGGTTTGGTGGTCCGGCTTCGCTTTGAAGCGGTGCGGCTGCCGTGTGCCGGACAAGCATTGAGGGCTCGCGACGGCGATTCGCTTGGGTCTCCACTTCTGGCTTCTTGGGATGGACCGGACAGCTCTGCCGTGGTAAGATACTCCAAGGTTTGCTTTGATTCGAAGCGGTACGGCTGCTGTGCAAGCGTTGAGAACTCCAGATGGCGACTCGCTTGGTTCTTCTCTGCTCGCTTCTTGGGATGGACCGGACCGGACAGCTCTGCCCTGGTAAGATACTCGTACAGTCGCCACTAGATATATAAAAGCAGCCAAACTGCTCAATATCTGCACAGGCTTACTTTGACGCATTGATTGCCCAGAGTTTAGTTGCAATTTTGTGAACATATTGGCCGCGTCGATATATCTGATGGCGTCTGTACATACCTTCCCATTTAACAACCAATTATATGCTGATGGAAAATTTCATACCAGATAATATAGTAAGAAATCCATTGGAAAATCTCAAAACTTTCCTAGTTCTTCCTTTTATACCTGTCCTGTAAATTTCCAGAAGTCATCCAACTTTTCAGATCAGAAACTTTCCGCATCTATAATTATGAATAGAAAATAGTTCAAAATTCAAAACTCAAAATTCAAAAATTTATTCTGCAAGTAGGCCTCAAGGGCTCTTTTACAAATCAATACAACATTTATAGTAACATCATATAGTGACATGAAAAATACATAACAACATTTATAAATACAACAACCAATACCCGGGTAAACATTACATTATAATAATCTTAAAATAAATAATTACTACAATACAATAGAGATGTATAGTCTCTATGGTTAAAAACACATTAAATCTGGAGATGTAAAAGGTCCCCAATGTCAGAGTACTAACATAGTAGTACTGTTAACCTCTTAGTAGGAACTTAATGATTATATTTCCCAGGTTGGAGACGTGGAAACCACGACAGACAGCAGCGGCGCAATCGAGATCGCCGGCGGCGGGCACATCCTGGTAGAACTGCGGTCGGGGGAAGCGAAGAATCAGGCGGATCAGAACTGTGCGGGAGGGTTTCTGGCACACGCTTCGCAGATCGGTAGGTGTAATATGGTTCAGTATGGTAATGATGCGCTTGGCCTTCGATTGACGCCCTAGTTATGCTAAGGATAGCCTAACATGGTATAGGATAACAGTAGCGAGGTGTACCATGTAGTAGGGTACATCCTCGTAGAACTTCAGTCGGGTGAAGCGAAGAATCAAGCAGATTAGACGGGCGGCTTTCTGGCACACGCTTTGCAGATCGGTAGGTGTATGGTGATTCAGTATAGGGCTTGGTAAGGTGTTGACCCTGGCGGAAGCCCTCATTATGCTACGTATAGCCTCACATGATATGGGAAGAGAGCTGCGAGCCGATCGGATCGCTGACAATGGGCACATACACGCACTCTAAATAGGAGACATCAGCATGATATCGTTCATAAAATAGTTATTTACGATACAAGTGCGAAAAATAGGAAATTCGAAACGAGTGGCGATATATTAAAACACGACCGAAGGGAGTGTTTTAAATCGACACGAGTTTCAAATTATCTATTCGCACGTGAATCGTACACCGTTTTACAGTACATATGGCTTTTTAAAGTTTCGACATATGCACGCGTGCGGGAAAGTAGTACCATATGTACTGTAAAATATATTTAGAGATTTGTACGCGCATGTTACGATAGCCGCAAGCCAAACTCCGTAGATATTTTCGAAAATTCGTTTAAAATAGACTGAAAACTGTGACAACTTTGCTATTGTAAGATAGATTGGAAGTGATAAATGCTAGTATCACTTTTTTTTGGAGGTACTTCCCCAGTTGGGCTCTGCTCTAGATCTGGTCATCATCCACTGGCTGTGCCCTACCACACAAAGCGAGATGACATTCACAATGCCCATACCTCTCTTATGGACGCAGTTTAAGGACGTACCCGGGTCCGACTTCCAATCTATCTCACAATTCATTGTATAAAGTCTACACTATACTTATAGTCATTTTAACGCTATAAAGTCACTTTCTTTGTTTTTACTTCTAAACTTATGCAAAAGCATAGACGATATGGAAAGCGTCTCTGCTTTAATCATTATTTTATAATCCTTATTAAAATCATTTGAGATCAATTCGAGATTTAATAAGAGTTCAATTAGCGTCATATCGTCCCTTACCCTTTCGGTTCACCGCACTAAACGAAATCAAACCGGCCTCGTTACTCTTATTCTGTTTCACGGGTCGAATCAGTGTCCGATGTGCGGCCACTGTGAGTAATGTATCTGAAAATTACGAGATATACGCTATTATTTATTACTGTTTTGGCCTTCTTCTATGATATGATATGATTTATTTATCTCACAATATACAATTTCACTTAAAACTACTCGTGGTAAATTCTTAGGAATTTATATTGTGATTGTCAGTTTGTCTTACTTTATATTGCTGAGAGGATGGACAGCCCTATTCTTATTCACTGGATGTCTCTGCATGCCATTTCAAATTGTAATTATACTTTCTACTAACACACTTAGCCGTAAGTCATTACTAACATAATATGGATGTTTTTGTCCGAAATAAATGCTTTCATTTCATTTATATATAAATAGGAAAAACATGTGACAATTAATAATTCATTTAAAATGACTAAAGTCTTTAAATTCACCAAGAACGGGTCGTCATTGAGGTAGAAAATAAATAGTTACAGTTACAGAAATAATGTCAGCATAAGAAATAATGTCACCATTAGGGTCGTTATTAAGCTAACAAAGAAGTAAATTACAGTGAATCTTAAAATACAGATGTCGACAATATGCTTCCTATTTAATTAAATGTAAACATTAATATGTTTTATGTATATATAACTGTATATATAACTCCGTATAAAATAAATAAAGTCTAAGAAATAAATTGCCCTGAAAAATAAAGAAAAAATATGCTCAAACAGATGGCGATACCGTTTGATATTCATCATATTATGAAAATATATACGTGAAGAAACATGGGCCAAATAGCCATATGTCATTCTAAGAGTTTTAGTCCTGAGTCGAAAGATGGCAGCAAATCTGGTTGACTACAAGATGTACAATACGCCTCTATACTCAATTATCTTTGGTTTTAGTTATATCTACGGTTGTTGTTATTCAGAATACCAATATATATATATATTGCTTGTTTCTGCCCGCGATTTCGCCGCCAATGATGATAATGTTTGATAAAAATTATCCTTTGTCCTTTCCAGGCTTCAAACTGTCACCTGTCAACTGTCGAATTTCATCTAAATAGGTTCAGCAGTTTAAACGTACTTTCATTTTAGGTGTTAATATTAGTAGGGATATGGAAGAAATTGCACTTCCCAATTCACTTAGTTAAATTAAAACATATGAAACAACCTCTGGAGTCGCAGGCGGCCATAGGCTGCGGTGACTGCTTACCATCAGGCGGGCCGAGCTGAGCATGTTATACGACGTAGAAGACAAAGGGGCATGCCACAATGCGTCCAATTCGCACGTCCCTCCGAAGTTTGAGCGAGACAACGCTATGCGCGTATTATAACGACATCCCGCTCGCACGTCGAAGCGATGTGCGAATCAGACGCAGTATATCATGCCCCTATAGCAGCCTAGAATTATAACGGCTAATGCGTCATGGGTAAACATGGCATTTAAAAACACCTTTTACCTCACGATTCAAACAATATGAAATCAAAAGAATGCTTATTGGTCTACATTACGCACCCGTATTAAAAAAATCTTTCTTGTATTTGAATACTAAGGCAGAAAATATTTATGCTAATTGTAGGTCATCTTATCATTGGAGGAAAATAAAAAGCAATGTGATACCCCAGATATTAACGGTAATGGAATTTCTTTTTCTTCTCTCTGGAAATGTAATTGGTGTAATTTTAGATGTTGCTATCCAGTTGAAGTGCCTTCAGATATGAATTAATATTTCTTTAGACTCAAATGCAAAGACATTATGCAACAGCATAACGGCTATGCTGAAACAGAGACGACTCCGTTGGCTAGGACACGTTCATAGAATGGACCCTAACAGATTGCCACGTGAATTCATGCTCGGACAGATTGCCGACACTAAAGACCGGTCGACCCGTACTCCGTGTCAAGGATTCCTGTAATCGCGACATATTTAAATGGCTTCAACATAGCGGTTAACTGTTGGGAAGAACGTGCGGAGATGAGACTGGACTGGCGTCGTAACCTACGGGAAGGTATGGTAAAGTATGAAGAGCTCAAGTTGGACTACCTCAAGCAGAAACGACATCGCAGAGCTGCTGGACCCCAGGAGTCAAGACACATCTGTGATCGATGCGGCAAGAAATGCCGCTCGGCCATTGGCCTATACAGTCATCACGTTCGATGTAGGTTGTAAACTAATTCCTCAAAATACCTCCTTATCCGATGCAATTATCATATGCAAAGATGCTATGGCCAATATTTTTTTATTTTAACAACAAAATTACACAGCATTACAGTATATACTAATGCACTGCGAAATTTAGGACAGAAAGTATATAAATAAATACACATCAGGTACAGAATACAATCTGGGACTAGGTAGGTCAATATTATTTTAAGTTATATATCCGTACACAAATAGAAGGGTATTGATCCTTAAATTGTGTTATACATGAAAAATAGAATTACAAAACACAGGAGAACCTTAATAACTAACTGAGGACGGACGGTCATCCATTGCCTCACAATGGTTTTTGCATTGCTCACAAATTTGCCTCCAACTACTGGCAAAAAGATCGCAGTCTGGAGCCGACTGGAGAAGTGCGTTGATGTAGTGCAAAGCACGAACCAGTGGTGATTGCCTGTACGCCTTCGTGCGCGCTTTAGGAGCCGCAAGTAAGTCGCGATTACGAGGCCTAAAATTGAACTTTGCGACGGACAGAGAAGGGATGAGGAGGCGTACCAGCTGTGAGACCAGCTGAGGGCAGTCTGAATCTCCACGTAATATTCTGCACGCGCCGATCATAAGTGCATAATTACGCCTCACTTCTAAGGAGTTACAACCCAGAGTTCCAAGTAAATATTTTGTCGGGTAAAGGAAAGGATAATACCCATAGACTTTTTTAAATAAAAATATCAGAAAAGTCTTTTGGATTTTCTCCAGAAGCAAAGCGTAAGTGACCTCATGGGGGTTCCACACCACAGACGCTGCCTCCAGTTTACTCCTAACTAGAGAGGTATAAACAATCTTGATAACAATCGCGTTGTCAAAATCACGAACGTTACGGATGACAAATCCCAATCTCCGATAGCATTCGGTAGCTAGGGTTCTCATATGAGCATGAAAGTTAAGATGCGGGTCAAATATGACACCTAGGTCTTTAATAGTGTCAACGCGGTTAATTAATTTCGTTCCTAACATGTTATTACCAACTAGCGGACTACGAGATCGGCTAAAAGACATCACAGAGCACTTCTCAGGGTGAATAATCAGTTTGTTTGAGATACTCCATTCATATACCCTGTTAATATCTTCCTGGAGCGATTCAATGTCAGAAAGTTGTAGTAGACCATAAACAAGCTTTAGGTCGTCGGCGTAAAGAAGACATCGCGCACATCCAGGGAGAGACGCCAAGTCGTTGATCATAACGCCGAACAGAAAAGGACCTAGAATTGAACCCTGGCTTACTCCGGAGCGAGTATGGTAGGAATCGGAGACGAAGCATCAGTGCTGCACGTACTGCTGCCTATCGCATAGATAACTCGCAAAAAAACCGGAGCAGTTTTGGCGAGAAACCGATGTTACATAGCTTCCTCAGTAAGTATATCGTTATCTACGCGATCAAAGGCTTTTTTAAAATCAAAGTACAGCACGTCTACCTGTATCCCCCTATCCAAATGCTCAGAGATAGAGTCTACTAGGGTTAAAAGGTTGGTCTCGACAGAACGCCTGGGCCTAAAACCATGCTGAGCGTCACAGAGATAGGGCTGCACTAGGGAGGCTATATGCTTGTTTATGATAGATTCAAACAACTTTGCAATAGAGGAAAGAATCGCTATGGGACGATAGTTTTCAACCTTGGTTGCTTCGCCTGACTTAGGAATCGGCCGTACCCGTGTTACCTTCCAGTGACTCGGGTACTCCCCAGCAGGTAGGGCTAGGTTGAAAATGTGGCATATAGGTAGCACAACCTAGTCTTTGCAACCCTTTAGAATGTACGCCGGGATAGCATCAGGACCCAATGAGCTTTGAGGCTTCAGACAAGCTATGCCAGATTTCACATCCTGAAGGGATATTGTGCCGATATGAATCAAATTAGCAGTGTTCGACCGATCTTGTTCAATGGTTTTAGAGGGGTCAAGTAATGGTACACAAGGAAGGAAGACACTCGAGAAGAAGTTTGCAAAAGCCTGAGCCGCCTCTACACCCTCATAATAATGAGACTCAGTAGTTTTAAGGAGAGTTGATTCAAATGACGTATATCCGGTACGGTAGTTTATATTTTGTACATAAGCTCCATGTAGTAATGACAGCAACTTTTATGACCGTATTTATATTTATATAGTTATTATCATCTAGTTTCGAAGAGAAAACGGATTTAGGGGATATAGTTATTCAATGCAACAAACGTTTCATTAGCCGACACCTACAGCTTTTATTCAACTTATTAATTTAATTCTTTAACATTCCATAGTATATAATCAAGATTGTGAGTTCAAACCTCCTTGACGCTCAATGATTTTAATCATTCGGTTTAATAAAAATACAATTATTATCAAAATGATGTTGTTCATATCCTACATTACGAAATGACGTATTAATTTCCTTCTCAGAACCGATCCGCAATGTGTCAGCGGCGTGGGCATCGATCGGCGTGGGTCCGGTGTGGCTCGGCGCCGGTGGCGGTGCCAGGGCGGCGGCGTTGGCCTTAGCTGCTGCCGCCGCGTTGGCTGCATTAGGATTGGCGCTGCATTCGGCTAGACGGACCACGCCTTACCAAAGGGCGGCGGATAAAGAATCACTTACGGATAGCGATGGTATGAATTGCTTGTAAATTTAGCAGCCTAGGCTGTAAGTTCAGATGTGTTGACATTAGCTTTATCAGCCGCTTTAGCAACATAATAATTCGATCTGTATAATGACGGCTGTACACTCATCCAGAGCCTCTAGTCGACAGTCTCGGCCCCGCTACGATCCAATCGGAGAAGCGCGAGACGAGACGAGGAAGAGCGAGACCAGTATATACACACTCGTTCTCGGCCTGTCTCAGGGTGTCCCAACAAGTGTGTAAAGCCCGTTTCACAGTGCATTACACGCTGGAAGAGTTTCTGTCTTTCTTAAAAAACCTTGGAATTTGTAAGCATACGTAAGTTCCTCAATTACAAAAAGGCCATTTGTTGTCATTCTTTTGATACCCGTACACTGAACAGGGATGCCTCTGTCTAGTAGACGGACGGGCCATCGATGGGTGAGGGGGATATTCAGCCTGGCATACGCTAGGCCAAATATCAATGAGTCTCAGAATTCCCACGATAAAAAGCGGCCAAGTGCGAGTCGGACTCGCGCATGAAGGGTTCCGTACCATTTAAGACGTATTAAAAAAAAATCTACTTGCTAGATCTTGTTCAACATTTTACCACTTTGGACACACATTTTACCACTTTGGAACTGTCTCTCGCGCAAACTATTCAGTTTAGAAAAAAATGATGTTAGGAACCTAAATATCATTTTTGAAGACCTATCCATAGATACCCCACACGTATGGGTTTGATGAAAAATTTTTTTTTTTAATTTATTGACGTATTAAAAAAAAAACTATTCACTAGATCTCGTTCAAACCAATTTTCGGTGGAAGTTTGCATGGTAATGTATATCATATATTTTTTTTAGATTTTTCATTCTGTTATTTTAGAAGTTACAGGGGGGGGGGGGGGACACACATTTTTTCACTTTGGAAGTGTCTCTCGCGCAAACTATTCAGTTTAGAAAAAAATGATATTAGAAACCTAAATATCATTTTTGAAGACCTATCCATAGATACCCCACACGTATGGGTTTGATGAAAAAATTTTTTTTTTTTAATTTTTATGACGTATTAAAAAAAAACTACTTACTAGATCTCGTTCGAACCAATTTTCGGTGGAAGTTTGCATGGCAATGTATATCATATATTTTTTTTAGATTTTTCATTCTGTTATTTTAGAAGTTACAGGGGGGGGACACACATTTTTTCACTTTGGAAGTGTCTCTCGCGCAAACTATTCAGTTTAGAAAAAAATGATATTAGAAACCTAAATATCATTTTTGAAGACCTATCCATAGATACCCCACACGTATGGGTTTGATGAAAAAAATTTTTTTTTTAAATTTTTATGACGTATTAAAAAAAAACTACTTACTAGATCTCGTTCGAACCAATTTTCGGTGGAAGTTTGCATGGCAATGTATATCATATATTTTTTTTTGATTTTTCATTCTGTTATTTTAGAAGTTACAGGGGGGGGGACACACATTTTTTCACTTTGGAAGTGTCTCTCGCGCAAACTATTCAGTTTAGAAAAAAATGATATTAGAAACCTCAATATCATTTTTAAAGACCTATCCATAGATACCCCACACGTATGAGTTTGATGAAAAAAGATTTTTTGAGTTTAAGTTCTAAGTATGGGGAACCCCCAAAATTTATTGTTTTTTTTCTATTTTTGTGTGAACATCATAATGCGGTTCATAGAATACATCTACTTACCAAGTTTGAACAGTATAGCTTTTATAGTTTCGGAAAAAAGTGGCTGTGACAGAATCGGACAGACAGACGGACATGACGAATCTATAAGGGTTCCGTTTTTTGCCATTTGGCTACGGAACCCTAAAAATGGAGGTGCGATTTTGGTCTACAATCTATTCTGTGTCTTTGGGCGAATGATGTAGTCATGTGATTTATTGATATAATTTTTAGACCTGTCTGGAACAGACTACAGACGAGACTAACGAGAACTGTTTTGCCACAGCATGCTCGGCATCGCTAGAGCTCGGAGCTGCTACATCAGGCTCTCGCAGCACCCTGCTTTCCGAAGTCGTCGGTGGCAGTGTTTCTCTGCGAAGACTTTTGCCTTCAGGACGGACGAGGCATACCAGGCTGAGGGATTCGGATAGGGCGTCGGAGAAAGAGCAAAGGTAAAAACATTAGTAACTTTCGTGTATTGCGTGGATTCTAGGCGCCTTTAAATAGTAACCTGCTTTTCAAAGTTGTCGGAGGCAGTATTTCTCTGCAGAGGCTGCTGCCTTTAGGACGGACACGGCATACCAGGCGGAGAGACTCGGATCGAACGTCGAAGAAGGAGCACAGAGGGACTGTAACCTGTATTTATTGTGTGCCGTATTATCCTGCTATCCGAAGATGGAGGCAGCGTTTCTCTGCGAAGGCTGCTGCTTTCAGGATGGACGCGGCATTCCAGAATGAAAGACTCGGGTAGGGCCTCGGAGAAGGAACAAAAGATACTTTACTCACCACTGAGTAATTCAAAAATTGTGTTCCAAGCATTTCCCTCTATAACTTTTTGAGCATTCGTTGGCCGGCCTACTGATAAAATTCCTCAAATAAATAATACATAAATATCCCCAATTCACCAATCAAACTAACGACCTCTCGTGTAACTGAGACGTGCGCCAACAAAGACACTTCAAACCCATTCGTTGATATTAACAAGTGCCATACTAATTACTCAATGAATACAACCCTCCAATTCCAAGCACTCATTATCTTCTTTTGAAAGGGAATTCTGTTTTGTTTTCAATTAACTAAAAGCCAGAAACCCATTAAGTCATAAAAGTGAAACCCCTTTATTGCAAAATTGATCATATTCCTTGTAGGTTAAAGTTGATAATCGCCAGTCACGAACTGTGACTAAATGCTTTTTTTAAGTAAATTAATAGTAGTTTTCGTATGAAGATGTTAGGCACAAGTTTACTTCCGGGTTTTTCGGAACTGGAAACAAAAATATAAATGCGAGTATTTTCGTGAAATTATGATCAGTCACCTCATTTTCACTGAAGTAAAAGTTGCTTAAAGTAAAAGCCTATCCATCATATATTAATTTAAGTCTTAATATAATGTTAGGTACATTTTATTTTATCATTCCCGCAATTTCTGAGTGATTTAGGCGAGACTTTGTGAATATTTTTGTAAGTTAGATGCAATATTTTATCTCAATTTTCAGTGTCGGCGTCAGAACTACCAACTGATTTGCCGTTGAAATGTTTCAAATATTACGATAAATCCACATGGACGAATTTCCGTAATTTTACATATTTTTGTATGGGGATCGATTTATTTCCTCTTTTACATAATAAAAGTTTCCTGCAATTCGATTACTGTGAATTTTTCCTGAAATTTGATTCCTAGTTGCCATTGTTACGTCTCCTGTGTCACACTTTGAACCAGAATATAAATAAATTAAAAAAATATAATACGGACATTATAATTATTAACATAGGTTTAGTAATATATTAGGTAATAAGTTACTAATATAATATGGAAATTTAATTCTGATTAATTTTAATTTATTTACACAAATTTATTGACTAAGTCCCGTAAGTAAGCTCAATAAGGCTTGTGTTGAGGGTACTTAGATAACGACATATATAATTTATAAATACTTAAATACATAGAAAACACCCATGACTCAGGGACAAATATCCGTGCTACACAAATAAATGCCTTTACCAGGATTTCAAGCCGGGACCATCGTCAGACCGGCGACCTTCATAGGCAGGGTCACTACCCACAAGGCCAGACCGGTCGTCAAACTGTTATATATAGCTTCTTAAGTCACCAAGTTTACTTTTGTTTTTTAAAACCTTGTCTTATTAAATAAAAGTAAAAATTACAACAGTGGCTTGAGGACTCAGGTCATCCAGGCGTTTTATTTAGGCGATTAATATTTTTAATTTCTATATTTTTAAGTATTTACACTACTATATATCAAATTAAAAACTGAAATAAATGTTATAGACTAATAAAGAAAAAGTAACTAAGTCGGGGGTGGGCGCTCGGTCGGTCGATCAGTGGGGGAACTGGTCGGTGGCCGAGGATTGGTTGGTTAGTCTAGGTGGACTTTGTCACTTTTTAGTATATTACATCTATTTCAGTTAATTAATCCAAACACAATCTTATCCAAAGGCTGGACGAAGACGAACCAACGGACACGGAAGAGCAGGACAACGCGAGCGAAGGCAGCGCACACAGCGCAGCAAGCGATGCCACCATAACCCCAGAATCCGCTGCAAGCGCGCCCGCGGGACAAACTAGTGTTAGCGCTATGACACACTCACCGTTGAAGAGGTCCCAGACTATGGCTGATACACCACAGGTATCAAATCCTTCTTCTTTATCGTATCCTCATATCTGTGGACAATCTTTATCTTCACTGGTGCTTTTGGGTCCGGTGAAGTATGTAATGTGAGCTCCTAAGGCAACACGAGAGTCCATATTAAGACCAGAAACGATTCTAACATTCATCTATCTAATAACGCGTAGTGTGGGTGGTAGGTTCATTAAATTGCCTTTCTTTGAAATGAATAATCGATCGAAAATTTTCAAAATTATCAGGAGTTTATATTTTAAAGAGAAACCCTTGGGGATGACTCGCGTTAGACCGGGCCGAGTCCGGGCCGGAGCTTCCGGTGCTTCGTTTTCTATGGGAAGTGTCACCTAATCACCGGTCATATGTCATAGAAAAGTAAGCGCTGAAAGCTCCGGCCCGGACCTGGTCCGGTCTGACGTGAGTCATACTTTAGTTAACATTAAACTATTTTTTTATTAATCTTAGGTCACATCTCCGCCTCTACCGTCAACGAGCGAGACAGTAACAGAGGACCTGAGCACAAGCGTCACCAGTGTGAGCGAGAGGGACTCTTGCAGTGAAAAGGACAAAGATAGCTTGTTGGACAGAAGCGCAAGCAGAGCATCTTCTTCGTCCGCTGCTACACTGACAAACGTAAGTAACGTAATAAGTATTCTAAGCATTATCCCGGCATTATACTGCAGGTCCAGGACAGTTTCTTTAGGTATCCAGGGAGCTTAAGTCCGCTCCGTCCGAAATCCTAGAGCAACCTCTTCTCAAGAATTGGCACAGAAATTGGATTTTTACGATACTGCCTGGCCTTGCAACACAGAAGGTAAATTTCACTTCATTGGAATTTTTGGATATAAGCAGCCCCCAAGTGTCTTGGAAGACATTTTGGAGCATTCCACGAAATTTTTTACGGTTGTCCCGTATAAACGCGAATTTCCTGAAGATTTGTAGTTACAGGATTTTTTTTTCTGTCACAATAGATACAAAAATCCTCAGTTAAATTATCATCGATGTTAAAAAAATATAGTTAATATTCTCAAATCAAAATGTGTCTGTACAGGACGGCTCATCAGCTCAGCCCAAACCTTTACTAAGTGGTAGGTCCTGTACTCCAATTTGCTTCCAAAAAATGTAGCCTTATTTTATCAACATGATTTCTTAGTTAAACATCATCACGAACCATATCCAGGATCTTTTTGTCTTTTGGATCCTTTCAATAGGAATTTGTAAATAAGCAGTCATATAACTTTTCGAACACCATTTCTCAGTCAACATTAACACCTTTTACATTATATCTTTTCTTCCGCAGGGTTGGTACTCGCCAGCTCTGAGTGGCGTATCCGCCGCTCGGATCCGCGACAACCCAAAACACAACAAGGAGAGCTGCAACCGTCGGCTGCTTCGGTCTGATCTCAGTCTCACCTCGCATCCTGAGATGGAGATTGATTATTATGATTATGAAGTTAATAACGCAGGTGAGACAAACTGTATAAACGTCTACCAAATAATAAATAATTGACGTATAATATTTGTATATATTTATATTTTTTATCAATACCTTACCGAACTTAAGTTGTTTGTTAAGCGAATTATAATCACAAACAATGTGTTCTTGCTGTCTGAAGACACGATTGTTAAATGACATTTTATTTGCAGGTTCAGTACCTGGCTCGTACCTAGGAATGGACCCTGCTTTCCTGGTCTGGATCCCTCCTATAGAAGAAGGAGACATTATCAAAGAAATAGATGAAAGCAAGATACCTATTTATGAGGTAAATGTTTTATTTCGTTTTCCTTTTGATCATTTTTTAAAACAAAAGTTTTTAAGAATCTAAATTCTCGAGCAATTTGTTTTTTTTTTTGTTTCAGGAAATTCTTCCCAAAGAACTCCATCCAGATCCTGGCAGCAACACAGAATCCCCTGAAGACCGTCCTACGTGCAGCACCCTTAAGAGGACCGAGCGAGAGAAACCCGACAACAGATCCATTAAGTCCAACGACTCCGTCCGATCCCGCAGAATTCATGACAGGACCAACATCATCCATCCACTCAATTTCAGCATTACAGATTTACAAAACTCCCCAAGACTCCCAAAAAGAAGCAGAAAGAAGAAAGATGACGCGATACAAATGAAAGAACTCACTTTAACAAGATCCCCAGTAAAAGTACACAGGAGAGATAAAAGCGACAATGATAATACATTGAAGAGAGTTAACGATACTGTGAGAGAAACCAAAGATTATGACACTTTAAAAGCAAACACAAATTTTGATGATATAAAGTTTGCAGATGATACTGATTCGTCAAACGAAATCAAATTTGGTGATGATTCACCAGATAGTAATAGATTAGTTGATAAATTCAATGTTAAAGCTTAAGGTGATTGTTGAGGTTTAATAAAACTAAAGTGTAAACCCCGTAGACAATCATTACCATCATTAATATTTATGTAGAATTTTTGTTTCCCTTAGATTCAAATGCCCATTTAACTTAAGGACCAATATGTGAATAGATCAGACACGACATATTAATAATATTCTGTCATATCATCAAATCAAAATAAAATGTAGTATGACATATATTTTTCAAAGATTCCATATGTGTAGTTCACTAATGTAATAGATCTAGAAAATAATGAGTGGGGATAATAGTTTACCATTATCAGAACCTATTATTTTGTCCAATTGTTTAATAAGTAGCTATGCTCCATTTAAGTCCTGATGCACGTAACGAATCTCATTCTAATACATTTTTGACTCCACTATCTAGGCTTTATCGTTATTAATTTCTTCTATTGTGAGTTCTTTACCATCTAATTCCTCCACAAACCTAATATCCCCACTACTAGAATCACTTAGCATTTTATAATCGACAACTTCATTATGATGTGTAGGCTTATGTATAATGTCACTGTTTCACCCATCATTATCATTAAAATCATTGCAATTATAGTATAATTAGTCAATAGATTTAATCACTCTAAGATTTGTGTGATATGAGGCTTAAAACTCAAATGTGTATTTCTGCCAAAGAATGAATCTACTTAAACGAGATCATTATTGTTGTTAAAATGGTTTTTTGAAATGAAGTTGGTAAATAAAAAGAGCTGGTTTATAGTAATCGCTTCAAATATGAACATTTATGAACAATACATCGTGTTTTACATATTTCACGCTGTAAATATCCATTTGAATGTTTGTATTATCATTAAAAATATTGCAATATTTATTTATTTTATTTAAATTGTAAGGAAGACTGAGGATTTTGGGCAGTGCAATATTGAATTGCGTTCTTAAATTATTTTTATTTATTTTAATGATTGTCAATAAAATGTTTGTGGCAAAATTTACGTGATCTTTTTAAATCTAGTCCTCTGTGTCAAATTAAAGCCATTTTATAATTTTTGTTACTATTTATAATGATTATTTTGTACCGCATTTATTAGTTTAATTAAGTATTAAGTAGAAAGTTTAAGGGGTAATGTTATTTTATTGTAAAACTGTTAGCATTACCTTTAGCGTAAGTGTGGGAGAGTTGTTTCAAATTTAATTCTGTTCCTTTTTTGAGAATAAACAGTTTTTATTTTGTATTTGAAATTGTTGTTTTACTTACCTAATAATTACCTTACTTATGTAAATTTTCCTTAAATAATGGATACATTCATAACATTTAAAAAAATAACAGGAACCGGAAGAGGCCAAGACTAACTTTTGTTTACTTTTTCGACTGGGTATTTTTTTTTTTTTTTTTTTAGAACACAAACAGTCACATATACAAATGGATTTGAAGTACAATGTAGAGTACTTAACATACTTAAGAATCATAGACCTGGAGGTTCATTATTAAGTACATAATGTTAACATACATACTAACAGCATAAAGAAAATGAAATCATGAAATCATGAGCCATACTTAAATTCTATTTACTAGTCTTCAGAGGAGAAAAAAAAATACAATAAGTAGTAATACAGTAAGCAGGTTTGACATTACTGTCTGTTTCATTAATTATCGGATATGTTGTATTTTTTTTTACAATAGTAAAATAAATATTATTAAGTGACTACCTACAAATCTACTTAGTCCCACAGTAAGCTCAATAAGGCTTATATTACTACTAGACGACGATAATACAACATAGATATAAGTAGATATTGATAAATACTTAAAGACAGGAAACGTCCATAACTCATGAACATAAATACAAATTATACACATGCCCTTACCAGGATTCGAACCCGGGGCCTCCTGCTTCACAGGCAGGGTCCCTACCGAATAGGCTACGAAGCTGTTAACATATTATATATTAATATTATACATATTACCATATACCGGGTGTGGCCTGTAACACGAGCAATAAAAATATGTAGAGGGCCTCGCAAAATTTAAACATAGCCTGTTCTATTCCTATATTTTATGTCGATGCATACATTGCATACCAAAATTGTCTATATCCACAAAAGGTACAGTCAATAAAGACAGTTGAAATTCTGTTAATTCTACTTTACTTGCTCCTTTAACTTGTAAACAGACTTAGCCAGCCAGTTGCATGAGCTTCATATTCGAGGACTGGGAAGCCAAGCACCATGAATCAAAATATTTTTCATTCAAATTAGAACTCCACGTATGTCACATATAGTTCCAAATTCAAAAACCCTTTTGCTCGAGTTATCGGGGCACACCTACCCCTCAATATACTTCTTACTGACTTAACTATGGAAGGTGGAGGTAAGAAATACAATCTCCATGTACCAAAAAATGTCCTTCAAAAACCTTAAATAGGTGGCGCTACAATACCTAGAATAATTGAACAAAAATTCAAGTCATAGACAGCGCACTTCACTCCGTCAAAAACGCCTAAATTCTTAGCTACTCTAGCGCTACTCTGGAGAGATTTGGAACTGCTATTTATAGCTGACAGCTGGACACTTTTGCAACAGTTCTGCCTATGGAGATTGTATTCCTTACCTCCACCTTCCATAGACTTAACCTTAACCTTGTCTTGTCTCAAGGATCCTGACTAACGTTTTAGTCTTATTTTTGCATTTTTTTTCGACAACGACTTTTTCTGCTCTAAATAGCCCAACCGAGGCCAATCCACGATTTTTGACTTCAGACACATGAAAAACTTCGTCTGTCTATATCGGCACTAGAGTTGAGGTCACGCACACAACAACATGTAATGCCAATCCAGACTTACGGCCAGAGCCCGTACATTTCATGCCGTTGACAGAAAAATGACGTCACGCTACATAGAGTAAGATTCCAATTAGTATTTTCGTAATAATTAATCATTTGTCAACCTCTTTAGGTAACTGATACATATACTTGACAATCAGTATAGAAACGTCTAACTGACTTTCATTTTATTGTCACACAAATAAATAATAGATTATTCATTTATGAAATAAAGCGCTGGTGGCCTAGCGGTAAGAGCGTGCGACTTGCAATCCGGAGGTCGCGGGTTCAAACCCCGGCTCGTACCAATGAGTTTTTCGGAACTTATGTACGAAATATCATTTGATATTTACCAGTCGCTTTTCGGTGAAGGAAAACATCGTGAGGAAACCGGACTAATCCCAACAAGGCCTAGTTTATCCTCTGGGTTGGAAGGTCTGATGGCAGTCGCTTTCGTAAAAACTAGTGCCTACGCCAAATCTTGGGATTAGTTGTCAAGCGGACCCCAGGCTCCCATGAGCCGTGGCAAATGCCGGGACAACGCGAGGAAGAAGAAGAAGATTCATTTATGAAATAATACATATTTTTGGTTTTTAACAGCGTAACAAGCTTTTATTCACGTAACAAGTATTTATTATGATACCCATCAATAAGTAAGTTATCTAAATTTGTAGTAACTCCCTGTATGTTAAATTACGTCATTTTTGCGTCAACGGCATGAAAAGTACGGGCCCTACGGCGTTATTCATAAACGCGTTACTGGCCTGAATTAGCTATGAATCATTTGTCTTTATCTGTCATTTTGACTTATGTATTTATAAGAAAGAAATAAAACATAATCTAACTAAATTAGGCCCCTAAAGGTTTATGAATACCCCCCGTAGACTTTGAAATTAGTGTTCTTTTTGAAAGTCAACTTTTGTGAGTTAACAGCCAAGATTGACGAAAAGGCGCCATTCATAAATAAGTAAACATCAGTGTGTATGTAATATTATATTTATAGCTCACATGAGTTCCCTAATCAATTCCATCATAACCTCAGCACGCAGAGAATGTGAATGGCTCACGTATAAAATATGGATAGCGAGCTGACAGAGCTGGCCAGGAATTTAATCTAGGCGGCCAACTATTTGCCAATCAACCTGCAGCAATATTCAATATCGAATGCAGGTAATAGACGAAAACTGCGAACATTTTTGGGGTTTTAAATTGGAGTATTCGAGTAACGTGGGAAGAATGATAGTCAGCTTCATTATATTTTAAGCGCCAGTTGCATTGCACCAATCACATTTAGCGGACTGATCAACGTCAATCATATTTATTTCATTTTATTTCATTTATTCAAAGGTCTGCCAACAGCGGTTACAATGATACATTGTTAGGTATAGGTAATACATTTGATAGTAATCTTAAGCTTATTGCACAGCTAATTATAGGCAAACACCACTTCTGTAAACTTACAGTTAAATATTAAACATTAAGAAATTAAATAGGAAACGGTTTACGTTGTAGTTCTACGGCTTGACCGAGGTGGATGGTGAGAAGTTGCTGTGGTTGGCCACAAAGCAGCTGAATGCTTGGCTGGGTGAAGCTGATTTGATAGTAAGTACAAAACTTTCCATAAAATAAAATTTTGAGTACTCTTTAACGGTGACAGACGGTTTGGTGTGGCCCTTGGTCCGGTCAGCTTCTAACTGACTGAATTAAGAGTAAAATTCATAGAGGAACAATTTGACAGAGGCCGCGCCACTGACGACCAGCTGTGACACTGCAATGGCGGATGGTTTCAATACGACGGTCGGACGGTTCAACGGTTGGATGGTGTGCGTGTCACGAATGTATACCTAGTCGGATTGCGTACATTTTCTCTAGTTTGGTACGAACATCCTTCTATATTGGTGATAAGGTTCAATTTAGAATGGCAAAAATAGTGGGAGCACCCTCCACTTTAGGTACAACTTCATGGATTAATATCGTATTTTACGATGGATAACGTGATAATTGATTAACTTTACTTATGTATGAAAATTTATCCTGTCTCTTTTTTCTTTCAATCAGTATAATTTTTTCACCATTCGACCACGCACGCCGGCGTATTAAATTTTTTTCTTCGAACAATTAATGCACTGACGTCTCAATTTGACTGACGGCAGATTGATGGATGAGGCCATAGATATAGCTGCCAATGTCTGTGTGTCACGCGTATATACTAGGGAATTGGTCGATGATAGAATCCTAATTGTGTTTTAGCGAAACTACGTCCTTAGTATTCTAGGTCCATGGTAAAGTTGATAAAATTCAGAAAAATAAGTATTTATGATTCAGTCGAATTTATGTAAAGATATAGGTAATAAAGAAGGTACGGAGGTACATAAAATAAAGGGAAGAATAAGGGTAATCATCTTAAAAAACTCTCGCTAGATGGTTGGATCATGGGTTGGAAATTACCTTTTTGACGTTTCGTGCAGTATTCGGCATCATCAGTCGGCAGCGTTACTGCCGCACTATTGCAGCGCAACTTTGCTACCGACTGCATTGTTGTCCCAATTGTCAAAATCGATGTTGCTGCCCGAATTTATGACATTTGGAGCAGCAATGCCAAGCCGCATAACTGCAGCAGCTGTAGCAATAATACTGATGTAGTCTGCATCCGAACGGTATTACCTATCTTGAGACTAGAGTGGTAGATGAAAAAGATAATAAGAACGTGCTAACAATTATATTCGTAGATAAAATAGACACTAAGCCCTAACTAGGTGACCTAATCTAAAAATCCCACGTAGGACAATGGACGCCAGCATTGAAATCGGTTTCTATTTTAACCAGACTACTTTACTACTAATACAACGAAACATAACAGACTGCCTTTTGATAAAACACACTTCCACACTTCTGATGCGACGTATTTGAGCATATTTTGTATATTTGGACAGCGCTTCGGTTGCGGGGTACATCACACATTGGGGCATTGTCACAGTGTCAGCCAGATAGCGCTATCGGCGACCATGGGGATGTCCCGTTTGAGTTTGCAGTTTTTTCACAATAATTATCCTTGCTTGGTGAAATGTAATCATCTATTACTGTACCTACGTAAACATCAAGTAAAGCTTATATCCTGTATTTTTAATGTTTATTTAAATTTTTGGTGCTCAACTTTGGTGGTCAAACACACAACACATGGAATGACGTGCGAATCGGATGCAGGGTGCCATGCGCCTTTGATCGAAATTTGGTGGAACTGTATACCTGGATGTACCAGAAGTTGGTACGAGTACTTATGCGTGCCCGCCCTATGATAATATCAAAGATTAATAGATCGTGTGCGAAGTCCAGCACGTGTGGCTTGGGCCAAGCCCAAAATTATGTACTACTTTATTAATGCCGCATTTACATTCAGCGGAAGTAAGCAGGAAAGTGGGCAGGACGAGTCAGTAAACACTATACTTCTCATTCCACTGCCATTGCTACTCGCGCTGCCCGGTGCTCCCCAAAAGGACAGGATGCAGAGGATATTTTATCAAATTCTGTCGAAAAATATAACTACAACAAAATATAAATAGACTCATATTATGTGGTGTCCTTTATTAGTGTACGTTTCGAGCAATACCGGGAAGGCCGCAGTGCCGCAGGACATGCCCAACTGAGCATAGGTGCGTGTTGTGACTCGTCCGTACACAAAAAGAGATCGAGGTGTGCAACGATTTGTCGTTGACGTGTGTCATTTTCTATGTATTTGTGTCATCATTACAGATTGGATTTTTAGTGCGTCAGATGTGCGGCTGTGTGCACGCCCACTCCCCCCCGCAAAAAATGGCAGAACTATTTGTACGGTAAAATATCGCTTGGGCTCCTCCCTTCCGACGTGTCGGAAGCCGGTGTTGCTCGTAGAGTGTAGTATAAGTGATCTGTGTTACAAACAGAACTCCAGGTAAATTAAGGAAGTTCTTCAGAGTTAGGTTGTCCAGTATTTTACAGGGTGAACTAAACAGTTCTCGCGAGACTTAGACTAAGTTTGTAGTCTTGTGTTAAATTACGTTGTGTTTTCTAGACTTTAGTTGGTCAGTAAACCTAGTAAAATTCCGAACTTTACTTTTTTGAGAACAGGAAAGGGGACGGCCGCTTTTCCATACAAACGTAGTCCCCATTTTCCTTTCTGGATATTGACATTATGTAAAATAGTTTTACATACTTTGATGTATATTAACCATGGCTATGTTTGATTTTTTTTTCGATTTTTTGATTATTGTAAAAATTTGAAGTGAAAAACGTATTATTAATTTTTTGAACGCTCTTAATTCTTATAATAATTTAAAAAATGACTGTAGTTGCAATAATTATAGATGCAACATATTGTATCAAAATATATTCAATAATGTTAATATCCGAACAGGAAAATAAGTATGTTTGAGTCAAGCCACAAAATAAGTAGCTTTATAATGAATGATACAGGTGGCAAACAAGCAGACGAATTAGCCCGCAAAAAGCAATTACCTACAGTTGCCCATGGGTTGCAACACCAGGGATTGCAAGGGCATTGTCGGCATATAATACATTCACTGCCAGCGCGAGCTAACGCGCTCTAAGCGTAGCCGATAACATGGGAAAAACCATATGTAGCGGAAACCTACGCGACAACATTTCCATCTTCACCACTTAGATGGTTGGCAGTCCTCAACTGTGCGTTTTTTCAGGAACTTTCTGCCTCGCACTGCTAAACTGTGGAATGAACTGTCGCCTGCGGTATTTCCGGACCGATACGATCTTCAAACCTTCAAGAAAAGAGCGTACTCCCATCTTAAAGGCCGGCAACGCACTTACAACCCCTCTGGTGTTGCAGGTGTCCATGGGCGGCGGTAATAGCTTACCATCAGGTGATCCGTCTGCTCGTTTGCCTCCTATACCATAAAAAAAAGCACCCACGTACAGAGAACCCGTCCACCGAGTAGCTGGCAGTGAATATGTAAGACGGAAATAGGTACCTACGCTCTTTCCTTGAAGGTTGTATCGGTCCGGAAATACTGCCTACCTTCCCGATTCGAAGAATGATATACAATAACGATAAGTTCTGGTTTAGATAAGTTCTCATTTAGATATCTTTTGTATGTCGTATAATTGACAGAAGCAGCTCGATTCGGGCAACCAATGTCACTTTGACGCTAGAAATATCGTATATAGATCTTATTGGGATCAGAACGGAATCAAAATAAACGTCAATTTTGACAAGTTTAGTTATCGATCTTTTAAAGATCTTTCCAAGATCTTAAACGTGTCTTAATAATTCTTTGAATCGGGCCGTAATCTCATTTTGTATGGGATATTGAATTACCAAAACGTCCCGATTGGCGCGCTGTTTCTAAATCCCATATAAAAACAGACAACGCAAACGCGTACGTCACGTCACTCTATCGAATAAATTTACACTAGGGCTTCAGAACGGACACTCCACCTCACCTCGCGACAGCAGACTGAGCGTTTTCACATTGTCGCAGAATACCATTCAATTTAATTTGAAATTATGAACCACCCCACACTAGCGTCTCCCAAGCGTCGGCCTAGCCAATTCTGTGGCTGCTGCTCGACGCAACGTTGGCGCGACTGCGCAGCGACGCCATCTTCCATAGCGCTGTATAGACGCCCACACTCAAACACGCTAGTGACGTCACAACAAAAAAAAAATAGAGCGACAATAAAGCTAGTAATGCATAAGTTAGCAAATAGAAAAAAGATAGAAAATAAATTTATTCAGGACGCTTACAGTATTGCTTACTGTGATACTACCCTCTATTCAGAATATTCATACATATTTCACGAAACTATTATTCAAATACAATGCGAATGGCTTAAATTACCCAACGGGTATTTTCTCCACTCCCTAGGGTCTAACTTCAACCTAACTTCGTGTGGTCACCTAACTATTGTTATATAAACGTCGTATGTGACTATGGGAGTTGTATGGAGATACGACCTTTTGATATTAAATGAGTTGAAGATCTGGGACTAAGCTTTCATTAGCCATTTAGGTTAGGTAGGTACTGAGCTAATGTGTAGACGATGGGTTCAGAAACAGCGCGCCAAGCGGAACGTTTTGGAAACTCAAAATCCCATACAAAATGAGACGTCACGTTACGCCATCGAATAAATTTACACTAGGGGTACAGATAATCTAATGACACTAAATTGTTATACGCGGTAAACGCAGCGGTAAGCGTATTGCCATTTTCGCTACATTCCGTTGCCGCATGCGTTCGGTGCGTTCAACGCTCCAACTCAAAACAACAGCTTCAAAGGCATCACGCTGGAATCAACAATTTTCCTAGAAAATCTAGTTTGGGTAAAATCTGGAAAAGTGCCCATATGCTACCGTAGCTCCAATACATCAAACGTGACAAACTGACAAGTCATACATCAGACGCTCGTCCGCCGACGTCTGCGGGAATTTGTGGGTTAACGTTTGGGTCATAAATACAGAGGCTGTATTATGTCATGTCAAATACGAGTAGATACATAAAAGTAACAATTATTTACGATACAAATGCAGAAAATAGGAAATTCGCAACGAGTGGTGATAAATTAAAACACGACCGAAGGGAGTGTTTTAAATCGACACGAGTTTGTTCTAATCTATCACCCGGATCCCTTTGTTTGACATTATCATAGAAAGTCATAATGCAATGATTGTCAGATTATCATTAATTCATTAGTCATATAATTTTATAGTCATTATTAGTCATATATGTGGCAGAGTAGTCTAATCCTAATTTTGAGTTAAATCGTTATGTTAGCTGGTAGAATTGACTATTAAATGATTTTTTTGAATGATATTTTTTATAACGTTCTTTTGTATTTAATTTGGTATGTTACTTTTTGTTCGCATTGGTGTGGTGAAAAATGTAGTGTTTCACTCGGTGGCAAAGTTTGTTTAACTCTCGTGCCCTGAAACCCTCGCACTTTTCGAACCACTTGCTATGCTCATGGTTCAAATGGTGGTATCAATATTAGCAAGAGCGGTTAAGCAACCGCTTTCCCCCCTTGTAAAATAAATAATTATTAAATACTTTTTATTGCACGGTACAAAATTGCGGAAAGCTGGTAGTATAGCTAAGGTTTTCTCTTTCTATATTAACTTTTTTTTTTGTTTTTGATTACATAAATTAACCTTTCTATTATTAAGAAGTTTTTATCGAAAGTGCACACTGGGGCATGTATCCAGGGTGCCTAGCCAACGTGCCAATCGTTTACGCTCCGTAGCGCAGCGTAGTCATCTCTCTCTATCACTCTTCCATATTAGTGTGACAAACAGTTGCGTTTCGTTCGCTACAGAGCTAGTATGCTGCATGTTAGCTAGGCACCCTGGTTTTACTTTATATTACGACAATGTTTTTAATCAACAAACACTCCATTTTCAAGAGAAAACGCTCATCCAGCTTCATCAGCCGACGAATCCAGTTAAACTGAACCCATAAACCCATTATTAGACACGCTCCCGATTGAACCCGATGTGGACCGAATTGACCTAATTCTGTACGAAAAAACTTAAAGCGAATGCTTTTGCCAATTATAGTGGTATAGTCGCTGGAAGTGACTGAAAGTTATGACAGTACAATCGCTATCAGATTAATCGAAGCGGCCAGGGTGCTCACAAATATCTGAACACGCCTCTATTGTCAAGGCGTTAGACCGCATGTTCAAATATTGTGTACTTACTGTACAATAGTTATATGTTTTACAATTTGTTGAAGTTGTTACAGATGTAAAGCCCGACCAGAAATATATGATCATGTCAAGAGGGCGTTGTTATTTCAGTTTTTTTTTTAAATACTTTGTCGGTGGCAAACAAGCATACGGCCCGCCTGATGGTAAGCAGTCTCCGTAGCCTATGTACGCCTGCAACTCCATTGGAGTTACATGCGCGTTGCCGACCCTAACACCCCTCCCCCCCTCGTTGAGCTCTGGCAACCTTACTCACCGGCAGGAACACAACACTATGAGTAGGGTCTAGTGTTATTTGGCTGCGGTTTTCTGTTCTGCTCTAGATCTGGAATGACATCCGCTGTGCTGTGCCCTACCACACAAAGCAAGATGACATTCACAATGCCCATACCTCTCTTGTGGACGTAGTTTAAGGACGTACCCGGGTCCAAAACCAGTTCAGTTTGGTAAGAAAAAATTTAGTTCTAATGAAATATCGCAATATGGCGCGTAATCATATATTACTGTTCAGGCCTGTCCATCGTATTTTCACGGAAACATGAACGTGTTTTTGCTATTTCAGTCAGTCTCAGTACACAAAGTATTGGGGTTGACTGAAGGTATGACAAATACGAACGTTTCCGAGAAAATGTGATGGAGAACAATTATGCACTATATCTCCACATGCATGCTATATCTCCTCTGGAGTTGCAGGCGTACATAGGCTACGGATACTGCTTACCATCAGGCGGGCCGTACGCTTGTTTGCCATAAGCGAAAGAGTCCAAAATTGAATAATTCGAAAAGTGGAATATTAAGAGGGCTCGCCTATATTTTGGTCAGCATTGCTATGTTGCGGCAGCGGGGCAATGCGGCCAGCCTTCTGGGCACTCTACTGACCGACCAGGATTTAGGGCAATTTATTTATTTATACATTTTTAATTTAAGTGTTTTTTCATTATGTATTATATGCATGTTTCTCATTGTATAAATAAATTGCCATAAAAATAACTTTGCTACCGAGTAAAAAAGCGAAATTTTTATAAAATAAAATCTTCAAATTAAATTCTAAAATAATCGAATGTTGCCACCCCTCCCCAACTTCGCCTTATCTTTTTTTATTATGAAGATTATACTAAAACTTATTCTAAATCCTTAATGTTTAAAACTTAGAGCATTTGACCAACCGGAGTCGCCTTTAAGAACTTAACCCTCTGTCGAAAACCTCGGCCAACGGTCAATCTTAACATTTGATGTGCCCCTTCCCTGCAAAAATCGTCAGACTGTTTTGTACAGAAAATAACAGACAAGGCGTCTCCTGTTGGTTAAATGCTCTAAGGTTAAATATGCCTATTATTGGACCATATTATATATGTTCGCGAATATGATACTAATATAATATATAATATGTACTCAGGGCGAATTTAGGTAGTAGGTAGGTAGGTACATATTTTTACCAACTCTCATTATTATTAAACTGCATCATTGAACAGGGTGTGAATTTTGAATATCACGCAAAATAAATAGGTACTGGTACGCTGGATCGGGATTTGCAGTGTATTATGAAACTACTCAACTGTATCTTCTAGTGGATCGTATCCGGAACCATTAATTCCAGTGTCCGGCGGTGTCCGGGGTCCGGCTAACTGCGTCGGGGCTTCGCTCTGATTAAACTCTCTCCTTTATAGCATATTCATACTGGAGGTCCGTGCCAATTAAACATTCATCATCATTATTTTAGCCTCCTGTCGCCCACTGCTGTGCGCCTCTCTTCGTGTAAGCCACTTATCCCGATGGGCTAGTCGCATCCAGAAGTGTCCCGCGTTCCGAATGTCATCCACCGAACGAGCCAACGGACGCCGGCGGCTTTCATCCGAAAGCGGCCACCAATCCGTCACTATTTTGATCCATCTGCCATCACTCTGCCTGGCAACATGACATGAAAACATTACTTGTAAAATATCCGACGATTTACCGTGAAGTCCGTAACTTATTCATTACAACCAGATTACAACACACCACACAGTGATATAAATAACGGCATAGATCGGTGCCGAGTTATCCTTTTTCCACTCAAAGACAGCTTTCCTTGCAAATAACGTTTTATGTATGTCGATAAAAACATTTAATTACAATATGCAACAAAACAAAAGGCAAAGAAAGACACCCATTAATCCAAGCCAACTTTACATAATTTGTATTTAAATTCAAGCATATCAAAGTCCTTATTTCTGCGGTAAATTATTAAGAAAAAATTGCATACTACTTGAAGTAAAATGTACGCATTTAAAATTACTGTCCACCTATGTGATGAACATACATTTCTGCATGATTATAAACAAAAGCAATACTTTAATATTTATTTTTATTTGATAAGCACAAATCAATACAAATAATTGACATAAAGTTATTAAAAAACAACCATAAAAAGTTGCCTAGGGTTATGCATTAACGATCGATCGAATGCGCAAATTGCTTTTAGTTTTTCACAGGCGCTTTATTTTTTTCAAGTTCTTCGCAGAGATTTGGTTTTTTTTAAGTTTCTCGTTCCTCTGCAAACATCAGTAATTATCAAGTTCAATAAAAGAACCCTTTTCCAATCCAAATATTCCCTCTTCACTACAATCTCAACGGGTTTGAGAGCCCATAACTCGTGTTTCGGATTCCGAGCAAAAAGGACAAGGCTGATTGGATCCTTCGCTTTAGCCTTCCAAATTCTAAAAACCAGTTACAACTAGATCTGCGTTTACTTACAGTTGATATAAATCTACAGGTCATTATATACTAGTTTTCTCTAAAACAATGCCAGAGTGGAATAGTCGATACACGATTAGGTACTAGTCTAATGGGAAAAGGGTAGAACTATTTAACGTTTTGCTCCGAAATTCTATTGCCGTATCAGATATTTAGAGTGCTCTGAGCTAATCTGTTTATAAATAAATAAATAAATAAATATTATAGGACATTATTACACAAATTGACTAAGTCCCACAGTAAGCTCAATAAGGCTCGTGTTGTAGGTACCTAGACAACGATATATATAATATATTACAATTATAAATACTTAAATACATAGAAACACCCATGACTCAGAAACAAATATCCGTGTTCATCACACAAATATATGCTCTTACCAGGATTTGAACCCGGGACCATCAGCTTCATAGGCAGGGTCACTACCCACTAGGCCAGACCGGTCGTGTTTAGTACAACACTGGGCTTTAGGCTTAGGGTACTAAAACCTAATCAAAACCCTTCTCAAGCAAACACTGCAAACAGCCAAGTACTTAAATACCCGTACCTCTTGTACTTCTTATACCGTCATTAGGGGACCTACATAAGGAATCCTTATAATTGCGGCAGGTGCAGGACGCAATTACCCCACTCTCCCCCCGGGAAGGAAACAATTTGACTCAAAGGGAAAGATGTCACATGTTATCCTTAGATGATGGGAAAGTTAGATGCGGAGGCATCGTCGTTCAGTTTTGTAACGAAATTATCTGGGAGCGACTTTGGAGGCGCATTCTGAAACGGTATTAAATATTATACCGTTTATAACTTTAGTAAGTTATTTTTAGGTCGTCATTTGATACCAAACCGACATTCACGACAATATGTTCTTGCAAATAAGTTGACCAGAATAGCAAAACCCCTCACAAATAGCTTTCTAGGTCTCCTAGCTCCATAACTCATTGAGCGAGCCGGCTCATAATTTAATGACTATAATATAACGACCTCAACTACGCGTTTACCCAATTTTATTTCAAAAAGAACATATTTAATTATTAAGCTAAGTATTGTCCATCAAACTATCCACTGACAGCTCATCGTAACAACGTCGATGCTGCGAAGTGCCCCTAGCCAGCGCCATGTGTTCCAAGTCGATAAGAGCTTCACTTCGGTTCGCTCGCTCCTTGCATTAATATTTAGTGCAAGTTTTAAAATTCTCTACACTTGTGATGACCTACCAAGTGCCCTGTCTAACTATTTAGCGTATCGTTTCACGTACAATTTACTCGCAAAGCGGCATTAGGCGCTTCACTTCCGCGGCTGAACTAAGCGTGAGACATAGATCGCCATCCTATTTACTAGACGGAGCACAGGTTAGCAGCCAGTCTCATGCTTATAATATTAGAGAGAATAATGGTTTATTGTAAAGAGCTTACTCTGAGCTTTAAAACTAAGCATCATCATCATCAAGCATTAATAAAATAATGAAAAATGCTAAACACCCCTATAATGGAACGGGCACCAGTAATGGGATGGTATAGACAAATCCTGTAAAACAAGTATTTACCATCAGTTTATAAACGCTTACAACATTTTACCATAAACAAGAGCCAAAGAGCTGATTAAGTTTAATTTTTCATGGATATTTGTTAGTTTAAAAACTAATGACGCCATACATCCCATGACTGGAGCAAAAAACCATAGTTTTAATTGATTAATAATATTGAAACCAATTGCATTAGCTTTCATTAAATACATAGAAAACATAGAGGACGAATTGGACATTCAACTTTTAAAGCAAAAAGCGGTAGGAGTTTTATAGATGTCAGTGAAATATCAAAAATACTCCAATTTTTCTCTTAAATGTTCCAGTTTTATGTCTTTGTCCGGTTAGTATCAAACAAAATTAATTGCACAAAGTCCTTTAGCAATACTGTCGTCACAGGTCCACTTCGCTGGCTTAAGCACTAAAAGCGTAGGTATGCGCTAAACTTTACCTAGACTAGTTCATTAGCATCGTTTCACGTTACAGTTCAGCTAATCCGCACTAAGACCTAAGAAGTACGTGCTATAACGGTGATATAAGAGCCCTATATGACCACTATAAAAATGTTTGGGGTTTAAAATACGTATTCATATAGCTTTAACTACGGTGAGGGGTCAAAGTGGTTAAACAGAGATTATTTTTACCATTTATCGAGCTCTGCTCGGTTATAACTAGCGAACGAAAAAAACATAGAAGACTAACGTCAAACAAAATATCAGCGTAAAAGTGGCCCCACTATTAAAACACGCAATACTAATAACGGACCAATTGCGACTCGTCAAAGTTCAGGTCTTGTTTTCTTCGACGAAACTTCATTTGACCATGATTAGCCAATTTAAACCACCCGAACTACGATTGGTCTATTATAAAATGAGGCGTTGTGATTGACTGTAGCGTTGTCACTTGAAAATACATGTCAATGGGAACCAGCTCTAAGTAGACGATTTCATGCAATATAGAACATGTTTTAAATGCATTATTTTTGTATGATAATTTAAAGGCTTATTATTTGTTCGTTTATCGCACGTGTTTAAAGGCAATTAGGCCTTCGAACCAATTAATACATTGTGTCGTTCATCTTATAGGGCACGTGCGACGTTTAGTTAGGTGGCAGAGAAATATGTTAGATGTAAATTAATGTAAATTTGATAGGTCAAAATTGTAAAAATACAGCTGGCATTTGGAATTTTGGATTTTACTCTGATCAAGATGAAAACCGATATCTGAGGATCCGAGAGGCCTTTTATTTACGCTTTTGAGATGAAAATTAAAAAAATGCCGTGGGTTGAATTTTAGAATTTTTCATCCGGTCAAGGTGAAAATCCATATCTGAGGATCCGAGCGGCCCTTCATATTTGGTAAAAGCGCCCTCCATTTTGAATGAAACGCCCGACATCTTGAATATCTCAATTTTTGCTCTTATCATGATCATCATTCATCATATAAAAGCAAACACGGATAAATTTAAGATGTTGGGCGTTTTTGCCAAATTTGACCTCAGAATCATAATGAAGGGTCGCTCGGATCCTTAGATATCGATTTTCATCTTGATCAGAGCCAAAATCCAGAAATCCAAGATGGCGGGCGTTTGTTTAATTTTGACCCCATATTCATTATAAAGGTCCTCTAGGATCCTCAGATATCGATTTTCATCTTGATCAGAGCAAACATGCAGAAATTCGTATTGAACACGTCGTCATAGGAACAGCTTGTATGGGAATAGTACATTACTATAGAGGACGGGAAACGAAGGGTTGCAGGCCAAGTAGATATAGACGGCCGAGCGTAGCGAGGTCGCCTAGCGATACGCGGCCGGCAACCCCGTTTCTCGCCGAGATTTGTATAGTGCTTTTCTCAAACTTGCAATGAAATAATTAAAAAAAAAGGATGATGATGATGATTGATGATGATTATGATTGATTATGATGATTGTTATTATTACTTTCGGGTTATTAAGAGGGGAACGAAAATTTGATTATTTTTACGCTACGACGCACGGTTTAGGAGATACAGACCTATAAAGATTTCTGTATGACTGAAAAAAAAACTTGATGGGGCTGTATCTCCTAAACCGTGCGTCGTAGCGCAAAAATAATGAAATTTTTGTTCCCCTTTGAATCTCTGAAATAATATTTAAAAAACACAAAAAGAAAAAAAAAACACAAAAAAGACAAATAAGAAAAAAAAAGATAAAAACAATGGCAGAATTTTGCTTATAGGTTTTTTATGGTTGAATGCCAAGACGTGCCATAATTTGACGTTTAAAAACAAAAGAAGGTTGCCTTACAGGCCTAGGTGTGTAAAGATGTATGAAATTCCTTTACATATCATCTTCATTCATCGCACCTGATATGTAGTATTTCCGGACCTAATTTGAAGTAAGTCATGTCAACATTTCATTACAAGTTTGAGAAAAATAGCATTATTGTTTTTACTATTTTCCTCGCATTCTTTCCATTATTTTTCACCGTTCAAACCTTCCCTGGACCTAGAAATATTCCAATACCAAAATTAGCCAAATCGATCCAGCCGTCCGCGAACTTAACGAAAAGTTATAAATAGCAGCGAGATACCGGGACTTAGTAAGAAAGTACACATAAAAAACCTCCACCTACAACGGCGATTCGTATTTACTATCACAAATTTAAATTATTAAAATAACAACCTGAACAAATTAGTTTCTTAATATAATCGATTGTTTAAAATGCATAACATCATCCCCATATCTAACATAAACATTGTCCACTAGTTCATATGAAACCACAAAAGTTCTGAAGTAAACAACAACCCATGAAATTTTCAATCTTACTACGGCAGACTTCAATGTAAAATCTACCTTACTCCTTGACACTAAAGTCCAAAATCCTGTATCTAAACTATATGTGTAGGGCTGTTAGGGCAACGAACCGTTATCTAAGCTAGCACGCGAACTCTAGAACCAGAGGGTCTACCGCGAACCACTTTCGACGTGTTGCCACTCTGTCGCACTTGTAAATTTGTACGTAAGCATGACAGGGAGGCAACACGTCGAACGTCGTTCGCGGTAAGCCCTCTGAGACAATATTTATTAAGACTGGTCAGGCTTCATACGAAATTCCGCTCCTTGGGGCACTGAGAATGAAACAAAAGCTAATAATATACGAATCTAAATATGCGCTGTTGGACAAAGCAGAATTTGAGAGTCACAAGAACCAGCTCTAATATGATCAAGTGGGTCAAAGGCAAAACGAACTACTTGCTAAAAATTTGTTGAACGGAATAGTTGGTTAAGAGGCTGTCAACACCCAATGTCCTTGATTTTGATGTTACTTAAACAGTTTTTTAAGAAAGACTATTTGTTTTAGTCAAGTAAGAAAAATATAATATGTTCATATTAATTATATTTCAAAGACCGTGGTTGTACTCGATACATGATTGAACGGAACCGGCTCGATAGAAAATAATTGCAAAGATTGGTCTTAAAATCACAATTAAACGGTTCTATGTCTTTATTGTTTTGACTCTTCTGCAATTAAAATCACAATTTTAAAACATTTATATCTAAACCGTGGTTGAGTAAAATATTACACTAATAATCCACTTTTTTTTATTTCAATATTTTTCTTATTATTCCCTTGCCCAGGCCCAGTAACATGCGACAGTGCTATCTCATTTACTCCGATACAAATAGACAGTGTGCGCGCTTTAGGTATTGACAGCCTCTTAAGTATGCCAAAGGCAGAACCACTATTTAGAACTACATATTTAGAACAAGAATTAAAACGAAATACATAGTTGGTTCCATTTTGCTTTCGAGCTTAACCGCACGATAAATGTATGTATAGGGACCGTGCGCGTTGGAGGGTCTGCCATCTTGTGGCCTGAATCGGAACCATAAACATGTACATTTACACGTCACGTTTTTTCATGTGCATAGTAGGTTCTGCCATCTTGTGGGCTACATCGGAACAATAAACATCACATTTACGCCTCGCGCCAAACATCTGACGGCTCCTGTGCTGCCTCCTACAGTTCATGCACGCTTCCTATATGTTTTATTGTAGGTAGACACAAAAAAACATGAGAAACACAGTTTCAGAGCAAATTAAATACAACAAAGGCGAACTTATCCCTATCTGGGATCTCTTCCAGTTAACCTTTGAGGAAATGAGTAAAAATGAAGTAAGGATATATATCGTGTCATTCACGAAGACGCGCGCCTTGACTCGTATTGCCATGTAATTAAAGGTTAGATTTGACAAATCTGCGCGTCATCCTGGATGACACGAAAATATGATAATTACACGCTGCAATACTGCTGCACAGGGGTCGTACAAAAAGTGCGGATGACGTCAAACCACATATGGGTGATTTCAAATAGTATTTTTGATTTTCATAAACAATTATCACTTATCATTTATCAACCTCTTTATTAAACGATATCGCCACTTGAAATGAGTAAGTACGTTTTTGACTGACACATTGTCAATCAGATGAACAATAAATTGACTTCGTTATTGTTTAGCTATTGTATCTTGACGATTATATTTAGCTAAAATTTATATTTACTAATGTATAAGAAAACGCTCTAAAATGTCATCTTTACTCGAATATTGTGGCAATTTTCCGTTTTTGGAGGCAGTACGTGACAAACACGTATACTGCTAATCTTACCTACTGTTCCCACTTTTGACTATTAAACCTATTTATCTGAGGATCCCACAGACTTGTTCTAACTAATTTCAAATAATTATACCTTATGGTAACAAGTTTCGTGAAATTTATTTTATTCACTACATCACCCTACCACCTGTATTATTAATTCCATGGATTTATTTACGATTATTTTGTTACTTCATTAATACTACTTTGTTACTACATGTCACACGGAAGTTTAAATACAAATTCAAACATCATCCTGTGTGCAAGATTACGACATTTTTACGTCGTCCGCACTTTTTGTCCGACCCCTGCTGCTGCATTAATGTGTAGTCTAAATCCAAACGGCACCTTAACATGTCCCCTTTCTGACAGATTATCCTGTCAATAAAATTGTTTAACACAAAATATCTACATAGGTTTCTTCAATGTGAGATAATAATAAGATAAGTATACGGCCCTAGATAGCTCAGCTATCTCGTTTTATCGAGTGTTATATCTCACTCGCACACTGCCCTCTCGCTCGATACGCCAGTGTCAGTTTTGTCGTCGCTGTGATACTACGTTTGTCGACCGGTGTTAAAAATATTTTATCCGTTTGTCTTAAGAAAGTACTACATTTTTTAATAATAATCCAATGAAGGAGGAGGTAAGTTGATTTGATGATTTATTTTACAACTATGCACGTAATTTTATCTAGTACGCATTAGATAAGAATATTGCATATAGAAAACAAAGTTATATTTGCGCACGGACAAATATGGAGCTAACGATCGTCATACAAGTTGCGGAACAAATGTTAGCGCGCAGCGCTTTCACGGATGTACAATATAAAATTGTTGAAGAGTTCACGAAGTCTATTCGCATTACTTACTAAACATACTTGAGTCGAACGCTTTACCTATCCAGCGCAACGTGACCTCCAGAGCTGTATAATTCGTACTAAGAATGCGCAATTATACTGGAAATTTCGAGCATTGGACTCGCACGCCCGTGGAGACCGTTAGCAATAACACTTTAGAACGCACGTTCGCATAGCCGCAAAGACTATCATTTGGCCGCTGGGCTTATCTACATCATTATTGCAAATTGCACCTTATTTATATGTCACTAGAGTTATTTTTTCTCTGTCTTAAAATAAGAATATTATTACGTTAGCACCGTATTGAATGCAAAGAACAGTGTCCCCCTTTTGATGGGTTATCGTTATGCGCTGTCTCATTCGTGTACGTAGGTTTTCGCGCTTGCGGTCTCGTTCGTTGTAACGTAAACGTTATGTCTAGACGAACATTGTCCTTTGCGTAGTTATTATGAGACTTTACACTCGATAGTTCAAAAAAGCGGCCAAGTGCGAGTCGGACTTGCGCATGAAGGGTTCCGTACCATTTGAGACGTATTAAAAAAAAATCTACTAGATCTTGTTCAACATTTTACCACTTTGGACACACATTTTACCACTTTGGAAGTGTCTCTCGCGCAAACTATTCAGTTTAGAAAAAAATGATATTAGGAACCTAAATATCATTTTTGAAGACCTATCCATAGATACCCCACACGTATGGGTCTGATGAAAAAAATTTTTTTTTTAAATTTTATGACGTATTAATAAAAAAAACTACTCACTAGATCTCGTTCAAACCAATTTCGGTGGAAGTTTGCATGGTAATGTATATCATTTTTTTTTTTTGATTTTTCATTCTGTTATTTTAGAAGTTACAGGGGGGGGGGCACACATTTTTTCACTTTGGAAGTGTCTCTCGCGCAAACTATTCAGTTTAGAAAAAAATGATATTAGAAACCTAAATATCATTTTTGAAGACCTATCCATAGATACCCCACACGTATGGGTTTGATAAAAAAATTTTTTTTTTTTAATTTTATGACGTATTAAAAAAAAACTACTTACTAGATCTCGTTCAAACCAATTTTCGGTGGAAGTTTGCATGACAATGTATATCATATATTTTTTTTATTTTTTTCATTTTGTTATTTTAGAAGTTACGGGGGTGGGGGGGGGGGACACACATTTTACCACTTTGGAAGTGTCTCTCGCGCAAACTATTCATTTTAGAAAAAAATTATATTAGAAACCTTAATATCATTTTTGAAGACCTATCCATAGATACCCCACACGTATGGGTTAGATGAAAAAAGATTTTTTGAGTTTCAGTTCTAAGTATGGGGAACCCCCAAAATTTATTGTTTTTTTTTTTCTATTTTAGTGTGAACATCTTAATGCGGTTCATAGAATACATCCACTTACTAAGTTTGAACAGTATAGCTCTTATAGTTTCGGAAAGAAGTGGCTGTGACAGAATCGGGCAGACAGACGGACATGACGAATCTATAAGGGTTCCGTTTTTTGCTATTTGGCTACGGAACCCTAAAAAGTAATGGTGGAGAGACGGAATGCATCATTTCACCATAATTTTTGAATAGTTAGTTGTTTTTACTTATGTTTAAGTACCTAAACTTTTACTCTATGAATGTAAGAGTATACAGGGTGTTTATTAAGTCACCTGCAATAATTTACGGGCTGAATTTATAGGTCATATTGTGCAATAATAGCGGATGAAACTACTATTTTTTTTTTTTTTACTACTACTATTTTATTTATTTACTATACGTATACCCCGTGCTTTTATCGAATTCCGTTAAGAGGCTGTCATTACCTAAAGCGCGCACACTGTCTATTTGTATCGGAGTACTTAAATGAGATAGCACTGTCGCATGTTACTGGGCCTGGGCAAGGGAATAATAAGAAAAATATTTAAATAAAAAAGTGGATTATTAGTGTAATATTTTACTCAACCACGGTTTAGATATAAATGTTTTGAAATTGTGATTTTAATTGCAGACCCATAAGTCAAAACAATAAAGACATAAAACCGTTTAATTGTGATTTTAAGACCAATCTTTGCAATTATTTTCTATCGAGCCGATTTCGTTCAATCGTGTATCGAGTACAACCACGGTCTTTGAAATATAATGAATATGAACATATATTTTGCTTACTTGACTAAAACAAATAGTCTTTCTTAAAAAACTGTTTAAGTAACATCAATTTCAAGGACATTGGGTGTTGACAGACTCTTAACTTCGGGGTATGGCTACGTACGTTTAAGGAAACTAAATGGCATAGTTGATTTTTGAATAATTGTATTTTCATTATTATTTCAATCACGAAAAGCAATTAAAGATATCTTTTGGTATATTATGGCTCCGTCTGTCACGGGCTTAATACCGAAACAAACCCTAATTTCTACGTCAGTTTCCTCAAAAAAATCTACAAATTAATGCTCAGCCCCACCCTGCAACAAACCCGGCCTGAAAAATCCCATTATGCCGGCAGCATTACCACCACAGGGGGCCTACCGCGAAATTCGCAAATTACGGGGATCTTACTCTTTTAGTCACACTAAGACGTAATTATAGTAAACACCCCTATAATGGAACAGGCACCAGTAATGGGATGGTATAGACAAATTCTGTAAAACAAGTATTTAGTATTTACCATCAGTTTTTAATCGCTGGCAACATTTTACCATAAACAAGAGCCAAAGAGCTGCTTAAATTTAATTTATCATTGATATTTTGTTATTTTGAAAATTAATGGCGCCATACATCCCATGACTGGAGCAAAAAAACCATAGTTTTAATTTATTAATAATATCGAAACCAATTGCAGTAGCTTTCATTAAATACATAGAAAACATAAATGACGAATTGGACTTTCATTTCAACTTTTAAAGCGGTAGAAATTTTACAGGTGTCGATGAAATATCAAAAATACTCCAAATTTTCTCTTAAATGTCCCATGATTGGTGCCGTTAACATAGAGTGACAGAGAAAAATGCCCGCAATTGACGAATTTCGATTTTCGCGGTTATAGCCCAGATTCCCACGCTGTATGGCGATGGGAACTGGTCCAACCAGCCAAGACCCAGAGCGGGGATCATTACTTCTCCTGCGTAAACAACTGCCCAAATCCCAAACCTTAAGGTACCGACTGATTAACAATCTGCCGGACGCTATTCGGCCTGTCAGTTAGAACTATGGAGTGTGGAATTAAAAGGAGTGAAATATCTTATGGTAGAACTGTTGTAAAAGTGTCCAGCTGTCAGCTATAAATAATAGTTCCAAATCTCTCCAGAGTAGCGCTAGAGTAAGAACCTAGGCGTTATTGACGGAGTGAAGTGCGCTGTCTATGATTAGATTTTTTTCTCAAGTATTCTAGGTATTGTAGGGCCGTCTATTTATGGTTTTATGTTGGACACTTTTTGATACATGGAGATTCTGTTCCTTAAATCTACCTTCCATAAGTTAGAACAACAAATGGACAGTTCAGACCAACCGACAGGCCGATGCCGTCCGGCGGACTGTTAATCAGCCCCTTTAGATGGACTTTCACTATTTTTTTCTGGATTGACAGAATGAGGAACTGGTCGTCCATTCAGAGCGTTATTCATTAATGGAAGACCAAGACTGGAGAACCAGAGGAGGCAGTATTTGGAACCATACTCAGGAGCGGGCAGCCACTAGAGTTAAGTAAGTATAAAAAACAAAGTGTGTGTCAGGCTACACATATTATAATATTCCATACCTACTTTCCGTACTATCAGGTTCTGTAACTGGGTGGGCAAATAAGAAGTATACATTTTGTTTTTAAATTTTAACTGTATTAAGTTAAAAAATTATTAAGTATTGTTTTAAAAATATATTCTTCAGGGTTGGCAAATTCATGCGAAACATAATGTCTGACATATGTCTGATATACCTCTAACAGCAGGCAAATGTAAGCTCTTGTCATCCCAATGTTCAGCATCTATTCGCACATTTTGGGCATTATCTTAGTACATTTGTATCGAATAGTCGGTTTTAACTGTTTAAATTTCATCAGCTCGTTAGCATAGACACGTAATTTTAGATAGCCCCACAGAAATAAGTCAAGAGCTGCAAAATTTGGGGAATTTGGGTGCAAATCACTGTCCCTTTTTTTCAAAATTGATCGAGCAAACAACGTGTTTTAAACAACAGAAACATTTGAGATAAAATTGCTTGCTGCTAGTGGTAGACATTTGGCAGAAATTATCTTCCGTATACAATTGCCAACCCTGAATAATATATTAATGAAAAAAATATTTAATAAAATTTCCACTTAGGGTAACGGCGGCTATTAACGCGGGTATCAAAATCGACGTCTAACACCGCGGTGTTTACAAATACGCATTTTGCAAGCAAACAGATCTATTCTCTAAGAAATAAAGCATACACAAAACAAGCTCATTCATTGGTCTATCGTGCCCATTAGTGTGCATTTGTGTGAGTGTAACAAAAAACTCGCAATTCGTCAGTTTGTGCGACGGCGGCGCAAGAACCGGTTGTTCCATACAGACGCGTGACACCACAGGTAAGTGCACTCCAATCTTACGTAGTGTTTTACGTAATAGTTATGGCAAATAAACTAGTGCAATGCCTTTTAAGAGGTTGTGTATTGGTTTCTACACGATTTTGAATTACTTTTAACTTAGTTTTTGACCGGAAAATACGTTTAAAATTGAAAATAAAATACAGCGGTGATAGGCGCCAATTACTTCTGTGGTAAGTAATTCCGTGGTATGCCACGGTAATAGAAAAAGTGGTAGTTTTGTTATTTACTCTTTAGTTTTGGTACAAATTATCAATTTTATAATTTCTTTTATTTATTCCAATCTTGATCTATTCACGCTATTAAAGAGCTATTTCCGTGGTATGGAAAGTATTCAACTAACCCTTAATTTTTAACAAAAACTTCAGCACCGATTTCCTTGTTTCTATGGGAACCCTTAATCTGTCAACTTTTTTTTTATTTTGAGTTAAAACCTAAAATTTACTTGCCAGTTATGTGATTTTGTCTTTACAAGAAGCTTGTAATATACGTGTTTGATTTGATTTGAAAAAACATCTGTGTTTTATTCTTTTTATGGGTCGGAATTAGGTTTAATTAAACTCCAAATTAAGCCTATTACCGATGGTATGATCATATTACCCTCGGTAATAGAATGTATAGAAATCTATTACCGACCCAGAGAAATATCGAATGGGTCGGTAATAGGCTCTTAAAGAGTTATCTATTACCGAGTGACTATTTGGTATTGTATTGAAATATCGCATTTAGAGTACCGCAACTACAGATTTCGTTGATAAAATTTAGACTTCAGTTATCATTATCAGATTTAAATTCTTCTGTTTTCTGATTCAGTTATTACTCTGACAGACAAGGAAGGGTACCCAACTGCCGGACAATTCCGATTAGTTTTTTTTTATATAATTTTATTTATACAGTAGTCCAAAATCTCAGACATGATTCTTTTTAGCTATAAGAATCAGCAATAAGAAAAGTACTGTGATTTGTTAGTTATAAACGGGTAAATTATAACACATAATATGTGAGAGACTTTATTTAACTTAATTACCTTATCAAAAATATTAGAATTAAAAAATTTCATGTTTTTATATATAGTCGAAATTTTATTAGGTGGACGTTTACCATTTCACTGTGGTAAACTTTCACTCAGGTGGTAAAGGTCCAGCTTATAAAATTTCGACTATAATTTACGCTGTGCCTTATGAGAAAATGTTACTTACTTGTTTTTTTTGTGCAGCTAATTATGTCAGTAAGACAAACTCTTATCAATCTTTATAGCATTTAAAAATTACTTTATTTAATAACAGGCAGGCCTATTTGTCATATACGTCCTTAGTAAAAACTTTACTAACAATAATTTTTGTTGTTTTACATGTAAAACATTCAACTTATAACTTGTTATACAGGTACTCGTGGGTACTTGGTAAGTTAACTATTTAATAGTATTTGATTGTGCCGAAGTGTAATTATAATCTCTTCGAATATATCTCTTATTTTTAAACATACTCCTATAGTTTTATTTTTTATTTTTGTGTCATTATTAAACTTAATGACACAAAATAATATACAGAACCCACGTCGTTATTATTGTTTTAACCCTCGGTATTAGGTTTCGAATTTTGAGTTTGGTTTCTGTTAACGAGTGCAGAAAAATCATGCCAATTGTACCCTCGGTAATGAAAGCTCAATTCGCGATAATAGAATCACAGCCTGTCCCTTGCCACGGTAATAGAAGATTTGGTCATTTTGGCTTCAAAAAATATTTTAATACATATAATAACCCAAAATGAATCCAAAAACGTGTGAAACGGAAAGTTCGTTAAATGCTCTGATGAAAAAAAAATATTCCTGGCTGTTAGACAGCATTGATACCCTTAATTTTTGGATCTCTTTTGAAAAGTTCCTTAACTACCACGGTAATAGGTGCCTTTACCCTAATGTAATTAAAATTTAAAAACAAAGTGTATCATTCTTATTTGTCCACCCTGTACAAACAATACGAAAAAAATAACATCAAAAGATCGAACAGAGTCAATCTTTTTATAGGTACCAGTGGCTCTATAATCTGTAGAACTTGCAACCGCCATAAAAAAAAACGAAAACTGAATCAACAGGAAAAAATCATTTTATCATCGAACATGCTCATAAAATTTCACAAATAGGACTTGTAGAGCAGGACTGCCGGGCAGCGTACAGACAACAGACATACAAAATATTTTTTTCCCAAGCTGAAACGAAAAGCGACTCTTTTCTTGGACTTTCGCTCGCTCGGTCAATTACTTAGTTGCAAACTTGAAAGTCGGTTTACGGAGAGCCTAATTTTAACATTTTCAACCTTCCTGCTTACTGCGGAGTTCCTTAGAATCATAAAAAACGAACTAGATAGATCTAATTCCGAATTCTATTTGTGTAACTTTTCAAGTCTCATGCTGGTAATACTACTATTTTGCAGTATTTTCTTATATTTAGTTTGGTATGGATGCTCTTTTTGCACTTTGAACAAAACCTGCGTTTTGAAATTTTGCTCTGTACCCCTAGTGTAAATATTTTCGACAGCGAAACGTGACGTACGCGTTTGCGTTAAGTGTCATTTTGTATGAGATTTTTGACTTTCTAAAACGTCCCGCTTGGCGCGCTGTTCAAAAACCCATACAAAATGAGACTTAACGCAAACGCGTACGTCACGTTTGGCTATCGACTAAATTTACAGTAGGGGTACTGGTCATTGAGTAAACTTATTTTTCTTACTTCTGTGTCGAGAGTTTAAGAGTCCGCACTGTCCACACTGAGCTCGCCGAATTTTACCTTCCCATACAAACGGAGTTTCGTTTTCATTGTGAAACCACGTGTTGTATTGTAATTTGTAATGAAATGCCATACAATGCCATGAGGTATATTTATGCCTGTTATTAGCCTTCAACTTATAAAACAAACGAATTAGAGCAAAAACAAGTTTGGTATGAAAAACTTAAATTCGTTGTATATTTTTAACTATGGTATCTGAAGCTACATAATTAAACTAATTCCTGAACTAGAATATAGCTTATCCTATTATAAGTGGGCAAGCATACACCTGCCGCGTGTGTGGACGTGGGATCCTCTCTCGCATAGGGCTATACAGCCACGAACGCAAGTGTCGTTACCAGGATGCTGCTTAAAACATCTCACACAGATGAAAAGGCCTATTATTATTATTATAAGTACAAAATTTCAGAGCAATCAACGTAGCCGTTTTAAAATGCGAGCGCAAATACATATTAATGGAGAACCAAGCTTGCTGCGTTCTCTTTAGAGTTAAAAGGGAGGACCTATTTCTGTTCATCTTCTTCGGAAACGTAAAAACAAACGATCTATTGTATTGTATTGTATTCGGGCGATTTTTCCGCAACTCGACGACTTGCGCCTATTTTGCGTGATATGTTGGGGGTGGGCTAGTCCTGCCAGCCCAGCTCCTCGAGGAATCCTATCAAACCTTTGATGTTGAGTAGGACCTCGGGGAGGTCTCTCGGCGATCCGAGATGTTTAGCCCTGTATGGAGTCACTCCGCTGCATTCCAGCACCACGTGAGAGGCTGTTTCTTCTGTCTCCATGCAACCTCGGCACAGGGGACTGTCTGTGACACCTGTTGTGAAAAGATGTTTGTTAAATAGTCCATGACCTGTTATGACACTGGTTACCATACTCAGTCGGACCTTCCCTAGTTGCAGGAGCGCCCTTGTGAGTTTTCCGTTGATGCCAGGCATGGCTTCTTTTGCCTGTCTGCATCCAGTCTGGTTCAGCCAGTGTTCTGTGTGTAGTTTCCCTGTACGTGCCAGCAGCATTGAGCGTACTTTGCTAAATGGTATCGGAAGAATCGGTTCCGGACCAATCGCCCCCGCATACGATCCTTGCCTGGCGAGCTCGTCCGCAGCACCGTTACCTCGGGATCCACTGTGTCCCTTGATCCATTGTAGGGTGATCTTGTTATTATGACTTACCTCCATTAGTCGTTCGTGGCATTCGACAACAAACGATCTATAAATTCTATGTAACTTTGTACTTATTTAGAAGAGGGATCTCCTACGTATTTATGTTTGTTGAAAGTCGGTTAACGATCCAAGGACTTCCAGATGTCGCGCCACGACCTGCCAGCTGGTGCAGCTGGTGAAGTTCATGGAAAAGCACCCGGAGCTGGCTGTGTCACACGCCAAACCGTTTCCTGGCAGTGATGAGTTGTGGATGGAACTCGCCGCGCATATCAACCAGTTTGGGCCGCCGAAGAACTACAAGCAGTGTAAGACAGTGAGTAAAATTGTTTTATGTAAGAATGATTGAACTAGAGTTGTAGATGGAGTTAGCGGAACATATCAACCAGTTTGGACCGCCGAAGAACTACAAGCAGTGTAAGACAGTGAGTAAAATTGTTTTATGTAAGAATGATTGAACTAGAGTTGTAGATGGAGTTAGCGGAACATATCAACCAGTTTGGGCCGCCGAAGAACTACAAGCAGTGTAAGACAGTGAGTAAAATTGTTTTATGTAATAATGATTGAACTAGAGTTGTAGATGGAGTTAGCGGAACATATCAACCAGTTTGGACCGCCGAAGAATTATAAACAGTGTAAGGTGGTGAGTATTTGAGTAAGGTCATATATAAATAAGTAGAAATAAATAAATAAAAATACTCAGAAAACTAAGACAGTTTTCTGAGTGGATTTTTAATTTATTTATACATAATAGTACATTAATAAAATCTTCAAAAATTTTGAAAACGAAAAAAGAGCAGATAATATGGCGAATGATGTTAAAATTAGATGAAATTGACATAACACCATATTTTGGTTCATTTTGTAATCTCTTTCTTTTGTTACAAGACATGGCGAGACCTCCGAAAGCGCGCGTTCGCCATGCAACGCAGCCGCAACAAGAAAGGCACTGGACGCAATCTGTACGGGATGGCGCCCAAAATCGTGAGCCTTATAACACAGGCCGGCATGGCGCCTAAGTATAAGAAGGAGGACGAGGAAGGTAAGGTCACAACCCTTAGTTGACCTACACTTGGAATCTGTAACAAGAAGGAAACTGGCTGCAATCTGTACGGGATGGCGCCCACGATCGTCTGTCTTATCACACAAGATGGCATGGCGTCTAAATACAAGAAAGAAGACGATGAAGGTAAGGGTCTACTTTTAACTATAGTTAGTATTAGGCTACCTGAGACCTCACCTCCTTCATTAATTAGCTTTAAGACAAAACTGAAAGTTGGATTATTGAGCACACGTTCTATAGTTTTGACGATTTTATAAATGTTTAGTTAATTATTTTATTTTATTAACCCATTTACAGTTAATAAATCAATTGTATCATGATTTGAACTGTTAAATTATAAATATAATTAATATTATATGAATATGAATGAATATGAATATTTGTAATAAGAAGGGTATCGGCCGGAATTTGTACGGGATGGTGCCTACTCGTAAGATTGTCGGTCTTATAACACAAGATGGCATGGCGCATAAATACAAGAAAGAAGACGGTGAAGGTAAGGGTTTTGAACTTACAGTTAGAATCTGTAACAATACTGGTCGCAGTCTGTACGGTATAGCGCCCAAGAACGTCAGGCTGATCACACAAGCTGGCGTGGCGCCTACATATAAGAAGAATGAAGGTGGCAAAGGTCTACTTGTAACTATAGTTAGTAATTTTTTCGTAATAAGAAGGGTATCAGCCGGAATTTGTACGGGAAGGCACCTACTTGTTAGATTGATGGCGCCAAAATACAAGAAAGAAGACAACGAAGGTAAGGGTCTTGAACCTTCAGAATCTGTAACAAGTAGGGCACTGGCCGCAATAGCACCTGAAACAAGAAAGATGAAGGCGAAGAATTTAAGGAATTATTTTCAAGGTTTAGTTAAACTATAGGGACTAGGGACCTATACGGAGATCTGCTAAGATTCTAAGTATCACAACTCTTCGTTAATTGTGAGTCGGGTCAACAACTATGAATCTGCGTCAAACTAGTTTGACTGATATATCGGAGCGGCCGAGATGCTCAAAAATATCTGAACACGCACTCTAACGCATTGGCAATAGACGCGTGTTCAGATATTTGTGAACACCTTGGCCGCTCCGATATATCTGATGGCGACTATACCGCTAACTACATTCAGTACTAACTTTGTATGTACTAAAAAGACCTCGCTCCCCTCAGAGACAAAACTCAAAGCAAAATGCACAAAGCATCTTCCACGCAGTTAGTGATGTTTCACATGACTTGGCGACAATTACGTGCGGTCCTTTACGCTCTTGCGCGCTACGGGATAAAGTTGGAATTCGCTTGACTTTATCGTATTTTATGATGGCAGTTTATTGCTGTATTTCCATTGCCGGCAGTAAAGCGGTTTGAATTGAACGCTCAACGAACCGGGGGGCCTACCGCGAAAATCGAAGTTCTTCATTTGCGGGCATTTTTCTCTGTCGCTTTAATTACGTCTTAGTGAGAGTAAAAGAGAAAGTTCCTACAGATATGTAAAATAAATATTTACTTCCAATCTCGAGATTCTCATCCAATCACCGAAGTTAAGCAACGTCGGGCGGGGTCAGTACTTGGATGGGTGACCGTTTTTATAGATAATGGTACGGAACCCTTCCTGTGCGAGTCGGACTCGCACTTGGCCTATTTACGAGTGTGTAAATCCAATACGGGCGAATATTTAAACGGTGGATATCATATGACCTAAGAAGTGTATTGAGATAAACTTTGTTTAGAAATACAATGAAAATAATTCGGCCCACATTGTAAAGCAACACAATAGTTAGAAGATACGAGATTTGTAAAGTAATTGTCAATGCTTGTTGGCAGTTAGCAGTTACTATGAAAAGCTCGTATCTCGTAATCTCATGTCATGTTTGCAGTAAGTATATTGTAGCTCCTAAAATTTTCAAAAATTTATTACGTGGTCAGAATTAAGTGTGACTAAAAAAAACATCTTAATTAATTATTAAGTACACGGATAAATTCTATGTCTGGTTTAAATTATTGCCCGTATTGGATTTACACTGTAGGGACTGCGTCCTGGGTTTGGTATATGTACTTAGGTGTTGGGATTGTTGCAAATAAAAAGTTTAGACGCGGTAAAAATAATAAATCTATATTAACACAACTCAATACTAAACTAACACTAATTACAATAATAAGTAGGGAGCGATATATAATCGAGCTCGACCGTTAAAGATAGGTACCAAGAGTACACGAGGGAGCGATACGATATCAAGCTCAACCTGTGATAATAGGTACGAGACAACTTGTCCAGTTGACGTCTGACTACGAACTATCTTTGACTCCCGCGATCCCGATGATTATAACCTTGCATCAGGTACGCAATAGGAACAGCGGTACAGAACCTATAGGGAGCGTGCATGAACTGTAGGAGGCAGCACAGGAGCCGTCAGAATTTGGCGCGAGGCGTAAATGTGATGTTTTTTGTTCCGATGTAGCCCAAAAGATGGCAGAACCTACTATGCACAAGAAAACACGGGACGTGTAAATGTGCATGTTTGTGGTTCCGATTCAGGCCACAAGATGGCAGACCCTCCAACGCGCACGGTCCCTATAAATAACGGTTTCGCACATGGCGAATCCTAAAGTTTCCCACGAATTATCCCGCTGGCTACAAATTAGTTTATGACTTAAAGTTAACAATATTCAGAAACTGAAAAAGAAATAAAACAAAGAGAGATTAACACAAAGGCAAGTGCCGACAAAGGGAAGGAAACAGATAACTTATATTACAATGTTTTACAAGCTCATTCCTGGAACGGTCATAATAAACAGTTACGTATGCTATTAAGTAACTAAAATGCACATTGCGCATAACGGGAAAAGCTAAACCAATATATTATTTACAGTACATATGGGGCTACTTTATAGCACTAGTGCGAGAAGTAGCATATTACGTTACTGTGTCGAACATTTAAAGGGCCATATGTACTGTAAAACGTTGTACGATACATGTGCGAATAGGTAATTCGCAACTCGTGTCGATTTAAAACACTCCCTTCGGTCGTGTTTTAATTTATCGCCACTCGTTTCGAATTTCCTATTTTTCGCACTTGTATCGTAATGTACTATTATTTAATAACATCTAAAGCTTGGGCGAATGTAGGACGCAGTCCCTACAACTCATTGTATATCTTCGTCCTAGTCCTAGTAGGTAGGTACTAAGTATACATATCATCCCTTTTGGGACCCTTTTGGGATGTACGGTCACGTCTGAAAAAGTGCCAAAAATATGTATACACGAATTTATTGCCCATATATTAAGGTAGTGTACTTATACATATTTTTGGCACATTTTTCGTATCGATATTTTCAGACGTGAATGTACACTACTTTGTAATAGTTGTAAGCACAGGTAAAACTTAAAATATATATACTTTTAAACTAAATAAATATATTATAAGTGTGCAATGAAAACCTTTAGTGTACAATTTTGGAACCGATTAGGAAAAATTAAATTTACGTTAAATAGATTGTTATAAATACGTAAATCTGTCGAAAAATCTTGTATTTTTTTGAAAATTATGGAAGCTATCTTAGGGATACAAGTCTCAGACTCTGAGACTTTTTTAATTCTTTGCATAACTTTGAATTTAGTTTTTATTTTGCAATCCGTCTCGTGAGTTCATACCTAATTACCGTATTACTTCTTGTTTCATGTTTCCCCTCACTGCCCCAATTCTATTAAATACCCTGTATATGTACCTCTACTGAAAACAATTACCACCTGCCATGGATTAAATGCACGTGCGTATTTTTAATACTCCCTAATAACAATCACAGTCACAGTAAGTATAATATATTATACCTTTAGTCAAATTGTGCACGAGGCCTATCGATTCCAACGTAATCCGCCACCCAAAATGGCGTCGCAACCATCTTTTTCGCACGCTCGCCTACACCACGCGAGAAACAGAGACAACCGATGTTCGCTGTTCCGACTCTTTTAATCCGGCACGGGGGACATGCTTCGTGCCCCAGTACTCCGAACGGTTTTAGAGGGAGACCCCGTTGCATTCCGTTCGTTTTTTGAAATTTCAATTTACGCGTTTTTGTAAGTTATCTATGTGCGTGGTACTTTTCGTGGACTCTATGTGTAAGTGTTTAGAGTTTTAAATCGTGTGGTGCGGAAGATAGGCGCGTGAACGGTAAAAATAAGTGACTGACGTTGTGCGTTGCGAACGGACGAGCTTAAGTGAAGTAACCTGTCGATTTAATTTCAACCTTATCGTGTGCAGTTAGAGTTGAAATTAGCGTAGTGTGGAGATTGAGTTAGCTTTTTAGAATCTTTTGAATGCAGTTAGCGTTTACGGCTTTTGTTAATAATAAGGGATGTTGCGTTTTAAAATAAATGATTTCACACCATGCATGAAGCAAAGCATCAAAAAATTATGAGAAAAACGCGGACAGCGGTTATTTTTTGCGACAATGTCTATTGAATGAATTGGATAGAACTAAGAGTAGGTGACTTGACCGTGACGTCACTTGTTCTGTATTTTAAATAAATTCTATACTTATTGGTTAATCGTTTTGAGAGTTCGAATAAATAAACTGTACCCCTAGTGTAAATATTTGCGTTAAGTGTCATTTTGTATGAGATTTTTGACTTTCCAAAACGTCCCGCTTGGCGCGCTGTTCAAAAACCCATACAAAATGAGACTTAACGCAAACGCGTACGTCACGTTTCGCTATCGACTAAATTTACACTAGGGGTACTGATTTGACTTGTCAGCCAATACCTATTTTTTTTATGTAATATAAATACCTAAGTACTTGTTTTTGACTTATTTACTACTCGTAGGTAACGTATTGATTATAAATTATTATTCAAAATTGTAGAGGCCTGTGATAATTTTAATATTATTATCTAGGTATTAGGATAGCGCCAAAATTCAGTAGGTACCTACCTAATTACTCTAAGACATCAAGATTTTGCTCTTTATATAATTGTTATAATTCTAGGCAGAGTAAAAAAAATAATTTCTTATACTTATCTATTAAATTATGTGCCCATGCCTCGTACGAAGAGAAGGTCGTTAGACTATAGAGCGAGGAAATTAGCAGAGAAGAGAAGATTGGAGAGTGAGGAGGAACGCGAAAAGCGGTTAGCGTACCAGCGCGCCTACTCTGCCTACTACAGATATACTAGAGGTAGGGAACTAGGTTTTATTTGACGTGACCTGACATGACGACCGGTCTGGCCTAGTGGGTAGTGACCCTGCCTACGACGCCGATGGTCCCGGGTTCAAATCCTGGTAAGTCATGGGTGTTTTCTATGTATTTAAGTATTTATAAATATTCATATATTATATATATATCGTTGTCTAAGTACCCGCAACACAAGCCTTATTGAGTTTACCGTGGGACTTAGTCAATTTGTGTAATAATGTCCTATAATATTTATTTTTATTTTATTTGTTATGCATCGGGGGAACTTCGAAAGCGGGATAATTTTGAAAATGGCAAATATCTTTTCATCTCACTTGCTCGAAAAAGGACTTTCAACTTATTTCATGCACGACGAAGGCCTATATTGTTCCCTGGAGTGTTATGGATTGTGGAAAGGGTGTTGTAGCTTTTTTTTATTGTATCGTTAATTCATATGTACCACTACCAACCAAGTACATAGGTATAAATGAGTTTTACTTTTAAAATACTGAGTTTTGTAATTTATGTTTATTGTTTATGTTGAAAAATATTTAATTTGATTTATACACAATGTTCAATCGTGGCTGAATACCGGTTAGCGAACGAATGTTTGAAATATCACCGTATTTAAGAATTATTTACATTTTTTATCGATGGCGCCATACCTTTGACCTATGCTCTTGTAGATGGCGCCACTTTTTTCACATATCAGTGAAAGAATAAGGATCAAAGTCAAATGGCGTTCTAAAATTTTTAATAATGTGTCCAAAGATGGCAGTAAAGTTACTGTGGCTACAAAATTTACTTGACAATGCATCTCCATTTCAAATCCTCTTTTTGCTTAAGGTACAAATTGGAACCCGGCGACGTGTCGCTACCGCAGACGACAACTGCAGACTTCGTGTCGCGACATACTTTGCTCTGATGCCAGCGGCACAGTAGTGTGCACCCAGTAGGTTGCATAGCCAACGTGCCAATCGTTTACGCTTCGTAGGTAATGAAACGCAACTGTCACTGTCGCACTAACATCATCATAACAGGTAAATCCATCTGTCAGATTATGCGATTTTGGTATTATGAAAAGGTAATAAGGTAGATATTTGCTGAAAGGGTCGAATGGATTTATCTGAGTTTGAAGTTAAGCGACACATGTAAGTGATAGAGAGACACAAAGCGTTTCGTTATCGTAGCGCAAGTGCTTGTCACCTTGGCTAGGCACCCTGATCTGCGGGAGCCCGACTTCGTATCGCTGGCTTCGTGTCGCTGAGTTCGAATGGATTTCATAGAAATACATAGAAACCAGTCGTGACGCGGCGACGTGTCTTCTGCGGTCCCTCACGTCGCCGGGTTCCAACTTCTACCTTTAAGATCCTCTTCAAACCAAAAGGACCTTTAGACAAAACCAACTACTCTAAAGACAAAACAAACCAATAAATAATCATGTCAGAACAACGCGTAAAACGCAAGAAGCTTACCTTAACACTAAAAATCAAGAACGAAATCATAAACCGAATAGACGCCGGCGAAACCTACAGCCAACTCTCCCGAGAATTCAACATCGGCCGATCCACCATCTACGACATATACAAAAACCGTCACAACATTGAAACCGCCGCTAAGCTTCCATACAAATCAGAAAGAAAAACTTTAAGATCAGCCGAAAATCCGGAGTTAGAAGAGAAATTATACCAATGGTATTTAGAAGAAAGAAGTTTGTATGCAATGACGGGATCGCTGATAATATTGAAGGCGCGGACACTTCATAAGGAGATGACTGGAAGGGATGACTTTATGGCCAGTACGGGGTGGCTGGATCGGTTTAAGAAGAGGAGGGGGATAGTGCTGGGGGGGATTCAAGGTAATATATATTTAGTTACAGTAGGAATTAAGGAAAGTTTCCTTTGCCTCCTATTTTAAATAGTTAAGAAATTGGAAGATGTTTTTGTGGACAGGTTCATACTTAAGATGGTAAAGCGATTATTAATCGGTTTTCTAGGGATTTACTTAATTGAACAAATCAAACAAAACTGTACATCCAAAATAGGTGGTTTATTGAGGTTGGTAAACAAAGAACATGACAGGATACTTATACAATCTAAGAAAAATCTTATCACCGCGATGTACGAATCAGCGCGGAGGGAACAGTGCCATCTAGCGGGATATTGGTACATTATCCTTGCTATACAATACAAGTTGTACATAATAGATACCAGAGAGAAGTAAACTAATATAATGAGATTTTAATTTCCATGCAACATGTGTCTTTTTATTTATATTATTTTAGTTATAAGTATGAAGAATGTCTACATTTCAAATACTAAACTTCGTATCGTTTTGTTGCAGGTGGCGCCAGCTCCTCAAGACCGGAGACTCCACCGCCAGTACGAGAACCTTTACCAGAACCAGTACCAGGACCAGCTGCAGATGATGTCAATCTTGACAAGACTAAAGGGGTAAAGTAATAAACTAAACTAACTAATTAAACTCGAGTTAGGCCGAGCTAACTCTGCAGCGATCGATAGAAAGTAGTTTTTGAAAATCAGCATATGACATTGTGAATGACGATTGTAGTAATCGGGCATTTGCATTTTTATTAATCATAAAAATTATCATTTTATAAGTAGTCTATAAGTTGCTAAAGTATAAAATAAGTTTTGTTTGTTACTAACATTTCTATGGACTAATTTAGTTATGTCTGATGCAAATAAATTGAAATTCCACTTTCCCTGTTTTTTTTTTTCGATTATTATTTTCAGTAGGTTGTACTAATTGTTTTTGTATACATCATTAGACAGCCTGATCCCTCAAGAGGCAATATTCTTAATACTTTTCGTTTTCTATTTTTCTAGGAACAACTTGTGATCAGGGTAACGGACAATATGAACTCTAAAAGGAACGTTTTCAACACATTCACAATCAATGATGGCCATTTTGAAAACATCATTGTCAAGGTAAATTTTCATTATGATGCAAATTTTTGGCGCATTGCAATACCACATGGCAGATAGAAAATTTTGGATTTTTTGCTTGCCTGGTTATCAGTATAAACACAAAGAGTTTAACAACAACTGTACCTACTTGTAAATCAAATAGATAATACATTTTACACGCTCTTATGGTTCTTCTACAAGTCAGATTGTGTATGATATGTTTTTGCGCTTCGTTGCAAAGATTAATATTAATAAGTTTCATTGCTCAGTCATCATTAATCAGAGCAGTGTTAGTAGTGGAAGTACGTAGTTTTAAACCTAAATCTTAAAATATATGTATACAGGGTGATTCATGAGACGTGAGCAGGACCAAGCCCACACAATCAGTAAATGTTAATGAATCGTCGTTCACCGTCATATTTAAGTAAAACAATCACGCTTTTTTCTGTTATCTAACTTTTTTTAAAGGACAATTTTGATTATCTACAATCATGGACACCCTACAACAGTTAATTAATAAAGATAAAACTTCTTTAACCGTTATGACAGCACTTTGATTATGAAGAGAATAAAATGTCGCACTTGAGTGAGATACGATTTTTCAAAAGTAACCAGACTCCGATGACATTCAATTTGTCACTTGTTATGGATAAAACAAAGAGGGTGACCATAAATGTCGTAAATAAAATTTTTGAACAGAAGAAAATTAATTTAACGTTAATCTCACAAATACTGATACGAAACAGTTACTGATAACTTACTGGATACGCAGGCTTGATCATTCATGTATCTCTCCTGAATCATTCTGTATATATCTATTTCAAAATTAATTTAAGTCTAGCAGATACTTTGGCGAGTTGTTCTATCAGCTGCTGATGCTGACTGTTCTTCTGTAGTTACTGTTAAGTTTGTCTCGGTTCTTCACTGTCTGATAAGTCATTAATAATACAAAATATGTAGGAGGAAAGGTTGGAAGGTGGATACCAGCCTGAAGAACAGGAGATGGAACCAACAGAAGCCGAGGTGGACGAGCCCCATGACCAGGAAGAGATGTTCCCGCAGCCTGAAGCCATCTTGGGGGGCATGGATGAGGTGATGGAGGAGAAGAATTCCGTTATCAGGGTAAGTTAACATCAGCCGAACCGAGAGACGGACGGTCCCAAAAAAAATCGCTCATCATCATACTTATCAGCCGTTTATCTCTTCGAGTACGTCGTACGCCGCTTGTCCCGGTCCTAAGCCAGTCTCATTCCGAAATCTTCTGAATGTGGTCCACTCAATAAGCCAACGGACGCCAGGCGGTCCTTTTGTCCGAAAGAACAACCGGTCACAGTATATGAGTAATTACCGATTATGTGTTGATTTCATCCGACGATTTGGATTCCCTGCATTTCTGGATGGAACGTTCGTAATGGGACGCTTTCGATGCCGGATTCGGGCCATTTCATCGAACTCTTCAATTATTTACCGTGGTTGAGCTTCTGTAGATGCAAATTTATTATGGGAGCGTGACCAATCATTGTAGCTGCATCCATGTTTACGACACTGTATAAAACTTCGTTTTCAACACTGTAAAAATAGTTTTAAGCATGACGAAAGAATAAGCAAAAGGGAAAACAAAGGGACAGCTTAAACATTTATTTTTATCTTTTTCAGGATCTCAATGACACACTGCGCAAGTTCCTAGCCGAATACAAAACACGTAACGCTTTAATGCGCGAGCGCATTGATCTAGAGCGAGCGCGTCTACAGTTTGACATGGAAGTATACAGGAGCCGACAAATGGAAAAACGTGTTATAGCAGTGAATACTGCTAATGCTGCTAATGTCATGAATACTGCGAGTGCCGCTAACGTTATTAATGCAAATGCAGCAAATGTCATGAATGCTGCAAGTACTGCAAATATCATGAAAGCTAATACAGCTGTAACTACCAATGCTAAAAATGTTGGAAACGTTAGCAATGTTAACACTATAACTGTTGGTAATGCTGGCAATGTGAAAAATGCTAATGTTGTAACAGTGAACGCGGCAAATGCTGGAAATACTGCAAAGGCAACTAAATCTCATAAAGTTGTAAGTGCTGGAAATACTTCTAATGTCATCACAGTTACCGCTACAAGTTCTAACGCAGCCAATACTAGTAAAGCTAATCCAATGATCACAGTAAACCCTACAAATACTGCCAACACTGGAAACGCTAATAATAATCGCCCTTCTAATCCTGTCATGACTCTGAATCCATTTAAAGCTGGAAAGTCTGGAAACGCCGGAATCTCTGTTGAAATTAAGAATACTAGCATTGAAAACGCTTCTAATGTTGTTGCGAATTCTCCAAATGCTTCACACGTGAAAAATCTCGTAAATGCTAATATAGAAAGTGCTGCTAAAATTGTTGATGATGTTAATACCAAAACAGAAGATGCTATGGATGAGACTTAGATTTTAATTGTAAGAAGAATAACTATCACAGCTACTTGATAAGTTGTCTAATGAATATTAGTATTTTTATTACGTATAAAAAGTAAGTTAAGTATTACGGATGAATTAGTACTAAGGAAATTAAAGTTATATTAAATCTTGTTAAGTTCTTGTTACTTCGTGCAATCACTACATATACATATACAAGATGTAACAAAAATAGTGAAGCTCCATTTACGGGCATATTCGGTATCATGTTTTGATTAGGACAAAGAACAAGATAAATTTATTTGACCCAAAAAAGTGTTGACCTTTGTATGAAGATTTAGCTAACTTGGACGACTAGCCCCATAGATTTTTTTTCTAAATATGCTTTTACGGATGCCCTCTATTTTTGTTACATCCTGTTTATACATATAGACGAAAATTTACTATTAGGTCTAGCCCCTATCTCAGAAGTTGGGCGGTGATTTAATAGTAGAACGTAGGTATGTTTGTCGAACAAAAAAATAGTTTAATTACATTTTACAATTTGACTTACTTAAGAGTCCCCAACAATATCGGTTCTCCATACAAACGTAGTTACGCCTCATTTTAAAACGACTAGCTAGTTTGCTCTTAAATTTTGTAGTTACAATAGGATAAGGTATATATATTCCTGTAATTAGTTTATGCAGCTTCAGACACCATAGTTAAAAAAATAGAGCGAATTTGAGATTTTCATAGAACACTTTTTTTTGCTCTAAATTCGTTTGTTTTATAAGATAAAGCTATATAAACTAATTACAGGCCTATGTCTATATCATGTCATTGTATGTGCAAAGTTTCATTATAATCCAACACGCAATTTTAAAATGAGAAGGAAACTTCGTTTGTATGGGAAGGTTAAATTCAGCCGAGCTTGCTGCGGACTCTTAATATAAAACAAACGAGCTTATACTGATGTCCTATAAAAAAAAACTAATTAATACAATATGTATCTACGACTCCACGTACAATCACTATCAGATACATTGGAGCGGCTGAGCAGTTCACAGATATCTGAACATCACCTTTATCATCAAGACATTTAAGTGCATGTTATGCATACTCGTATATGAGCCATTTTGCCTTCCCGATATCTCTGATGATGACTGTACTTATTAATTACTATACGCGAAAGTTACTATAATATTATGCACACATCATCATCATCATCATCATTTAAGAGCATGGCTCTTGTCGGTGGAGTAGACGCTAGTTTTCGCGGTCCTCGGCCAAGTTCTTTAGGTCCCTGTAAGACACGACATTTACTTTTCCTTTTAGTTGTTGCGTGTAACTTGCTCGTGGTTTTCCCCTTCCTCTTCTACCTTCGATCTTGCCTTCCAAAATAGTTTTAAAGAAAGTGTCGTGTCTTATCAAGTGACCTATCATTTTTCCTCGTCTATTCTCTATGGTCCTCAGTAGGTTTCTCCTCTCTCCAACAATTCGCAGCACTTCCTCGTTCGTTTTTTTCTCAGTCCAACTTATTCTCTCCATTCATACATCAAACTAAAATAAAATTACCGTACTATTCTATTATAGGGCAATAATTGTACCTTTCAATTAGTTGCCACGAACTATGACCGCGTACGGGCATTGTTGCAGAGTTGCGAACTACTAACAAGGAAACTCATTTTTTCCTAAAAAAATCGACATTCGAAGTTTTATAATATCTTATCGCTAAAGTTACACATAAAGACGGGTGTTTTTTTAGGAAAACTTGAGTTTAAGCAGATATAACAAAACACGTGTACATTATTTTTTCCTGCTCTCAAACATATACTCAAACAAGCCATTAACTAGCAAGTTGCTCGAGCATCACTTTCTATAGGAGTTAGAAGATTTAGTAACTTTTCCGTTATTTTAGACTACTCTATAACATATATAAATATAAATCAAATCGGAACCGGACAGTTGGATACCTTTCCTTGTAAGTCTAACTAGTTTATACGCCGTCGCGTGCATTAATGGCGCACTAGAGAAACTTAGCTTACAAGCTAGTACTTAGCCTATACGTATCTATATTACAAATAATACAGTAGATCGATACGGTCAAGTAGAATCATAAACGTCAAGTTAATATGAAAATAAGATAAATTATTATTTGGAGCCGCTACACTTTATTGATTTTTAACAACTAGGACCGTCTGCGAAAGTTGCTATCCCCCCCTCCATTATGAGGGTGCCTTGGCGATAAGCCGGGGCTGCCGGAGGGCGCCGTGGTGGAATGTCATCGATCCCAGTGCGCCCTCATAAACGGCAAAGTGGGTGAAACGCCGGAGTGGGTTTAGTGGGTAGGGCCAAATTCTCCCCCCCTCTTGCCAGGAGAGGGGAAAGGAGCGGCGAGTCCCACATACCGTGCGTAAATGCATTCCCACTCCGTCAAAAAAAAAAAAGGACCGTCTGCGAAAGTTGCTAGTAAGCTTAGAATAAATTTAAAACTGGAAAAATAACTGCCTTGGGTGAGACTTGAACTCACGGCTTCTGGATCCTGAGGCCTGTAATATCCAGAGCCCCGAGTGTACATTTATTCGATTTCTAAACGTGATGTACGCGTTTGCGTTAAGTCTCATTCAGTATGGGATTTAGACACAGCGCGCCAAGCGGAACGTTTTGGAGACTCAAAATCCCATACAAAATGAGGCTAAACGCAAACGCGTACGTCACGTTTAGAAATCGAATAAATTTACACTAGGGGTACTGAAGCCATGAGTTCAAGTAACATAACAAGGCAGTAATTTTTCCACTTTTTAATTTATTCTGAGTCACACTTTGTTGCTACGAAATCGACGTTAAATATGAAAAAGAATTTAAAAGTAGACTCACTACTGCGGTGGCAGCATGGTTCCATTTTTATCCAGAGTCCAGACTGATGAAAAAATGCTCGAGCAAACCACCTCCACCAACTTCTTAGGATTCCAAATTGATCAGGGATTAAAGTGGGATCTGCACGTTGACAAGTTGTGTAGCAAATTAGGAAGTGCATGCTTCGCTTTGAGTCGTGTTGCGAAAACAGTGGCTCCAGAGGTTGCCCGCACCTGTTATTTCGCTACTGTACACTCACTGATACAGTACGGTGCGGAGCTATGGGGTCGCTGTGCGCAATGGGAAAGAGTATTTCGCCTGCAGAAACGTGCCATCAGGACCATCGCGCGGGTGCCTGCTGATACCCCTGCCAAAGAGCTTTTTAAAAAGCTTAGCATTCTTACACTGCCTGCAATAGTAATCATGCAGGTAGCTATATACGTGAGAGGAAACTTGAACTTATTTAAAACGAAAGAGATGGGGTCTAATTACAATACGCGTAATGCTAGGAAACTAGTAGGAATTAGTAGGAAATTAAAAAAATCTAATAAATTAACTCACGCAACCTACTGTTTATAATAATCTGCCACAAAACATTATTGACGCATCAAGTGTGTGCAACTTTAAGCATAGACTAAAAAACTGGCTCGTTGAACACCCGTTCTACATCTACGAGGAGTTCATAATGCAAACAGGGTCTGTACCTATCCGAATGTTTCACCTATTTTTAAAATTAAATTTTATTTATATTTTTTATTTTTATTTTTATTTTTGATTCTAATGTTATTTGAATTTCTTATCCCAATTTTAATTTATTATAATTGTAATTCTAATTTTATATTACTTTATTTATTTTTTTGACATATAAATTGGCTTTGTTTTTAATTTTACTTATTGATTATCCTGTTACTAATTGATTTTAATGTATATTTTGATACTGAGTCTAATTTCTGATCTTAATTTTAAATGTAAATAGGCTTTGTTTTAATTTTTATTGTAATTTTATTTTTAAGTTAGTTTTAACTTTAATCTAGTTTTATTTTGACATGTAAACTAACTTTATGAGTATGAGTATCACTTGTCACTATACCCGTCACTTTCGCGCTTACATACTTGTTAGAACGTGACAGCCATGGTGACAAATGATAAAAAGCCGACCATCTTAGCCCTACTGACTAAAGTTATCCAGTAAAGAACAGTAATCTTACCTTTCAATTAGTTGCCACGAACTATGATCGTATACGGTACGGGCATTGTTGCAGAGTTGCGAACTACTAAGTTTAACTAGTTTATACGCCGTCGCATGCATTAATGGCGCACTAGGGAAACTAGGAGCTAGTACTGGCCTCTTCTATGAATTTCATAGTAAATTTCTTTACCCTGGAATTCATAGAAGACAATTTTTTTTATCTTATGTTCAAACTTTTTAAAACCATCTGTTTTTGGATGTTCGTCTCACGAAAATTTTGAAGGGCTGTTTTACAAATTATCTTCGTCACTAAATGTAAGTGGTTCATTTATTAGTTATAAACAATGTCAGTTATAACTTATAATATTTACTCGCTATTATTTTAAGTCGTTTTCCAGATATAATAATGCATACAGGGATTCACTGCCTCAGTAAAGCGTGGTAACTAAGGTAACTTTAATCTAGAAATGTTGACACAAATAAAAACTGGAAGTGCTGGTCGCCTAGCGGTAAGAGCGTGCGACTTGCAATCCGGAGGTTCCGGGTTCAAACCCCGGCTAGTAGCAAGTACCAATGAGTTTTTCGGAACATATGTACGAAATATCATTTGATGACCAGTCGCTTTTCGGTGAAGGAAACCATCGTGAGGAAACCGGACTAATACCAATAAGGCCTAGTTTACCTTCCGGGTTGGAAGGTCAGATAGATGGCAGTCGCTTTCGTAAAACTAGTGTCTACGCAAAAATTCTTAGGATGAGTTGCCAAGCGGACCCCAGGATCCCATGAGCCGTGGGAAAATGCCGGGACAACGCGAGGAACTGAGAGGAAGATGATCGTGTGATTCGTGTGAATAAAAACCTTTTTTAAGGTTCCGTAGTCAACTAGGAACCCTTATAGTTTCGCCATGTCCGTCTGTCTGTCTGTCTGAGTGAGGCTTTGCTCCGTGGTCGTTAGTGCTAGAAAGCTGAAATTTGACATGGATATATAAATCAATAAAGCCGACAAAGTCGTATAATAAAATCTAAAAATTTTTTTTTTAGGGTATCTCTCCTACAAGTAAAGTGAGGGGTGATTTTTTTGGCATTTGTGATATGCTTAACTACAAGGACAACACCGTCTAAAAACATATATTCCCAAAAATGCCACTTACCAGATTATAGCCGGAACCTAAGAAGTTCGACGTCAACAGGATGTATAAAGTGCTTGCGACCGACAATCCAAACACAATGTTTAATATTGAAGTGATGTTAGGAGCAGTTTAACTTGAGTTTAACCATCTTATACATCGCTTCATCCCACAAAATATTAGTATTTCATACAGAATAGATACGCATATCCCATCCCGAATGGTGTCAGATTAATTTCAGATTTTACCGATATAAAATACTTATCTATGAGCAGGAATGCAATGCAGTGGCGTAGCGTGAACTAATCTAGCCGTAGGCGAATTAGCATCAGCGAAGCCCTTTTCTTTCAATGTGCCCGAAGGGGCCTCGCGCGAGATCACTTCAGGGGCGAGGCCGTGGGCCCACTTCGCCCACGCCTAGCTACGCCACTGACGCAATGTTCGTTGACAACGCTGTGTACATTGTATTGAGGGTAACTTTCATATTTATTTGACATGTTTTTATTCGACTGAATGCCTGTTTCTTCAAAAACCTTAAACTTTTGAAAAAGGCATTCTGTGTAAGCCATTAGGTTAGGACTTAGGATGGGTTAGATTGATATCCTTTCTAAAAATTCTACCGTTTTTAAGAAAAATGCGATTAGTTCATTGAAAGCTTGTCAAATGAAACATCGGACAAATAATTCACCACCAGCCCACGTGCTACTTGTAAATAATAAGCTAATAACATCACCGTACACTGTCTTGTACTAACCGTACAATTTTAGTCGTATTTAAAGCTCCTAAGACCTACTGGCGTAATAGTCCCACTGGACTGAAGTCATAATTTTAAAAGAATGAATGAATGAAGGAAATACTTTTAATATTTAATATTATTAATATTATTTGACTTCACGTTTAATTTTTTCCTTATTATTTGTTATTATTTTTTCCTGCACCAACATACACAAATTTCTCTGTTTGACCCAATGGTTGACTGGTAGAGAATGCCTATTGGCATTAAGTTCGCCATTTGTACATTTTTCTGTATGTGTGCAATAAAGATTAAATAAATAAGAAAGGATACTGATCCGTCAGTGTCAAAAGTGACGTTTTTGGTAGAAAGTTGACATAATGCTCAATTCAGCAGGTCCTCCAAAGAGATCAGGAACCATCTCATGTAGGAATGTCACATCCATGTTAGATCAGTCACAGACTTTAATTGTTGATCCATTTAGGGTCCAGGCTAATTTGTTAAAGTCAAAGTCAATATGTTCTTTATTCAAATAGGCTTAGCAACAAGCACTTTTAAATTGTGTGTCTCTGTTTGTCAATACCAACGTTATGAAATCTCCAATGTAAAGTGAACTCTAAATGTCTCAACAATTAATATCCCTGATTGTACATCAGTCATGGACGTCATGGTATTAAATATACACCGTGTTTTTATTGAATTCCGTTAACTTCGGGGTATTGGTAAGTACGTTTAAGGAAACTACATGACATAGTGTGACATAGTTAATTTTCCAAAAAAAAAATTTTTATTTCATTTTTTTTTTAATTTTTTGTTATAAAAAGTAATTAAATGTTGCATATAGCGTTGTTGTTGCACGGGCATTACATTTATCTCAATCAAACAATTGAAAACTGTGACATGTCAATGTCATTTCGAACATCGATCGTCCGAGATAGTACTTAGGTTTAGTAGCAAATGTATTAACCCGTACTAAATGCTAATCAATATGTGAACGGGCCCTAATGTAAGTGTGTGTACGCTCGTAAGAGCTTTATAAGATAAAAATAAAATATTGATTATCTCCGAAATGGAGTTAATTAGAATACCGGTGTCTTTGAGAAAGTTACTTAATTTAAGCTAAGGAATGCACCCTTGAAATTAACGCAAATAAAAAAAAAAACACGGTGTAGAAACGGACAAAGTGGCAAAAATATGTATACACTACTTTAATGTACAGGCAATAGTGTCGTGTATACATATTTTTGGCACTTTGTCCGTGTCGATATATAATACCTTGACCTATCACATTATACGGTTGGAATTGGCCTGTGAGATTAAACTTCCCTCCCCGTCGGTCGTCCGGGTCGTCCCCCGAGGAACCAAGGAACTGTCTCAAGCCCGTAGGGATTGTTATACTTGTAAATTAATATATTATAAGCTTAAACTACCGGTAAATACCTCGGAGACTGACCTTAGATTAACTAACTAGACTTAACTTGAGAATAGGGAACTCATATTACTCAGTTGGGTCATACTCGTAAGTTCTGTCAAAAAGGTTTTGACTGATATAAAAAGCTATAGGTAGATAAGCTTATTCAATGCTGAATTACTTACATTATAATTAAACTTAATTTGCTGTCTCATTTTTGCACAATTCTACCTATGTAATATTCAGAAAAAATATTATAAAAAAACATGCAAAAGATACGCGACCTGCTCGACGTGATTTTGATCCCTAGTTATTTATTTTTATTGTTTACATGGTCGAATCGAATCTTACATGAAATTAAAGCTGGATCTTTTATCTTTCTGAAAATATATAATTCATGTGTATTGGTATTGCCAACCTGCAACTGTACGTGTTTTGCCAAACGTACTCGTAGGATGACAGTCAAGTTTTGCGTATCACTGAAAAATAGCCTAGACCGGGGGCCAGGAGCATATTTCGTCAGTCATCGCCTCCCGTCTGATAGGTACTTTGTCGATTGATAGTTTAGATGCTGTTTTGAAAGAAAAGTTCAGTCAGCGATAAATGATTTTATTTGTTAAAAACTGATTAAAGATCTCAGAAAAGTCTTCACGTCCACGTCAAAACAGAGGTTTTGGAGGAATTCAGGCAACCTAACCTTCTACTAAAATTTACTAAGCTCCTTCATATTTCTAAACTAATTATAATTTCTAGTTTACTGTCATTGTTTCTATCCTACCAAATCCAGACGTCCTTTTAAAAGTACAAAATCAAATCGAACATTGAACTATATGGACCGTGCGCGTTGGAGGGTCTGCCATATTGTGGCCTGAATCGGAACCATAAACATGTACATTCACACGTCACGTGTTTTCTTGTGCATAGTAGGTTCTGCCATCTTGTGGGCTACATCGGAACAATAAACATCACATTTATTTACGCCTCGCGCCAAAAATCTGACGGCTCCTGTGCTGCCTCCTACAGTTCATGCACGCTCCCTATAAAAGAAGGTTCCAAAGTCAAAACTGCAAAAATGACTGGGACTTAGGACTACCTGGGTCATTCTCAAATTATTTGACTGCGGTCAGAATCAACTCAGTCAAACCTTTCATACATTTATTATGGTTGAGTGATAGAGTGATTTTTGATAGATATTTACGGTTTCGTTCGCTAGGGCGCAAACGATTGCCATCTCGGCTAGGCCCCGAGTTATTTCTCATTTCTCCCTCGTCAGAAATGATGATACAAATTCTGTGCTAAATTCAGGAATGGCACTTAGTCGTAATTAATAGGGTAAAGTAAAGGGCATTGATAATTCCGCTAAATGTGCCCGGTATTATGAAAATTAATCTTAACTTAGATTAAAGCGCACTACACAGTTTATACTCAGAAGTATGGCCTTAATCATTTCATAAAATTCATACCTAAAATACACTTGTAAGTTTTACTTACGTTAGTAGGGACATAGCTATTTGTTAGAATGAGACAACGATAGTCATCTCTCATTCTAAATGTTAACTAAACAAATAAATATGTCCCTAAATCCCACAGGAAGCTCAATAAGGCTTGTGCTGTGGGTACTTAGAGAACGATATATATAATACATATTATACGACGACCGGTGTGGCCTAGTGGGTAGCGACCCTGCCTGTGAAGCCGATGGTTCTGGGTTTGAATCCCGGTAAGGGCATTTATTTGTGTGATGAGCACCGATATTTCTATTTAATTTTTTTTTCTATTTCAGTTTACAAAAATATACTTTATTCATGTAGGCCTAGCAACAAGCACTTATGAATAGTAAGAGAGTATTACATATAATTTTATCTTAAGCTAATCATCATCAGAGATTTATTGATGTAAATATTATTCCATAATACTAATGAATTATATTATTACATATTTTTTACTGAGTCAGGGATGTTTTCTATGTATTTAAGCACCAGGAAAGCCTTAAAATATTAGGTGATCTATAGGTAAGATTATTCGAAATTTCATTCATGCGGTACTGCTGTCAGTCTGTGTACTGTGTAAGTAGCTGTGAAAATTCAGTATAATAATAGCGTGTACCGAGACGCACTAGCGACGAAAATGTTTAGACTTAATTAATTTACGTAAATGTAACGTTATAAAATAAATTAAAATAAAAAATAAAAATTGGAATTGATAGTTGCTATATCAAAATCGTCATTTTTATAATAACAAATACAGGAAGGTTTATTTTTCAATAAAATTTAAGGAATTGAATAGTACCATTTTCTTATTTCTTTTTGAAAGTACAGGGATGTCCCGCTCACACACCGAAGCGGCGTGGCAACCATTCAGTGTGGAGACAACACTGACTCACGCTAGAAAACAGTCCGGGCCTGGGCCGGGGCGTCCTGCACTTCAATTTTCTATAGCAAGCATCACGTGATCAGTGATCACCGATCACCTGTCATAGAAAAAGAAGTCTGGTTAACCCCGTCCCAGGCCAGAGCCCATTTCTCGAACGGTATTAGATTAATATTATTAGTCCTCGAACTGTCAAATCGTATTGGTTACCATGGCAACATACTAATAATATTAGACTAATACCTTTAGAGAAATGGGCCCCAGAACCGTTCAGGAGTAATGATGTAGATCTAATAATATTAACACTAGTAAATCTGTGAGCTACATGTGGACTTCGCGAGCATAACTTAAAACTGAATAAATTTATGGCTCCGCCATATATTTTTTTTTTTAATATGATAGGACATTATTACACAAATTGACTTAGTCCCACAGTAAGCTCAATAAGGCTTGTGTTGAGGGTACTTAGACAACGATATATATAATATTTAAATATTTATAAATACTTAAATACATAGAAAACACCCATGACTCAGGAACAAATATCCATGCTCATCACACGAATAAATGCCCTTACCAGGATTTGAACCCGAGACCATCGGCTTCGTAGGCAGGGTCACTACCCACTAGGCCAGACCGGTTTGAAATGTATCCAAAAAACTGAATCGACAAAAATATATAAAGAACCCAGGCATGTCCTTAAACTACGTCCAAACTAGAGGTATGGGTACTGTGAATGTCATCTCGCTTTGTGTGGTAGGGTACAGCACAGCGGATGTCATTCCAGATCTAGAACAGAGCCGAACTGGGGAAGTACTTCCACCTTAAAGAAAACCGCAGCAAAATAACACTCATAGTGTTGTGTTTCTGCCGGCGAGTACGATTGCCAGAGCTCAACGAGGGTGCGGAGTGTTAGGGTCGGCGTATGCTTGTTTGCCACCGACGTAGAATAAAAAAAAATCATCGAACTTGCTCACAAAATTTCACGATACCTTTGCTATCGCTCGTTCAATAAATATACATCGACAGTCACAAGCAAATTTAAGTAAGTGGGTGATAGACGGCCCTAAAGTGGGTGATAGACGGCCCTAAAGTGGGTGATAGACGGCTCTAAAGTGAGTGATAGACGGCCCTAAAGTGGGTGATAGACGGCCCTAAAGTGGGTGATAGACGGCTCTAAAGTGGGTGATAGACGGCCCTAAAGTGGGTGATAGACGGCCAAGTAAGTACGCGTACTGAGGCTGACACACGAGCGAAAAAGGTAGTCGAGCCGTCAGTTTGCGAACCGATTCGATTCCCGAAGAAGGAAATACTATAACGATAAGTTCTGGTTTAGATAAGTTCTTATTTAGATATCGTAGCGAAAGTTGGGTATGGCAGAAGAAACATCAGAGTCAAGTGAATGCAGTGGAAATGAGAGCGTTGAGAAGTGTGTAAAATTACAAGATAGAATTAGGAACAGTGTGATAAGGGAAAAGTGTGGACTGAACGAAGATGTAGTGACAAAAATTGAGAAAGGTATGTTGAGATGGTTTGCACACGTGGAAAGAATGAGTGAAAGAAGGTTAACAAAGAGAGTGTATAAGGGAGAAGTAGAAGAGGGAGTTGGAAGGGGTAGACCTCGGCGGACTTTCTCTGATCAAATCGGGGAAAACCTGAAGAAAGGCCAGGTCAAGAGCACCCTAAACCGACGAGCGTGTATGAGGAATGTCATGAAAGTGAAGGAAGCGAAAGAGGTATGTCAGGATCGTAGCAAGTGGAAATCCGTGGTCTCTGCCTACCCCTTCGGGAAATAGGCGTGATTATATGTATGTATGTATGTATGTATGTATATCGTTTGTATGTCGTATACTTGTGAAAGATATAAAACACACTAGGTCTTGAGTAATTGATTTATTTGTGAATTAAGTACATGATAATATTAAGTCCGACGAGCGACGCTCACGTTCGCGCGGGAAGCTCTCTTGACAGCCGCGCCCATGACAGCTGGGCTGTCAGTTAGGGCACGTTTACAAACCAGGACAATATAAATATTAACAACTAGTATCAAAATAGAAATAGTTTGATGACAGACGGTGTTTTCCAAATAATAATGATATAAATTATCTTACATTTCTAACAATCGGCCATCCTGAATTTTGCCTGACCCGAGGCAATAAAGATATAAACTATTTCTTTTCTAAGGATACAATAATAAAACGTGACAATAACGTGCTATCAGGCACTTAGTAGGCAAGAAAATATACAAAACTTGTCTTACAAACTAAAAAAAAAAACATCACTCACACAGATGATTAAATAAATAAAATAATAAATAATTTTATAGGACATTATTACACAAATTGACTAAATCCCACAGTAAGCTCAATAAGGCTTGTGTTGTGATGATTAAGTAGGGTAGTCACCCAGAGGGTTCAAATTATGTGGCGTCGAACAATACATAATATGTTTCAACATTGAAACGATCAGCTTATTTTATTTTACATTATTTGATATTATATCCAAGCCTTGTGAAGCAAATTAGAAATCTTACTCACTACATTTTCGGCCATCCTTAAGAGATTGGATGTCCTCATTCAATTATTATCAACATAGTTCAATTATTATTAACAAATATAACTAAGGAAAAAAAAAACATTATAAGATTCTTTTACTTTTAGTATTAGGTACTACTTGAATAAAACACTACTGGGATAATATTGCCTCTTGATTTACGAACTAGTGACGACGCCCCCGGGTAGTCGCTAACTTGATGTGGGGTAACGTAACAGATGTAGATCTAGTGACTTTTCATCTTGTCTCTAGTTATACACATTAGATTTTACAGTCTTTGAATTATTTATTACAAATTTAAATCAGACAACAAGGCCCATATTACAAATAACTTACAGACTATGCATTTTAAAACTTGAGAACTAAACACTATTTCGGCAACAAAATAGCGTGACTACGTTGAATCGTCTGGCATTGTGTCAGATTCGGCAATTTGCCCCGGAACCTCCGAAACACGACACCCTTTGGCCAGAAGTCGGCGCACTCGATGAGCCCCTGCAGCGGTTGCAGCACGCTCACCGCAAAAGGGTTGATGTGCGCGTAGTGGCCTAGTGGCACGATCGAAGCTGGAACGCCCTCAGCGTGTAGTACCTGGACTCAGAAACAAGAATTAACAGCGTCTCGTTCCATCATGTGTCACACACACACAGACACAGGATGTAAGTGTCTGGAAGGTTTTTTTTTTTGTCACATAGTACAGATGGTAATTTACAATCCCACCGCCCGGATGTAACAGTAATCTTTAGATTGTGGCAACGTACACACACAGGTGTAACCCATTTGTATCATTACATAAATGAATAAATATTATAGGGACATTCTCACACAAATAGACTAAGCCCTACAGTAAGCTCAAGAAGGCTTGTCTTGTGGGTATTCAGAAAACGATAGGTATATTTAATCTACAAATACCTCAATACGTAGAGAACATCCATGACTCAGAAACAAATATCTGTGTTCATCACACAAATAAATGCCCTTACCGGGATTCGAACCCGGGACCATCGGCTTCATAGGCATAGGTTCACTACCTACTAGGCCAGACCGGTCGTCACATACATATATCAAGATACACACACAGAGTGTAAGAGCGTTTGGTATGTTGTAGCAAAGTACACAGGTGTAAAAATATTCGTACGGTTATCATTATATACTACAATACACACACACAGGGTGTAAAAACACTCGTACGGACATTATATATTATACCACAATACACACACAGGATGTAAGGGCGTTTAGTAAGTTGTAGCAAAGTACACACACACAGGGTGTAAAAACATTCGTACAGTTATTATTATATATACCACAGTACACACACAGGATGTAAGGGCGTTAAGCGTACAGACACAGGCTGTATGGTGAGCTTGTTACGGCGTACTCGCACAGGGAGCATCCGTCTCATGCAAGCTTAAATGGTGCTGCTTGTTACCGCGTTCTCGCACAGGGAGCTCTCGGCCTCAAGCAAGCTTATTTGGTGATCCCTGTTACCGCGTTCTCACACAGGGAGCTATCGGCCTCAGGCGATCTATCACACTTGTTACCGCGTACCCGCGCAGGGGGTATCGGCCTCAAGCAAGTGTTTCACATGATCTTCGATACCGCGTACGCACACTGGACGGTGCAGCCTCAGCCCCACTAGGCGCAGTGAAGTGGTGGTGAGTTATCTATCGGTAGCTACCGCGTACACACACTGGATGCAGCGGACTCCAACCGCGTCGTTGCGGCTCTCGGACGGACGCACTCAGGTCCAACATGTAAAGCATTAAACATTTTACACTTTATTTATTTAACATATACACAAATATGTATTTATATATCGGTTAGACTTTGGTTGGAATTGCATTAACATGAACTTCAATTAAAATGAGACACGTGTGCATTGCGTCACGAATATGAATTTTTCATGTATATAATGAGGTAATTATAGTATGATAATAACTGTAATTTCCGAGTAACGACTTGAATTTTCGGTACCAGGCTCAAAATTAGAGCCTAGTCCTATCCACAGTTTCATCTTATCCGCTGAGTTAACATTGATATATTTACGACCACCTCTTTAAAACCATTACGTACTATAAAAACACTATATGTAATTATAGTCTACTATGATAATACAAAAACTCCAATTTGGATTTAAGCACTAGGAGTATTGATAAAGATAAAAATAAGTTTATTGCACACAAAACAGTATATGAATCGGTACAGAATTGGTGTGACATCGGGTGAGTGCATAGCATGGTTACATAACAGAGTTTCCAGCGGTCCCCGCACTAAGCTAGGCCTGTACCGCGAGAGACCAAGTATGCATTTGTATGTCATGTGTGACAGTTGGAATATAGAGAAGGAATATAACCCAAACATACATTAGGAGTGATTGAACACTTGCCAAATCGTCGTACTGCAAAAGTTGCCTGTAATTAGATCTTTGTTGTTTGCATATCCTTTCACAAATTCAAGTCAAAATTGCTGTAAGTAATTAGATTATTTTTGAATCTCGCAATTGGCTTCCAAGTGACCATGCCTTTTGCATTTGGTACCCTTAACAATTTCTTTGACCATAATAATCCTAGTATAGTTCTACTGTAATGTTATTATATAATTTGTGCTCAAATAAGCATTACAGTAGCCATGTAAACGCCTAACATGCTACTATAGAACTAGCTTAAAATACAAATCGTTATAAAAATGCTGTCGGCCATAATACGGCGGCAGTGTTTCAGGTTTAAGTTTCCAGCGACTTATAAACATAATATTGTAGTAAATTTATGAATTAAATTATATTAAAAAGAGGTACTGCAAGTGGCGGGATCGATGGGGCGTTCGAATCAGCGTAAGACAGTTAGTTTGTTTTTTTAAACTTGGCGGATTTTTACTTTTACAGACTTTTTGGTGTGTAAAACTGTCGACTCACAAAGAGTATGCAGGAGCAAACACCCTCAGCACGAACTAAACCACTCGTTTCGATACAGTTAGTAAATATTCTCCGCATATTTCTAGATAGAAAGTACGCAGAGTAGCTGAATCTTCGGGTAACATAAACCGCGTCCTATCGAATCTATCAAATAAACAAAAATCAAACTTGGGACTTAACTATTCTATGAAAGACAAACGCTGGCGTGATCTATCTCGTTGCCACCGGCATCTAGCGAACGGTATTTGCATACTAATGTCTAATACATGCTATGAAATTGCGAAAGACTAACGCTTGCGCGATCTAACTCGACGCTAGCGCCATCTAGCTTGCAATTGCGTAAACTTTCCATATTGGAAGTGGTGTTAAGTTATAGTACATATTTATATACCTGTTCGATCGATAATTTTCGATCTATGTATAAATAACAAGCATCTATTTATTTATTTTTTAACTAGATTAGGGATAATGGTAACTAAATGAGCTCTTGACTGTATGCGGTATTCATTTTCAATGTTAGTTGTTATTTTATTTATTTTTTTGTTTTTGAAAACTCACAGCTAAAGTAACAAAATAAGTTTCAAAATAAAAACAGTAAGCCAATTTCACATGTAGAAACTGCGTAAAGTATATGACGTGCGAAATTGCAAAATTAATAATAACTATTATGCTTACAATTATGTTGCTTTACAGTGAGACTGAGTTTTTAAACATTGAACGAGAAGAACACAAGGGAAAGAAATAAGATGAAATTGTGTTAACAGTATCACAGAACAGATCGATGAGATCATGCTATTTGCAAAGCTGATTAAAGGACTTAGCAGCTCAGAAAAAAAATGAGTTTTTCCTATAATTAGTATGAAGGAAGGGAATATGGAACGTTCGTTTGGTGCGAGAGGATAGACGTGAGGGGACTGATTACCATAAGTTCGCTAGCAGGTCAGGACAGTCTACATGGTCCTGAGCGATTTTCATAATATAAATTACATCAGATATATTCAGCCGGATTTAAAGAGGTAGCAGGAGGAGTTTGGCACAATGCTGTAACTTTATTTTGGAATTTTGAATTTATATCTCAGAAAACAAATATACTTTTTTTTATTCTTTCTACTTTTGAAATATAGGTGTCATAACAAGTGTTCCAAACCTGAGAGGCGTATTCCAGATGGCTCCTTACAAATGCGCGATAGACAATTTTAATTGATTTTAGTCTTTAAAGATTCTTACACGATCTTATGATAAAACCAAGTGCCTTGAAAGCTTTGTTGACTATTGAATCAACGTGCCGATCAAAGATCAACTTGTTATCCATTACTACACCCAAGTCCATTTTTTCACTACACTTAGATATAACCTCATTTTTAACAAATAGAATTAAAGACATTACGCTTACGAGTAAAAGAGATGGCAAAGCATTTGAACACATTTATATCTAGTTTATTATTAGCACAATATCGATCTAGTCTAAGGAGATCTTCTTGAAGGTAAGTAGAGTCGAGAGTGTTATTAACTATCCGGTAGACTTTCATATCATCAACAAATAAAAGAATATTTGAGTGTTTAAAGCAATGGGAAGTATCGTGTAAATATATGATGAATAATAATAGTCTAAGAGATCCTTGGGGCGCTCCTGAAGGGATTTCCACCCACGATAATGAAAATCCGTTCAGAACGACCGCTTGGGACCTGTTTACGACACAGGAGGAGAACCATCGAAAGAGGTCTCCTCTTATACTTACCTACTGATAAAAGTTTATGTAATAGCAGATCATGGTCGATGTAATCTGTGTACACAGCATCGACTGGATCTTCACCATCCAAGTTATGTGACGCGTAATCGTTAAATCATTATAATGTGGAAGATACAGATCATATAGAATAAATGCAAAAGTTCCCTATTGTTAATAACCAAAAACATAAAAATGAAACTAGTTATTCCTTACTAATACGAATCTGAATCATTCACACTATCATTTATGTATACATATACAACGGAAACTAGTTTTTTGGAGAAATCGCGAAACGTCTGGTTGACGTAACTGGTGACCGAAGAGCTGGCGGCTTCCTCGCACAACGTATCAGTATTGCGATACAACGAGGAAATGCCGCCAGCATCCTTGGTACAATGCCTCAAGGGCCTATTTTAGATATAAGCTAGTTATAGTAGTCATCTGTATATATCCATTATGTATATTGTTATTGTCAATAAAGATCCACTGAAACTAGGTCACGTGTTTTGTGGAATTAAAAGTTTATTTTATTTTAAAACATTTATGTATAGGTAATTAGTCTTGATTAATACTGAAAAGATATTTAATACTGGTATTTAACATTGCACTACTGCGATATACTTTTCAACTGGAACTTTGTCCACTGACAAAAATAATAGCTACTAAAAACTATAGAACTATAAATATGAATAAAATTATTTCAACAACTAACTGCATTAGGAGGCGGTTATCACTTATCATGAAAAGTAAAATTACTGAAATAGTTCTAGGTAAATACAACGCTGGTTCCGTTGCGCAAAAAAAAAACTATGCGCGAATGCTAACTATATATTTCTATGCACCTTCATAAGGCTAGGCCATAGGCTAGTCTAGTAAGTATTTAAGTCGTCGATAGGATTTCAACATATTCAGTGAAGACGAACTGCCTACTTGTTAACATTTACAACTTATAATAAAACCAAACTTCTGGTGATGGGTAGGACATCAATTTAAAATGAGTTTGTAAAAGTACCTCATTCTCAAATGATGAGAAGTATTAGTATATTTTCTGCACCAACTGTTCCATTAACTCCAATGGCAACAATAAATATTTTATTTATGTATATATTCATGTATTCCTAACTTACCTTCTAAATATTTAATTGGAGTGCAATTGTTGAGGTTAAGAACAGTAATTTAACAACAGAAGACAGATAAATTGAAGAATTAAACTAAGGACTGAAAGTACCTACATTAGGATGTAACTACATACTCACATATACAGCAACTTAATTTGATGCTTTTATGAAACTTGTTCTAATTTAGCTGTTCATTATTTTTATTGTTAAATTGTTCAGTATCAATGCAAGCTACTCGATATTATTTTAAGTTTAATAGTCATATTTCAATAATTAAAAATAATAATTTTGGTCACTTAAATTAAAGGATTACTGAGCAAGCTTCGTAAATACCCAGTCAGTACAGTGACTTGGTTGACATTCCAATCGCTTGACAAGTAACCATTTGACCGTCCAGTCTAAGTACCAATTGCACCAGCCACAGTTGATGGACTGGCTAACATCACTCAGTAGTAATATAATATAAGTATAAGTGACCTATGAAAGCCATACAATAAAATTTGAGTATGGGAAGCCATACAATAAATTTTGCGAACACTTTAACAGTGACAGACGGTTTGGTACAACCAACCTTCTTGAGGTCAGGTTATACTGGTTTGTGCGTTAGTGCAATAATAGTAATAGCTAACAAAATTGTACATAGATCTTTAATCAGAATATTATTTTGAAGCAAATATAACTACTACAAGTAATAAATAGTTAGCTATTTAAATAGACATCTCCATAGTTTGTAAATTGCTTGTCACAATCAGACTACTGAGCACTTACCTAGTTCCATTGCACGGGACTAAAACCCTTAGGTATACTTCTCAGTTCTCTTCACTATTTTCCATTCGTCAAACCTATTTGAAACATTTTATTTTTAAACTTTTCAAGTGTAGCAGTCAATTTTGTCCTTAGTTCATCCCGTGTGAACTTTACACAATTACTCACCAGCCAGCACAGTGACTGTGTTACTTGTATAGGCCAATTGTCCATCACAATGATATCTGTGAACATAATGTAAGGACACACACACACAACACAAAAATAATTATTTGATAACAGTAAATCACCATACTTAATATACTGTATTACAATAGTGCATGAATAAAACCCTTATACCTACATCTCAACCTACTTTCTGCTTGTAAAACTCATTTGAACAGGTAGTGGTCAGTTTTGTCTTTATTCCTCTTCTGGAACCAACCAGCCATTTTCATTTTGCTTGTATAGTTACACAGGTGATTATTCCATCCTAAATTATATTGTACTTTCAGGGGGGTACACTAATCCCTTAATACCAGTCATTTAAATAAATGACAATATAATAAAATCACTTCTTTTGTCACTAAGAAATACCGGATAATGAATTAATTAAAACTCAAATGGGATCATGACAAAATTACTGTTCAATATTCAATCTAGTCTAGGGTGAAGGCTTCAGTGGGTACACCAGCAAAATCACTATGCCACAGTAGGTATCAAACACTTTGCTTTAAACTTAAGGGCAGTTCATCATACATTTCTTACCATTAAGAAAATTCCTTAAATATAATTTGAAATACACACCAATACTTTCCAATTGATAGGCCTGAAGCTGAATAACCTTATATGACCCCGGTGGAACTTCAGGACACAGAACACTTATATAACCTTAATGGTAACTAAAAAATTAACTCAATATATATCATTACTTGTTTTTAATCAATATAATCATGATTTGATATTGAATTCAGCATTTCAACAAGATGCCCAGTACATTTATTGTACAGCACAAATAAGAATATCAAATTTGAAACTGCCAAGCCTGGTTTCCTGACTTGACATGTCGTGTTATACAATTTTGATTATTTATATACTTTCTCAACTGCACAAACTAAACCATGCGCAATCTCATAAATAATCCTATTACGCTTCGCACATTTTAAGTGAACATTCACTACATATTCAAATTAATTCTCAGTCCTAAATATAATAAATATCTCATAGTATTTATTACCTGTTTTGCTATCATAAACAAACCACTCTCCTGTATTGTAGACCAACATCATGAGTTGTGATCGAATTTGTTTGCCTCGCCTCGTTCACGTAGCTTACCGGCAGGTCAATGACCGGTAGGTGATAATATTGTACTTCTCCGAAGTCATATATGATTTATAACAATTCACACGTTTGTTAAATAGGTTTTGAACAACACATTGAAACACTTCGCGACCCAAAACTTAGTGCATTTTCCCAAAGTAGGTACGTGCCCATTATAAGCGTAATAATGCTACTTCCAACATTACGATTCCGTACGAGAATCAACTTATTTAACTGAAATACTTTGTGAGCATGAATGTTTAAGATCCCACTTCTGAAATGAAAGATATAAAACACACTAGGTCTTGAGTAATTGATTTATTTGTGAATTAAGTACATGATAATATTAAGTCCGACGAGCGACGCTCACGTTCGCGCGGGAAGCTCTCTTGACAGCCGCGCCCATGACAGCTGGGCTGTCAGTTAGGGCACGTTTACAAACCAGGACAATATAAATATTAACAACTAGTATCAAAATAGAAATAGTTTGATGACAGACGGTGTTTTCCAAATAATAATGATATAAATTATCTTACATTTCTAACACTTGACAGAAGCAGCTCGATTCGGGCAACCAATGTCACTTTGACATTAGAAATATCGTAGATAGATCTTATTGGGATCACAGCGGAATCGAAATAAACGTCAATTTTGATATTTCGTTTAGTTATCGATCTTTTAAAGACCGTTCCAAGATCTTAAACGTGACTTAATCATTCTTCGAATCGGGCCGTTACTCGCACGTCTATCCGGGACCACAGAGAATTAAGAAGACCAAGAGTGCTCACTCCATACAACGGTTTTGTTACCAAAAATACTATTATTTTCGTAGTCTACATCTAGCGTCAAGTAGAGAGCACTCTCGGTTTGTTAGCAATACTGGGACGTCGCGGTCGTGCGGAACAGTCTGCAGGCGGACTTTAACAACACATTCAGGTGGTCGCATGATAAGGTTATAACACTCAACTCCAACAAAACTAAGTGCAGTCATGAAGTCATGATGATTAAATCTCCGTACCTCAATTTTTTTTCACAGTTAATTCTGGATGCTTCGGCCGGCGTAGAAAGGGGAATCACATTCTCAGTTAATGATATTGTTCAAACAATTAAATCAATGTCCGTTCCGTGGGCTGAGTAAACCCTTAAGCAGTACAGTGGTCGACTGAACCCGTGGGCTGAATAGACCCTGTAGCGGTTAAAAGTGGTCGTCTGAACCCTTGGGCTGAGTAGACCCTGTAGCGGTTAAAAGTGGTCGTCTGAACCCTTGGGCTGAGTAGACCCTGTAGCGATAGCGAGTGGTCAACTGAACCCGTGGGCTGAGTTGGCCAGACAGGTGGGATGACTTACCCACAAAAAACACCGTAAGGGGTGAATGAGCCCGCGGGACGATTTTTCTGTGGGCCCAGTTGCCCACAATTAAGAGAAGGCCAAGAGTGCTCACTCCATACAACGGTTTTGTTACCAAAAATACTATTATTTTCGCAGTCTACATCTAGCGTCAAGTAGAGAGCACTCTCTGTCTTCTTAGTTCTCTTTGCCGGGACTTAATACTAATTAAAGATGAGGCTATAAATTTAAATAAAGTGAGGCTTAGATCGTGTCATTCGCGAAGACGCATACCTTAACTTATAATGTCGTGTTATTAAAGGTTAGATTTGACAAATCTGCGCGTCATCGTGGATGGCACGAACTGTACAAGAAATTATCTTGGATTAAGTTTAATACGCGAAAATAAACTGAAGTTTCGGCTGTGTTTGACGTGACAAGCTCTCGTACGATAACAGAGAATACTTGATACCTAAGTATTAAGGATGACTTAGGTACGTTAGACACAATTGCCCGTCTAGTTAGTTAGTTAGTGCTTCTGGGCATTTTCCGCAAATCGACAACCATTGTGCCTATTTTGCGTGAAACGAGGTAGCGCTACTCTAACCACCCCAGCTCCTCCACGAAGCCTAGCAAAGTATTCAGGTTGCTAATTGCCTCTCCTAGTGTGCACGGAGTCGCTAGGTATTTGTTCCTGTATACTTCTACCTGTTTGCAGTCTAGGAGAATATGTTTTGTTGTTTCTTCTTCTTCCATGCACGCTCTGCACATGGGGCTGTCTGTTTTACCCATATTGTGTAGGTGTTTGTTAAGTGTGTTATGTGTGTTAATTGCCCGTCTAAGTAGATTATTAAATGAAAAATGTGGCTTTTTGTAAGGTGGAGGTACTTCCCCAGTTGGGCTCTGCTCTAGAACTGGAATGACATCCGCTGTGTGATCCGGTGTGCAATCTTTCAAATTACAACCGTAAGTTTACGCAAGTGGTGTTTGCATATAAATAAATAAATAAATATTATAGGACATTATTACACAAATTGACTAAGTCCCACAGTAAGCTCAATAAGGCTTGTGTTGAGAGTACTTAGACAACGACATATATAATATATAAATATTTATAAATACTTAAATAAATAGAAAACACCCATGACTCAGGAACAAATATCCATGCTCATCACACGAATACATGCCCTTACCAGGATTTGAACCCGGGACCATCAGCTTCGTAGGCAGGGTCACTGCCCACTAGGCCAAGCCGGTCGTAATTAGCTGTGCAATAAGATTATGATACCTATTGACCTAGGGTTGCCATACGTCCCGTATATACAGGACTGTCACCGTATTTAAGTATCGCTTCCCGTATTTTTACCCGTCCCGTTTTTGTCCTGTATATCAATACCGCTGTAGAATACGTATTAATGGTCTCAATTATCTCTGTTTAACCACATTCTTTCTCTACCTATCAGGCGCGGATACAAGATTTGGCTTAGGGGGGGGCCATTTTGAGAAAATCATATATTTTTGCACAGAAAATAAGGTAAAAAAAAATTTACTCAATTTAGTAATGTGAGAGCCAGGGTTTTAGGGGGGGGGGGGCCATTGCCCCTATGGCCCCCCCCTTGTATCCGCGCCTGCTACCTATGCGAGTTAAAGCTGTGGAATATGTAAATATGTATTGCAGCCCCCCCGTCCGTCATTACTATTGGCAACCCTACCTATACCTATCATTGTACCCGCTGTTGGCAGACCCTTTCAATACAATAAAATATAATTTTTAAGAAAAAAAAAACAGACTTCAATGAGGGAGACCGGTGAAAGAACGATTATTGTTGATTTTAGATTTCATACAATGAAATTAAAAAGACAGCGTCCTACGCCTAATTATGTAGAAAAGGAGGTAACATGTCTTTTTTTGTCACTGCACCCACCTTGACACATTTCAGATTTGCCCTATGGTTGACTGGTAAGATACCCGCAATAGGGTATTCGACTGTATGTAAATAAAGCACCAGATAATTATTAAAAAAAACTAAATAGGATAGAAATATAAAAATGTGCCTTGAAAACCTAGCTGCTTGGCAAAAAGAACAAATTGCCAAACGTGAACTATGCATCATTGAAGAGTACCATTCTGATCATCATCAGCAATTCCACTTCATCAAATATCACTTTTCTAAATGTAAATGCTTGATTTGTCAAAGAAAATACAAAAATCACTATATGTATGCCTTCCATATTTGAAGACTTCACTCGATTCCTCATGGACCCCATCGTCTGAACTCGAACCTGACAAAAATTTGTCTTAAAAATCTAATTTACTTAACAAACACAGCGAAGAGGAGAAATCGCCAAATGTGTACTATGCGTCGGTTGAAAAGTTCCATTCTGATCATCATCAGCAATTCCACTTCATCAAATATCACTTTTTTAAATGTAAATGCTTGATTTGTCAAAGAAAATATAAAAATCACTATATGTATGCCTTTCACATTTGAAGAGTTCCCTTGAATCCTCATTGACCCCATTGTCTGAACTCGAACTTGACAAAACTTTGTTTTGAAAATTTAATTTACTTAACAAACGCAGTGAAGAGGAGAAATCGCCAAACGTGTACTATGCGTCGTTGAAGAGTTCCATTCTGATTCTGATCATCATCAGCAGGTCCACTTCATCAAATTTACTTTTTTAAATGTAAATGCTTGATTTGTTAAAGAAAATACAAAAATCACTACATGGATGCCTTTCATATTTGAAGACTTCACTCGATTCCTCATGGACCCCATCGTCTGAACTCGAACCTGACAAAAATTTGTCTTGAAAATCTAATTTACTTAACAAACACAGCGAAGAGGAGAAATCGCCAAATGTGTACTATATGCGGTCTATGCGTCGTTGAAAAGTTCCATTCTCATACTTCATCAAATATCACTTTTTTAAATGTAAATGCTTGATTTGTTACAGAAAATACAAAAATCACTATATGTATGCCTTTCACATTTGAAGAGTTCCCTCGATTCCTCATGGGTCCCATCATCGTTTGACAAAAACGGGAGCAATCTGTATATATATCAAATCAAACAAAAAAATAATTTTCAGAATCGGTTCAGAAATAACGGAGTTATGGAGTAACAAACATTAAAAAAAAACATGCAACCGAATTGATAACCTCCTCTTTTGAAATCTTGAAGTCGGTTAAAAATAAAATATACCGGGTCAGGTCCGGGCCGGAGCTTCGTTTTCTATAGAAATTACGAGTATCATGTTATCTGTCATAGAAAAGTAAGCGCTGGAAGCTCTGGCCCGGACCTGGCCTGGTCTAATGTGAGTCATCCTTTAAGTGTCTAATCTATCCATCTAAGTGTTCTCTGTTATCTGTTATTCGGCGACCTGTCTGCCCTTTGGGTAGTGACCCTGCCTATGAAACCGATGGTCCCGGGTTCAAATTCTGGTAAGGGCATTTATTTGTGTGTTGAGCACGGATATTTGTTCCTGAGTCATGGGTCTTTCTGTTTAAGTATGTAGAAATATATAACTAAGTATAAGAGTATGGTTGTCTAAGTACCCACAAACCCACAATACAAGCCTTCTTGAGCTCATTGTAAGGCTTCGTAAATTTGTGTAAAGCCCGACCAGAAATATATGATCATTGTCACGAGGCCGCTGTTATTCTCATGTATAGGGTGACAGTTCAGTTTAGTACGAAAAATTTAGTTCCAATGAAATTCCGCAATATGGCGCATGATCATATATTACTTGTCAGGCTTTAATAATGTCCTATAATATTTATTTGTTTATATTAGCTAGTGATGGCCAAACCACAGCTCTAGAGAGAGTGGCAAAGTAATTTGATGCTTATTTTATCGTGCGCTGACTTCTGGCCGAAGGATATCGTGATTCGGAAGTTCCGAGGCAAAATCCGACACAAAAAGAGCCGATTCAGCGGAGCCACGCCATTCTGTCGCCTAAACAGTGTTGTTTTATTTTATAAAACTATAAGTAAGTATGTATGTTACAAGTGTTGTATGTGGTGGGTAGGGACCAATCCCGAAATGGCGAAAAAAAAAATGCTCTCACATAGAAAATGCCAAGGTCAGGCAGCTAAAAAGTATGAAACAGCCATTTTTTTTCTCACGATTTCGGGGTGATTTCATAGTAAAAGGTCTAGGTTTAAAACTTAGAAGATATTATTTATTTGAAAATTGAATCAGGCATCAAGGCCCATTTTAAAAATGGCCCATATTATACAGGATGTTTATTTAGTCACCTGCAATAATTTACCGACTATATTATATTATAGGACATTATTACACAAATAAAATACTGTTTATTTATTAATCAATCACGTACACAAAACAACTTAAAACTAAATATAAAAGATCTCCCCCAAATCACTTCCTTCCGGCATGGTCGCAAGAACGCTAGCGGCGTTACCCCTCTGCACCGCCAGACTTAGCCTCTAGAGCAAAATTTTTTTTACGCGATTTGGGTATTGGTCCTATTGTAAAAAATGTTCAATATGACCTATATATTCAGCCCGTAAATTATTACAGGTGACTAAATAAACACTCTGTATAATATGGGCCATTTTTAATATGGGCCTTGATGCCTGATTCAATTTTCAAATAAATAATATCTTTCGAAGTTTTAAACCTAGAACCAAATATACATGTATTTCTTGATTGGTATCTATCCATTTGTAATAATATCCTGAACTATGAGGACTCTCTGGAGTACCTTAAAAGCAAAACGTTAAAATGAACGATAATGCGTCGGATAATAACTTTCAGGGTTGTTTTAATATCCCACCAACATTCCGTTTCACACAGATCGCATGCCAACTAGATGGAGCGTTTACAAGACCCAAGGTTATCAATTATGGCGCTTGCAGGAAAGGGGTCTCGACCCCCGCTCCGGGTCGTTCCTAGCGCAAAGGTTGTCCATCGCGGTTCAACGCGGAAACGCAGCAAGCGTGATGGGCACCTTTGCGTTGGGAGCGACGCGGGGTGGGTTGTTTGACTAGTTTTTTTTTTTAGAGGTTAGTTTAGGTTTAGTTTTATTTATAGTTAAGTTTATTTGTTAGTCCTTAACTATTTTAATGATTGTATTTTTTTATTTAATAAGGTTATCAATTATATCAATTATATGTCCTCTCCCCACTTTTCACTCTCTCCTCTCATCTACTCAACTGTTAAGGTGTTAACTGGAAGAGATCCCTCAAAGGGATAAGTTCGCCTTTGTACATCTTACTAATTGTATGTTACTTTTAATATGTAGGTATTTTTGTAAAATCAAAAGTTTACTACTTACTACTATATGTACTCGTATATTGGAGTTCCAAATTAATTACTCTGATTTCACCCATTTCTTTCGTTTTACCCATTTACCAAAATTCCTATTCCTCAAAACTATAGGTGTCAAAATGTTTGAATGTTGGATGCCTAATTTTTTTTACCACATTCCCAAAATGCATACTTCAAATCGACCTGTTGTCATAATACTTGAATCTAAATACTATATTATCCAATATTATCAAATATAAATACAAATACAAATTATTTATTGTTTGAATGTGAGTGGTTATAAATGGTGGTAGGGTTAGTATTTTGTTACATCACAATCAGCCAGAATTTGGCGTACAATACTCGGACTCCCAATATGCATGTCATTATCATCTTTAGTTTCGGCAGGCTGTTAAAAATAGTTATACGATAAAGGTTATAAAACTATCCTTTCCCCTTAACCTTTTCGCTTTTTACCGCCATTGACTTGATATAGTTAGTGTTAGTACATGTGACGTTAACACAATAAAAGTGCAATGCGAACTACCTGCAGGTCGACACTCCGTTGTCAACCGTCATGGCGAGAGGACAGAACCCCTACTGTACATTTATTCGATAGCGTGACGTGACGTACGCGTTTGCGTTGTCTCATTTTGTATCGAATAAATTTACACTAGGGGTACAGGTCGCAAAGAGCGCGAGCTGTACTGAGTTCTATTCCAATGTAAAGGCCTGGTTTGTCCGCAAAGACCTAAATAAATGACAAAACTCCAAGTGTTTGTGAACAAATGCTTAAGGCAAATTCTGCACATCTTTTGGCCTAACTGGATCACAAACGCTTACTTATGGAGAATAACCGGACAAGCACCCGTGCATAAGGAGATCCAAACGCGCAAATGGCATTGGATTGGGCATATCCTCAGGAAGCCTGACACCCACCTATCCAAGGTGGCCCTGACCTGGAAGATGCCCGGAAAACGGAAACATGGTCGCCCTAAATCTACTTGGCGCCGTTCCGTGGAGCAAGAGTTGGGTGTATTGGGGATGGGGTGGGAGGAGGTTACCCAAGCTGCCCAGGACCGGAGTCAGGTACTTCCCCAGTTGGGTTCTGCTCTAGATCTGGAATGACATCCGCTGCGCTGTGCCCTACCACACAAAGCGAGATGACATTCACAACGCCCATACCTCTCTTTTGGAAGTAATTTAAGGACGTACCCGGGTCCCGTAGTTAAACTTAAAAGGTATATTTAAAAAAGTAGTCCAACCGGATATTCAGCATTTGGTGAAACATACTTTTTCTTAAACTTTCAATGAAATGTTGACGTGACTTACTTCAAATTAGGCCCGGAAATACTACCTATCCGGTGCGATGAGTGAAGATGATATGTAAAACCAATTGTCTTTTTTTTTTTCATTGCAAGTTTGAGAAAAGCACTATACAAATCTGGACGAGAAACTGGTTTTTGCCGCGTATGCCTATCTATATCTACTTGGCCTGCAACCCTTCGTGTCCCGGCCTCTATAGTAATGTACTATTTAACCTTTGGGTATTTCGGGCCTTGGAAGATGATGTATGAATAATAGTTATAATGAAAAATATTCGGTCATTTTAAAAAGGAAACAATTTGGACATTTAGTAATTTTGGGACTGTTGTTTTGAAATTTAGGACTAATAAAAATAATAACGTTATGATATTAAGATGCTTAAACAATTTATATAGTACGAAATATAATTCTTTGCAATTTTTTTTGCACGCTGTGTTGTAAAATGTTGCTAGAAGAAAGAGCTGCTAATATGTGTGTTCGTTAACATTTTATAAAGCACGCTCTACGGAGTGTTTTCTGTGGTTTCAGGAGACAAGGTCATTTGAGCGTTTCAGGTCATTTAACTAATGTTACGGCCCAAATAAGTCTCCCAAACTCACGCCGTGGCTAAATTGCTGGAAGAGCAAAAATACTTGAGTGGACCAAGTTGGTTTTTGCATTTTAGCAAAAAAAATTACGGATGTTAACAAATGGTTAAAAAAAAAAAAGGTTAGAGTCCCAAAGCTTCCAATTTTTATAATGTTTAATTGTTTGGATGGATGTAAGAATTTCATCGAACACAATTGTCGACGACCTGTCTGGCCTAGTGGGTAGTGACCTTGCCAATGAAGCCGATGGTCCCGGGTTCAAATCTCTATACACCTGCAATAATTGATGGGCATAATATGTAGGACATATTGAGAAACTTTTTCAATGGGACTAATACCGAAATCACGAAATAAAAAATTACTCCCCTATAGAAAATGTCATGGTCAGAGAGCCAAAATAGATGAAATAGCCAATTTTTTTCGTGATTTCGGGGTAGGTCCTATAGTAAAAGTTGCTCGGTATGACCTATATCTTCACCCAGTAAATTATTGCAGGTGACTAAATACACACCCTGTCTAGAGTCCATCAACCGAGATAACTCTGCACACGCTTGGAAAGGGACAAAATGTAAGAATGCCATAATGTTCTGAAGAACTTTTTGAATTGGTGCCACCGTCACCTTTTTTACCACCGACTAAATAAACATAATTATGTTATATACTGAAAATAAACCTGTATATTTTCAGTAGGTATGAATAAGATTACTAGAAAATCCCTACAGATTTTGAATAACTTATATATTCTGACACCTGAGCAAATTGGCAATCTAAAAATAAAACATCCAAAAAACAGGTAGGTACTTTGTCAATAAAATCACGCGTCAATACAAAAAAGCGGCACAATTTCGTGATTCAAATTTAATAAATTCAGTTGGTAGTCGTGTGTTTTTAAGTTAACCTTAAAGTCGTTGGGTTACCGTCGATTTTACAATAAGATATATTCTAGATACGAGCTTGTTAACATTAAAAGTGTATTGTTCTCAGTTTAGTCTCAGGAGGGCAGTTGAAGTTGTTCTGCGGGCGACGTTATGGATGTCGGCGGCCGATCATAAAATCAGCCAGATCGTGAAATTTTTACGGAACGCTACGCTACACGTGGCTCGTATTTCTGGACAGTTTGCCCTTGGGGCATCTGAACCTATCCCAAACTATCTATTGGTTTAATGTGACTAGTTATCGTCAACACATTACACAGGAACATTACGATCTGCCTGATCTTACGATCGGCCGCCGTGATTTATACATTGATAGAATCCGTTTAAGTTATACTTCGCGCGTAAAATGATGATCCTTATGACAGGTCCTCTAAGTCACTTTTGGATATGATTAATTTTAAACAAATTGAAGAAATATTTTTTAATAAATTATAATAAATTACAATTTGTAGCACCGCCCTAACCTACAATTCCACACAGACGTGTAGACACACCTTCACCATACACACGTCTGTGAACCCCTTAATCTTCATACACTCCACCATTCATCACATTCACTCTAAATCAATCACTCAATCACCTCGCGTGCGCCATATCAATAGTTCGTTTCCGGCATGCGTTTGAGATGCAACGTGCGCGCGACCTCAATAGTTTTTCCAGTGAGTGTTCTTTTCCCTTACGGCTGTTTTCGCGTAAAACACAGGACCCTTATTAACCGTCCCCGGTTATAAATTATTATTAATAAACGTATAATTATTAATAAAAATATAATAAATTACAATACAAATATACTTTATTGCATATCTCATATACAGACAAAATACAAAGTGTACAGCACATAAAGAAGAGCTCGTACATAACAGGCGCTCTCATCGATAAAAAGCAATCTCTTCCAGACAACTTTTAGGTAGCGGTAGCGGTAATAAATTTACGTGATGTATAGTATTTATGATGTAAACAAATTAATGTAACATTTCTAAATAAATTAATGTGTGGCTGCCAAAAACTGTCTACAATAATTTTACGCGACAGCTGCTCCATATAAAAATGAACTGTTATAGGAATCATCATTGGACGCGCGAGGTATAACTAAGACTAACACGAACCTAGCGCCGCCATACAATCGAAGTTACATGGACCCGATTTTACGTATTTTACACGGTAGTTTTTCGCTGTTTCAATAAGTAAGACTTATAATATAAAAATCATAGTTAAGGGTTTCAGCACTAACGCCCCGCAGTGCGGCTTTCGGCCTCGCATACCTCCCCTAGACGCTTCGGGCCTTCGGCCCTTCGCGGAGCTCGGCCTTTACCTTTAGATACTTCTTGTAGGTACTCTTGTTCTGTATCCACTCACTTGCTTCATATTTTTCAGTGACCTCTATTGTTATAATAAAATAAGGGTGACAGCTGGTGACTACAGTTACCAAAAGCAATTGAGTGGGTATTTGAACACGAAAAGCATCCCTCTCACGGACATTGCATAGTCTGTGTAAACTAACTTTGGTATGGTAAAAGTTGGACCAAAGTCACTTTTAAAGGTATTTTAAAGCGTAGATAGAGAGAGAAACAAAGTGTCTGTTCGTATTATAATACATAGTTAAGGCGGTCAAACAATTTCAACATGGATCTCGGAGCACATGGCGGTGACGCCGTCCGCGACGATTTGCAGCTGATGCATTAGGACTCCTGCCTCGTGCCAACATGGTATCGAGTGGGTGATCTTGTCCACGTCCACGAAGTACGTGTAGAAACCCTGGACAGGGAAAAGGGGTGTGCAATTGTAAGCGTGAAAGTCTTAACGAATTGGTAATGGTTTTACGTTGACAGGTGATGATTTTTAGAGCTCTGCACAAAACTGTTCGCAGAGCTCTTATTTTCTTTTATCTAAGGACACTCTTAATTCGCGTCATTTAGTAGCGAGTGATAACTACCAGTACCACACGGCTATCTAGGCCTAAATACGTACTTAATGTGCTGTTTTGTCGGTTACCTCTCTGAAATGTGTTTGCCCGATGTTTCATTTGCCGAATTTTCATCATACCGAATGCATTTACCTGAAAACCGTTGAAGTTTTAAAAGGGTTACCTATCTAATCAAACGCAATGGCTTTTAAAGGATGCTTTTTTTTAGTTTGGAAAATTTAATGGTTTCGTAAAAAAAAACGTGTTCGGTCATTTCAAAATTCGTCAAATGAAACATCGGGCAAACATATTTCGAAGTTGAGATAAGTTACCTGAGCCCCTAGTGTAAATTTATTCGATAGCGATCCTATACAAAATGAGACTTAACGCAAACGCGTACGTCGTCACGTTTCGCTATCGAATAAATTTACACTAGGGGTACTGTTTTGTCACTGTTTCACATACTCAATAATGGATTCTCACCTTAGTTATTAAGCAACTGTCCCTCGAATAGCTAATGTTCGTGAATTTCAAAATGGCGGCAGCGATGAAGTTACGACAGGATACTCGAAGAACTTGGAACTTTACTTCCCGACGGTTTCCAGTCACTTGGAACGATTGGGCTGAAAACTGAACGAAAATGAACAAAGTTTGTTTGGAAATATAGAAGAATTAACTAGTGGAATTTGTTTGTTAAACTTCTTGGGCTTTTGTTTGTGTTGTGTATCTTGCGATGCTCACTGATCTGAAGATGATGATTAAGATTATGAAGATGATCATGAAGGTTTTGGCCGCTTCGTTCTCTATGTAAAGCACCATGACCACTGATCAGCGGTCATAGAAAACGACGTGTGGGACATCTCGGCCGGCCTCGTGCCGGTCTAGCATGTATCATCCTTAACTTTGTTTTAGTATAGATTACTACGAAGTTGTAAGTACAATTTCTTTTGAGTAAATAAAGTTCTTATATAAATGAACGTTACGCAATGGCTGCTTTTATAGTGGAGTTTACTTTGATAATACCGACTTTTGCTGAGGACTGGACAAAGATCTTTGACAACTTTTGTTTTTCGAGTAGCAAAACTCAGATATAGAAGGAATAAGTATCTGACCTGCTAGCATGAGTTGGTTCTCGCGCTCGACTCCATAAATCTTACGCGAGTTCAAGTGTGACTCACGCGCGCGAACTTAACTCATGCCGGACGGTCAGATCAAACCATTACATTAGAATAGTACAGTGGAGAAAATAAAGAAACCAACGTTACGAAATGGTACTGGGGCCTTAATAGTAGCGTTTCCTCTGATATAAGACCGCCCCTTATTGACATAGATCTCGAAGGCAGGATTGATGATTCGCGTCTTGGGGTATGGGGGTTGTGGAGACACACAGTCGCGCGCGTCACGTAAGAACACTTCGTAATCTCTCTGTAAAAACAAAAACAACCAGTCCTCTATTACGCAATGTAAATTAGAAACAAGTTTTGACCCCCTTTCACAACACTTCACAAGACGGTTTATATTGTATTTTATTTATTTGAAGATCCAAAATTAAACATTAAGCATTGTAGATACAGGAAATCAAATATAAGAACTCACAGGTATGAATAGTTAGCTAATAGGTAATAAAGTTACGCACTATCGGTATCTTGTATATGTGTTAAAAGGAATACAAGTTATAGATTTCAAATTTTATTCGAAACTGAAGGTGTGTTGTAACTAACTAGTGCTGATTAACTAACAAATTAAAGTACTCGATGATGATCGAATGGCAGCAAATAATGAGGACCAGGATAATATTATGAATTAGGTATTTAAGAAGGCAGCACCCTCTCTCAAAAGACTCAAAATATCGCTGCACTAGATTACTCATACCGGACTCATGTAAGGAGTAAAGGACTCATGTAAGAGTGTTCTTCCTTCCCTTACAAACGAAGTTTCGATCTCATTAGTTAGATTGTAATGAAACTGCACACACACACATGCACATACATAAGGTGTAATTCTGTGGCCCTAGTGAAAAAGGGTACAAATCTCTGGCAGCGCAGGTGTAAAGGGGTGTAAGTTCCACGTAACACTTATGCTCTTATACACCTAAACTGCCTGAGACTTGTACCCTTTTTCACTAGGGCCACAGAATTAGACATGTCGATCGGGAACAATACAAAAGGTAATCGTGGTTAATATCCCGTTCGATGTAAGTCTAATTAATTTGGAAGATCTACCGAAAAATTCTAGGACCCCCACTTGGAGACGATGGACGAAAATTTGTGGCGAAAATGGACGAGATTCTAGGGCCGACACGTGGAGAGAAAGGACCCTGGAGACTCCGCAGGAACCAGGAGATTGAAGATCTGTTGTCCGAGCTGAACATCATTGAAGAAACGAAAGCGGAGTCTGCCGATAGCTCGGGCACCTAGTCCGGATGGGTGAGGATCGTGCAGTCTGGAGGGCGTACTCTGGAGTTCCAAATGGCCGGAGACCGTCTGAATGCACTAGGTACCGGTGGAGAGACAAAGTGCAAAAGGACCTTAGCGAAATCGGCGCCATCGACTGGACAGACGTTTCTGTCCAGTCGTTTCTGTCCAAAACCGTATGGCGGTCTTTGGTGTCGGAGGCCAAGATCCAGTTTGGGTCGCTGCGCCACAGTAGTAAGTAAGTAAGTATTTTATTAACTATGGTATCTGAAGCTATATAAACTAATTACAGGCATAGATATACCTTATCCCATTGTAAGTACAAAGTTTCACAGCAATCTAGCTAGTCGTTTTAAAAATGAGAGCGTAACTACTTTTGGAGAGCCGAGCTTACTGCGGACTCTTAAAGCATACAAACCGTGGATTTAGTTTTCAGTCCATCACAAAAAAATAAAAAATAATACGCAGAAACGAGAAAATACACAAAAATACGTAATTGTAACATGTTTGCTTTGTTAAACTCGACAACATGAATAGGTACAAAATTTTAGTAATGACAATTTAACGAGGTAAATTCATTGTTCCGTGTAAATGATAAAGTTTTTGTAATTTTAAGTAGATAATAATTATTATGTGGTCGTCTAAATAAAAGGGACGCCCTTTGGATTAAAAAACACATTATATAATGATTTGTAACCAAACATTATTTTGGCATATCATACCATATTAATTATTATGCTTACTGTGGAACGTATTCAATTTATTTATAGCACACTGAAGTCAGTTTCACTGTTTAGGGACACAACGTGTCTCAGAGAGTTCTGGGCATAGATGAATTGGAGGTGTTGATTAGGGTAATTCTAACCAATGTGAAAGTTTAATTCCATACGCCACAGTATTAACGGAGAAATTAATGATTTACGATTTGATACTTCGGAAGAGCCTGGATGTAGATACACGGTAATTAAAGAGTATGTGACTATTTTGTAAACTAACAAGTCGAAAACGCGGTTGTAGATAATCCAAAATATTTTTGGTCATACACTAAATCGCTCAGTAAAGGATCTCAGAGTCTCCCAGCTGTTATGAAATATGATTCTACTCAAGCCGATACTGGTGAATCTGTTTGCAATTTATTTGCCGATTATTTCAAAACTACCTTTCTCTGCAGTAGCTCAAGTGGCGTTCAACCTATGATTGAACCTACCGCTACTAACACTAGCATATGCGACATTGAAATTAACTCTAACGAAGTCCTTAAACTGTTAAAGTCTGTTGATCTTAACAAAGGGGCAGGTCCCGACTTTATACCGCCTATCTTAATTTCAAATTGTGCTGAAAGTCGCGTTAATCCCCTCTGTGTTATTTTCCGTCGATCCCTGGCTGAAGGCACTGTCCCTAGAATCTGGAAATCTGCCTTTGTTACTCCTGTGCATAAGTCTGGTGACCGTTCTAACATAAAAAATTATAGACCTATATCGAAATTATGTATTTTTGCTAAAATACTAGAAAAAATCGTCCATAGCCAAGTTTACTCATCTCTTAAAATATCTTTTATCACCGAACAACATGGGTTTGTTAAAAATAAGTCTACAGAGTCCAATTTATTAATATTTTGTGATTATACTTCACGTAACATGGAGTCTGGTGGCCAAGTAGACACCATATATACTGATTTCAGTAAAGCGTTCGACAGAATAGACCATCATATACTAATTCAGAAGCTATTAAATTGCGGCATCCACGGAAATCTTTTTAGATGGTTCACTTCTTATGTGCAAAATAGATCTCAATCGGTTGCAATAAACGGTTTTACTTCATCCTGGGTTGGCATTCCTTCCGGTGTGCCGCAAGGATCTTTGTTAGGTCCTTTACTATTTGTCATTTTTCATCAACGATATCCACTGTATTTTTAAACACTCTCATTTTCTTCTTTATGCTGATGACACTAAAATATATAGAGCTGTTAAGAATGTTAACGACTGTTTGTTATTACAGGATGACCTAAATAGATTTTCTAAATACTGTATCGAAAACAGATTAGACCTTAATGTTGCAAAGTGTCATACCATGTCGTTTACTCGCAAACCCAACCCAATCTTGTTCAACTACACACTTAACTCGACTAGCATCGCCAATTCACATTCAACCAGAGATTTAGGTATTTATCAAGACCCCAAGCTTCTATTTGATAACCATATAAACAAAATAGTACAGAAAGCCTCCAGGTCTCTAGGCTTTATCATGAGATCAACATCAAAATTTAAAAAAGTAAAGCCTATAAAAATATTATACTGCTCGTTTGTGCGATCTATCCTCGAATATGTATCCGTTGTGTGGAATCCTTGTTACGACATCTACATTAAACGAATTGAGTCCATTCAAAGAAAATTTTTAAAATTCCTTCAATTCAAAACTAAAACTACAGACTTGTGTTATCGTGATAGGTGCGTAAGACACCATTTTCTTCCCCTAGATTTGAGAAGAAAAATCACTGACTTAGTCTACTTAACTAAAATCTTAAACGGATCTGTTGATAGCCCGGAACTGGTTATGAATATTAGTTTTCGTATCCCCAGAGCTTCTTCTAGACACTACCGACCTTTGTCACTTCCACCGACCAAAACCAACTATCGTCAAAATTCATACTTTGTCCGAGCTCCGAGGTCAATGAATGAACTGTTGTCATAGCAACGATCAACTGGATTTACATCTAATGAAACCTGCTACAATTAAAAACCTCATGGCATCTAGTTTCTTTGCTCCCCTGCCTGCAGAAGATTAGCATAGGTTTAACTTTAATTATTGATTTAAATAAGAAACAAATTACTTCTTTCTTTTCTCATAGCATGTTTTGGCGTTTGTAAAGTCTTTAATTTTGTGCTAACCTGTAATATGACTACCTTTGTATCCTGTCTGTGGAAACCTGTAATTGGCTTCCCTGATACATATTTATGTTAACCTAGTTTTAGTTTACTTAAGCTGTTGGTTTTCCGAATAAAATAAATAAAATAAATAATAAATAAAATAAAACAAGGAACATATCCTATCATATCATTGACGACCGTTTTGGCCTAGTGGGTAGTGACCCTGCCTACGAAGCTGATGGTCCCGGGTTCAAATCCTGGTATGGGCATTTATTTGTGTGATGAGCATGGATATTTGTTCCTGAGTCATGGGTGTTTTCTATGTATTTAAGTATTTATAAATATTTATATATTATATATATCGTTGTCTATGTACCCTCAACACAAGCCTCATTGAGCTTACTGTGGGACTTAGTCAATTTGTGTAATAATGTCCTATAATATTTATTTATTTAGTTATATCTAAATCCACCAATACAAAACAATTGTTCACCATAAAAACACACAACAGTATTTTCTCTAACAAATTTATTGTAATAAAAAAAAGAATACATCGAAGTATCGTCATCTAAAACTACCCTTTCTGGACATTCTTACCTCGTTTCCCTCACACGAACCCGCGGGCAAAAAGTCGCTCCAAACTTACTTGCTCCAGCAAGATTTTATTTATTAACTTTTATTAGGATCCTTGATACGGACGGTGATATCGTGGCAGTACGATTGATTATTTTTTATCAGCTACTATTGATATTGACTGTACGATTGATTTTTATTAGAATCCTCGATACGAATGGTGATCTCGTGGCAGTACGATTGATTTTTATTAGGATCCACGATACGGACGGTGAACTCGTGGCAGAACTCGGCGACTCCAGCAGTAACCAACTGTAGTTCGTGTATCTACGCTAATATTTTATTAGGATCCACAATACGGACGGTGATCTCGTGGCAGAACTCGGTGACTCCAGCAGTAACCAGCTGTAGTTCGTGTATCTACGATAATATTTTATTAGGATCCTCGATACGGATGGTGATCTCGTGGCAGTACGACTGATTTTTATTGGGATCCTCGATACGGAGGGTGATCTCGTGGCAGAAATCGGTGACTCCAGCAGTAACCAGCTGTAGTTCGTGTATCTACCATAATATTTTATTAGGATTCTCGAACCGGATGGCGATCTCGTGGCAGAACTCAATGGCTCCAGCAGTAGCCATCTGTACAGTAGAAACCGCATATAATATAAGTATTAAATATCTCTCGGATTCGACAAGCAAAATTTTCAACATAAGAATAATTTCAGAGTAACTGAGATAAAAGGTAAAAGCCCGCGTGATGGCCATATCTTCCGTCGCAAGTTTCACGTGGTGCGCTATATTTTGTCCCCTTCTAATTTTTAGGCTTCAAGCCCCTCTCGATGAACGGAGCCCGAGACCAGATTCTACAGAAGTCTGTTCCTTGCTCTGTGCTTTGAGTAGATAAGAAATCCAGACTCCAGACTTTTCCATCTTACCATTTTGAGCTCGTAAAGGATTCCTTAAAAACGGAGAGAAATTTGTATTTTACCCACAAGAACGGAAAACTAGATGAAAATTTGAAGTTATTCATGTTGGGTGGTATAACTGACTTAAGTTATGATTTATAATGATAAATATTTTTTTTCTATCATATAATCTTTAGTGAAAGGTGCTTAACAACTTCGACGTGGATCTCGGAGCACATGGCTGTCACCCCGTTTGCGACCATTTGAAGCCGATGTATCTGGACTCCTGTCTCGTGCCAACTGAGTATCGAGTGAGTGATCTTGTCCACGTCCGCGAAATACGTGTAGATACCCTGGACAGGAAAAAGTTGGTTAGCTAGAAGGCCTGGACGAAAGAAATTTTTCATAACTTCAGCATCCTCTCACTCTCTTAGAGGAATTTTCAATATTATGTCTGGTTGTGGTGAGTAAGGTTGCAAGAGCTCGACGAGGGTGCGGAGTGTTAGGGTCGGCCACGCCCCTGTCACACCTCTGGAGTTACAGGCGTCCATTGGCTATGGAGACAGCTTACCATCAGGCGGGCCGTTGTTTTCCACATGCGCTCGCGTGCATGCGTGCGTGTGTATGTGTGTGTGTGTGTGTGTGTGTGTGTGTGTGTGTGTGTGTGTGTGTGTGTGTGTGTGTGTGTGTGTGTGTGTGTGTGTGTGTGTATGTGTGTGTGCGCGTGTGTGTGTATTTTAATTTAACTTAACCAACAATGGATTCTCACCTTATGCATTAAACAGTTGTTTTTCGAATAGCTGATGTTGGCGAACTTCAAAATGGCGGCGGCGATGATGTTACGACAGGACACTCGGAGGACTTGGAACTTCACTTCCCGATGGTCTCCGATGACTTGGAATGATTGGGCTGAAAACTGAACGGAATTCGGAATTAAGAATTACACACTGTGTGTAATAGGTAGAGTCAGGCCAAGGTACGTTGACAGCCCTGACAGTGCATCTGTTATTTTAAACGTCAATCTTCTATGAAACTATGACGTTTACTTATATATATATATATATATATATATATATATATAGTCCTCCTCATCGTTTTCGATGACGGCGACCCCAAATAAACATATTATGGACGTTGTCTAGCATGAGCCCTAATGTGGCTGGCCAGGCCGAACTAGAGTATTTAAGAGCAAGATGACGTTTACTTAACACTTACACGGGCTTAACTATCAAAATCGTTGCCAACTTAGCTTGATCTGACTCTAAGTACTTCGTATCAAGAAACTGTACTTTTGTGTGTCTGACTTGTGTGAGATCCCACTCACGATGTTATAGAAAACAGAGGTGAAATACAAGGTGTAACAGAGATAGTGAGGATCCATTTTAGGCCATATTCAGTGTCGTGTCCTGCGGTGTCCGCATGGTTACATTTTTAGCGCCTGTCACTATGTCTGTCACTTTCCTACTTACCCATTTATTAGAACGTGACAGGCATGGTGATAGGCGATAACAATACGATCGTGCTCAGCCCGCTGCGCTGATTAGAGAAAAATAGAACAAGAAAAATTTTGACGCAAAAAAATATGGGACAGGTTGTCCAAGACAACCAACCTTCTATATAAAGGACAATTTGATTATTATTATTATTGTATTCGTTTGTTATTGATATAGATGACACTTGAGAATCTCTTGTATTGGTACATTTTTTTTCTGGGCTATGGTGGTGACTGGTTAATAGCTCACACCCGATTATCAGTGCGTGAGAAATCAGATTTTCATGAAGTCACACATATAAACTTTGGGAACAACATACATTTTTTTTTATAAGGTTTGTTATGTCAATTGAAGACACAGGGCCCTCGCTAGGGATACGGGCGACCCTGTACCCGTGGTGACATTTGTGAAAAGGTTGGTTTGATTTATGCGATGCCGGGTCCGGCATCACCATCAGTCAAAAAGCAATGGTGATGCTCGAGTTGAAGACCCGGCGTTGTTGTTATGATTTTAATTGGCCCCATGGTCCCCGCGTTAAATACGGGCGGCCATGGTTCCTGGTTGGTATTTGTTAGGTTAAGTTGGTTGTTGCGATTTATTTTAGATTTTTGTTGGTGAAAGTTATGTTGTTGTAATAGTGAAATTTAGTTTGGTTTGGTTAGTTTGGAATTTTGGTTTGGTTTGGTTGTTGAATAGAGAATAGTTGTTATTTAGATTGTTGAGATTGGTTGTGGTTGGAGGGACCGCAGTAAAGATAGATAGATAAAGGCACTCAACGGACGCTGCTGTCCGTCCGCCGATTTTCCCTTAGTCGCCTTTTACGACACCCACGGGACGAGATGGGGTGGTGCTATTCTAAACGCCGGCACCACACGGCGGAACAACATACATTACGAAATGGTACTGGGGCCAAAATAGTGGAGTTTCCTCGAATGTAAGACCGCCCCTTGTTGACATAGATCTCGAAGGCAGGTTTAATGAGAAGTTTCTTAGGGTATGGTGGTTGTGGAGATACACAGTCACGCACGTCACGTAAGATCACTTCGTAATCTCTCTGTAAAATAAACAATAAATTATAACTGACTTGTATGTACCTATGTTCGCGATAAACGCAAAAACTGAACGGATTTTTTTTGTTTTTTTTTTTTTAGGAAATTACTGCGGTGACGTTGGTGTCATTGCTGTATCTGTCACTTGATAAAATTATTGACGGATCGAACGTCATAATTGTGGAAGTAATGTCGTCTTTACCGGCTGCAGGGAGTAAAATCGGGCGAAGTCCTAAGTTCATAGTGCGGTAAAGGGTACCAAGGCTACCAAGGCTACCATATAAAGTCGGGTGTAACCCGACACACGTAGGAGGAGTCCTAACGGCAATCAAGAGCCGCGCTACGTGCGTAAGAATTGAATGAACTTGACTTTTGATACAATGGAATAAGAAAAGTTTAAGATATTTTCGCTTATCTAGATTATATAAATATTTAAAGCATACAAACCGATCTGGATTTAGTTTTATATCCATTGCAATAAAATAAAAAATAATACACAGAGACGAGAGCATAAAATATAATGCGTGACATGTTTGGAAAACTCGTAAACAAACTAACCTTAAAAAATATGCAATACAACCTTTAGTAGGTAATGAACTAATGATATTATAACGAGGTGACTGAGGTCGCTCAGTGTAAATTATAAGGTATTCGGAATTTTTAAGAGATAAAAACATGTATTCGTCTAAATGAAAGTGAGGTCGTTTGGATAAAAAAGATTATAATATTGAAAAAAATATTAACCGTGGAGACTATACGTCTCTGTAATATTGTATAATATACTTGACTCGGTACATACTAGTTATGTATTCGGTAACATTAGTTAATGAGACTGATAGCTTAATAGTCCAGACGCGATTTATTTATTTAGTATAAATTTTATTTTGACACTTGGAGAGATTTTACACCTCCAAATCTTATTAGTATTAGTGACTGACATTGTGGACCTTTTACATCTCCAGATTTAATGTATTTTTAACCATAGAGACTTTACGAGTACATCTCTATTGCATTGTAGTAATTATTTATTTTAAGATTATTATAATGTAATGTTTACTCAGGTATTGGCTGTTGTATTTGTAAATGTTGTTATGTATTCTTCATGTCACGTAACAGAACCCTTGAGGCCTACTTGAAGAATACATTTTTGAATTATGTGAGGTTTAAGGGCGGCTTTGCTCTAAGGCCAGAGTAGGCCCTGGCTTACTTAAGGTAAGGCATTAGGGGCAAGGCTCGAAACCGGTTTTTAAAATACCGGTAAATACCAGTTCAGTTTTCCAACGAACTTTTTTAAGAACGCGAACGTTTATTGTAACCTAAAAAACAGTTTATTCGATGACCGACTCAATGGCTGGTCGGCCTGGTCGTGTGCCACGTAAAAATAAACAGCAACTCGCGATGAATCTGGTTATTATTGTTCTAAACCGGTCAATTTGATAAGAACTGGTTTTGGAGCAAAACCTAAATTAATAATAATTAATAATTAACATTTCATGTATGGGCTTCCATTCAACTATAAGAGTCATTTCGATACGCTGTAGTCAACTATAAAAAAAATTACTAATCACGTGCCGTCAGGCTCCCATAGGAAAGACTAAACGGGCGCGAGGCGGGAGTTGTGCGTTTATGTCTACATTTTTGTCTACTGAGATACTTACCAATTTTTTTTATCAATTAATTAGGTTTATAGTAACAAAGTATTATAAGATAATTCGTAGAAAAAGTGATACAATAGTGATATAATCAAGCTTTTCAATCTTGTGCTTTACTCAGGCAACTTAGCAAGCTTCGTTGCCTAAACACGGTACTCGACCGAAAAGCTCTCTATTATATACCATTGTATAAAATACTGTATCGACATCGGCTTATAGAAAGTCTCACTCTTGTCTTCACACGTTTTAAACGTCAAGCCGAGGTAAATTTGTTAAAACATACTGTTTGACGTAATCAATTTCTGTATTTATATCCTATAGGATATTTAGTGTAAGTATAAGGTAGAAGTACTAGTGCTGGACGCTGCACTAGTACTCGACATGGGCACTTTATGTCAAAGTGACAAGGATTAAGTTCGAATATAGAAAAAAAAAATATCTAAAAAAAAAATCTTATCTATAAAATTATCTTATAAATTCTGTTTAATAGGAATATATAAATTTCAACTAGACTTTTAAATAAATCTTTTTATTTAGTATATATAGTAACTATAATAATTCTAGATTGGCAAGGAATAACGTTAGTAGAAGTCTGTTAGCATTTTCTTATTAAAATCGATTTTCATATAGAAAAATCTTCGTTGTTTAAATTTAACCTATATTTCCATGAAATAAAGTGCCCATGTCGGTGACTAGTGCAGCGTCGAGCACTAGTACTTCTACCTCAATATAGTATACTTATAAATACACCAATCATCATCAAATAAAGGATTTAATACAATAAAAACAGACATAACTTGGGAAACTCCACTACGGCCGCTATTTGCAGACCTTGCCGCGCTATAGTGATGTGACCATATCCAATACCGATTATAGGGCTGCACTCGCAAAGGTCTCATAATCGGTTATCAGTAAGTAAATATTCTTTATTGCTCCTATCACATTTATCATGTAAAATTAGAATGATAAACTTAAAAGAAAATTATAATTACGTAACAATAGGCAGTCTTAGGCGATCTCATCCAGACAACATTTGGATAGCGGGAAATAAAGAACTCATACCAAAGTACTATAATATTTATTTATTTAAACCGTTATGAAACAATACATGTTAAAACTACAATTATTAAAAACTTAATAAAAAGTAAAGATTATATTACAGAGAAATGTCACAAAAGCTGAATCCAGTAAACTTTTTCTTTTCAGCCTGTACCTAGAACATTATCAAAAATTTCACCCACAGTGTAAAAAGCAACCTCTCAACTATAGTTATTTGTTTTACAAGGAGGCAAAGTTGTCGTTTAACCTCTCGTGCAAGCGAAAGGTTCCAAAATTGAACCACGAGCGCAGCGAGTGGTTAGAAAAGTGGAATCTTCAGCATTGTGAAGGTCTCAAGGCTCTAGAGTTAAACAAAATTTGCCAACGCAAGGAAACACTAACTGTAAAATATCTAACAAAATCAAATCGAATCAGATCAAAATTAACATTATTATGTATTTATTCATTAATACTTGTGACTAATATTGATTTCTTGAATAATTTATTGCATAATATCAAGCCGAACCTATCCTAACCTGCTTTTCTGACAACAATCCATTTTTGTGGGGGTCGCAGTTCTAACTTAACCTGTTTCCTACTTTTAGGACAGCAGTTCGTCTGTGTGAGGGTCGCAGTTCTATCCTAGCCTAACCTGCGTTTCTGGTAGCCGTTCGTCTTTGTGAGAATCACAGTTCTAACCTAACCTGCTTTTCTGGCAATAGTTCGTTTTTGTAAGGGTTGTAGTTCTAACTTAACCTAACTTGCAGTTCTGGAAACAGTTCGTCTTTGTCGGGGTCGCAGTTCCGCCAATAGACAGACATTGGGAATAGTTATTGTACTGTTTAAGTACTGTGCAGAAATCCTAAAACAAATTCGATTTGACTTTTTGACTTAAGGAAATCACGTTTTTATTTTCAACACGTTGTTTCACAAGCACGTTTTCGGCTGTTTCCTCTCTGGATTTTTAACCTAGAGCAACGATTTTTTCAGATAAGATCAATATCATCAATATCTGTGCCGTTATGTTTTGCTTTTTTGGATTATTTTATTTTAAAGAAACTTATTATAGCACCTCGAAAATCGCAAAAACGGCTCAATTGAAATGGCTGCAAATATGACAACAAATATCTAAAAAATCAAAACATAGCGAGATTTCATAATGATTGTTTGCGTTACGTTTCGGAGGAGGAAACAGTCGAGAGTGAAACCTCGTTTTTTTAGTTTTTTGCGTGGGAATTTCGGTCCGAGCTGCAGTTGTCCTTATTGCACGCACGGACTCCCGCCACAGAAACATAGCTTCAAAAATTCTGGATTTGAAAAGTTGATCAGCTAGGAATTGACTTAATATAGTTAAAATTTAAAAACAAAATGCAACGCAACGCACCAGTGTGACCTCAAGACGATTCATTTTATTATGATCCCCGATATGGACGGTGATCTCGTAATAGAACTACTACCAGCAAAATGTTTGCAGTTGCACGATTAATTTTTATTGATATCCTTGATACGGGCGCTGATCTCATGGCAGAACTCGGTGGCTCCAGCGGTAACCAGCTGCAATTCGTGAACAATTTGTCCTGGAAGTTGGTAGCCTGGCAGGGCGTGGGAGATCTTATTCAAGTCCAGGTTCTCGTAGCGGTAAATACCCTGAAATAGTCACATGTTACAGTCTGATCTGATCTGAGTCTGACGTACAAGCATGAAGCTTAAAGGGATATATATGCATTCTTATTATACCCTTGTACGGCCTTACTACAACCTTGTACGGCATGGCGTTTTAGATTATCTGACGTTGTCATTTCTGTCATACACCTAGATGGCGCTAGTAGCTTTCGCAAGTGGATGCGTTCAGTTTTACGAGGCCGTGCCGTACAGTTGCAATCGTGGCCCACATATGGTCTCGCCGGAAGATCAGCGCTGACCTTCAGGTCAGCATTATTCTGAGGCGAGCCCACTTCGTGGTAAACAATTTTAATATGTTTTAATCTTTTTTTTTTTTGTAATATATATACTTCTATATGTAATTTAAGTGTTACCACGAAATAAATGATTTATGATTATTAACAACTTTGTGAAAAGTTATTATGGTCAGTGACTATTTAGTTTAACCTAGGTTTAGGTAATTTTTGATGTAAATATATGACGGTAATGAACTAATGACGGTATCGATGATACTATAAGTTACTCTGTCATATAATTAATAAGTACCTGGGCGACCGAGCTTTGCTCGGTTATAACTATTTATTGTACTATGGTGGTGTATAGGTGATAATCTTAACTACATTTTTTTACTAAATTAAACTTGTCTAAAACAATAAAAATTAAAAAAATATATATAACATGAACATATAAAAAAAAACAAAAGTTAGTCACTGGGCGAGATTCGAACGCGTAACACTCGTTTAGCAGTCCGCGTCTTAACCCGCTGGACCAGACGGACAGTGTCAGGCAACACGAAATTAGCGACCATATTCTGCGTCGAAAGAAAAACGCATGAAAACTCGAAAACACGCGTTTTCCCAAACATAAGACTAATCTAGATCGATTGTATACCCCCAAAAACCCCCATATACCAAATTTCAGCGAAATCGTTAGAGCCGTTTCCGAGATCCCGGAAATATATATACATATATATATATATATATATATATATATATATACAAGAATTGCTCGTTTAAAGGTATAAGATTATATTAAGCCAGAAAGCGGCTAGATCTTAAAAATCAGTCTTTGTCTTGGTCAAAGTATCGGTCCAGCTGAGGATAACTGTTGTTATGACATCGTCAAAATAATAATGACAACAAGTAGCTTATCCTACCACACTTACTTTATGCATCATGCAGTTCTTCGAAGTATAGGAGACGTTTCCAAAAACCAAGAGTGCCTTAGCCAGAATGTTTCTGCAGGATACATGGGCGATTTGGAACTTGATGAGACGTCTTCCAGCGTTGTCTACGGTGTACGTTCTTCCGCTGAACTGTATAAAATGCGGCATAGATTATTTTAGTCTTTCTCTAAGTCAAGCCTAGGCCTAGATGACAAGCATACATTGACAAACGCCAATCATTCCAATCTCATTCGCCAGCAATCGTTTTCTTTCAATGATTGCCATCTTGGCTAGGCGTCTCTTGTCAAATGTCAATTGTTTCTTTCAAGGCTCGAAAACCGGTTAAATTTTCAAATCGTTATCATGTACTTGCCGAAAAACCTTTCAATTTCGGTTTCGCTCGAAAAACCGTTATTTTTAAACCGGTTTTGATTAGATCAGTTCTTGTCAAATTAACCTTCTTAGAATAATAAAAACCGGTTTCTTCCTATGTTGGTGTCTATTTTTACGTGGCACATCACTAGGCCGACCGGCCGTTGCGTCGGTCGTCGAATAAACCGGTTTTTTTAAGTTCTTAAAACGTTCGCGTTCTTAAAAAAGTTTGGAGAAGAACCAAAATAAACCGGTATTTATCGGTATTTTTTTTTAATTTATTCATTAAATATGTACCTACAGCAAACTGTTCACTATATCTAATTATACATTTTAATTGAAACCAGCGTTTAAAGACATAGTGTGCAGTAAAAACCGGTTCCAAGCCTTGGTTTCTTTTTTGCACTGCTATAATATTTAAGCGTTCCCAAGAATTAGTCTAGATCTGTATTTCTTTAAGTGAATAATAATTGTAAATAATGCTTACATTTAGAAACGGCGTAGGTTCTATGACGGTGGTGTTTCCACTGAGGAGTCGCTTGCCGTCTACAACGTTGATGCTATATTTGGGCAAAATGGTGCTTCTCTTTGCGAAAGGCGGGTTGGGATCACTGCAGAATCGGGCATCGTCTAATACCATTTCAAATCTGGCCTAAAAAAAACGATAACTAAAACAAATAAAGTAATTTACTAAAGAACTTTATAGGTAAATAACTTTAATTAAGTAAATATATCTAAAATACGTGTTGACGCACGCAATCTTCTCTTAAATGACTAGTCGCTATTATAATATAATATTAGCCAATTTAATTAATTTGACGAATGACATTGACATGTATTCTAAATGTTGTATGTTCATTTACTAATCTACATAACAATAATTAGGTATACCAAGTAAAATGGTATCAGAGTCTGAAGGCCTACCGCGAACCCCGAAGTTCACGAATTGCGAGCAACTTTCTCTTTTACTCCAATTGAAGCGTAATTAGATTGACAGACAAAGATGCCCGCAATTTGCGAACTTCCGTGTTCGCGGTAGGCCCTCTGAACGGTCTGTAGTTGTCGTCGTCTTTCTTTGGTTGTCTGTCCTAAATTGTCCGTCTAGCATGAAGTGCGTTCTCGCGCGCGAGTTCATACTTGCAGTCGCGCAGGATGTATGGAGTCGCGCGCGAGTACGCAACTCATGCTAGCTGGTCTGATCCCATATTCTGCCATGTTGAAATGACGAATTTAAATATCGATCGTTCCATATATGTAGGTCAGTCAGCTAGTAAGTGAGTCGGTATATGTCAGGTCGCCCGACGGTATCATAATGAAAATTGCCGAATGCAGGTTACCAAAGCATATCATCTGTGAAAAGTTGGTTGACAAATGAAATTCGGACAGTAAAACTTCGGCAAAAAGGCAAAATATAAGTAGATTTTAAATGTAACGAAATACGTAATAATATGTAATGTAACGGAATGTTACTCATGATTAAAATTAACAACAAAGGCCACTGAAGTGGATGATTTTTATATAAACATCAGAACAAAGTTCATTAGGTCATTATAAGTCTAAAACATACCTGTTTCCTCACACTTTTTGAAGCATTAGAATCTGATAAATGAAAATACATGAGGCAAAACAAGATACTACGTTGAATCATAATTGAGATTAGATTTTCATATTTATGCAGCCTAGTTTACGTGAATACAAGTTTTACAATAAAATTGTTTGATTTATGATATGCTACGAGTACTTACATATATTTCAATAATAGCATGAAACCTAGACCGCGGGCCAGGAGTATTATATCGTTTGTCATCGCCTCCCGGCTGATACTGGTCACATGAACATGTAAAAAATACGCGCCTTACCACTAATGTCCGTAAAGTATGCGTAATCCGCTCATTGAAACGCCTGATGGAATGCTACGTGCAAAGTTTCATGATTTTATTACCACTATCATAAAAAGATAAAGCGCTATGCGATCAGCTGACGATCTTTCCACCGCGATACAACCGGCTGACGATTTTTTAAATTCAAATTAGCATCTAAAATATCATCTGACAAAGTATCAAACGGGAGGCGATGACTAAATTTTTTAGGTGTTTCGGTGGCTGGCATTCCTCAACCCACCAACGGAGCGGCAGCTTCAGGGTTCATCATACATAGCCGTTAACCACTATACCAGTTATCGCCCGAGAGGCGACTGGTCATGGAAATCTGTTCGTGGCTCGCGGTCTATTAGTTTTACACTTTTAGTTGATGACTTTGGCCTTGATCGTACATGTTATTTTTTGATCATGCTTTATGTAATGACTAGATAATGAGGTTATTTATGTTCGATTGGCAGGCGAGGGGCACTCTGTGATTTCGTTGCCCGCATACAGAGCTTGGCAGGGGACTCACTGGTCAAGGGTTGCTATTTCCTCGCACTGCCTTGGGCTTGTTCGTCGTTCATTCAAAAATTAAAAATCTAAAAAATTCTTTAAAAAAATCTACATGGCTCTTTTAGAAGCCAATACAACTACTGCTACTGCTTACTTCGGGACGCCACGTGCGTCAGTACATCTGCTGCCTCACATCTTATGGCTCCTCTACACAATGGGCCATCATACTGGCCTACTAAGATGGGCCAGCGTGCAGAGAGAGAGTAGTGGTGTCGGATGGCTTATGGCGTGGGGGATGGCGGGATTAAATTTGGAGATGTAAAAGGTCCCCAATGTAGACCAAAAAGGTCTTAAGACCAAGTTGGACTTAAGCCGCCGTGAGTCCAGGTCCTTCTTCAAACACAGCTCGCTGGGCACTGAGCCTTCTATGTCGGTGTCTTTGTTTACGCAGCATACCTCCTGACCTGCCAGCCGTCTCGTCGCTCGTCGAATTAACCGATTTATTTAGGTTACAATAAATTTCTTAAAATGTTCGCGTTATGAAAGTTCGTAGCAAAACCGAAATAAACCGGTATTTACCGCTATTCTTAAAACCAAGCCTAGCTCGCGGGACTCTTCCCGTGGGGTTTTCTTTTTTAATACCACTTTGGTTGCAAACAAGCTTACGGCCCACCTGATGGTAAGCAGTTACCGTAGCCTATGGACGTCTGCTACTCCAGGTGTTACATGTGCGTTGCCGACCCTTTAAAAACCTGTACACTCCTTTTTTGAAGAACCCCATACTCAATACTGTATACCCTCGGAAAAACCTCGGCAGGGAGCTCATTCTAAAGCCGGCGCGTTCGCGGGAGGAAATTTAGGCTCTAGGGTATGAGGATGAATGCTCTGCCGACGGCGACGGTGATAGAAAGTGGCCGTTGGCATCATGTCAAACAATTCTTCAGAGCACAGCCCATTGTACAATCGGTCAGTACAAGCGGTAGAACACACATAAGGAGGCAAAGTCTCTCCTTAGACTTAAAGGGGTCATTTTTGAGCTCTAACTAGTCAGACTTCTAAAAATATTCTAGTTGGATGGTACTTACACTGCCACTGTCGATAACTAATACATTAAATATAGTTACATAAATTACTATAGCTATCCGAATCATTTTGATTTCCAAGCATTACAAGCCATAACAAAATAATTTTCGGACGCAAACATCATTAGGTAGGTACATTATTAATTATAATATAATATTGTTTACGGACCAAGTCAATATAAAGCGTAATTTTTACAGTTTTAATTGTAAAAAATGACTATTGGAAATAGAGGTTCTGTAGTTAAATGTAATTTAATTGGCATTTTAATGTCTCTATTGATGTGTTATTATTCTGATTAGATGAGAGGATGTATTTATGTTTGTTACACGCAAATATAGGTGACATTTGGCAAATACCTAGAAAATATATCAAACACCGTCCTAGTAAATGGATATACCTATTACCAAATCGCCATCTTGTTTACCTGTCAAGTTCGAAGCACGAAATTGTCTTAGGATTTAAGCATCTTATTGAATCAATGTATTCTTTCCACTAGTCATATTGTTTGCATGATCACCTGGGTCACGGAGCGCCTACACAAAATCAACGCGCAAAACATCAGAGAGGCCAATCGCCGCTCATATAGAAAATTACGTCTATTCAAAAATTTGCATGTCATTATTCCTGTACCACAAGACAGATTACACGTTTCATTTTATATTATTGGAGTTTTTTTTCTACTATAAGCCCGTCAGACCCTTGAACATGGTCCTTCGAACCGGATTACGCGGGAGTTGTACGGCTTAATGCCGTTGCCGACGCTACGCCGCTCTGCACGCTTGGATCGAAACATCGTGCAGAGGCCGTTATAAACGACCCTGCACCGCTTCCGCCTAACCGAGTAAGTAATTAAACAATGAAAGTAGTGGTTTTTCAGCGTCGATCGCGCGAGACGACCTCCCACTTATGCTACACCTCTCATGTCTCCTTACTATGCCAGACTAGAGTCAAGCTCAACAGGGTCTTCTTTCCCCGCTGATTCTCCCAAGCCCGTTCCCTTGAACACATATTATAATACAACGCTGACTGAAACTTTGCAATTCTCGTTCCAGGGGTTAAACATAATAAAAAAAAGAATAATTATAAAAAAAGAAAGAAACTCGATTGCACACTAAAAGAGGAAAACAAGCCCCACAAAAAAACCAGACATACATACATATATATACATACACTCGAAAAACATTACCCTCCTCCCTTTGGCAGTCGGGTAAAAAAGGGTAAGGTTAAAGTCATAATCTACGAGTACACTTTTGAATCATAAATGGTGGAACTGGTGGAAGACGTTTTTTACAAGTTTAAATTTACTCTCCCTGTTAGTATGTAAGTTTGTTAGAGTGGGTCAAATCTTGGAATCTAAATTTGACCCACTTCCCGATTTCCGATTAATGCTGAATATTTGCATACGTATGTAAGTCGGGTGAGAACGCAATATTATGGTACTATCGAACTGACCTGATGATGGAGATAGGAGCCATACGAACATTACGAACTCTGTAATGAAACAGCGCAACCCACTGTAGTGGGGTTTTTAGAATTGTCTCGAAGAGTATTTGTTGTCTGTGGTAAGAAAAGTACAGTCAGCGATAAAAGCTTGTATCAACAATGTTTGTTTGCCAAAAACTTATTAAAAGAAGAATACATATAGAGACTCCAAGCACTCACAAGCTGCCCAGGACCGGAGTCAGTGGAAGAAAATGGTTCGAGCCCTACATACCAGCAGGGGGTAACAGGATGGAAAGAAGAAGAAGACATATAGAGACTCACTGTCTGTGACGTCACCAGGACATAATCTGTCGAGACGTCAATACACTACAGGAAGTACAGCTGAAAGTTTGTTTGAAGAATGCGATTATCACCGATTTCTACACAAGCAAAGTCGTAAGCAAAGGCTATATTAATTTTTATATTTATAAAAGGCGCAAAGAGCGTAACATCATCATCATATTTTTACACGCTTTTCCAATAAAAAGCGTATAATGGTTAATTTACGCTGTATATTTTTGTGAATGGAGTACACTCAGGCAAATCGGATCACTGGAGGAATAGCATCAAAATTATTTCTTGCCAACCATTGCGGGCGTTGTATCATGTACGAAATTTCTTCATAATATGTGTGACGTCTCTCGCTTTACTGTTACGATTATGATGTTCATTCTGTTATTTATTTTATATAGTAAGGATAGTGCGGTTGCTATACAAAAATTCAAGTACCTATTAGCATTCGAGGCTAACGCCATAACATTTAGGCCCCCAGTCACAGCGACAAGAGCGTACGCTACTGGTAGCTGAGAGGAAGATCTACCGAAAAATCCTAGGGCCCACACGTGGAGAGAATGGACCCTGGAGACTCCGCAGGAACCAGGAGATTGAAGATCTGGTGACCGAGCCGAACATCATTGGAGAAACGAAAGCCGCCAGAATCCAGGATAAGTGAAGATCAGTCTAGAGGGCGTACTTTGGAGTTCCAAATGGCTGAAGATCGTCTGGACGTCCTAGGTACCGCTGGAGAAAGTGCAATAAGACCTTAGCGAACTCGGCGCCATCGACGGCCAGGAACGGCTTTGGACAGAGAAGCATGGCGGTCTTTGGTGTCGGAGGCCAAGATCTACTTCGAGTCGCTGCGCCACAGCAGTTTATTTATTTATTGAATCAAGTTATCATAACATTACAGCTTACGCCAAAGCGTAACGTAGATTCATAACTTAAAAACGACTTATTTATTAATTAATAACTAACTTACATCTACGAATATCTGTTTTGCATCCTTTCAAGCATTCCCTTCAACTCAGATATCAGCCTTCCTATCCCTGTCGCAAACAAATCACACTCTGGTAGTGCCGTGAGTAAGGATTTAGCGAGCGCAGTTGCACGCAGTACGGGGGAGTGCAGGCGCAGACGAGTACGCGTGCGCACTATGGCCAGTAGGGGCGGTCGCCTCCGTCTACTACAGTACGCATCAGGTATAGAAAGTTTTAGAAACCTTTCTAGCAGGCCAATACCTCAAAACCTTACACCTCAAAACCTTAACTATAAAGCATGCTAGTCCTAGATTTCTACGCAGCTCTAGTGCATTGTAGCCTAAGTGCTCCTGCAGAAATCTAGTCGGGTACATGAAGGGGTAATATAGATGTATTTTCCTATATAGGTTGCGCAGGAATTTCTTTTGGACTTGTTATTGTGCCAGGGTATACTTCTTTTCATGCGGACAGTTATAAGTGAGTCACACCGACAACCTTATTACTCGCGTATAATTTAGTTTTAAAATTACCCCCGACGTTTCGAGGACGGCGTTGTCCTCGTTTTCTTCGGAGAATATATGTGATTAAGTCCCGGTTATGGTAAATAATAATGTGTAAAAATCATGAAAGTTCAAATCAGTGTACAGCGACAACCGTCTCATTCTTATTAACCCTTTGAACGCTTTATGTCATAAACACAAACCTCACTCAAACGCCAAGCTCCCGGGCGCAAGGGAGCTAATGTAAACCTTACTCGAAAGTGTGAAGGTTACTTTGCCAGTGTCCGCCATAACACATAGTTGTCCTTGGCGCTGTGGCCACGACTAGTAACGACGACTTTAGTTGTTCTTAGCGTTCAAAAGGTTAAGAAAAAGGTAAAGGCTTTTTTATAGTTTAGGTGCATATTTTCTAGTAAGTGTTTTACCGTTAAACTTTTACGTTATGTCAACAACAGACAATGGGGAATGGTTCGCATTTCCTCTGGATGCTGCAATCAGACAACGTGCCGCACGTTTCTTACTGTTAAGGTTATTTCTCACTGCAGATTAGACGTGGAAGAAAATTTGAACATTTACGTCCATACATTTTAATTTTAATTTACTAATTTATTAGTCAGTAGGTGTAGGGAGGTTCACTGAGAAAAAAAAAACCATTTAAAACAATTGAAATTGCATTAATGCTTTAAACAGTTCCATAAGAGCCTATCGAAAAAAACTTTACTGTTACAAAAAGACAGTAAATTTTATTGTTTTAAGTAGCTAAAATGTAGTGACTGTTCGTTTATTTTTAAATCATTACATATTTATTTATTTAATCTTTATTGCACAATACATGAAGGTACAAATGGCTTGAGCCTTAAGGCATTCTCTACCAGTCAACCAATGGTTTACGTTACTGTTTTGTATTTTACTGTTTTTCGAATATTAGTTGATATTGTATAAAGCAGTTATCTTAATGAAAATCATAATGTGTGCTCGATAGATCTTTTTTTTTTTCACTGTTGCCACTAACACATTCACTTTAGAAATTAGAAATAGGGCACTAGGCAGTAGGCACTGAAAGTGTTAAAAAAACGAAATGCATCATCTTTAGGCCACCCGGTCACGACGAAAACCGTCTTCATTTGTTTCTTAAATACAAATAAAGTGAGCTGTTCAGCTGAGAGAGCCTTCCCGGTCTGAAGCGTCCCTCTCTATTCCGTTCGGAGGTTTAGGAATTCGCAAAGCTATGTAAACTAATGACAGGCATAGATATAGGTACCTTATGTCATTGCAAAATCTCATTATAATCCAACTCGTCATTTTTAATCAAAATAATACACAGCACGAACGTCCACACTCGACCGCGATCGAGCACGCACTGTGGGATGGGCCACGTGTATAATAGATGCGTACAGCCATCGCTGGCCCATTACCTTTGATGTGCGGACGAAAAACCGACACCGCGGCCATCCCATCGCCACTACCCTCTCTACACACTGGCCAGACAGATGGGCCAGTATGATGGCCCATCGTGTAGAGGAGCCATTAAAATGACTCCCTTTGTATGGGTGAAATTCTGCCGAGCTTGCTGCGGATTCTTAAATTAAGAAGGTATATAAAAAAGTGAATTCGCGACCTGTCAAACGGATCATCACTGGCCGGGTCAAGTAGGATAGAGTCAGACCATGATAAGTTGCCAGCAATTTTGACAGCCCTGACAGTGCAAGTGTTATTTTAAACGTCAAACTTCGTTGAAATGATAACGTTTACTTAATACTTGCACAGGCTGGGCTATCAAAATCGTTGCCAACTTAGTGTGGTCTGACTCTAGGCCTGTGGTTATATGGCAGTGTACAAGAGTCTTAAATGCAACGCCGTGGCAATCTGCATTCCGGGGTGAGAGGAAAAACCGAGCGATCGGCAAATGTTTGATCTGGTCCGGGGCCCGAGTAATTGCATCGCAATAGCCTTCTCGAGGAGAGAACAGTTTTAGATGTAATTTCTTGCTGAGAAAATAAACAAAACCCGCAGGAAGTTCGTTTTTAACACACTTTTATTAGGTCGACCCGTATGTAATGGAATCTAAGTTAGCTAATTTCACCATCTTCCAAGGATCGTAGCGCCATGAAAATTGGCAGCTGTATGTAGTTCTGATGACGATACAATAATATGGTACTTTCGAACTGATCTGATGATGGAGCCGGAAGATATGAACTGGAACTTCATGATGGAACATCGTATCATAGCTGTGTTTGGATTTGTTAGAAAAGTCTTGTAATGAACTTTGACCACGATTAGGTTTCAAAGTCTGATGATGAAGCTGGAAGGTCGTGTTTGCACTCTTGTGAGAAAGGTCGCGTAACGGACTTTTTACGTGCATTTTGAAGCGTGTTTTTCTAGTGGTTTCCAAACTATTAATTTATTATGGTGGAATATATAATACTTTTTTTTTAATTTTAACATTTTGTACGTTGAAATACAACACACTTATTTACACAACTAAATAGTAAGTTTTGATACCTACAAGTAAGCAGTGTAAATTAATGATTTAACTCAGTACTCACCTACTACAATAAGTTTGTATAATGTATGGGTAGGTATGACACAACATTGTTAGTTTTATTTTAGAGGGCACTATTCGCCAACAAACTGGCCCTAGTTTGGCGAAAAAATATATATACCTACTTAAGTTTTCTATTTAAAAAAAAAGTTATTGATACGTTCCTTCAAGTATGATATTGCCGATTTTTGGAAGTACTTAATTTTAATATTTATAGTTTTCTTTCATAATTTGTTACAACTTTTCAAAGTGCATGTTCGTGACTTTTTTCTATCGAGTGAAAGTCAAAACCTCAGTATTCGAATTGATACAAGCCCTTCAGAAAGGCCTCATGAGCTCATGACTGCGAACAGCGCGGCTTACGTGGGCGATGACTCGCGAATGCGACGCGGCGCGGCGCGGCGGCCCAACGGCATTCGGAGATTGCCCACGTAGGACACTTCCATGGGTATCAAAGGATTGAATTCACCCGCGCCGCGCCGCGCCGCATCGCGTTCACGAGTTATTCGCTCAGGTAAGACACTGCCTAATTAAATGGCAGCCGTATTGTGGTCAAAGTGCTGATGACTTTTATAAATTGATAGGTACTCTGTAGTATCATGGTACAATTTCAGTTTTTTTTTTTATTCCTATTGATTATTTTTGACATTTTGATATGGCAAATATTATATGATAGATTTATATACCATTGTATATAACTACCTCTATCTCTATAACATTATATTGTATTGTAATAATATTAAATTTCACATGTATCCGACGATCACTATACGATAAGTAATTGCTTATGTATCCTTTTACATTAACTTTGAACATTGTATTGAGAGATAAATAAACTAAACTAAACTAAACTAAACTAAACTAAACTAAACTAAACTAAACTTAAGAATATTCTGAGGCCCACGTTAAAAGCACGTCTAAAGTGGGAAAGCGTAATTAACCGAGAAAAAATACGGGTAGGCTATATCAGGAACGGCGGTGAAACGTGGTGTGAACAGCTATGTATTGCAAAGCCCGACGGATATTTTCTAATCTTAGTAAAAAGATATATATACAAAGCGCTGCGAAGGCACTCCCTTATGCTCGTAATATACATGATACTTACTAATTAATAGCTCTCGTTTGGTCTGTTCTGACAGAATGGTAACTACGAAACCCTACACTACATCTTGTTTTTTTACTTGAAACGGTAAAACCCGTTTTGCCGCATACGACCTTACAGAATAAGCTAGCGCAAAAGTAAATTCACTACTCGCGAAGTATCGGGATGACTGGGATGAACGACAAATCATGCAAGGTTTTTCGGCTACTTTCTGGCCCAACCCCCTTGGTGATATTTGGTGAGGTTCTTGGCTACCCCTCCCTACCACATTGTCATAACCTCACGTGTATTTAGTTGCAACTTTTTCATTCGACCTAATTTTAAGATATGTATTGTAAATAGTAAATCTTGTTTATTTTTATATTTTCGTTGAATGTGATAAAATAGAGCAAATCTTTTGAAGTGCGAAGTGAAGATTTATGTTTAACGAAACCGAGTAAACTGTACGTGACCCCCCCAACCCCTTTCGAACCTCGCATGATTTGTGTTCAAGCCGCAAGTGCCGCATTTTTGGATTTTATTGTTTAATGATGCGTCACCTTAAGATGTGCATTTCTCTTCACAAGGCCTACACAAAGGGATGCCCCCTCGGATTTGCATTGAGAGTAGAGGGCTATTATCTCAAGCTGTCACTTGGCACTTCCCGGCACTTGGCTTTGAGGTAATCCCTTACAATATGAGATGCCTAGTCGGAGGCGTTTCTACCCTGATTGCTGTATAAGAAAAGCTACAGAATTTCTGAATAATTCGCCTCGAATAGTGACTTCGAAACCTACATACAGGATGAAATTGTTGTTTGACCATACATTGAGGGGTGAATATGTGAGCAATGTGAGAAATATGAGAGAATATGCGATAAAAAAATCTGCCGATTTTTTATCGCGATTTCCGGGTTGGTCCTATAGTAAGAAGTTGTTCAGTATGACCTACATATCCACCAGTAAATTTTGATCCCACTCGAATATTTATTTTTCCCCGTTGCTAACTGCACAATGTACACTATGTACACTGCACATTGAATTAAATATCATCTAGTATGAATAATAGAAATGCAACGAATATTTCAGAATTTCTTAAAGGATTACAAGAAACCAAAAATTCAAAATACAAATTCTTAATTCAAAAATTTATTCTGTAAGTAGGGCTATTTCTAGTGTTGGTAGGAACTCGAGTTTTTTTTGTCTCAAAAAATTTTGAGTCAGAATTGAAGAACTCGACTTGTTTTTACGAGACTCAGATCTTAAAAAACTTCTGAGTCTTTTAAGTCCCGAGTCGAGTCCCTTATTGAGTCTTTTTTAACCGCAACTCAAAAGAACTCGAGTCTCCGAATAAAGACTCAGTCAACAATTGTATAGGTTTTACCTAAACAACAGTAAAGGAAATAGGCGTTATTGTATGATTTATGTTATGTATATCCATAAATTTTACATAAAGACAAGGCATTTCGAAGTTATTTGTAAAAAAATACAAGTTCTCCGAAAAGGACTCAAGTCTCTACAAAAGACTTGAGTCTCTAATAAGTTGAAAAGAACTCAAGTTTCGTCTTAATTATAAAAGTCTGAAAAACTGAGTATAGAGTCTTAAAGTAGAGGACTCAAAGACTCGAATCTTAACATTCTTAACCAAAGCTCTTCTTTCACAAGTCAATAAAATATTTACAAAATTAATATTCAATATAATATTTAAAATAGATTTACAGTGGTACCATATAATAATTTAGTATTAATATATTAATATCTTAATAGATACAGATGCGAAAACACGAAATTGGCAACGAGTGGCGATACATTAAAACACGATCGAAGGGAGCGGTTTTAAACTCGTGATATTTAGTAAATATGTTTTATATGAAAGTACGGATCCTCCACGGAACTCCACGGAAGTACGGATCTGGTTGACGTTTCGTGAAGTAATGCATGCTTTATCATCATACTGTATGTACGATGTGACTTGTCACAGTGAAAATAGTATGAGATGCCTAGCGACTTTCATATTGATTGGCACTGGACAAGGTACGAAATGATACTTAAAATATTATTTTTTTTACTGTACCTTTAGCCACTTATATCCACAAGGGCGATCTCTGTCAATTTCTAAGATAAATAATTAAATATGTTGAACGTTCACGTTGATTACAACGTTTTATTCCTGCTGCAGTCGCCATCCAAACTTAACCTTAATTCTTCGATCCCCAACCCAAGCCACGCGATTTCGATATCGAATTCGAATTCAATACAGAATAACCCCAACTTGTCGAGAAAAACTAACTCAAAGTAAAATAAAACCTTGATGTGGTTTGTTTCATGACTCATGAGTAATGCAAAGGATCTCATCTGGGACATTACGAGATCTTGAGATCGCTTCAATCATTTTTATATCAGATTTATGACTTTTACCATAGATTTATAACTAACCTAGATGCCTAGTCTGTACATCCCTAGTGAAGCCATTTCGAGTACGACATTATGTCGCCCTCGTGTCATCGTATCCGAACGGCCCTCGCAGTACTCAAGGTCGAGTTGGTTTGTGTACACCTCCCGGTTATAAATTAAAAAATACAAGAAAGATGGTTGTTTGTGCGGTGAATTGGTGTCACAACACATCAGTGAATAAAAACAAACCGCCTGATATAACATTTCATGCGTAAGTATCCAGTTTAATGTGATATTTTTACGTAATTGTAAATACAAAAATCCAAATTTTCGTCAGCCGCCATTACTTATAAATGTTGCCAGGTGATATGAATCTTTTTTCCTCCAAATGAGGCATGACGATTACATTGATAAAATTAATATGCTTACTTTAAGTTCCTTGTATGACTATAGAAAATATTCTTTTTTAGTTTTTCATTCTTTTATTTCAAATTATGTTTTGTCTTTTATAAAATTACAGTTTAAATTCATATTTTTATTTTGTGTGATATTCGTTTTAGATTTCCGACTGATCCGCTTCTGTCTGCGAGATGAACGGAAAAAATTAGATTAAATAGGAACGATGCAATATGGAAACCGACTAAACATAGTCGAATATGCGTGTAATATTTGACGACCAGTTTGGCCTAGTGGGTAGTGACCCTGCCTACGAAGCCGATGGTCCCGGGTTCAAATCCTGGTAAGGGCATTTATTCGTGTGATGAGCATGGATATTTGTTCCTGAGTCATGGGTGTTTTCTATGTATTTAAGTATTTATAAATATTTATATATTATATATATCATTAAGTACCCTCAACACAAGCCTTATTGAGCTTACTGTGGGACTTAGTCAATTTGTGTAATAATGTTCTATAATAATATTTATTAATTATTATTTATTATATGCTCTCGCCATTTTGATGAGCAAGTAAAGTAAATTTTATTTGTGGAACACAGGTGTTACAGTTAAGGTCTGTAAAAACGAAACGCAACTGTCACTGTCGCACTTATATGGAAGACTGATAGAGAGACACAAAGCGTTTCGTTGTTCGAAGCAATAGCGATTGCCACCTTGGCTAGGCCTGCAGGTACAATTACTAGTACTGACGATAAATAGTTATTTGTTTTACAAGTGGAAAAGTTGTTGTTTAACCGCTCGTGCTAATATTGCTACTCGAGCTAAATAAAGATCCAAAATGTCGAAAAATGGAATCTTGAGCGTTGCGAGGGTTTCAAGTTACGAGAGTTAAACAAATTTTGCCCCAAGTGAAACACAAAACTTTTCACCACACTAACCCGAAGAAAATATTAGTCAAATAAAATCAAACCAAATCAAATCCAAATGATCGTCATTAAATATTTATCATTTAAAATCATTATTCCAAAGTCAATTCTACCAGCTATTATCTGTGCACATTTGTAAAATAAAAAAATAAACGTTTTTTTATTTAAACATTATTTCACAAAGTACAGAAATGCAAAGTCCTTAAGAGTCCTTATTCCTACCGACGAGCGTATTTTGTAAAATGCTTCCTTTTTCATTCAAGATTACGACGTAACTATTAGTATTTATTCAAAAACTGGTAACGTACTTAAATAATCGTTTCCTAAACTAGCGGCTCCAACAGTTCAAATTTTCATTTTCTCTTTTAAACCTCTTTTTTAATGAGTTTTTTTGGGAGTCTTTTCCGAATTTTGCAGTGAGATGTGGCGTTTCGGTTCTCAATTTTGCTGTAAACAAGAATCATTTGGTACATGAATGACTACAATTTGATTCAACATATCTCGTACGAGGGGCTGGAATGATTAACAATCAAAGATTCATTTGAAAAAACTGATAAAATACCTTCCGAGTTTTCTTAATTTTTTTGGCGAAAACAGGGTTTTATTATATTTTTTTTCCGCAAATTGTACGCATATTTTGCTTTAAAAATAATATTATAGCAAACTGTAACTTTATGTTAACCTATAAAAAAAAAATCATAACTATGGGACCTACATTGCCGTAAATTTATATTTTTTTAAAACACGTATAAATCACGCAGCAGCGACGCCCCGCTCTCAGTCCGCGCGGAGCGCGCTTAGAGGACGGACCTGTGCTCGATTGTCAGGCATTCGTTGCGATCGTAATCAGCTACGGAGTTCCGAGAAGTGCTATATACTGCGATTAGAAAATCTTAATAAAAGTTCATTTTTTACACTATGCTTAACAGACTCTCGCTTATTGATGGATTTTCAGTGGTCCTTTTTTTTAATACTACGTCGGTGGCAAACAAGCTTACGGCCCGCCTGATGGTAAGCAGTATCCGTAGCCTATGTACGCCTGCAACTCCAGAGGAGTTACATGCGCGTTGCCGACTCTAACCCCCTCCCGCCCCTCGTTGAGCTCTGGCAACCTTACTCACCGGCAGGAACACAACACTATGAGTAGGGTCTAGTGTTATTTGGCTGCGATTTTCTGAAAAACGCATTTTTACTTGAAATTACGTTAGGGTTTGCATTTGCATTATTATTTTTGACCCGGATGAAGTCCAAGTTCTCATGATGGAGTCAGGAGTTGGTCACCAGAACTCCTAATCTACTCATTATAATCCCATCGTGTTTGGGCTCAATAGATTTGCCCTGACGAGCACCAACAATCTAGATGAGGTCCAGGGTCTCATGATGGAGTCAGGAGTTGGTCACCAGAACTCCTAAACTACTCATCATAACCTCATCGTGTTTGGGCTCAATAGATTTGCCCTGACGAGCATCATCAATCTAGATAAAGTCCAGGGTCTCATGATGGAGTCAGGAGTTGGTCACTAGAACTCCTAATCTACTCATTATAATTCCAACGTGTTTGGGCTCATGAGATTTGCCCTGACGAGCACCATAGATCTAGATGAGGCCCAGGGTCTCATGATGGAGTCAGGAGTAGGTCACTAGAACTCCTAATCTACTCATTATAATTCCATCGTGTTTAGGCTCAAAAGATTTGCCCTGACGAGTACCATCGATCTAGATGAAGTCCAGGGTCTCATGATGGAGTCAGGAGTTGGTCACTAGAACTCCTAATCTACTCATTATAATTCCATCGTGTTTTGGCTCAAAAGATTTGCCCTGACGAGCACCATAGATCTAGATGAGGCCCAGGGTCTCATGATGGAGTCAGGAGTTGGTCACCAGAACTCCTAATCTACTCATCATAACTACATCGTGTTTGGGCTCAATAGATTTGCCCTGACGAACACCATCGACCTAGATGAGGTCCAGGGTCTCATGATGGAGTCAGAAGTTGGTCACCAGAACTCCTAATCTACTGATCATAACTCCATCGTGTTTGGGCTCAATAGATTTGCCCTGATGAACACCATCGATCTAGATGAGGTCCAGGGTCTCATGATGGAGTCAGGAGTTGGTCACCAGAACTCCTAAACTACTCATCATAACCTCATCGTGTTTGGGCTCAATAGATTTGCCCTGACGAGCATCATCAATCTAGATAAAGTTCAGGGTCTCATGATGGAGTCAGGAGTTGGTCACTAGAACTCCTAATCTACTCATTATAATTCCAACGTGTTTGGGCTCATGAGATTTGCCATGACGAGCACCATCGACCTAGATGAGGTCCAGGGTCTCATGATGGAGTCAGGAGTTGGTCACCAGAACTCCTAATCTACTCATCATAACTCCATCGTGTTTGGGCTCAATAGAGTTGCCCTGACGAGCACCATCAATCTAGATCAGGTCCAGGGTCTCATGATGGACTCAGGAGTTGGTCACCAGAACTCCTAGTCTATTCATCATAACTCCATCGTGTTTGGGGTCAAAAGATTTGCCCTGACGAGTACCATCGATCTAGATTAAGTCGAGGGTCTCATGATGGACTCAGGAGTTGGTCACCAGAACTCCTAATCTATTCATCATAATGGTAATTTGATGGTGCTTGTCGGGGTAAATCTATTGAGCCCAAACACGATGGAGTTATGATAAATAGATTACGAGTTCTGGTGACCAACTCTTGACTCCATCATGAGACCCTGGACTTCATCTAGATAGATGGTACTCGTCAGGGCAAATCTTTTGAGCCCAAACACGATGGAATTATAATGAGTAGATTAGGAGTTCTAGTGACCAACTCCTGACTCCATCATGAGACCCTGAACATCATCTAGATTGATGGTGCTCGTGAGGGCAAATCTATTGAGCCCAAACACGATGGAGTTATGATGAGTAGATTAGGAATTATGATGACCAACTCCTGACTCCATCATGAGACCCTGGACTTCATCTAGATCGATGGTACTCGTCAGGGCAAATCTTTTGAGCCCAAACACGATGGAATTATAATGAGTAGATTAGGAGTTCTAGTGACCTACTCCTGACTCCATCATGAGACCCTGGACTTCATCTAGATTGATGGTGCTCATCAGGGTAAATCTATTGAGCCCAAACTCGATGGAGTTATGATGAGTAGATTAGGAGTTCTGGGGAGTTCTGGTGACCAACTCCTGACTCCGTCATGAGACCCTGGACCTCATCTAGATCGATGGTGTTCGTCAGGGCAAATCTTTTGAGCCCAAGCACGATGGAATTATAATGAGTAGATTAGGAGTTCTGGTGACCAACTCCTGACTCCATCATAAGAACCTGGATGGACTTCATTCGGGTCATAAATAATAATACAAACCCTAACGTGATTTCAAATAACACTGAAACTCTATAGCACTAATGTGCGCAAACGATTGGCATCTTGACTAGGCAGCATGGGTGCGTAGCCACCATGCCAATCGATACGACAACGAAACACTATCTGTCTCTCTCTCGTACTAATATGCACAAACGATTGGCATCTTGGCTGGGCAGCATGGGTGCGTAGCCAACATGCCAAACGTTTACGATACGACAAGGAAACACTATCTGTCTCTCTATCGCACTAATATGCGCAATCGATTGACTTCTTGGCTAGGTATCATGGGTGCGTAGCCAACATGCCAATCGTTTACGATACGACAACGAAACACTACTGTCTCTCTATCGCACCAATATACGCAAACGATTGGTATTTTGGCTAGGCACCAAGCAAGTGTGTGGCCAACATGCCAATCGTTTACGATACGACAACGAAACACTATCTGTCTCTCTATCGCACTAATATACTTTATTTATACCTGCAGTCATTTACTAACTTCTTCATTTTCCATTGGTGTGAAAGAGACAGAATAAAGAGCAAGGGTTATAGTACACTCTGTAGTCTGTACACTTAGTAGTAGTGTACATAAAAAAACTACTGTGCATATAAAATAAAATAAAGAGTGCCCATCTGATATCATATAACACTAAAATTAATGTTGCTTGAAATTATATTGAAAACTATCAAGATTATTCTAGTCTGCATTGAAACACGCGTCGCGTTGCCGGCGCTCGCGTACCGAGCGCCAACGCCATCTATCGAGCGTTATTTCGTGAAATCGGAGAACGCTCCAAGGATTAAGGGCTCTTAAAAGAAACCTTGAAAGCTTTTGCTACAAATTTAATATCTACATACACACTCCCAAATGATTGATAGCCAAGTATAAGGATGTGGTTAAAATCCATCTACTTTAAGGGGAATAAATGAACTCTGGCAACCCGTTTTTGTATATATGTGTGTGTCGCTGAGCGTAAGACACGAGCGTCGCACGCACACATCGATCGAGTTTCGGCTTCACTTTTGGCAGATTAGCCTTATGAGGACTAACTGTCTATGTGTGATAGGTCAGTGACTTTTACGGGATCTTCATTTAATTAAAAGCTTTTAGAGTCGAACCAAGCTAACTTTGCGTAACATTTGCAAGGGTAAAGTATGGCGATTATATGATTTCTTTCATGATACACACACACCACATCGCCTGTTGTTACAGCTATCCAATTTTCTTTATTTGTTTCTGTACTTGTATTGTAAACTGTGTGAGGTGTGCAATAAAGTGTATAGTATTGTACTAGGTGCGTAGCCAACGTGCCAATCGTTAACGCACCGTATGGAACGAAACGCAACTGTTACTGTCGCACTAACATGGAAGAGTAATATAGAGAGATGACTACGCTACGCTACGGAGCGTTAACGATTGGCACGTTGGCTAAGTACCCTCTGCTAATGATTAACTTTTGTATTTAAAAAAAACTGGATAAGTGCGAGTCGGACTCGCCCACCGAGGGTTCCGTACTTTTTGTATTTGTTCTTATAGTGGCAACAGAAATACATCATCTGTGAAAATTTCAACTGTCTAGCTATCACGGTTCATGAGATACAGCCTGGTGACAGACGGACGGACAGTAGAGTCTTAGTAATAGGGTCCCGTTTTACCCTTGGTTACGGGACCCTAAAATGGGTAATGATTTTAAATTATAGCCCTTTCCCTGAAAAAGAAGTACTATATGAAACGCCTAGTTACGTTGTTTACCAAATTTACTGGTAGATGTCGCTGTTACATCTATAAAAAATCCTACATCTCGCGAACGGTAGGTCATCGTAGGATACATACATAAGATAAAATAGTTATATATATATATAATTACGTGAGCGATGACTCGCGAATGCGACGCGGCGCGGCGGCCCAACGGCATTCGGAGATTGCCAACGTAGGACACTTCCATGGGTATCAAAGGATTGAATTCACCCGCGCCGCGCCGCTTCGCGTTCGCGAGTTATTCGCTCACGTAAGACACTGAATATAATAGCGAAACCAATATAGTCAAAGATAAAAATGGACATTTATGCCTGAGATGCACTTTTTACAAAAAAAAAACAATATTTTAGGTTATTTTACCGTATTTGTTCAAGACTAAAGAAAATCGTACTCAGACCAGTATTTAACTTTATTGTTAACTGAATTAGGTTAATAGATGATTTTACTTTATGCTCTAGAGCATAATAGCAATTTTACGACGCTTACACGCGACTTAAATGTCAATTTTACGAGCATGAGAACTGAAAAACTTATTTTTGTATTGAGAAGTGATTTGTGTGGATAATAAACCCCCCCCCCCTAGTGCCCCCCCCCCTGTAGTGTTTACCCCTAGTGTAAATAAATTCGATTTCGAAACGTGACGTACGCGTTTGCGTTTAGTCTCATTTTGTATTGGATTTAGAAAGAGCGCGCCAAGCGGGACGTTTTGGTAACTCAAAATCCTATACAAAATGAGACTTAGCCCAAACGCGTTCGTCACGTTATGATGTCGATCAAATTTACACTAGGGGTACTGACAGATTTAACATACTTCAGTTTAAAATAAATGAGTTTTACTTTTAAAATACTAATTTAAAAATAAACTAAATAATTAACAACGTCAAATAAATAAACATTTTACAAAAATAAAACAAATATACAGGCCATAATTAAACAAAGTGTTTGATTTTAAGCTTTCCCTTTCGAGACGAGAACTCCTAGTGTAAATATATTGATGATATTGATCTTATTTGAAAAAATCATTGCTCTAGGTTAAAAATCCAGGGAGGAAACAGTCGAGAGCGTTTGTATGGAAAAATCGCAACTAGAAATTCCTCTTAAGTCTCATTTTGTATGGATTTAGAACAGCGCGCCAAGCGGGACGTTTTGGAAACTCAAAATCCCATACAAAATGAAACTTAAACGCAAACGCGTACGTCACGTTTCGCTATCGAAAAAATGTACACTAGGGGTACTGAATTCAAAGTTGTAAAAGAACACGTTACAATGCGAAAATGTTAAACAATTTCTAAGTAATAAATAAAATGGACTCCCATCGATTTAAATATATTTCGGGTGTTTAAATTTAAAATTTTAGTCCTTTTTAACAATTTCAAAAGTTACACACCTCCCAAGTGGAATCACTTTGCTCAGGAAGTTAGTAAAAATGCCGGTATCCGGTATGTAATTAAAAAATAGCCATTAATTACGGGACCCCTGGATTAAGATTAACGATGCCCGGTTTCCTTTTGGGACCTTTAGTGTTCTTTTTTGTTGGAAAACTCGTTTTAGATAAAACTCCCCATTTTTTTATACTACGTCGGTGGCAAACAGGCATACGGCCCGCCTGATGTAATTGCAGTCTCCGTATCCTATGTACGCCTGCAACTCCAAAGGAGTTACATGCGTGTTGCCGACCCTAACACTCTCCATACTCTAAACTTAACTTTCGGCTGAATGTGATTGGAATTTATTTCTATGAATTAATCTTAACATAATGTAAAATTTCAAAGAAATGCATTTTATTTTATTTATTCTACCTATATTAAATTTATTCTTACGAGAGTCTTAGAAAAAAACATGATTTGCTGTTTATGAACCGATATCGTACCCAGAGAAAAGAATTTATAGGGCGATTCGAGCTTCATAATTTTGTCAAGTAAGTCACCTGTTGTATGTAGTTGTGACGTGTTCGAATAGATAATACATGTTTAAAAGACACACACAAACAAAACAAATGTCTATTAGAACACGTCACAACTACATACAACAGGTGACTTACTTAAGTTTTTTACCTATAATATATTTAATTAATTTTACTGTTATATTTATAATTATATTTTTGAACATTATAAATCAAAAAAAAAAAATCAAAACGTTTATTCTGTAAATAGGCTTAAGCTAGCACTTTCACATGTCATCTTATAACTATATATATATATTCTATTTTAACATAAATGCATCCTTATCTTCTAAGAATTCCTTAAAAGTATAATAAGCTTTTTGTAAAAGCTGTCGTTTCACAATTGACTTGAATTTATTCATTGACAATTTCGTTAAGTTAGATGGTAACTTATTATAAAAGCGCACACTGTTCCCCATAAACGACATATTATTTACTCTATTTAAACGGAATCTTGGAATCACCAATTTATTTTTATTTCTAGTATTATAATTGTGTATGTCACTATTCAATTTAAACATTTCAATATTTTTTCTTACATACATTATATTTTCGTAAATATATTGGGAAGCAACAGTGAGAATATTGATTTCTTTAAATTTCTCTTTAAGAGACACTCTTGTGCCTTTATTATATATGTTACGTACAGCACGTTTCTGTAAAACAAAGATTGAATTAATGTCAGCGGCTTTGCCCCATAATAAAATGCCGTAAGACATGACGCTATGGAAATATCCAAAATACACCAGCCGTGCTGTCTCAACATCTGTAAGTTGACGGATCCTTTTAACTGCGTATGCTGCTGAACTTAGTCTACTTGCCAGTGTAGAAATGTGCGTTCCCCACTGTAATTTTGAATCCAAGGATAAGCCTAGAAAAACAGCTTCATCTTCAAAATCTAATATTTCGTCTTTTAAAACAACCTGTGCGTCACTCGTGTGCTGGACATTAGGTAAAGAAAATCTAACACATTTAGTTTTCTTGGCATTGAGAAGTAAATTATTAGTAGTAAACCAATCAACTACAGAGGACAATACATCATTTATTTCACTTAAATCACTCTGTTTCCTTTTTACTTTAAATATAATAGATGTGTCATCAGCAAAGAGAACCAACTTATGCTTTTCATTAACTATATAAGGCAAATCATTAATATATACGAGAAACAAGAATGGGCCAAGAATAGATCCTTGGGGGACGCCCATTGAAGTAATAGACCCCGACGACTTAGTTTTATTTATGTCTACTTTCTGAATTCTGTTTATAAGATAGGACCAGATGAGATCAAGAGCCTTGCACTTCACGCCATAGTGGTTTAACTTGCGAATAAGAGTGTCATGATCAACACAGTCGAAGGCCTTCGACAGATCGCAAAACACGCCTATTGCATCTAGTTGTTGTTCCCATGCTTCAAATATGTGTTTGATTAAGGTGGTGCCTGCATCTGTCGTTGACCTGCCCCGTGTAAATCCAAACTGATCTTTATAGAATAGTTTATTAACGTTAAAATGTGATAGCAATTGATCCAGAATGATTCTTTCAAAGATTTTACTTATTGCCGGTAGAATAGACACGGGCCTAAAATTTGTAGGGTCTTTTTTTGATCCGGATTTAAATAATGGAACGACTCGACTGTGCTTCATTAGATCGGGAAAAACTCCCGTATCAACACAAGTATTGAAAATCATGGCCAAGTAAGGTGCCATAGCATCCACTATCGATTGCAATACTTTTACCGATAGGCCCCAAATATCTTCAGTCTTTTTTAAATTTAATGTCCTAAACGCTTTTACGACTGTTTGCGATGTAACATATTTAAAGCAGAAACTCGTTGGGCATTCCGGCACATTGGCTTTTAGCACATTTTCGGCCATAGAAGAGGACGAGTTAAGCGATCTAGTCGTTTCAATGGGGATATTTGTGAAGAAACGTTCAAATTCATTTGCGACGTCTACATCTGATTTTACTAATTTATCACCTACTTTTAGGGTAAAATTATGATCACGTGATTTTGCTTTAGCAGTCTCACTACTAATAATTCTCCACACGGTTTTGACTTTGTCGTTTGAGTCTTTTATTCTGCGTGCAAAATATTTGGATTTAGCCATAGCGCATATTTTTTTAAATAATTTACTATATGATTTAACATATTCATTGAAATTGGTGTCACTATTTACTCTTAATGCATATAGTTCATACAGCCTATTTCTAGATTTGTGTATTCCAGGAGTAGCCCACTCATCAAAACTTACCCTATCCTTGCGCTTAACTTTTTTAACTTTGAAACATGCATTAAATTCAGTTTCTATACAGTTAAACAATTTAGAATAATACAAATTAGGGTCCTCTATACATGGTTCAAGTAATTGAAGTTGAGATTTTATGTTATTATTAAAAGTTACCAACCTCTTTTCTGTGACCGGTCTGTAAAAAATCTCTAGGGGTATTTCTTCCACCTTACTATTGAAACATGCTAGTTGACCAAAGTGATCAGAGCCCAACTTGTTAAAAACCAGCTTATCGATCGGGTCCTTCGTGCAAAAGATATTGTCTATGCAGGTTGCAGTGGTGTCCGTAACTCTCGTGGGTTCACAAAAAAGATTTACTAAGTTGTAGGACTTAAATAAATGTATTATACTGGACGATGTGCTGGATACTTCTAATAGATTTATATTAAAATCCCCACAAACTACAATACATTTTTGGCTGTTAAAAACTTTATTTAGGGCTTCCTCCATTATTGACTCGAATAGAGTGAAGTCCGCAGACGGCGGCCTATATACACAAATTATTATAAATTGATCTAGTTCTGCACAAGACAACTCAATTGTTTTCTCGACCGACAAGCGAACTACATCTTTCCGTTCTTTACATTTAAGATTTTTATTTATAATTATAAGAGATCCCCCTCGAATACATTTCTGTCTAGAAAAATAGCTCACAACAGTGTGATTTTTAAAATTAAACATAATTTCGTGGCTTTTGAGCCAGTGTTCCGTAACACAAAGGACATGTACATTACAATTGTCAATAAATAAATCCACCTCCAGTTCCTTACTAGCTAGCCCCTGAATATTTTGATGAGCAACATTAATTGTCGACTTATTATTTTTATTAATTACTGAGCTACCGGGCTCCGGCGGAAGCGGGCGGCTGCCTGGTCCGGGACGGCGCGCAGTGGGGCGCGCGGCCACGGTCTTAGGCGCTGTCAACGCATTTAGTTTAAAGTAGGCGCAGCCGGCGCGCTGTCGCCTGGCTCCGCGCTACTGCCGTACGGTTTGTCCTTCGTTATGCTATTCATAACGGGATCAATGTTATACGCTAATAACTTAGCACAAACAGAAATATACTTCCTGGGAAGGTGCGAATATTCGCGAGTCAGAACAAAAGTTCCGTCAATAAACTTATTCGTATCGAAATATGATACTTTATTATGATATACTGCCAGTCTATGTAAGATTGAGTTCAAAAAATAAATGTCATTGTTTCGTTCGAGTGATAATGTGTTTGAATAAGGAAACGCGCAAACAATTATCTTTCTAATATTTTTTTTTGATATTTTTATTATGGTTTCGGTAAAAACGCTCAAGTTGTGTTTATTTACATTCGAACTGTCACTCAAATACACTACCAACGTTGAGTGTTCGTCAAACGATTCGGCGGCGATTTGTTCGCTAATACGTTTTAGAGAGGTATTCGGCATACAATTATTGATCACAACTTGATTCAGCAGGTCATGCATTATCACACCTAGCCCTATACCTACCCGGTCAGTATATAACACAGTCTTACGAATGGGAGTTCTCACACATGAGTCATGAGGCGCCGAAGCGCGCGGAGGCGCGGGGACGCTGGGGGCTATTGATAGGATCTGTCATCTGTCAATAATGGAAATACTCATTTCTGTCACTGTCACTGTTGACAGCTGACAGATTCCAATTTAAAAGACTATAAAATTCGAATTGCCCTTCTAGAAACCCACTTCAGAAAACCGCAGCCAAATAACACTTGACCCTACTCATAGTGTTGTGTTCCTGCCGGTGAGTAAGGTTGCCAGAACTCAACGAGGGGGGTGGGGTTAGGGTCGGCAACGCGCATGTAACTCCTCTGGAGTTGAAGGTGTACATAGGCTACGGAGACTGCTTACCATCAGGCGGGCCGTATGCTTGTTTGCCACCGACGTAGTATAAAAAATAAAATAAAATAAAAAAAGATGCATAAGATGCTTTCTATAAAGAAGAACCTTAAATCTCTTTTAAAAATAAAAACGGAGCGGAAAATATAATTTCCCCTTACCAAGTGAAACAAACCCCCAAACCCATGTTCGATTCAAGATAAAATTCCGTCTACATTGTCCGAAAGATTAATGCTCAAGCTTTGTCACCCCATCCCTTACTAAACCTCCTATCTCGATCAAATTTTGATTTATAAAATCAACCTTTTTACAAAAATGTAAGGCTCGGAATAGATTGAAGAGTTACTTTTTGTATGAGGTAATAAAAGTTATGATTGTATGTAAGAAAGAATATGAGATGATAGGGGTAGAAATAAAGGCCTGATAAGGGTGATAACGCAAAGCGGTGTTCGTGTGACCATAATTTATAACGGGTTTTTGAGGAAATTAATTATTTTTACAGTGCATATGTTGCTACTTTACCGCACTAGTGCAATAATTAAAAAAATAGAAATTAAATTAATATGGAATTTAAAAAATATATCATAAATTAACATATAGTAGTAGTAGTATTAGTAGTAGTAGTAGATAGATGTAGTAGTAGGCAGTGTCTTACCTGAGCGAATAACTCGCGAACGCGAAGTGGCGTGGCGCGGCTAGGCGCGGCGCGGGTGAATTCAATCCTTTGCTACTGGAAGTGTCCTACGTGGGCGATCTCCGAATGCCGTTGGGCCGCCGCGCCGCGCCGCGCCGCGTTGCATTTGCGAGTCATCGCCCACTTGAGCCGCGCCGTAATGCAGGACGTTATCATTGCCAAACATCCATCCATGTATATCCATGATATAATCGCTTATTTTATAGTATGCTTAAGGTTGTCTGGAAGAGATCGCTTTTTAGCGATAAGACCGCCTGTTGTTTACCTCTTCTTTATGTGTTGTATTATTTGTACTGTTTCTGTATTGAGGTGTGCAATAAAGTGTATTTGTATTGTATTGTATGCTCGCGAAATTAGGTTTGAATTTGAACCTAATTCAAACGTGCAGTTAGTACACAAACACATTGCGGAACACGAAAGAAAAGCCAAAAATCTCCAAGAGACAAATTGTAATATAGACATGCCGTAGCAACTGAAAAATTCCCATGAGTTAAGCCAACAAGGGTAGCTTAAATGAAATTCTCCTTCTGTTAACCTTTTGACCGCCAAAGACGTAATATGACGCGCGCGGCTACAGCCCAATATTAACCTTCATGCGTAGCGACAAGGTTCACGATTACGCGCCGCGTACGACAAGCGTGGCGTTCAAAAGGTTAACCTGTATTACCAATTTGCTATAGTGGGTCAATCGGTTTATTCTAGCTTCCCCAATAGCCAGGCTACGAAGAATATGCCATGAGCGTTTTACTAGTCCTCCGTAATAAAAAATTCCAATCGAAGATCAGCCATTGCGACAAATGTTCAGCTGATTTGACTTCTGTACTTAGGTGAGCAGTCGTCTCAACGACCGTACGGAGCTCGCAGCAGCTCTCAAGCTATCAAGTACGAGTATGTAGTCTAACTGCCTAGCCGGCGAGCTAGGACGGCTAGGACGAGCCGGCGTAGCTTTATTTGACGTTCATAAGCGCATTGTAATTGGAGAGAGAGAGAGAGAGAGAGAGAGAGAGAGAGATTATTTATTTGTGAAAACACAGGTACAATGATCGATCTTACATAGGTTTCGTAGTCTCACCATGCTCTGCCAAACGTGGCGTACAAATACTAACTATACTTAAACATAAAACATGAATCATATTCAAATTTACAATTTGTAAATTAAATATTACATAATCATTTAAAACATAGTCACAAAAAATGGAACATAATACTTAAGAAATAAAATTTTAACATTTAATTTTCATCTAAATAATCACTTATTTTATAATAACATTTTTCAATTAATAGTGCAGTCAGTGTTTCTTTAAATTTAGATAGTGGTAATTTTTTTAGACAGTCAGGAATTTTATTGTATATTCTGGTAGCCATTCCAAAAATGCTTTTCCGCATCAACGTAGTGTTCCGTTGCTCATTGTGCAACTTCTGATCGTATTGTGATCGCGTTGCAAATCTGCGGTATTGTGAGACTTTACAGAATAAATTAGGGTTGCATTTAACAAATACTGCCATTTCTAATATATAAATACACGGAAATGTTAAAATTTTCATTAATTTGAATAACGGAACACTGCTTTCTCCGAATTTTTTTCCGCACATTGCTCTTACGCACCGCTTTTGGGCTATAAGTACATTTTCTCTATCGACTGAATTACCCCAGAATATAATCCCATATCGGAGTCTTGAGACTACAAGTCCATGGTAGGCCGATAGCACTGCGTCTTGGTTTACTATTTTTGATAGTTTAGAAAGTGCATAAGCAGATTTGTTTAGTTGTTGACATATCTCAGCAACATGTGGTTTCCAAGTAAGTTGACTATCTATTAATAGGCCTAAAAAACGTGTTGTGTCTACATTTTCTATTTTGTCATTTTCATAGTTAATTTCAATTATATCAGGATTAATGAAATTTATGCGATTATAGGAATTGGAAAATAAACTATCTTTATCTTTAACATCAGGCGTCTTAACGACCGCACGGAGGATGCGATGGCGAAACATAGGTTCCCACTTCCCAGCCGACGACTAAACGGCTAATGCATTCGGTTTTTACTTTTTTCCGATTCCGCATCGACATATGCGGAGGAACCCTAAGTTTCCACGAAACTCGCATAAAACTTATTATAAATGGACTTTTATCCATGTATGGAGTGAGCTTACTTATCTATAATTTGTCGCACATTCCATTTTATGTTTCACGTCGTTACGATACAAGCTTTACCTGACAACCTCCTAGCGCTTGACATATTGCAACAAAGCAAGTATTCTTATAATTTAAAACTCCCATAATCCCGCTGTGACGCCGGGAATGCAATTTTCCCGGCCGGGACGGAAATAACTCAGTTTACGGCCTGCGAGAGCAGGTTTATTCAAAGCTATTTCTATAACCATTGTAAACCACTATTCCTTGGTAAATAGGTGTCTACCGTACGGGAATTGAACGCGAGATTTGCTCTCAGGAATGTACTTAGCCAAGATAGCAATCGTTTATCGATAAACGCTATTCGAAGACTAAAAATTTTGCAACCGAGTGAATCACAAAAATTTTCACCACACCAACGCGACGAAGATATAGTGTCAAACATCAAACAAAATCAAACCTAAATGAACGTTATTATTAAATATATATCATTTAAAAGTCAATTCTACCAGCCAACATAACCCTTTACGACCGGTTCGATATAATTCTGCAAATTACTTTTAAAAAATCCTGCCCGCAAGTAAATTGTCTTTTCGAGCTCAGACCTATTCCGATCGAATCTGCAGACATTAGCGACACGTTTCAGTACTAAATACCGCAGGTCAGTAGGATCAGTCCGTCGCGAGACTGCTTTGAAGATGGTGGCATTTTTTGATGGGAGTAGTGGCACACGTAAGTTCCTAATTTTGTATAATTTTGGTATCAAACTTGTTATTTAATACTTAATTATTACAGTAAAAGAGTTATGTGTGTTTATTTATCACAAATTAGAGTAACAATAAGTTATTAAGGGGAAACTACATGCTCCTAAAAAAGAAGTGCACGAATTTGTGGGTTCGGCCGTAGCCCGTAAATCGATGGTCATAACTATTTGCAAGTTTTTGTCTATCCGGCTTCTGCGCAGAAAATCAAATCAAAAGAAATAGTCATATGTTTGATAGTTTTATAATACTTTTCGTTTTGTAATGTTAGATTTGTGTTTTTTTTAAGCGTCCATTAAGAGGCAAAAAATTCCTTGAAATTTTGTGCAATAATGATACGAGTATATCACATATTGAGGAATTATACGATGACCTCGAAGAATTCCCTTATTCGCTTTTTGAATGAATTGAAAACGAAATCAAAGAATCAACGACGAATACGATGAGATGTACCTAAAGAGAGTCTGCTGATGGTGACAGACCCAGTGTCACTAGTTAGGAGGAAAGAACAAATATGTTTTCCTACTGTCTAACTGCTCGGGAACGATCAGCATTAAGGTTGTCAAGAGATGGGAGATAAAGATCCGAATCTATGACCGATCATACGTGTATATTACAGCTTCAGAAAAAGTTATGAACTAATAAACCCATGGGAGGCGTTGATATACCTTTTTTTAAACAAGGAGATGGACACTGAAACTAAATTCTTTCTTTCTTTTTACATGTGAATGAATCAATATTCATTTTATGGATATTCGCTTGATTGTGATGCCATAGGCCGTCCTAGGTGCGAAATACTGGATTTACTCGATTTTCGCTTCAAAATCTTAGAAATGTTGGTTAAACCACCAAGAAAACGACGTAGTGAAGCATGTCTGAGGCGTCTGAGTAATGTTTCAGATGATGCTTCAATTTGACGATACCAAATCTCCAAGAGCCCGCCAATTTCAGACTGCTTCAGCAGGGCTATTACTCGTTGTATTAAATGCAACGTGTTCGTTACACGTCAAAATATTTTTTTCAAGCATTTCCTTTAGATGTAGTTGAATTGAGAGTACTTTACAATTGTTGATTATTGTTTTTAATCATTCTTTAATCGTTAAGATGTTGATTCTTAAAGAAAATTGTGATAATTATGCTAAATTGAATACTGATTACTTCATATGCTATGCATGTGCAGCATACACATGCATTGTTCTGTAAAATGTTGCGTTTTAGTCATATTATTTTACAAAACTCAATGAGTTTGCACGTTCGTGCATTTCCAGATAGTTCCTGAACGTCACTTTCGTGCACGCGATTTTTTTTATGATAAAGGACACTATGATTTTTTTAAACATTTTATACGCGTATTTTATAACAATTAAAAACGGTTCACATGCATTTTTTATGAATCTTTGCAAAATATTTTTCCCGGCCGTAAAGGGATAAGGAAACAACTCAAAATTTGCATCAAATCACTTTGCCACTCTTGAGAATAAAATGCAATTTTCTCATCATTTTTTGAACAATTAAGAGACCTAGTACGAGCACCAGCTACTAGCTGTCTTAATTCCTCACACCAGTGGGATACTTAATATTTAGGCCATGGCGATAAAATTATGTCGTGAAAATCGTAGAGGGTTTATGATATGTGTGTAGATAATTACACATTGTGCAACGAGGAGGGTTAGAAAAAATATGATAAACGAGAGTGTATAGATTCACGACAGCCGCAGACGTAAAGACTCGAGTTTCTTACCTCCGGAGTTACATACAATGTTTTTCATCACTCTTGCGAAGAAAAAACTAAATTTTAAGCGAAATTATTCTTAAATACGGTGACATTTCAAACGTTCGGCCGCCATATTGTCATTCTTTGACAGCTTAGGCATCGAAGGCACAGACTAAGACTCATCCCGCATTCAGCCACGATTGAAAATTATGTAAAAATATTTTAAACGGCTATTAAATGATTAAAACGAAATATTTTTAAACATAAACAAAAATAAATTGTTAAATACCTATTTTAAAAGTAAAACTCATTTATACCTTGACTAAACACGTATTTTACTTATAACCTACCTGGTTCGTATGAATTAGCGAAATAATTAAAAAAAGGGTATTACTCCGTCGGGAGTATTTTCACAATCCATAACTTCCACGGGAACAATAGTTATAGGCCTTTATTCTTCAATCCACATGCATGAAATTAGTACATTACGATACAAGTGCGAAAAATAGGAAATTCGAAACGAGTGGCGATAAATTAAAACACGACCGAAGGGAGTGTTTTAAATCGCCACGAGTTGCGAATTACCTATTCGCACATGTATCGTACAACGTTTTACAGAACATATGGCCCTTTAAATGTTCGACATAGTATCGTAATATGTTAATTTTCGCACTAGTGCGGTAAAGTAGCACCATATGTACTGTAAAAGATCTTTTCGAACAAATGTGAAGAAAAATAAATAACGCGTTTCGGTGACTTACATAAATACTTACATGAACCTCTAAAACATTTCAACCGTTTTACTGGGCGAGCTTAGAATACCATAGAAACAAACGAAGTGAGAAAACGAGAAACAAAACAGTAGGTTAGCGTAGTAATTAGCTCGGGGAGGATCCTTTGTCTTAATTTAGTGTCGCGCGTTTTATTGGATGGGAGTAGGGGGGTTAACCTTTTGACTTCGAAAGATGTCAACTGACGCAAGCGGCTACAGACCAATATCAACTTTCGTGTTTTCCGAAAAGGTTCATAATGACGAATTTTATACCCCATGTTTTAAGTTCTGTACCCCTAGTGTAAATTTAGTCGATAGCGAAACGTGACGTACGCGTTTGCGTTAAGTCTCATTTTGTATGGGTTTTTGAACAGCGCGCCAAGCGGGACGTTTTGGAAAGTCAAAAATCTCATACAAAATGACACTTAACGCAAACGCGTACGTCACGTTTCGCTATCGAAAATATTTACACTAGGGGTACTGTTCTTCCTCGGGTTGTCCCGGCATTTTGCCACGGCTCATGGAAGTCTGTGGTCCGCTACAATCCCAAGATTTGGCGTAGGCACTTTTTTGTACGAAAGCGACTGCCACCTGATCTTCCAACCCAGAGGGTAAACTAGGTCTTGTTGAATACACCATGTTTTAAGATTAGAATTTTACGAACCTGAAAAGTAGTGGTATTTAACTTTTTCTTCCGAAATGCTAGGGTTCCTGTGATATCTAATATTGCGGTACAATAATATGTAAACGACACTATTATTCAATGCATAGTTACTCAGTACCCCTAGTGTAAATATTTTCGACAGCGAAACGTGACGTACGCGTTTGCGTTAAGTGTCATTTTGTATGAGATTTTTGACTTTCCAAAACGTCCCGCTTGGCGCGCTGTTCAAAAACCCATACAAAATGAGACTTAACGCAAACGCGTACGTCCCGTTTCGCTATCGACTAAAATTACACTAGGGGTACAGATTTATTTTGTCCGGTTTTTTTACGTTTACTGTAAATGGTAAAACCCATATTTCGGCAAACGACCTTTTAGATTAAGCTAGCGAGTGAATTCGCTAGCTTCTTCTAAAAGGCGCGAATTACGCGCAAAGTAGGTATCGGAATGAGCGCGGGTTTCGAGAAGCAAGCAAGCAAGCGCTGCTTTTATAGATTTGTTTAACGATGCGTGACCGAAAATAATGGATTAAGAAAACCCGTCGTGACGGAAACTCGTGACGGATATTTTTTTCGCCTAGCCTCCCCATCCGCCGAATCCGTACCGTGCGGTGAGATTTTAAACGGATTTTACCTACACTGGCACCCGCGTGCGTGCACCCGCTCTGTGTACCCGCCTACGCTAGCGGATACGCTAAGTACAAATTACTAAAACTCAAGTTGACCATGTTGTATTTAAATCAAGACAAACTAGGTAACATTACTTCTAAAAATACAAAAAAAAATCTTACCCATACTATGAAATTCCAAGAATATTTATTTATATTTATTTATTTAATATTTATTGCACAAAAGAAAACAATCTTATAGTACAAAAGGCGGACTTAATGCCACGAGGCATTCTCTACCAGTCAACCTTCAACAACAACAACAATATTAAATCATAAGCCTTGCTATTTTCAGCCGATATGGACGTGAATTTTCATATTAATTATTCGCAGCGCGCGAGGAAATAGCTCGTTACCCTGCTCCGACTGAATGGACGTGCCACACAGTACACTGAATAAGTGCAGTAGAACTTGTTACGATCACGTTTAATATGATTACTTGCAAAATACTTAATTTTACACTGGTCCCTACAACTTTTTTCCTTCTTACGTATTTTTCACAGTTAATACGCTTTTACGCTTAAGACACGTTTTTGGCAAGATCCCTTCAGAATCTTCTTAAGAGCCCATCGTGCTCACAAGCGCCATCAAAAATTGCGATATTCAAAGACGGGGCCGCTATGTACTGAATTTTATATCTATAAGTATTAGTATCTTTTGAATACATCATAATTCGTCGATCTCAAAATAAAAACGGCCGTTTTAACTTTAGACGCCTAAATTGACGAATCCAGGAACGTAATAGTACATTACGATACAAGTGCGAATTACCTATTCGCACATGTATCGTACAACGTTTTACAGTTTAAATGTTCGACACAGTAACGTAATATACTAATTTTCGCACTAGTGCGGTAAAGTAGCACCATATGTACTGTAATAGTACATTACGATACAAGTGCGAAAAATAGGAAATTCGAAACGAGTGGCGATAAATTAAAACACGACCGAAGGGAGTGTTTTAAATCGACACGAGTTGCGAATTATCTATTCGCACATGTATCGTACAACGTTTTACAGTACATATGCCCCTTTAAATGTTCGACACAGTAACGTAATATGTTAATTTTTGCACTAGTGCGGTAAAGTAGCACCATATGTACTGTAAAAACTATTATGATATTTACCAGTGGCGCTAGTGAACACGTTGATAGGCTCTTAAGAGGGTCTTACTGTAATCATGTTTCATACAGAATGGCCATGCACATTTGACGTTTCCTGCAGGAATGCAGTCGGCAGCAATGTCGCGCCACATTACTGCAGCGTTAATTATGATTTATGATGTACCAAGATGTACCAACCTAAATCCGAACGGAACCTTATAAGACGCATCCGAATCATCTTAAACGGATTTTACTGTACTATTGGAGTTGGTTAATTCAAACTTATATTGTGGCATCAAAATGATATCTATATGGTGTCAGTTGCGTATGTATTTCGCTCTTTCTTGTTTGTACCGAGACGCAAGGGCGACTAACATAATTTCGATATTATTTTGATGTCGCAATCTAAGTCTATTTTTTTTAAACTACTGAGTATTACAAGAGTACTGTAGACCGCCTCCAGTATTCAAATGCATAAGTCGCATGGATATTGAAGAAAAATACTTTGCTGGGAAATCTTTCCGATAATGCAGCGGTGGCATTCTATTCTCATACAATTCTCGTTTTATAACGATAAAATATCTCCAAATCAGACTCCTGTGTACAATGAACAATATATTTTTCTGTATATATCTTTAGAGGTAACGGTAGACTGGTACCGGTAGTGCTCTGGTATATGCTATCTTTGAAAGGCTAGGCGCCTTTGACCAACTCTAAGGGCGAGCGGTGTGTGCTTGCACCTCATATAGGAATCCTTTACTGGATGTCGGTATAGCAAGGGAGATGGTGCTGCCATCTACCCAGGGAACAAATCAAATACCTTCTCCTCCTAATACCTTTCTTCCCCTGCCTTGTAGGATGTTTACTTAATGTAATATTAATGTATGTACCAGCATAAATAAATAATGCATTATAAAGTAATAATGTCATGTATAAAGCTCATTAGATACCCATCATTATTAACGATGTTTGTGACTGAAACCTGAACGATCATATTTATATTAACATAGTTGCAAGCAAACGGCAGTATGCTTCGGACATTTTTTGTTTTATTTTCAATCATTTTTTACCACGTTTTTGATAGTGCTATTAGCAGCGTAAGTATTAAATTGAATGTTCTCTTCATGTCTGTTATATGTAAAAAAAAAGATATAGGCAAACGAGCAGACGGATTACCTGATGGTAAGCGATTACCGCCGCCCATGGACACCCGCAACATCAGAGGGGCTGTAATTGCGTTGCCGGACTTTCAGATGGGAGTACGCTCTTTTCTTGAAGTTTTTGAAGGTTTGAATGTGGTACAGGCCAATTCTACCGCACACTGACATCAGAATGGTATTTGAACCGTATTATTTACTTATCGTGCATTTCACTTGTACATACTTTTCCATACATGTATTGGCGCGCCTGAATTGTAAGATAGCCACTAACTTCTGGATAACGGGAAATTAGGCCGAGCTGACAGATTTTAAAAGAAAAGTTGTCATTTGTGTTTTTGAATAATTTTTGCCCTCGGCTCCCCCTCTGGTGAGGTGTCGTGATTTCCCTCGACCCCTTCCTCTTTTCTGTGTGAGAGAAGCAAGGCGAGGTTGAGATCGGGTCAAATACGCCGCAGTTTTTTCTTTTACTGAACTCAAGCAATGATCAACATCTTAAGTTTATTTCAGGGAAAATACGAGGTAATTCTAGAAAACGTTATCGAATGTAGCGAACCTCAGCCTCCGTACGCAACGAAACGGATTTGGATTTCCACCTTCAGCATTCGTAGACAGAAGAATACGACGTTCCTCAGCGGACAGAACAGGATTCTGGCTAAAGTTCCTTTTAATAATGTAAATTTACTCCTATATTGTATTATTACTAACCTTTTGACTAACAACTGACGCAGCCGTCCACGATAGGCGTGGCATTCAAAGGGTTAATGACTTAAGTCAGCTCGTAGTGACTTAAGTCAAATACTATATACACCAGCTACATGCTTCAATACCTACCAACTAGTGATAAAATCCGCAACAGGTTTTGCTAAGAAAGAGACCACCCTGAATCGTAGCTGATTCAAATATCACCATGACATTGACAACACCGATTGCGTGGCAAGATTGCAATCATCATCATCATCAGCCTGTGTCAGTACCCTGTTGGATACTCCCATGGCACGCCACTGAGCTTGATCCTCAGCTCGCCTCTTCCAATCATTGCCAGCTGCCTTCCAGATATCACCACTCCACCTAGTTACAGGGCGCCAAGCACTGCGTGTATTCGTGCGTCAAGATTGACATCCCAATCTCTGAGTTTTTAATAGTTTTGATTTTTGGCCACGGTGCGGCACGATCTGAGGTGGTCTTGAATATACTGAGTTGTTAAGGAGATCTGTTGAACCAGGTACGATCCGGAGCGAGGATTGCAATCCTACCTCTCAGTATTCAATCGTTTTTATCTTTGGCAATGCTGCTGTCAGTGCCATGGTGACGTTTGAGCTAATTACAATCTGGGGTGGTCCTAGGCTGAATTGTCAAGGAGATCTGTTCAACTAGTAACAAGTTGGTTCGAGGAATGCAATCCTATCTCTCAGTATTCAATCGTTTTTAATTTTGGGAACGCTGCTGCCAGTGTCATGGTTTGAGCCAGCTACATATTCCTGCGGTGGCAGCATGGTTCCATTTTTTATCACTTGTCACTATGCCCGTCACATTCGCGCTTACGTACTTGTTAAAACGTGACAGCCACGGTGACAAATGATAAAGAGCCAACCATCTTAGCCTTACTGTATCGTTTGTGAATAAACTACTTATATCGAAATCTGAATCTAGGAGATCTGTTGAACCAGTTACGATCCGGAGCAAGGACTGCAATCCTATCTCTCAGTCTTCAAGTTTTTGTCTGTGTCTGGCAATGCGCTGTCAGTCTCATGTTAATGTTTGAGCCAGCTGCAATACGGGTTGTAGACCGCGGGCCAGGAAAAGATTTCCATTACTAATAGCATCCCAGGATTCCCAGGTGAATCGTCGTAAAGTTGTTAAGGGCGATGTGCGATGTGTAATGAGCTCGTTGGCGGCAGCTGACGCTCTGTTGGTGGGTTGAGGAACGGCAGCCTCTCGATTGTAACTTTGTCAGAAGATTGTTGAGATGTTACTTTTAATTAAAAAAAAATCTTAGCCGGTTGTATCGCGGTGGAAAGACTGTCAGCTGGTCGCATGAACATGTTAAAACAACCCGCTTTACCTTTTTATGATAGTGTCATCAAAAATTCAAAATCATGACACTTAGCATGAAGTAATTACTTCATGCTAAGTGTCATGATTTTGATGAAATAGACATCTAATTAGGTGTATATTGAGGTATTGATGTATTTATTATATATGACATAATTATGTGTGTCATAAAGAGGTAGGTGCGTATTTTTTACATGTTTATGCAAGTAGCTGACGGTCTTTATACCGCGATACAACCGGCTGAACTATCATCTGACAAAGTATCAATCCGGAGGCCATGACTGAATAAATATTGAATAGCTGACGGTCTTTCCACCGCAATACAACCAGTAAATATTATCTGAATAAGTATCAATTGGGAGGCGATGATTGACGATATACATGCTCCTGGCTCGCGGTTCATAAGCCTTGAGTAAGTTACATTAAGTAAGATGTGTACCTAAGTAAATAATTAATTATGCTTAAAATGGGGTACTTAAGACGATCATATGAAACACAGGGAACACACATTTTACCAGTCAATAAGTAGTGTATTGTCAAGGAGATCTGTTGAACTAGGTACGATTTGGAGTGGGGATTCCTATCTCCGAGTGTCATATGTGGTAGTAGTAATAGTAGTGAACATTTTATTGTACAAAGACAACGGGAAAAAACATACATCATTAGTACAAAGGCATAATTAAAGGTTAAGGGATATGTTTTTATAATTAAAGCATGTCCTCTCCGTTTCAGTTCAGTGCGGCGACCTACAGAATAGACGGCTCAGGCAAAGAACGGCTATTGATACACGTTGACAAACAGAATTGCCGCGGTTGGTTGGGGAAAATCTTTCTAACCATGGGGAACTTTCGGTATTCTAACAAAGATTGTCGGATGCTGAAGGTATGTTGACTGCTGACTCATTGTCAATCCAATTGCTGCAGAGGCCTATCTAGCTTATTAGCTATCCTGTTTAGAATGCTGTTGCTACTCCTGCGCACTCAGTCAAGCAGTGAGGTGAGGTGGGTGAGCCGTCTGTGCGCGCCTCGGAAAATATAGACGATGCGCTGCTGAAATGGGGTAGTCTCAAGATTCTCAACAGCATCCTAAAAGCATTATTGTATTGAATGCGCAAGGCATTGTAAGATCGCTGAGTATATCTACCCCAATACCTAATGTACTTACCTATTTCATTTTTATACAAGTATATTTCCAGGGCACTGTTGGGTTTCGCGACGTGGATTTAAACAGCGTGTTCCATAATTACCCGACCTGGCACTCTACAGGGCGGTTGGTCCACCGTCCGAGCCTGATTTACAATGGGACCACCGTCTTCTGCATGCAGATCTCTGTGTCGATTCGTAACACGTAAAGCCTAACAAAATTCTTTTAGGCTTTACGTGTAGCTGATGAAATAACGCCCCAAAAGTATCTGCCATGCTGGAATACTCTTCTAAATAGGGAAATTGAAATCATTTATTTCAGATTTACATCCATATTTGTTATCTCTACAGTTCCCGTTTAGGGCCACACTAAGGTCTTGTTTAGACTCGTGTAACTTGTCAAATGTTTTAACTAGGGCTATCATTTTGATGTCAACTTTTAGCTGATATCCTGTTCTATCATTTCACAATAAAAAAAATACAGTTCAACGACCTCGTTTTCTAAAAAAAAAGATAAAATGTAAAAAAAAGTAAATTTTAGAAAGACAAAGTAATTATCGAGTAATTGTGGAAGATTCTTTATGACATTTATGCTTCAAATGTATGTCCTAATTCCTAAGCTATCGAATGATTAATATTTTTTAGATGTGCGATAGGTAAAAGCGCAGATAATGGTACATTAACCAAGTGCAGTAGTGTATGGCACCATAAAACTTTGAAAGGTTGCAGTTTTAAAATGATTGAGAAAAAACATAGGTATGGGGGGTGATACGTCGATAAAATTCATCGTACTATACGTGGTTAACGGCTTCACTATACGTGGACAAACACATTGTATAAAATATTTAAATTGCCTCCATCATTTCGTCTTTGTTTAACTGTCATGATATTAGTTTTTTTCTATATTAATTTTCAAATTTTTACTATTTAACCACTTTATTACTGTTTCTAATGTCTTGGATATTTCATTTTCATATGTTTCTGCTTTGCAAGAGAACATTATAGTACTGTCATCAGCAAAAAGAACGATTGAATACTCGTTTGCTTGTGGTAAATCATTAATATAAATAATAAAGGTCCTAAAACGCTTCCCTGAGACACATTTTTAATTTTCATAGTCGCCACGTTCGCATAGTACATCACTTTATCCCGAGTTGATTCCCCATTTCAGAAGGTTGTCTTTAGATCGAAACATATGATTACAAACAACGCAACATATGATGGACTGTTCCCTGTGTCCAACTACGTGCACTGTAGAAGACCTCATAAAAGCTACCCCGGGGTTAGAGTGGCAAGATATTGGCAAAATATTATTTAGTCATGATCCCTTTACACGATAAGAAGAAGAAGACTTTCATAGTTATCTGTTTACTCAGAAATTGCAATTTTTTGGACTTTTACATGAAACGTAAACCTCGCGCGCTAGCGAACTGCCCGCGTGCTTGTTAAGTTATTAGCCGAGTAAAAGGTTGCGCAAAACATATATTAAGAAAGATTTTTAAAAATAACATTCTAATAAGATATTTACAGATAATATATGCAGGAACCCTACAAACATTAGAATGTAGACCCAGACTGAGAGAGGTGATGTGTTTCTGGGTAGACCCAGAAATAGATAAATAGGAAAAGATAACACTGTTTTTTATTTCAAAAACTTATATCTACCAGCAAGTATCATATTTTTTTCCTAAAATCAGTAAATAACGTACCAGCCCATTTTATACTTAATCTATATCGGCGTTAAATTGACTCGCATAACATGGGTCGCTTTATGCCCTAGTTTTAAAATCTATTATTGATTGGCCTACAGTTCCCATCACAGTGTGACAATGTGTAGGGGGGTGAGAGAAAGGTATGGGATAGGACTCAGTTCTCGTCCTCCAAGTTCACGTCGTTGTCCAAGTTACAGTGCACTGGTCACTCGCATTAGCTTGGTAACTGTTTCAGACACACCAGTTATTAGAGAGTTTTGGAGCGTAGTACGGACTATATATATCATGGGCCCGAGTGCTCCAGAGAGTCTTCGTCGGTCAGAGTGAAACCGCAAGGGGACCCGCAGGACTCTCAGCTCTGGCTTGTCTTAATTGGCCGTCCGGAGGCGTCACAGCTATATGCTCCAGGGGTGGAAGTGTTAAAGGGAATAACGCCGCGAATAACTTTGGAGAAAGCGCAGAACACATCTCGACACCTCTTAGCCGGTCAAGCCGGTGTTGCGCCTGGCCGTCCTTACGATGGCGCATTAGGTCTGGTGCTTTCATTTACCTATCCTCGCTTAGCGCAGACATCGTCAATTTTCTGTTCGTTCTTAACAAACACATTCCTCGTTACGCATCCTCGTACATAGAATTTTGGTGGAAACGCAGTCTAACTCACAAGTTATCTGGCATACGGCAAACGTGACCCGACCAGTCCCAAATCAGCTGTATGGCTGTTTCAGCCACGTTTAAGTTTTGGAGCGTATTAGATCCGGGCTATATAATAAATAAAATTCGTACATTATTTTAGATTGAAAATATAGACGTCTTTAATTGTAATTGTTTAAAATATTGCATTTGGTGGTATAGTATAGTATCTGGGTGGATCAATTTAATCCAGATCTCTCACGGTAACCGACACCTCATAGCAAAACACGGTGTACCCGCGGTCCACGAGGTGCAGGCGGTGTATCAGGGTCCCAGCAGCGTGCCAGGCCGGCACGCTGTGACTGACCTTGTTCACATCTATTCCTTTAAAAGTGCTGTTGCCCTGGAAAACGATTTATTATAAGAATATACACTTACAAATAATCTTGAAACTTTCGGCAAAAATTCAGCTTAAAACATGGCATCTATGAAATAATTCTTCTAACGAACCGTCGTTAATGTATAAATAATCCTTGTGCCCCCATGGAAAATAGGCGCAATCATAAGACGTCGAGTTGCGGAAACCAAGCCCGTGTAAACCTATAAAATCCTTATGTCTAATCAATCCGTGTATCGTAGTCTACCCAACTACATTGGAGCGCCACGCTTGACGTGGCCCTTAGCGTGGTCCTACTCCACAACCCAGAAACACAAAGAGCGAGGAAGATAGGAAACATCATCACCAAAAGGCTGCCACGTACCTTCGTCAGCTGACACTTGTTCTTGGTGTACTTGATATTGGTGAGCACCAGTATAGCCTGTCCGCCCAAACTGCGGCAAGTCAGCTTCTCCACGGTAAACTTCAGCTGTCGATGCCCGGACTCGTCCACACTGTACGATTCCAAGTTGAGCTGGAATGTAGAAATGGGCGAGCCAAGTTTTTCTTTTCGTACTTGGTTACATCTTCTTCTTAAACCATTTGAGTAAAAATAAAGACGTTGAGCACGAACAGTTTTGTACATTTACCCACCAGTTCCTCATCATCATCCTCCTAGCGTTTGTCCCATACCGTAATTAACAGGCTCCGCTTTCCTACTTTTCTCCTTCCACTTTACTCTATCCTGGACGTCGTTCTCCGCTAACCCACAGGCGTTCAAATCTTTGGCGATGACATTGGGCGACCGCTGCCTTTGTTTGCCCTTCCTGTTTGGGCCTGCTAAGAGCTCTGTTGCCTAAGTATTCAGACGGTCTTTTTTTGACCCGCTAGTCCTATCTGTACGAAATATCATTTAATGAATTGTCGTTTGAAGCGACTGCTTTTCGGTGAAGGAAGACATCGTGAGGAAACCGGACTAATCCCAATAAGGCCTATTTTACCCTTTGGGTTGGAATCAGATGGCAGTCGCTTTCGTAAAATCTAGTGCCTACGTCAATTCTTGGGATTAATTGCCAAGCGGTCCCCATGAGCCGTGGCAAAATGCCGGCACAACGCGAGGAAGGTGACCCGGCAGTTCGTATCTCTACGTGCGTTATTATACTGCTGTCACGCCTATGATACTGGAGGTGAATGCCACTGTGCGAGTGGGAAAGCAATTTAATTATGCGTGTGCGATAGAAAAGGCAGGTGCGATAGAAAATGTACAAAATTCGTCGTGCTTAGCAACCTTATTTAGTATAGTGAACGGTCTCAGTGTAAGGCCATGCTGTTGGGCGTGCAGAGGGGCGGGGTGTGCGGCGTGTATGTTAAACAAGTTCAACCGTATAGGAGCGGCCTTAGTGCACGCTGCTCACATCACTTGTGAGCCCGACGCCACGCTGCACGCCCCGCCTAACGCTCCGCTTCGAGCGTCCACTCAGGCCTTACACTCAGTGGCGAGCGAGCAGTGGCGCGGGCGGGGCGCGGCGTTGCGTCAAGCGTCCAAGGGATTGGAGTAGCGTCCACTGAGACCACTCGCATTGTGTATGCATCAATTAGTTTTTAGTTGATATCCTCACGTCAATGAAAGAAACTTCTTTGAGTACGGCGCTGGTCCCGCTGATATAATTGTGGCCCTTCAGTTTATAAAGCTTGTAGTCGTATAATAATATCGGTTTTTTAGGATAAGGGGGCTTTGGGTCACGGCAATTTGTTATGTTGTCGAGTAATACCTCGAACTTTCCCTGAAATGTTTTACTTAAATCGAGTTATGGAGTAATTATTAGTTAAACACTTTATTGAACAGAACAAGTACATGAGAGATAATATGTGTACAAAGGCGAATATATCCCCTTAAAGATATCTTCTGGCTAACCTTTAATAAAAATAGTAATTTAATGGCATCTTTACACGCTAGCCCAGTTCTGCACCAGCGAGATGGCCATGCGATGGTTATGGTTCTTCTAGACGATGGCCCAACGAGGTGGCCATGCGATGGTTGAGAGCCTGTACTACGGATTGGGCCATGTGTAGATGCGTACGCACCATCGCTAGGTACCTTTGATGTGCGGACGAAAAATCGACACCGTGGCCATCCCATCACCATCCCGCCGCGCCATAAGCCATCCGACACCACTACCGTCTCTACACGCTGGCTCATCTAAGTGGACCAGTATAATGGCCCATCGTGTAGACGAGCCATAATTAATCAAGAAGGCAATCTTTTCTTGAGTCATACAAATCCAGCCGTCGCCATAAAAGTGGAGTTACGCTCTCATTCTAAAAAACGACATTCTTAAATAACATGGAATTTTATATGAACATTCAATTAACATATAACTATGTCAACTGAAATAATTGTCATAGTAATGAAATGACGAAATAGTTTATTAATGCATGTGGAGAATGGGTACATACATTTCAGGATGACACAAAATCACATGGTATAATAGGCCTAGCGGTAAAAGCGTGTGACATTCATCCGGAGGTCGCAGTGTTTCAAACCCCGGCTCGTAGCAATGATGTACGAAGTATCATTTGATATTTACCAGTCGCTTTTCAGTGAAGGAAAACATCGCGAGGAAACCGGACTAATCCCAATAAGGCCTAGTTTACCCTCTGGGTTGAAAGGTCAGATGGCAGTCGCTTTCGTAAAAACTAATGTATACGCCCATTCTGGGGATCAGTTGCCAAGCGGACCCCAGATTTCCATGAGCCGTGGCAAAAATGCCGGGTCAACTCGAGGAAGATGATGATTAAAATAATTTAACTCTTGGAAAGATTCGAGCAATTTTTCATTTTAATATATTTAATATGTCTCACGAAAGTTTTGTTATTAAAATTAAAATATTTTCTGAAAATTAATTTAATTTGTTCTAATACTTTTATTGCATCATTAGTGTTATTTCAGAGTCTCGTTTAAAATGATATCGAAGATTCGATTGTATGGCGACGTCTACGTTCGTGTGACTGTAAACGTAGACGTCCACAGGGCCGCATCGCACGCATCGGACGTATCGCACGCAACGGACGTATCGCACGCAACGGGTTTTAGTATTCTTTGTATAGTGGACAAGTACAAGTGCGTCCACTGATCCGTTGCGTGCCATTGACATATACCTAAGGACGGGCCTTAGGGGCACTAAGAACGGTGCTAGTTCAGTGGTGTCAATCACGAATTTGAGCCAGTCGTGCAGTCTAACGCAACTAGTTGCGACCAATCGCGCGCGTGATGCTAGAGCAATACTCATCAACCAATCACGTTGTGGCGTTAGACTGCATAGGGCCGCTGTACTGGCCCCATTCTTATTGCCCGTAAGTCATGTCCTTAGATACATGTCAATGTCGCATGCGATTCGTCCGATGCATGCGATGCGGCCGTATTTATGGACGTCGACCTTCAAGAATATCTGGTAGATAAATACGATTAGCTGAGAAAAACACTTACATTTCTACCATGGCCGTCCCGAAATGGGAAAATTAAAATGCCAACTAAAAGCCAAGCACCACGCATTTCTATCAAATATAATGACACACTATATACCTGAGTACGGGCAGTTAGTTAAACAATGTTCGGTTATCTCTTGTTATGATTGCAGTATGTAGATGATCATCAAACGCAATTATAATCGAATTTATGCGTGATTCACAACGTAAACGTCGTTGAAGAGTTCTGTTCTGATAATCATCAGCAGTTCCACTTCATCAAATGTCACTTATAAACTCAAATAGATATCATACATTAAATATATAGTCACCAAGTCCACCAGTGGCCGAGGCGGGAATCGAACCCGCATCTTCAGCTTACACGGCTAACGTCCTGACCACTAGACCACCCGGCCACGGCGGTACCCGTCTCAAATTCTCTGGTGTATACTATTTTTTAAAGGCTAGGCGCATTTGACCAACTCTAAGGGCAAGCAATGTGTGCTTGCCACCGGTGAACTTGGTCAATTTTTTTTAAGAGTATGATATCTATTTTAGTTTATAATTTATGTATAGTAGTGTGACTACTTAAAAAAATCAGTACAGCAATTTTGCCGTACACCCGGACGCAAAATTGCATGAAAACTGTTAATGAATTCTATTCATAATTTCACAGCTCTCTGTACCTACAGCAAGCAGCAAAATTGCATGTAGAAATTATGAATTTTATTTATTCATCGTATGGCGGTTACACACTGGTTACATACCTATATATACAAAAAAAACTTAATTCAAAATTTACATTTCTGCAAATAAGTATTCGCTTATCTTTTGTCAGGTGTTTAAAAGGTGTTGTATTTCGTGACGGGACACTCGAATACCATGAGCTGCACCGTCTGCTCTGGGTGTCCGCATTCGCACGCCGCCGACTCGCTCCACCTCCACTTGTGCCAGAGGTACGCACAGGTTACCGAAGCCAGTTCTGAGGCAGTTAAGTCTGCACCATATTTCTCGGCTTTCCGTGAACCTTTGAGGCCGTTTCCATGGGTTCAACTCAAAAATGGTGTTGTCTACACTGTGCTGAGCTTCCCATTCTCTCATCCATGCTTGGTTGTCCTGATGTGATGGGTTATGAGTGTGAAAGATTTTGGCCGGTGGGTTTCGAGACTTGAGTCGGGTGTTTTGAAGACTGCTCAGGTTCTTATGTAACAGCAGTGAAGAATTTTGTGACCTCTTTCACCATGCACTTTTGCAGCTGACGGTACATATTAACTGACTGCTAATAGTAGGTAGGTAATCACTAATCATTATATCATTACTGATCAGATATGTACCTATTTACTACCTAAAAAAACCACGAGTGAACAGAACGAAATTTATATAGCGAACATTATAATTATTATATAATAACTATATTTGCGACTAGAAACTAATAAGTAGATATTCGATAGATAGTCGATTTTTACGTGCGCCAATGACAGTATGGTTCGACCAGTTTTAATTTTATATCAAATTTTGGATACTGATAGCACCATTGTAAGTAGGTAGTTGTAGTAACAATTCTTAATTTTCTCCTATTTTATTTAGGTGTTTTTTTATTATTATTATAAGTTGATCGCCGATTGGCCCTAGTCACACCTGATAGAAAGTGAAGACAGGGCCTAAGAAGGAGCTCACCAGTTCAGTAGTAGCCTATTCACTCTTTACTAAGCTTTGAAGAGACCGAAGTCATATTTATCAAGGAATACAGATCTGATGGCGGGAGCGCATTCCATTATTTAGCCATCCGTACCAAAAATCGTTTCATGCGAACAAAAGGACGAACGGGTAAAGAGTATTCGTATTTTCGACTTTTAAATCTGATCTTTATCTGGAACTGAGACATGCGAGGTAGTTGATATTGAGGGTTATGATTCAAATCATCCTGTTTTTTCTAGGACACCACTGCGTGTTTAATCCGTCGAGTCGAACCTCACATAATCGAGTGGTGTTTGATTGGTCGATGAGATCTAGAAATGGGACATCAGGTCATGCTGAACGTGCTAGTTGTCCAGAATGAGCTTTTTTATATTTTTATTTTATCCAGGAATTATCCATTTGTTTTAACTTGTGAAACGGCCCAGCATTCGCCTTTCCAGCTTCTAAAATGTCTCTATAATCATCAGCAACAGTCATCACACCATCAACAAACGTATTTTTATAGATAGTCAGCATATTTTAAGGGAAACTGATTCTTACATTCAATGCTCCTGTACCATTAAAAATGGAATAGGAGATATGCAAATGCATCTCTTTAGGCCTTCGGCAGCTGTCTCTGCCTAAGGGTTTTTATTACTGATGGCTCGCTTCATGTGAACCTAAGTATTATATACCAAGTCTCGGGTGGCCCCACTAAGTAAATCTCCCACTGTCCCTCAATTGGAGTTTTCTGCTGCTCTACTTTTAGCGCAATTGGCAAGTAGAGTCAGTATTTAATGATAGAGTTTTTCATAAAATATATCTCTATAGTGACTGCCAAATTGTTTTGTAGTGGATCAAGTCAGGGGCGGTAAAGTACAGTCTTTGTAAAAAATAGTGTCAAACAAATTGTAGAGCTTACTGAAAAATCACAATGGTTATATGTCAGGTCAAAGGATAATCCTGCTGTCTAACACACACAGTACAGGAGCATTGAATGTGATCTATGGTGGCATGGACCTGGACCCTGGATCTAATATTTGTAATATAAATTATACACATACAAATTTAGAAGAATTTAATTATGACAATGTTATGACACATGGTGACCCACATGGTGCTTCATCAGGTAAGTCTTCTGACGATGTGGAGGGAATTTCGTGCCCTACCACTAATTTGTTTATTTATTTATTTAATCTTTATTGCACAAAAGAAAAACAATCTTATAGTACAAAAGGCGGATTTAATGCCACGAGGCATTCTCTACCAGTCGACTTTAAGGCTAAGCAGATGTAGACTAATGTAGAGCCTCTAGATTTATTAAAACACTATTCTATTTATTAAAAAAAAAATATATATAAACTAGAACATATAAAAAAGAAAACAAAAGTTAGTCACCGGGCGAGATTCGAACCCGTAACACTCGTTTCTAGCCGTCCGCGTCTTAACCCGCTGGACCAGACGGACAGTGGCCGGCAGCACGAAATTAGCGACCATATTCTGCGTCGAAAGAAAAATGCATAAAAACTCGAAAACACGCGTTTTCCCAAACATAAGACTAATCTAGATCGATTGTATACCCCCAAAAACCCCCATATACCAAATTTCAGCGAAATCGTTAGAGCCGTTTCCGAGATCACAGAAATATATATACATATATATATATATATATCTATATATATATATATGAAAATAAACTAACTTATCTATTAAATAAAACTAAATTAAAACTAAAAACTAATACTAAATAAAATTAAAATATGTCTAAAACTAACTATATGTATATATATATATAGGTTGTCTGGAAGAGATCGCTTTATAGCGATAAGTCCGCCTGTTGTTACCTACTAATTTAAGTCCTGTCTTTGTTTGTAATATGTGTTTTTCTTTAGTAGTGCACAATAAAGAATTTTATTATTATTATTATTATATATATATATATATACAAGAATTGCTCGTTTAAAGGTATAAGATTTTATCATAACTGCTTGAACAAAGACAACAAAATAACAAGGAGTAACTTAACTGCAAGGGAATGCGTGGCCCCAATGGCCCCATGATGGAAATTGGCAATACAGGCAGAGCATTTTAGTAAAAGAGTCCTGTTTTCTAAAAATAAACCGGTGAAAATTAGTGACCAATTAGCATTTATAAATAAAAAATACAATACAATTGTAAAGTTGGAATGACAGTGAACTTTGAAGTAAATATGGGATATTATATTGCTTAAAGCCGTTGCTGTTAATATTATGATAAACTACAAAAAAAATAACGTTAGAAAACTGAGGGATTCAGATCGAAGGTCATTGGTGTTGGGGAGCCCCTTAAATGAGGATGTGATGTATGTATTGGGAAGCAATATAGGCTCATATTACGGTGACGTTATTTCTATTTCTTCATTTGACGACCGGTCTGGCCTAGTGGGTAGTGACCCTGCCTACGAAGCCGATGGTCCTGGGTTCAAATCCTGGTAAGGGCATTTATTCGTGTGATGAACATGGATATTTGTTCCTGAGTCATGGGTGTTTTCTATGTATTTAAGTATTTATAAATATTCATATATTATATATATCGTTGTCTAAGTACCCTCAACACAAGCCTTATTGAGCTTACTGTGGGACTTAGTCAATTTGTGTAAGAATGTCCATTTTATATTTATATTATATTTATATTTCTAAAGGTTATTTTAATCCTTCTTGTAGTGTTTGTGTAATTGTGCTATAGTAGGAATGACGTAGTCTCGGGTTCACGGGTGGTGGGGCGACAGTCACATGAGAGCCGTTGGCGAGAGCGGACGTGTCGATCCCAGGTACTGGTGACGTAACGAGCCGTATACTTATTCCCCTGTGTCTGAGCACTACACTTCTCTCACCGTTACCAACACATCGTAACAAAAGACGGTGTAGCCACGGTCCACGAGGTGTACGCGATGCATCAGGGTCCCTACAGCGTGCCAAGTCGGCAAGCGGTGGGAGATCTTGTTAATGTCTATTTCTTTGAAAGTGCTGTTGCCCTGGAAAGAGTTGTTTTAGGAATATATTCAATTACGTAACCTTAAGCAGCTCACCATAAAATTGGCAGTCAAATTTAAATCAATGGTATTAGAAAATTGAACTTGTACAGTCAGTATCAAAAGTAGCGGATCAAACAACGATTCAAAAATATCTACCATTCTGTAACCGCTTAGCAGAAAGTGATGGTTCTATATGTAGAACAATTAAGGTAGCAAAAGATATAACTTTGAACGTGAATTTTAAACATTTATCTATATTTGGAAATGTTAACCGGAATATCAGATACTTTTGGCACGTTCTTCCAATACTATTGATACTGACTGTACTTTTTAAACTATATTACATTATATAATTAGGTAATTAGCAGGTACTAGTATTAAGACCCTGGAACGCTACGGGTAATCTATAATTGTATAATTGACAATTGTTTGTAAAAATTGACTTAAAAATATGTACATGTCACGAGTAATGTTAGAAGCTTAATAAAAATCAAGTTTATTCTGGTATATACGTACAACATAGTATTTCCCACGCCTTTTGGGTAATGTCCGAAAATTTTAAGAGCATTAATTTGTACCCGGCATTTATCTGCATAAATAAATAAATAAATAAATATTATAGGACATTATTACACAAATTGACTAAGTCCCACAGTAAGCTCAATAAGGCTTGTGTTGAGGGTACTTAGACAACGATATATATAATATATAAATATTTATAAATACTTAAATACATAGAAAACACCCATGACTCAGGAACAAATATCCATGCTCATCACACGAATAAATGCCCTTACCAGGATTTGAACCCGGGACCATCAGCTTCGTAGGCAGGGTCACTACCGACTAGGCCAAACCGGTCGTCATACATCTAAGTTTACCCAACATTGGGAGGGTAATGTCAGAAGTGATGATGCAACATAACATTACCCAGCCAAGCCAGTGTTGAAGACCTAGATGTGTAAGGGTAAACACCGAATACAGTTTAATGTTCTTTAAATTTTCGTACTTTACCCAAAAGGCTAGGGTAAAACTAGTTACACCGGGGTACACTTGAGTTTAATTAATCTTTATATATATATATACACATATCAAGGAACGCTGGTGGCCTAGCGGACGTTGCGCATTCAAACCCCGGCCCAGACTCGTACCAATGAGTTTTTATGAGAATAAATACTATCTTCGTATTGTTGTTAAATGAATAAAATGCTGCCACATACCTTCGTCAGCTGACAAGTGTTCCTGGTGTACTTGATATCGGTGAGGCCCAGGATAACCTGTCCGCTCAAACTGCGGCAAGTAAGCTTCTCCACGGAAAATTTCAGTTGTTGACGCCCGGAGTCGTCCACACTGAACGTTGTTAATTTGAGCTGGAACGTATAAATGGGTGACTCAAGTGTTTATTTTCCCCTTACCCACCTTGCCCTACTTGCTTACATCTCTTTGGCTACTATTAAAACCCATCTGCACTGCTAGCAGGACTTACCGCGACGGGTACGAGTAGAGACAGATTGGCGTGACTTGACGCGTGTTGGCAGCACAACTTACGCTTGGGAGCCGCGACAAACTCGCGATGACGTGTACGCATGAACCTTAAGTGTAAGGCCTCAGTGGACGCTCGAGTTGGGCGTGCAGCGGGTCTGGGCGTGCGGCGAGCATGTTAAACAAATGCAAACGTATAGGAGCGGCCTTAGTGCACCGTGCTCAAATCACTTGTGAGCCTGATGCCACGCTGCACGCTCCGCTTCGAGCGTCTACTCAGGCCTTACACTAACGATCAATCGATATCTGTTGCGTTCGCAAAAGCGGTTTGACATATATTTGTGGAGCATTTTTTTTTAAAGTCAACACTCACGATCGTTTCAAGCTACTGTAAAGGGTTACGGTACGGGGTACAGGGGTACGGGCTTGTATATATAATACAAGTATTCAAAAGTAATCAATACGTCATGAACCGAACATGATGGATAAGGCCGTGAAATGGTATACCATGGTAAAATATATTTTAAAGATGTTTTTTTGAAAGTAGCAGATTAAGAGCTATATTTTAAAGGGACATCTCGTCAACGTGCCGACAAGCACTTACTTGGTCTGTCACTTGACACTCTTGACAGAGGCACCTAGCGACCCACCATGTAAACCACTTTCACTGCGGCTACCGTGTATCTTAGGAAATAGTCGGAATGCAAGCCACCAGGCTTTAAACGCTAAGCAATCCACCTATCTGCGCGGACGTAGCCTTAATACCTCGAGTCAAGACTCTGGCTTAGCTAAATTCTTCATTTTTTGTTTTGACGGCCTGTCTCGCCTAGTAGGTAGTTGACCCTCCCTATGAAGCCGATGGTCTCAGGTTGAAATCCAGGTAAGGGCATTTATTTGTGTGATGAGCACGAATATTTGTTCCTGAGTCATGAATATTTTATATGTACCTATTTATTTATATAAGTATGTACATCGTCACCTCGCACCCATAGTATAAGCTTTGAAAGTGAGTGAAGAGCGTCTAATCTTGTATATAAAGGTAACCAGTAGTAGTAAAGGGCCACAGTGGCGAGCGACGAGCAACGCGTTCGACGGGGCGTGCAGCGTTCCGTTGAGCGTCCAAAGGAATTGGGCCGCGTGCAGTGTGACCGCTCGCATATGTTTGCATTGATTGGTTTTTAATTTGTACCCTTACGTTATTGAACGAGACTTTTTGGAGTACAGCACAGCTCCCAGTGATATATTTGCCGTCCTTTAGATTAGAAAGCTTGATCTTGATTTTTAATAGCGGTTTTTTAGGGAAAAGTGGTTGTGGGTCGCGGCACTCTGTGATGTTGTCAAGTAGTACCTCGAACTTTCCCTGAAAAGTTTTACTTAAATTTAATCATTTAGTTTTGGCATTAAGACTAAATCGGAGATGACGGGACCACCTTCAGTGGCGTAGCTAGCATGGGTGGCACCCGGTGCGGAAATTATGGGTGGCACCCGGTGCGGGAATTGTTGGTGTCACCCAAAATACAATCAAAATTGTAAAATGTATAAAAAAGTAATAGTAATTTATGTTTAATATTCCATAGCTCAGAATTTCCTCCATCGCTTTCATTTTAGATTCCATGACCTTTCAATACTCCTAACAAGCTGGCGGGGGTTCCCTCTGCGTGCGTTCTATGACACGGGCAAGGACAGCATCCGCTCACACACTCACATGCGACCTTACCAGCTAAGCAGAATATGATCAGGAATATACTGTCAAAATCTCTAGAGTTCCTCGTGGGCACGTTGTATATTATTTTCATAATGGCGGTTGTGCAATCTGCCACAGTTTTAAGAATTTGTATAGGTGGCACTACTGATGTTCACGGTCGGGTGTCACCCCTAAATGGGGGCGGACTCATGTTATACGTAGGTAATATAGTCGGACACCAGCAATGAGTAATCGTTATCTCACTAACGTCCAGGCCTCGTATAGGTATGTAGTAGGTTTACATATCATTTTCCAGTATCAGTAAAGGCATTAGCTTATTCGATAGATTAATAAGTATGGTGAGCTTGACGACAACTATACTTGAATGTTCATGTCCAATTTCATGTTATTCCAGATTATTAACTTTGATTGTATGGAGGCGACTAAGTTCGTGTGATTTATCTGAGACCTACGATCCGCTGAGAAGAAATACTTACATTTTTACCATAACCGTACCAAAATTGGCAAATGAAAATACCAACTAAAAACCAAGCACCACGCATTTCGATGAAAGATAATGCTTTATACCCGACTACAGGCAACTACAAAACAATATTAAATGATCTACAGTTTTAACTATATCGTCTATATCATGATAAAACCCTATTAAAATCGAATTTATTTGTGATCCACACCGGGCCGGCTGACGTCGCGACGAGCGCTCGAAAATGTGCTCTGGAGTGTTAACGTACCTACCGCAAAATGTGCCCAAATAGTGTCGAAAAGTAGCCTTTAGAATCCAACTCGAGAAGACTACATTATAATCCCTCGAGAATGTTTACCCTCCAAAAAGAAAATTAGGTAGTATATGGAACTCCGATTAGTACAATAATTTTTATATTGTAGTCGTTGATATACTGGCTGATTTAAATAAGACAGTTTAAGAAACTTAACACTTTAACTTAATTGTATTACTTGTGTTGTGTCATTGGTGTGGTCGTTGCTACACAGACACATTTTTTGCCTTTAATGTTAGTGATAATTGCTCGTAAACATTAATTAATTTTCTTGTGTACACGAGAAGCTCTAAACAGATTTCTATGTCTAGAGAAAAGATTCTATGCTTCAGATTTCTATGCTTACCGAACAATGACATTAGGATAATCCCATTGGTCCGTTTTCATAACTATGGTTTTCGTAACTGGCTGCCAAAGAAGATTTATTTTACGCGCTCCAAATTCAAAGACAATTTTTTTAGAAGTTATTTAAGAAAAAAGGCAAAAAGTTACCATTCCCCCTTATGATCTCCGAAACAAAATTTTTAATATAGGTCTAAATTTTTTCAGAAGTCTACACTCTAGCGTGAGTCGGACTTAAGAACAAAAAATGCGGTTAGGCTGTTTTAAGGAGACATTCGCAATGGTTTACGTGAAACGTGATGTGATGGACAACTATTGCGAAGGCCGAGCTCCGCGTAAGGCCGAAGGGAAAGGCCTAAAGCGAGTCCGAAAATCGAGTTGCGGAAGGTTAGTGCCTAAACATAGAACAATAGTACAAGTACGGAGGCCAAAGGCCGAGCTCCGCGTATTGCCGAAGGCCTGAAGGTTCTGACAGGTGCCTGCTTCCTTCAAATTTAAAGTACTGCTAATGCGGAGCCGAAGGACGAGCCTCGCGTAGGGCCTAAGGCAAGAAGCATCCAGGAGAGGCGCGCCCACACGTGAGATCAAAGGCCGAGCAAGGAAGATTAGTGATTGAACACGGAATAATTGTACAAGTGTCTTAATGCGACGGCCAAGCTCCTCGTAAAGCCGAAGGCTTGGAGCGGCGAACAGGTGCAAGCTTCCTGCAACTTTCACAAGTATCTTAATCGCAAAGACTGAAGGTGGAGCACCGCGTATGGCAAAAGATTCGATGCGTCTGAGAAATGTGCGCATTTAGTGTTCAAGCGAGAGTTGAACTTACGAAAAACAAAGCAGTTAGGCTATCAAACACAGCCGCAATGGCACTTGTAGCTGTGCATAGGCCTTCGCAATCAAAATAGGAAAACACGCACCTGTCGGTAGCCTGTGACTCTAACGCAGCCCTGGGCCTTCGACCTTTGCATAAAGATATTAGTATAAACCAACCAAATATATTTGTGTGAAAATCCGGCCCTGTTTTTTACCTGCTCCTCGAGAAACATAACATTGCTTCCTTGGCGCTAGCTAGCCGTGCGCTCGCATTACCAGTGCAAGCGAGGTCTTCGAATACGTATCTTTGTTTCGGATTGCAGTGTCACAAGTTAAGCTGGTTTGAGAGCGTTTAGTCGCCTGCCTTAGACGCACCAATAGAGATCAGACAGCTATTCTGTTAGAATTCTGTATTAGTTCATAATGAATCTTATTCCGTGCTCAATAGAGTAGTAATTGAATAAACGCTACCTATGCGGCTTGACCATTTTTTCATAGTGGCACGCGCCTTTGCGGTTTTTAAACAATAGATAAGACGATAATCCGTAGAAGCTCACGGAGGAAAATAGAAACTATACTATTGTTCTGTATTTGAGCACTACATTTCCGCAGCTCGGACTTTGGCATTTGCAGCGTGCACGTGCACGCGCCGTACGTTTGAATCCGCCGCGACTGTAGATTCTAATTCTAAAGCGTTCTCTGAAGAGATGAAAGTATTTCACTAGGCTCACTTAGGATCGTAGACAATCGTTATTTCTTTATTTGAGTTATTTTGCGCCAGTTTTGTATATTTATTTTGGCAAACAGTGACCTCAAACAAGAGCCATCGTAAAATATTGATGAAAAATCACACATTTAATTTTTTTACAGTTTGTTACAATCCCACGTACATATTTTATTTTAAAATGACTAACTTAAACACCGTGCATAAGGTTCATTTTAGCTCAGAATGCGTCGTTTCTAGCGCAAAATTGAAGCCATTTCTATCAGCGTACATTAAATTTTGAGTAATTGCTTCTCTCTTCTAAACATAGATAAGTATCAACACTATGCACATAAATATTATAGTTGCAGAATTATAAACCACCGTGCTTAGATTGTTTTGTACATCTGATGTTGGATCTGACAGTTACGGGCTTTTAAAGGCGTTTCGCTCACATTTCATGTCAAAAAACTTCGTTCTTTTGAACGTCGTTATGTGATGTCGCACTTGGCCGTTTTTTAGTTAGGCAGTATTTTATACCGTGTCCTTTACGCCTTTTGCGTATGTAGATGATGTAATTATAAAAACAAAACGATTGTGTGTACTGCCATGATGTGGGTATGCCAAGTCCATAGTTATAATATCATTGTTACCAACTGTTAATAGTAGGTACCTAATCATAAACTCATTACTGATCAGATATATTATGTGTATGTTTTTTAATACCCAAAAAAGTGAACAAAACAAAATTATAATTATTGTATAATAACTATATTTGCGACTGAAAGTGATATATTTCATATTTAAGTACGCTAAAGGCAGTATGTTTCGATCGGTAGTCATTTTAATTGCAATATTTTATCAAATTTTGGAGAGTGATAATACCGTTGTAAGTAGGTAGTCATAATTATATATTTTCTCTTATTTTGTTAAGATTACGTATTCATATTTTTCCTATATGTCTTTTTGTACATATAGCAGATAAACACAAACACAAGGGGTAACTTGGCGGCAAGAGCGTGCGACTTTCAATCCGGAGGTCGCGGGTTCAAACTCCGGCTCGTACCAATGAGTTTTTCGGAAATTATGTACCAGATATATTTTGGTATTTACCAGTTGCTTTTTGGTGTAGGAAAACACACTAAGGAAACCGGAGTAATCCTAATAAGGCCTAATTTTCCCTTTGGGTTGGGAGATCAGATGGCAGTCGCTTTCGTTAAAATTACTGCCAACGCCAATTCTTGAGATTGGTTGCCAAGCGAGCCCCAGGCTCCCATTTAGGCCACAGTTAGGCTGCCTTCCCACCAACGATATATATAACTTCGTATAAGATAAATCCCATCAAAATCATTTTCATTAAAATGTGGCCAAGACGAAACCATAAGGCTCGCACTGTCTTAAAGTTATCAGATTTCTTGTGGAGCCAAGCTTCTAGCTCTACAAGCCCTAACTTCAAAAACTCTTCACCTTAGTTAAATTATATGGCTTGGCCATCATCGCGTTGGCTGGGCATCTTTTGTACAGTCTGCTTTTTTTACGGATGCCTCATATAAACTACAAACCCTTTTTCCCCCTAACGCCATTTTCTTCCTCCTTTTCACCCTTACGGAGTGATTTTGGGGTTGAGAACTATTCTATATAAGGATATAGAATAGTCTTCAACCCCAAAATCACCCACGGGGCCTAGTACTTGCCCCGTAACAAAAACTATCGACATACCAAATTTCAACTAAATCGGTTCAGCTTCCAACACAAGCCTCCTTTGGCCTTTGGCTTTGTCAGTCGGGTAAAACATCAAATGTATATTTCAGACAAAATTTGAGGTGGTTCTAGAAAACGCGACAGAATGCAGCAGACCACAGCCCCCGTTCGCCAAGAAAAGGATCTGGTTCGCCAGCTTCAGCATTCGCAGACTGAGGAACACGACCTTTCTCAGCGGACATCACAAGATGTTGGCAGATGTGCCTTTTAAAAACGTAAATATATTTTTTCATATTACTTATAAAATATTATTAGGTACGTGTAGGCGGTGCTGTCCGTTAATCCTAAATTTCGACATCCTAGAACTTTCATTTATTTTTCATCACACTTCCTCGAAAAAGATCTCATTTCATGCAGGTATACTGAAGGACAAAGGCCTATATTGTTCCCGTGGGTTCGATGGATTGTGAAAATAAAGCTATAACTCCCTAGGGAGTTATAGCTTTATTTTCTCTCTCTCTTATTTATACAAACCAAGTATCATAAATAAGTTTTACTTTTAAAATACTAACATTAATATTTTAATATTTTTGATGACGTTTAAAATTATTTAATCTCCTTGGATTTCACGGGCCTATAAATCCCGGTCTTTTGATAGGCTTGCGCGGGGATATAGATCCAACACGTAGAGGCCTCTTGGAGAGCTTTAATGTCATGTAGAACGCCTGCTGGAACCCGTTCACGGGCGCAACAATAGACACCCATGAACCGGTCGCAACAGGCATTGGGACTATTGTAGTAAAGTGAACAGTATAACGGTCTATGGATTGAAGTTTGGGAGGACAATGAGACTGGGTTATTGCAAAGACGTCCGGACACCTGCCATAACAATGTTTTCACTAGTTATCGAGGCAGGCGGTGACTCGCCGCCCACTAGATGGGCCCCTGAAAATGCCGTCGTGAAGACGACCAGGAGCAACACCGGTGTGAGCGGCTCAGGGGTGTCGAGAGGTGTACGCCGCTTTCTACCCAGTGGCTGATAACAGCCACTGTGCCAACTCGCGTCTTATGCAAGTTTTCACTTCCACCCCTGGAGCATTTAGCTCTAACGACTCCTCTCTGGACGGCCAATGAAGGCAAGCCAGAGCTGAGAGTCCTGCGGGTCCCCTTGGGGTCCACTCCGACCGACGAAGACACGCCGGAGACGGAGACCCTGACCGACTCTCGGGAGTACTCGGGTCCGTGGGGTCGTTACTCCCCAACAGCTTGCCACAAGCTGCCCTGCGGTGAAATTAAAATTATTAAAATTATTATTTATACGGGTATTTTCACTCGATACCTATTGATTTATGGTGTGTCGACACTCTATTTCAAATTATTTTTGGCAAGAGGCAATCTCGGATCGTATAAAACCCGTGAGCAGCAGTCAGGTAGAAGCACGCGTGGTGGAAGTCTCATTCTGGTGCCGGCCCAATGCCCGTACTACCGCTTTTGACCTCCACTCGCCCTTTAGAGATGTCGTGATTTCCCTTAACCCCTTCCCCTTTTCTGTGTGAAAAAATTGCGAGGCCAGGGATGCGATTAGCAGGCCAATTCGATTTTACAGAAATCGTTTCGCGATTTCTGTAAAAAACTTATGCACAAAATTTTAGTTATCGTACGTCTCGTCCGCGCGAATACATGCACGATAACTTAAACATAATTCAAATATCATTCTGATGTCAGCGTACTTTGGAATATATTCCTTAAGGGGATACTTTCGCCTTTGTACACATTTACTGTATTCTTTCTGTGTTATGTACTTGTTTTGTGTAATAAAGTGTTTACTACTACTACTACTATGGAATTGGCCTTTATGTTATGTTATAATTATATTGACTTTCAGTTCAGCGTGTCTAATATAAAATTTGAAGCTTCTGGCAAGGAAAGGCTGATGTTTACTGTGGACAAACAAACCTGCAACAGCTGGGCTGGAAGGATCTTTCTGCTCAAAGGGAACTTCCAGTATTCTAGCGAAGACTGTCTAGTAAAAAAGGTAACTTAAGAGGCTGTCAATACCTAAAGCGCGCACACTGTCTATTTCTATCGGAGTAAATGAGATAGCACTGTCGCATGTTACTGGCCCTGCAAGGGAATAATAAGAAAAATATTTAAATAAAAAAAAGTGGATTATTAGTGTAATATTTTACTCAACCACGGTTTAGATATAAATGTTTTGAAATTGTGATTTTAATTGCAGACCCATAAGTCAAAACAATAAAGACATAGAACCGTTTAACTGTGATTTTAAGACCAATCTTTGCAATTATTTTCTATCGAGCCGATTTCGTTCAATCATGTATCGAGTACAACCACGGTCTTTGAAATATAATTAATATGAACATATATTTTTCCTACTTGACTAAAACAAAACGTCTTTCTTAAAAAACTGTTTAAGTAACATCAATTTCAAGGACATTGGGTGTTGACAGCCTCTTAAATATAAGATAAATTGTAGGTTTTATTTCACACGAAGTAAATTATTTCTATCTATTTCTACTTTTTAAGCTTATCCCAGCATTTCGAGTGTACAACCGAAGACATGCTTATTGTGAGGACTGTAATTCTTACCCTTTAAATCTTTTGCAATAATTTTCTTTATCAAAGTTTTTTTTTTTATTCAATATTTAATTATTTTGTTTATATTTTTTATTTAATGCATGTAAGTTATTTATAAGATGTACATAATGATTTGAAAAGATGTGACCCGTCGAGTATCTTGCTGGTCCCATATTGGGATACCCTCCTACAATTTAGGAGGGATTTCAATCTTCTTGGGTCAGAGGTGTATAGGAAAGGTTAGAAGCCAAACGTTAATTATAATTAACCATATTGAAAATTAACCATTACAAATCGAACCGTAAACCGAAACGGACGGTTACGATGTTTAACAAATTTAACACATATCAGTGAAAGAATAAGGGTCTAAGTCAAATGGCGTTCTAAAAGTTTTAATCATGTGTCGAAAGATAGCAGTAAATTTACTGTGGCTACAAAGTTCTACCCCAAATTCCTTCATGATCTGAATCTTACTCTTTCCAGGGTTTTGCTGGGTTCAACGGAGTAGACTTAAACAAGCACTCAAATGACTACCCTACCTGGGTCTCCACAGGGAGATTCATCGAACGCTTGGGCCTGGTCCACAATGGGACCTCAGTCTTCTGCTTTGAGCTTTTGGTCTGGATCCGTAAAGTCAAATGAAAACAACAAACAGTTAAGGATGACTCACGCTAGACTAGGCCGGGCCCGGGCCGGAGTGTCCGACACGTCATTTTCTATGACGTATCGGACATAGAAAACGAGGCGCCGGGAGCTCCAACCCGGCCCTAGCCCGGTCTAGCGTGACTCATCCTTTAAAGAAACTGGACGTGCTTTGCTTATAATAAATATTGCTTATAGATCAGCGAATCATGACTCATTTATTTACCTGTTAGCTTCTAAAATTATACAAATAATAAATCCGAGGTATTTTTTTTTAAACCTTTCAAGGCTTTCGACCAATGTGATCTAGTTTCCGTCCATGTAGTGGAGGTTGCCGCCATTGTAGATTGCGAACCAAACAGTCCTAGTGGCAGTGCAAAACTTAAATAGTACAATTAGTGGAACTTAAAGTGACGCCAGCGAAAACGTGAAAAGTACCTAGTCAAGTGGCGGGGCCCCGTTGGGTGGTCGGCGCGATATAGAGAATATTAAAAATTCAACTTTTTAAGCCTATCTATGTATAAAAGTATATTGAAGCATATATCGCTAGAATCGGCATTAAACACGCTATTCGAATAGAACAATTAAATGATAGTATGTTCATACATTTTACCACAACTAATAAAACCCAGCGACAGTGACAGTTTTCCACAGTTTCCTTATTAAAAATGATTACCACCACAAAAAAGTTATGATTGGAGGTTCTTCTAAGGTTTCGTCTCAACTCCAACCAAACTCTTTAAAATCAAGACAGAACTCGGAGTAGGCGGTCGCTTCCAGATGAACGGTCTTCACCAACATGTTTTATACCAACCGTTATTGCTTTTCTTGCTTATGTTATCCTTGTCTAACTTGCTACCTTGCTTGCTTGCTAAATACGGCAACACCTCACTAACCGCTGTCTGGTGGCCGACAGTTTCGGGTTTTCGCATCGACCCGTGAGGTGGGCTGACATTGTACGGTGCAGTGCAGTGGTCATCAGATATATCGGAGCGGCCAAGGTGCACATAAATATCTGAACAGGTCTTTCTCTATTGTTAAAGCATTATTCTAAGACGCAATGTATTGCGAATTTTGTTACGTTTAAAGCGTGACAAGCAACGTCAAACACACTGATGTCAGCGTACATTGAATATAATATTAAATATGTATGAAAAAGATAAAATCTAAAGATATCATCATTTTTAAAAGTTGTTAATCAAAAGTTATTTCGTTTTAGGAGTACAATATAATTATAGTTTAATTATTTTCTCGTGTTACAGGAAACACCCGGTATTATGTGTTAAACGCAAGTACTATCTCGGACGATCGATATTCGAAATGTCATTGCCTATTTCATAATTTTCAATTGTTTGATGGATTTAAATATAATGTCCGTGTTACAACGCTATTGATTACTTCTTACGAAAAATAAAACAATATGAAATTAAAATTAACTGTGCTATTTAGTTTCCTTAAATTTACTTAGCCATGACACCAAAGTAAACGGAGTTTAAAAATACACCGTGTATTACCATTTTATAGATATATATACTTTTATTTTCAATAAATTCAACTGGAAACCTTTCGCTTCTAATATCCGATATAATTGAAAGCCTACCCATTAAAATGCAAATAAGTAAGTGAGAATAATTAGGGACGCGGTGAGAGGGTATCTGCCAAATGAGCTGCGGTTATCTTTCTGAGTTATGGAACCTTCGCCTCGCTTAGGCTTCACAAAACGTCTTTAGCGCCATCGGAATTTCACAGTAAACCTTATTGAAATGAGATAAAGTTCATTCTTAATTAGCCGTAATCTAAAGTTGCGAATATTTTTAAAACTGGCAATAATCTTTAAATTATGAAGCCATTAAAATACTACACGTATCTACGTTTGTAGAAGAAAAGTCACCGGAATAAAATCAAGTGCTTTGGAAACTGTAATTTAAAAGAATTGTTATAAAATTTTGGGTAGGTATATTTATTTATTTAAACTTCATTGCGGAAAAAAACTTTTTAACAAAAAATAAAACCGACTTCAAATATTACCAAAAGCGTCATACATGTACCTACCTATAACATTTGAAGAGTTCCCTCGATTTCTCCAAGATCCAATCATCAGACCCCGACTTGGTGCCAACGGGACCATCTCGGGGTTATACCCGTTCGATTAAAAAAAAAATGCAAATCGGTTCACTATTCTCGGAGATATCGAGTAACATACATACAAAAAAAAATTATAAGTATTTGAATGAAATAAACATAACAAAACGTAATTTATAGTAAAAAATGCTGCTTATAAATATTTCCCGAAAGTACCGGAAATACCGGGATTTTCAAATTGAATTCCCGGTTCCTAGCTGGGCTCAAACCTGGGAATTCCCGGTACTTTTGGTACCGGTATTTCCCGGGAGCAAAACCCTATTATAAATATACAGTACCTGGGCGACCGAGCTTTGCTCGGTTATAACTATTTATTGTAATATGGTGTAGTATAGGTAACTGCTTTTTTTACTAAATTAAACTTGTCTAAAACAATAAAAATTAAATAATTATATATAAACTTGAACATATATAAAAAAAAGTTAGTCACCGGGCGAGATTCGAACCCGTAACACTCGTTTAGCAGTCCGCGTCTTAACCTGCTGGACCAGACGGACAGTGGCCGGCAACACGAAATTAGCGACCATATTCTGCGTCGAAAGCATGAAAACTCGAAAACACGCGTTTTCCCAAACATAAGACTAATCTAGATAGATTGTATACCTCCAAAAACCCCCATATACCAAATTTCAGCGAAATCGTTAGAGCCGTTTCCGAGATCACAGAAATATATATAAATATATTTATACAAGAATTGCTCGTTTAAAGGTATAAGATAATTTAAAGCTGTGTAGCAATATTTTAAGTGAAACAATAGATATGAAAGGAATAAATTCTTAATCTTTTGAATTAAGCATAATTTATGATTTTACATTATTATTAATAATCCCGGTGACTTTACATATGCCTTTTGAATTTCTATGCGGTGTTTTTCGTCCACCGCTAATGCCTTTTTTTATCTGAACCTACAATTATGGAAGGTAGAGGCAAGGAGCAGAAACTCCATAGGAAGAATTGTTGCAAGTGTCCAGCTGTCAGCTATAAATAATAGTTCCAAATCTCTCCAGAGTAGCGCTAGAGTAGCTAAGAACCTAGGCGTTTTTGACGGAGTGAAGTGCGCTGTCTATGCTTAGATTTTTTTTTCAAGTATTCTAGGTATTGTACCACCCCGCCACCTATTTATGGTTTTTTGTCGGGTACTTTTTGGTAAGTATATGAAGATTTTGTTCCTTGCCACCTTCCATACCTACGTTTTTTGACCAATGCGAGGTATTTTCAGTATTTTCATGGACATTTAAACTAAGCCACTTAATTCATAAAGTGCTGGCAGGTGCCTTGACCAGGCATGTCTAGACACGCTCACTCATTATTAAACCCCAACCCCGTGCCGTGCCTAAGTCCTAACAAGGAAAACTGTAGAGTCGTTAGTCAGCCCAAGCCACCACAGGTCTAGAAACTGTACTTACTGTACTGAACTACATTTACACTTCTTCTTCTTCTGTTCATCCTGTTACCCCCTGCTGGGGTGTAGGGCCCGAACCATTTTCTTCCACTGACTCCGGTCCTGGGCAGCTTGGGTAACCTCCTCCCCCCCATCCTCATTACACCCAACTCTTGTTCCACGGAACGGCGCCAAGTAGATTTAGGGCGACTTTGTCACACTTAAATACACTTAAAGATAATTAAATATTAAATAAATAAATATTATAGAACATTATTACCCAAATTGACTAAGTCCCACAGTAAGCTCAATAAGGCTTGTGTTGAGGCCTAGACTACTTATACAACGATATATATAATATATAAATATTTATAAATACTTAAATACATAGAAAACACCCATGATTCAGGAACAAATATCCATGCTCATCACACGAAAATGCCCTTACCAGGATTTGAACCCGGGACCATTTCAGCTTCGTAGGCAGGGTCACTACCCACTAGGCCAAACCGGTCGTCAAATAAATATTATAGAACATGCTTACACAAATGAACTAAGCCTTACAGTAAGCTCAAGAATGCTTGTGTTGTGGGTACTCAACGAGAAATATAATATACAAATACTTGAATAAAAATAATTAGAAATCGGTGCTAATCACAAAAATCAACCATTCCGAGATTCGAACCCAGGACGTCGGTTTCATAGGTAGGGTTACTACCCACTAAGCCAGACCGGTCGGTTAAAGTGTGCAAAAGGGAGTATTTCATGAGTGCGAAATAGGCAGACTACAAAAAAAAACACTTTTGATCTCCATAGCGGCTTGAATGTAGGTACAAAACGTAAAGATACCGGACTTGAAATACGAAAATCTGCATTTATTTATCTGTATCTGCAAATAATTTTCGCAATCACATTAAATACTCGTACCTACCTAATTTTGAAAAGGGATGTTTCCCGTATTTAAAATAAATTATTTCACACCGTGCACCAAATAAAGCACAAAAAAATATTAGAAAAATCTAAACCGCAATTATTTTCAGACACAGACAGATTTCTATTTAATAAATACAAAAGAACTATAAAGAGTATATGATAACTTGACCGTGACGTCATTGTTCTGTATTTCATAGATTTCATAGTGGGCTATAGAAACAGAAACTGATTTAACTAAGCAGTCAACTACCCTATTCAGCGCTTCTAGCAACACTTAACATCATACCGATTTTAATCGCACTTTTCATTTTTGACAGGCAATCATGTACAATCTAGACACGCTACTGTACTGTGGTCTAGATACGCTCACTTATTATAAAACCACATACCAATTTCAACAAAGTTATAAAAAAAAATGGTAATAATTCATTACGAAACTCTACGATCATTTATTGATAAAAAAATTACATTATTTTTAAGATATCTACCTGTAGGGCTAAGATGGTCGGCTCTTTATCATTTGTCACCATGCCTGTCAGGTTCTAACAAGTATGTAAGCGCAAAAGTTACGGGCATAGTGACAAGTGATAAAAATGGAACCATGATGCTACCGCTGATCTGATGTTAGACCGAAAGTGTCTTTAGGAATTCTGTGGTAAAACAACGGAACCACGTCGAGATTAGGTTTGATACGAGTAGAATGCCCTCGACAAGTAATAGATAGTCATCAGTCAGTAATCTATTGAAAAAAAAAACTACAATCAGCGTTAACAGTTTGTTACCAAAATGAACATTTTGCCAAAAATATTTATTTTAATAATTTTTAATCTACTCCACTCCACCCCTGTTTTGCCATGGTCACGTAAACCTTCGAACAGTAAATATATCCACACTGGGGGTGCATGGGAATTATCGCAGTTTGCATTTTTAATGCCCATATTTTAGCCACACGAAAGAGAATGTATGAGTGAACAAAACCAGTAATCTCCATACTGCATGCGATAATACATTAATTATGCTGGTGTTTTTGCTCGTTTTGCTTTTATACAGGGTGGGCAAATAAGAGTGATACACTTTGTTTATTCATAAATATATTCAGGGTTAACAATTGACAACATTTAAAAATTTTCAATATCCCTAAATCGAAAACCATTTCGAGAGGGGCTCCTGTAGATTACAAAAAAATAAATTTTATATATTTTTTACGAATTTTTGTATTTAAAATCTCTAAAAATAGTTAAAACGGAAATTGACGTCACCCAGCTCCTTCAGTTCTGCCACTACAAGCAAAAAAATGACTTCCGATTGGGTTGACATTGTCATTGTCATTGAAAACGGGATGAAAACCATCGTTTGACTTGAGTTTTGACGTTTGTGACACTTGTTAATTTGTGATTTTATTTTTAACGTTTGAGGTTATGTCACTCGCACTGTTGTCTATGCTGAAACGTAAATTAATTCAACGTTTTTTCCAGTGTATGAAACAGATCCGTGACGTCACGATTCTCACAAATGACGTTTGTTACATACGCCCTTTTGTTTCAAGTAACAATATAAATAGATTTTATGACCAAAATATAGGACTTACGCAAAATAAAAAAAATACGGGTCCCTTAAATTAGTGCGTTCTTTCGATGTAGACAATAAAAAGTAGCACTTAAAAATATGAAATGTTGTCAATTGTATATGGAAGATAATTTCCACACATCTAATTTACCATCTGGGTTCGAAGGTCAGAATAATGGTCAGATGGCAGTCGTTTTTGTAAAAACTAGTGCCTACGCCAATTCAAGGGATTAGTTGCCAAGCGGACCCCTGGCTCCCATGGGCCATGGCAAAATGCCGGGACATCGCGAGGAAGAAGAAGAAAATAATTGAACTAATAACGAACTTGAGGGACTCTGGATTTTATAAAGAGTGAAAAGGTACTCGTTCAATAAAATAAAATAAATAAATATTAGGGACATTCTTTAACAAATTGACGTCCCACAATAAGCTCAAGAAGGCTTATGTTGTGTGTATCAGGCAACGATATAATATACAGGGTGGACAAATAATAATGATACACTTTGTTTTTAAATTTTAATTACATTAAGTGGAAAATGTATTAAATATTTTTTCATAAATATATTATTCAGGGTTGGCAATTGTATACGGAAGATAATTTCTGCCAAATGTATACCACTAGCAGCAAGCAATTTTATCTCAAATGTTTCTGTTGTTTAAAACACGTTGTTTGCTTGATTCATTTTGAAAAAAAGTGACAGTGATTGGCACCCAAATTCTCCAAATTTTGTAGCTCTTGACTTATTTCTGTGGGGCTATCTAAAATTACGTGTCTATGCTAACGAGCTGATGAAATTTAAATAGTTAAAACCGACTATTCGACACAAATGTACTAAGATAATGCCAAAAATGTGCGAATAGATGGGATGGATAGATGGGCTGAACATTGGGATGATAAGGGCTTACATTTCCCTGCTGTTAGAGGTGGACATATGTCAGACATTATGTTTCGCGTGAATTTGCCAACCCTGAAGAATATATTTTTAAAACAATACTTAATAATTTTTGAACTTAATACCGTTAAAATTTAAAAACAAAATGTATACTTCTTATTTGGCCACCCTGTACAAATACTTAGAAAACATCCATGACTTAGGAACAAATATCTGCGCTCCTCACACAAATAAATGCCCTTACCGATTCGTACCCAGGATCATCGCCTTCATAGGCCCCTGCCTACCCACTAGTCCAGACCGGTCGTTAAATATCACTTTTAATGTTATTTGTATGATTTTGTATTGCTGTGGTTACCCTATTGCTGTTCAACGTTCCCTATTTCACTTTTTAGTACCTGGGCGACCGAGCTTTGCTCGGTTATAACTATTTATTGTAATATGGTGGTGTATAGGTGATAATCTTAACTACATTTTTTTACTAAATTAAACTTGTCTAAAACAATAAAAATTAAAAAATGATATATAAACTTGAACATATAAAAAAAAAACAAAAGTTAGACACCGGGCGAGATTCGAACCCGTAACACTCGTTTCTAGCCGTCCGCGTCTTAACCCGCTGGACCAGACGGACAGTGGCCGGCACCACGAAATTAGCGACCATATTCTGCGTCGAAAGAAAAACGCATGAAAACTCGAAAACATCGAAACGAAACTAGATCGATTGTATACCCCCAAAAACCCCCATACCAAACTTCAGCGAAATCGTTAGAGCCGTTTCCGAGATCACAGAAATATATATATATACAAGAATTGCTCGTTTCAAAAGTCAAAATATTCTTTATTCAAATAGGCCTAGCAACAAGCACTTTTAAATCGTCAAATTTTACAAATATCATCTTAATCTAAATATCAGAGCAATTTATTGATGCAGTTATTATTGTTCTAAAAAAAACATTGAACTATTATAGATATGGTAAACTTAATAATAAGAATTTCACAACAAGATCGTCAAACATCAAAATTGTATAAAAATACTAGTCTAGAACCTTTCTAGAATAAAATCTAAATGTCAAAAAATACGGTATATATATACATTGAATTATCAATTTCATCATTAATAACATAACAATAAATAATTCATTCTTTACAATCACACTTAATCCCACGGTGTTTCATCATTCATGTAGTCTTGTGTGCTATAATAGGCTTTAGAGATAAGCTTACGTTTTACATAATTTTTAAATTTACTAACAGACAATTCAGTTATAATATTAGGAAGTTTATTGTAAAATCTTACACAATTACCCATGAATGATTTCTTAATTTTATGGAGCCTAGTGAAGGGCACTGCGAGCTTATGCTTATTTCTAGTATTAATATTATGTATTTCACAGTTTTTCTTAAAACTGGCAATGTTTTTATGTACATACAGAATATTCTCATAAATATATTGACAGTGCACTGTCATTATGTTAATGTCCTTAAACTTATCTCTAAGTGTGTCTCTATGGTACATTTTATATATTGCACGAATAGCCCTCTTCTGCAGAACAAAAATGGTATTTATCTCTGGTTTAAAGGTATAAGATATACCTAACTATTCAGCTTTAAAAGTTAAAAACGCCGGTCTCAAAGGAAAAAGCGGAAAAAACATCATAAAGCAGGGAACTTCCTCGGAAACAGTTAATTTCGCTTCGGTAAATACTTTCCTTATTAATTACAAGCATCTCCGTTAACACGAAATTAGCCAAGTTTTTACAAGGCGGGCAAAATTAGCTGCAAAAAGAGTTTGCTGAGGAAGTTTCATTATTTAGTTAACTGGGCGGAATAAAAGAGTTGGCTTTAGGTTGGGGGCAGAGTGAGCGGGAAAATACTGAAGTTTATAAACTTGTAAATGTACTAGCAAAGCAGGATACAGTAGAAGACGCGTAAATGTATGAAATGATGTTCTTGTATTTGACAGCTGAAGTAAATGCTGTTGTATCGCAACGTATATTGCTGTAATTTTGGTTGTACAGTCAGCATCAAAAGTAGCGGATCAAACAAGGTTTCAAAAGTATCTACCATTCTGTAACAGTCCAATAAAATGTGGTGGTTCTCTATGTAGAATAATTAAGACGTTAAAAGATATACTTCTGATAGTAAATTTTAGAGATTTTTCAATATTTGTAGAAGTTATCCGGAATATCAGATACTTTTGACGCGTTGTTTCATCCGCTAATATTGATGCTGACCCTACAGGCTTGGGTGCCTATACAAAATAAACAGTGCTAATTATGTCGTGAAATTTGCAATTAATTCAGTTAATAGGATAGATGACAATTCTTAATTAGTACCAATCGATCAGGTTTTTTTTTAGGATCAAATATCTATATGGGACCCATTGCATTAACGCAATACAAAAGTCAGAAATCATAGTCAAAGTCCGACAGTCGTACTTCAATCACGAAATGCTTTTAACGCGATTTTGTCGGTGAAATATTGCGATGATGTACCTATATTTTAATTGCTATACAATCTTTTTTTCGATAAAATGTAAGTACTCTAATAATAACCTTACTTTATTCCTTTCTGAAAATCATAAAAAATCTTTAATGTAGAAACTTTCAGGTCCTGTTTTTTTATCATTTCCATTTATTATTTTAATATCCACATAATTGTGATAAATTGTTAATTTGATATCTATTTTATTTGATTTTGTTATAAAATTCAACATGTGGAATCACCTATTTACTTTGGCTGTGTGCGTCCACAATTTATTAAAAACTCTTCGGTTGCCAGTATTATTATAATATATACTAAAATGGTGGAGTTAGTAGACGACCGGTCTGGCCTAGTGGGTAGTGATCCTGCCTATGAAGCCGATGGTCCCGGGTTCAAATCCTGGTAAGGGCATTTATTCGTGTGATGAGATGGATATTTGTTCCTGAGTCATGGGTGTTTTCTATGTATTTAAGTATTTATATATTATATATATCGTTGTCTAAGTACCCTTAACACAAGCCTTATTGAGCTTACTGTGGGATTTAGTCAATTTGTGTAATAATGTCCTATAATATTTATGTATTTATTTATTTATTAGTAGAGCTAGAAAAAAAGCGTAGGTCACTCATTGTTCCGCATTGCCGAGTCATGTGCCGCGTTCTTATGTTTTAAGGGTATTGTGGCGAAAAAACCTGAACAGTCTAGGTAAATATTTTTATCAGATATCTTGATGAGACTGTTACCGTAAAAACCCGTTTTTGACGAACGTTTTCACTTAAAACGGGTTTTACGGTAACAGGACAAAATGAACAGAAAGCATAGAGAATTTAAAACTCAGATGTTAATAACGATAAGTACGTTTATACTAAATGCTTCCTTCTTAATGGATGTACATACTAGACTTGAACAGGATGCATGTAACCGCGTCAAAATATCGGGAGCTCAAAAAAAATATAAAAGGTAATCATGGTTGATATCCCGGTCGATTTAAGTCTAGTGAAACTAACAGTGAATCATTCAAAACTGTTATTATAGATGTACATAGCCCGTGCCGAGTCAAATTGTGGCCTAATGTGAATTAGTATACAAAATTCCAATTCTTAGTTCATTCCGAACCGCAAGTGTGACGCCGCCCTAAAAGCAATGGCGTCCATTCGGTTCATTCTGCGACCTTTCTACCTAATCAGGAGTGCGACCTAATCAACCCCTTTTTGTTCCGATTACGCTCACTTCTACTTTATCGTACGATGCGATGCTTCCTAGCTTTTTAACATTGTTCTCTTTCACTACATACATGAATCGGACTGAATTATATGGTAACCAGTGTCATGGACTATTTAACAAACATCTTTTCACAACAGGTGTCACAGACAGTCCGCTGTGCCGAGGATGCATGGAGACAGAAGAAACAGCCTCTCACGTGGTGCTGGAATGCAGCGGAGTGACTCCATATAGGGCTAAACATCTCGGATCTCTGAGAGACCTCCCCGAGGTCCTACTCAACATTAAAGGTTTGATAGGATTCCTCGAGGAGCTGGGCTGGCAAGACTAGCCCACCCCCAACATATCACGCAAAATAGGCGCAAGTCGTCGAGGTGCGGAAAATCGCCCGTATGCAATACAATACAATGGGTCTAGGCGGACCACGCTAAGTTTTCATCCCAAGTGCTACGTCAAATACTGAGCATATAGAGAGAGATATGTATGTATGATCGTACGGCAAGCAACATCTGAGCATTTAACCACGACACTGATCCTTTACAAACTGGTGTGGTGGAAAATATTGTATCGATTCATGTTCACGAATCACGTAGCGACGATCTGTCTGGCCTAGTGGATAGTGACCCTGCCTATGAAGCTGATGGTTACGGTTTAAATCCTATAGGGACCGTGCGCGTTGGAGGGTCTGCCATCTTGTGGCCTGAATCGGAACCATAAACATGTACATTTACACGTCACGTGTTTTCTTGTGGTCATCATGTTGTGCCATCTTGTGGGCTACATCGGAACAATAAACATCACATTTACGCCTCGCGCCAAAAATCTGACGGCTTCTGTGCTGCCTCCTATAGTTCATGCACACTCCCTATAATTCTCCCAGAGTCATGGATGTTTTCTATATATATAAGTTTTCATATATATATATATATATATATATTATATACATCTTTGTCTAAGTACATACAACACAAACCGTATTGAGCTTACTGTAGTACGGTCAAATTAAGAGCCCTTAATCCTTGGAGCGTTCTCCGATTTCACGAAATAACGCTCGATAGATGGCGTTGGCGCTCGGTACGCGAGCGCCGGCAACGCGACGCGCGTTTCAATGCAGACTAGAATAATCTTGATAGTTTTCAATATAATTTCAAGCAACATTAATTTTAGTGTCATATGATATCATATGGGCACTCTTTATTTTATTGTATATGCACAGTAGTTTTTTTTTTTTATGTACACTACTACTAAGTGTACAGACTACAGAGTGTACTATAACCCTTGCTCTTTATTCTGTCTCTTTCACACCAATGGAAAATGAAGAAGTTACTAAATGACTGCAGGTATAAATAAAGTATATTAGTGCGATAGAGAGACAGATAGTGTTTCGTTGTCGTATCGTAAACGATTGGCATGTTGGCCACACACTTGCTTAGTGCCTAGCCAAAATACCAATCGTTTGCGTATATTAGTGCGATAGAGAGAGAGTAGTGTTTCGTTGTCGTATCGTAAACGATTGGCATGTTGGCTACGCACCCATGATACCTAGCCAAGAAGCCAATCGATTGCGCATATTAGTGCGATAGAGAGACAGATAGTGTTTCCTTGTCGTATCGTAAACGTTTGGCATGTTGGCTACGCACCCATGCTGCCCAGCCAAGATGCCAATCGTTTGTGCATATTAGTACGAGAGAGAGACAGATAGTGTTTCGTTGTCGTATCGATTGGCATGGTGGCTACGCACCCATGCTGCGTAGTCAAGATGCCAATCGTTTGCGCACATTAGTGCTATAGAGTTTCAGTGTTATTTGAAATCACGTTAGGGTTTGTATTATTATTTTTGACCCGAATGAAGTCCATCCAGGTTCTTATGATGGAGTCAGGAGTTGGTCACCAGAACTCCTAATTCCTAATCTACTCATTATAATTCCATCGTGCTTGGGCTCAAAAGATTTGCCCTGACGAACACCATCGATCTAGATGAGGTCCAGGGTCTCATGACGGAGTCAGGAGTTGGTCACCAGAACTCCCCAGAACTCCTAATCTACTCATCATAACTCCATCGAGTTTGGGCTCAATAGATTTACCCTGATGAGCACCATCAATCTAGATGAAGTCCAGGGTCTCATGATGGAGTCAGGAGTAGGTCACTAGAACTCCTAATCTACTCATTATAATTCCATCGTATTCGAGCTCAATAGATTTGCCCTGACGAGTACCATCGATCTAAATGAAGTCCAGGGTCTCATGATGGAGTCAGGAGTTGGTCACCAGAACTCCTAATCTACTCATTATAATTCCATCGTGTTTGGGCTCAAAAGATTTGCCCTGACGAGTACCATCGATCTAGATGAAGTCCAGGGTCTCATGATGGAGTCAGGAGTTGGTCACCATAATTCCTAATCTACTCATCATAACTCCATCGTGTTTGGGCTCAATAGATTTGCCCTCACGAGCACCATCAATCTAGATGATGTTCAGGGTCTCATGATGGAGTTAGGAGTTGGTCACTAGAACTCCTAATCTACTCATTATAATTCCATCGTGTTTAGGCTCAAAAGATTTGCCCTGACGAGTACCATCGATCTAGATGAAGTCCAGGGTCTCATGATGGAGTCAGGAGTTGGTCACCATAATTCCTAATCTACTCGTCATAACTCCATCGTGTTTGGGCTCAATAGATTTGCCCTCACGAGCACCATCAATCTAGATGATGTTCAGGGTCTCATGATGGAGTCAGGAGTTGGTCACTAGAACTCCTAATCTACTCATTATAATTCCATCGTGTTTGGGCTCAAAAGATTTGCCCTGACGAGTACCATCGATCTAGATGAAGTCCAGGGTCTCATGATGGAGTCAGGAGTTGGTCACCAGAACTCGTAATCTATTTATCATAACTCCATCGTGTTTGGGCTCAATAGATTTACTCCGACAAGCACCATCAAATTACCATTATGATGAATAGATTAGGAGTTCTGGTGACCACCTACTGAGTCCATCATGAGACCCTCGACTTAATCTAGATCGATGGTACTCGTCAGGGCAAATCTTTTGAGCCCAAACACGATGGAGTTATGATGAATAGACTAGGAGTTCTGGTGATCAACTTCTGAGTCCATCATGAGACCCTGGACCTGATCTAGATTGATGGTGCTCGTCAGGGCAACTCTATTGAGCACATACACGATGGAGTTATGATGAGTAGATTAGGAGTTCTGGTGACCAACTCCTGACTCCATCATGAGACCCTGGGCCTCATCTAGATCGATGGTGTTCATCAGGGCAAATCTATTGAGCCCAAACACGATGGAGTTATGATGAGTAGATTAGGAGTTCTGGTGACCAACTCCTGACTCCATCATGAGACCCTGGACTTTATCTAGATTGATGATGCTCGTCAGGGCAAATCTATTGAGCCCAAACACGATGAGGTTATGATGAGTAGTTTAGGAGTTCTGGTGACCAACTCCTGACTCCATCATGAGACCCTGGACCTCATCTAGATCGATGGTGTTCATCAGGGCAAATCTATTGAGCCCAAACACGATGGAGTTATGATGAGTAGATTAGGAGTTCTGGTGACCAACTTTCTGACTCCATCATGAGACCCTGGACCTCATCTAGATCGATGGTGCTCATCAGGGCAAATCTTTTGAGCCCAAACACGTTGGAATTATAATGAGTAGATTAGGAGTTCTATTGACCAACTCCTGACTCCATCATGAGACCCTGGACTTTATCTAGATTGATGATGCTCGTCAGGGCAAATCTATTGAGCCCAAACACGATGGAGTTATGATGAGTAGATTAGGAGTTCTGGTAACCAGCTCCTGACTCCATCATGAGACCCTGGACCTCATCTAGATTGATGGTGCTCGTCAGGGCAACTCTATTGAACCCAAACACGATGGAGTTATGATGAGTAGATTAGGAGTTCTGGTGACCAGCTCCTGACTCCATCATGAGACCCTGGACCTCATCTAGATTGAAGGTGCTCGTCAGGGCAACTCTATTGAGCCCAAACACGATGGAGTTATGATGAGTAGAGTAGGAGTTCTGGTGACCAACTCCTGACTCCATCATGAGACCCTGGACCTCATCTAGATCGATGGTGCTCATCAGGGCAAATCTATTGAGCCCAAACACGATGGAGTTATGATGAGTAGATTAGGAGTTCTGGTGACCAGCTCCTGACTCCATCATGAGACCCTGGACCTCATCTAGATTGATGGTGCTCGTCAGGGCAACTCTATTGAACCCAAACACGATGGAGTTATGATGAGTAGATTAGGAGTTCTGGTGACCAGCTCCTGACTCCATCATGAGACCCTGGACCTCATCTAGATTGAAGGTGCTCATCAGGGCAACTCTGTTGAGCCCAAACACGATGGAATTATAATGAGTAGATTAGGAGTTCTAGTGACCAACTCCTGACTCCATCATGAGACCCTGGACCTCATCTAGATCGATGGTGTTCGTCAGGGCAAATCTTTTGAGCCCAAACACGATGGGATTATAATTAGTAGATTAGGAGTTCTGGTGACCAACTCCTGACTCCATCATGAGAACTTGGACTTCATCCGGGTCAAAAATAATAATGCAAACCCTAACGTAATTTCAAGTGAAAATGCGTTTTTCAGAAAATCGCAGCCAAATAACACTAGACCTTACTCATAGTGTTGTGTTCCTGCCGGTGAGTAAGGTTGCCAGAGCTCAACGAGGGGCGGGAGGGGGTTAGGGTCGGCAACGCGCATGTAACTCCTCTGGAGTTGCAGGCGTACATATGCGGGCCGTATGCTTGTTTGCCACCGACTTAGTATTAAAAAAAAAGTAACACTGAAAATCCATCAATAAGCGAGTCTGTTAGGCATACTGTAAAAAATGAACTTTTATTAAGATTTTCTAATCGCAGTATATAGCACTTCTCGGAACTCCGTAGCTGATTACGATCGCAACGAATACCTGACAATCGAGCACAGGTCCGTCCTCTAAGCGCGCTCCGCGCGGACTGAGAGCGGGGCGTCGCTGCTGCGTGATTTATACGTGTTTTAAAAAAATATAAATTTACGGCAATGTAGGTCCCATAGTTACGATTTTTTTTTTTATAGGTTAACATAAAGTTACAGTTTGCTATAATATTATTTTTAAAGCAAAATATGCGTACAATTTGCGGAAATAAAATATAATAAAACCCTGTTTTCGCCAAAAAAATGAAGAAAACTCGGAAGGTATTTTATCAGTTTTTTTCAAATGAATCTTCGATTGTTAATCATTCCAGCCCCTCGTACGAGATATGTTGAATCAAATTGTAGTCATTCATGTACCAAATGATTCTTGTTTATAGCAAAATTGAGAACCGAAACGCCACATCTCATTGCAAAATTTGGAAAAGACTCCCAAAAAACCTCATTAAAAAAGAGGTTTAAAAGAGAAAATGAAATTTTGAACTGTTGGAGCCCCTAGTTTAGGAAACGATTATTTAAGTACGTTATCAGTTTTTGAATAAATACTAATAGTTACGTCGTAATCTTGAATGAAAAAGGAAGCATTTTACAAAATACGCTCGTCTGTAGGAATAAGGACTCTTAACTCAAATTTTACTAAAGTCAGGAACTAATTCTAAGGACTAATAAAATCACTACGGATTGTTTTGTATGGGCTAAAAATCGAATTTTATACAATCGTTACTAAATTCACCCCCCCGGAAAGGGGTGAAATCGGCTGAAAATAATGTAATGGTTGTAACTAAGAAGAGAAAAAAGGTGTACTCGGTGCAATTTGGCGTACGTTTTACAACACTTATATCTAAATTCGCACGTGTTATTTATGTTAATTTAAGCTACGGAACAGGTAAAAAAAAAAAACAACATACAAAAAAATCTATTTTGGCCATTGCGGGTCTGGGGAAAGTAATGTACTCGGTGCAAATTGAGTAAATAATTAGAAAAAATATCTAAATCCAATGTCAAATTCGCACCAGGGTGCGACACCCGGAAAGTAGTTTTTCATGTTTTACTATCGTTGTACTTCGGGGGAAATTTTAATACTATTGGAAATTGATGCAATCATATTCATTTGATATTGTTTACATTCGCACCCCATAAAAAATTGGCATTTTTATACGGAACATGCAGTTTTGTAATCAAGTACCAAAAACGTAGAGCAATAAATACACAGAAGCGACAAGCGCGTGATTAGTGGCAAGAGAAGGAACGCGCGTAGATGCACCGACGAAGCACGGCTCTTGAGGCACGAGTAGTGGCATGTACCTACTGCAAAAATAGTATGATTTTTTTTTCTTTTATACTACGTCGGTGGCAAACAAGCATACGGCCCGCCTGATGGTAAGCAGTATCCGTAGCCTATGTACGCCTGCAACTCCAGAGGAGTTACATGCGCGTTGCCGACCCTAACCCCCTCCCGCCCCTCGTTGAGCTCTGGCAACCTTACTCACCGGCAGGAACACAACACTATGAGTAGGGTCTAGTGTTAGTTGGCTGCGATTTTCTGTAAGGTGGAGGTACTTTCCCAGTTGGGCTCTGCTCTAGATCTGGAATGACATCCGCTGTGCTGTGCCCTACCACACAGAGCGAGATGACATTCACAATGCCCATACCTCTCGTAAAAGGTTTCTGAGTATGCAGACAGACAGTCAACAAATTAAATACAGGTACGCTCAATGTTTGTTAAATTCGAAAAATCGCGTTTTTTCCATATACTTACGAAAACGTTAGACTACTTAGTTCACTCAATGATTGTTTAAAACAATAGTTCCGTTTTAATGCCAGAAGAAAGATTTGTGCTCGTTGCCCGTCAAAAGTGTCAAACAAACTGTCTCGGAACAATCGCTGCGCGTAGGGTTTGAGATCCGGATATCCGAAATATCCGGATATCCGTCAACTATAAGATCCGGATCTAGCGGGTCATAACATCCAGATATTACGGATCCGTTAAATATGGTTATTGACCTATAACCGAAACAATTTTCTAATGAAATTTATGAATAATTTTGTCATTTAAATATAGTATTTTCATATATTTAAGCAATTCAAATACTAACAGCACATCAATTTTGATAAGTACATCATGTCACGCAGTAACTTTATACAATGAATGCGAATGTTGCTTAATGCAAACATTAGATCATTGGATATCCTGATGACTTGGGGCTATAGGCTCAAAACAAAAGCGACCTGGAGGCCAAGGCTAGGATAGTAGAGGAGGAAGGAGAGAAAATTGGTCATATAATCAACCACTATAATATCTCCAAATGAATAGGGCTAAGATGGTCGGCTCTTTATCATTTGTCATGAAGAGCATAGTGACAAGTGATAAAAATAGAACCATGCTGCCACCGCAGATCGAAAAGAAAAGACCTACCTAAAGTAATCGGGAAGAGGAGATAGATGTTCGAATCCAAAATGCCCTAAGATGCTCAGCAGCGCTTCACCGAGTTCTAGTATCCAAGCTCAAGATCAGTAGACTGTCCATGATTCAAGTCTATAAGACAATAATTAGATTTTGATGAATGGCATCGGTAAGTATTACACTTGGACTCTGAATCAGAAAAAAAAGAACAAGTTCTTAGTTAAGAAGACGAAATTCTGGCGGAATATTCTGGGACCTATCAGAGATGAAGATAGAGAAGATGAAAGCGTAAGAAAAATAGGGAGCTACAGTAGCTAGTTGCGGCACCCAATATAATTAGCGAGATTATAGCCGCACGACTTCGCAGACTTGGTCACTTGCAGTGGACGGGAGAGAATCGGGCTGTGAGAAGATAGGAGCGATGTAGCCCTAAAACGCCCTCGGAGTATCCAACTAGCGTGGAGTGGTGCAGAATAGAGCAGAGTGACGTTGTACTTGTGTCAAAGGCCAAGATTCTTTTTGGGTCACTGATCCAGTGAAGTAAGTAAGTATTGCTTTCATAGTTAGTATTTCATGACGAATGAACACGAGGTGAGGCATTGGATGTATTTCCAACTATGCACCAGCTAATCCAGATATAAACCCTCCTTATTAAGTACGGTTTTAGAGATAACATTATGTTAGCTATTATAATAATCAAGTAATCATTTAAAATTGGTTGGGATAATATCATTGTATTAAAACGTAGTTAAAAACGTTATTTCTGTGTTATCTAAATCCGTTTATTCGGATATTTATTTTGGTGGATATTCGAATAATTAGAATATCACAATATTCTAATTGCAAACCCTACATATAGTAGTGACACCCAGTAGTGACACAAATAGGTAATGTAAATACTACGAGGAGGATCTTGTTTAGGAAATAATCGGACAGACAGATGGACATGACGAATCTATAAGGGTTCCGTTTTTTGCCATTTGGCTACGGAACCCTAAAAACAGAGCGATCGAGTATATTCCTTCAACAGGATGCTCTCTTACAGCATATAAAAAGGGCTTAACAGACCCACATTGGGACCAATTTACCTGAATAGCGACCCACAAATGCTAGATTCTTGCAACTAAGCTTGGCGAAAGAAAAATGATGGACCAGCGTACACCTCTTTGTAGAAAACCCTTCCTGATGCTAGTCTCAGCTGCAAGGAGCTATTGTCTTGCAAGTGCAAAGAACGCTGTACAGGGTGTGGGTGAGTAAAACACGGATTTAAATACACTATGCTTTGCGCATGCGAAGTGGCATGCTCTGGGACAAAATAACACGTAAAAAAAAAATTTAATTAGTGTGTAACTTTAATTAGCTAGATCCGGAGTAAATTACAATAAAACGATCTCAGTATTCTTAATTTTGATAATAATACTTTTATCGAAAATATTACTTTACTATAAATATCGTTCAGCAAGTTACCTTTACTTAAACATCATTTGCCTTGCAAATTGTATTGAAACAGCCATCCGACTCTTGGTGGTGTCATCCGGTATGGAACAAAAATAGTGTAATTTGCTTGTTTATAAACCGATTTTCAAAATTTTAATGGAATTTAATAGCTTACTAATGTAGCATTCATATCTTGATACAATGTTTTCCTGTAAAGTTACTAGTAAAGTTGATGAAAACAAAAAACGGATTTTTTTTTCGGGAAAATTTAAATAAAACTTAAAATTTCTCGCAAATTATGGTACTTACAAGGTCAAATGTATAAACGATATAGTAGCGCATTTAATTTTGCTTTTTATGACACCCCACACAAGCTTACATGTGATATACTTTCTGTGGTATACGCAATATTCTGAACACGGCACCGGCCATTTTGATGTCGTCATAACTGGTGACTTAACCACGTTAGAAACTGTCTCCCGATGGTTTTTTTTATCAAAATAACATGCTTAACAACATACTAAATTATGGTGCTGGTTTCATCAAAGGCACCTTTTGGGCCCTATATGACCCTAAGGGAAGCGCCTTCATACCTACTCGTATAACATTTTTTTATACAATCAAACACATTTGAATAAGTAGTCGATAAAGCGGTCAAACACCGATAGATTATTAATATGTTGTAACATGACATCACTATTTTTGATCTCACATAGACAATTTACGCACAAACTTACATTTCATTTTTGGTCGCACTTTTGAAGTTTGACAGTCGTTCTTGATATCCTATTTCTATGTATCCGGATCCGAAAAATTGTCGGATATTGCAAACCCTAGCTGCGCGCTGCGCTATCTCCCCGCCCCGCGCGCCCCGCGCCGTGTGCGGCAACCACCGTCGCTTGCAGTTCGTTGCGATTAATTCTATTTACTTTTTGACAAATTTCCGGTAAAAAAAATCTATTTTTTATTTAGTGCAAATGTAGTGTCTTTAGATAAGTACCGTTTTTAAAATTTTCACGTCTCTCTTAATTTCCCCCGAAGCACAATGTACAAAATAATTAAAAATACATGTTCCATAATTTGCCCAGGCGTGCAAAGTTAACTGAATGTTTATAATGCTTTAAAAAGCTTAACTTGAGATTGCACCAACCGACTGACTTATCCTCGAGCCGCAATCGAAAAAAATTTTTTTTTTAGGGTATCATACATTGCACATCTTTTTAATTAAGATATACTATGCACCAAGGTGTTCTCTATACACTACTTAGCTTGAACCCAATAGCTTTTAATTTACTCCAAAATTACGGCACTTTATAGTTTATACCTAAAATTTAACGGTCTTCCGTACATAATAGAAACGGTGCAACTCGGGGGAAATAATCTAGTTGCGCCATCTAACGAATCCAAAAAAAGCACGACTACACGACTTACTTCCATACTTTTCGTTAACTTGACTATACTACTGTGGGACTTAATCAATTTGTGTAATAATGTCCTAAAATATTTATGTATTTTATTTGTCTGTCTTCGTTTGGTGAGCTATACGATAATTTAATAATAAACAATTGTCAGTGATTTGCATATAAAATAAAATTTAATATGAAATTATAATATGCGTATACCTTTTACCTGAAAACATTAGGCTTATAGCCTAATAAAATAATTATTTGTGCAACAAGAAAGGAAAGTTAGTTTTTCTTGCGAGTGTTGATTTTGAGTCCGGAGTAAGCGAAAGATTCTAAGTTAGAATCTTGAGCGTAGCGAGGGACTCAAAAACATGAGATGTAAAATATCTTTGCTCTCGTGTTGCACATACAACTATTCACCTCAGTAGTGAGAACATATTAAAGGTTAAAAAAATTCAACATCAAGTAAAGTTTTTATTACTGTATTCATGGTCTTCACTAAATTAAAAAGCTACTTGAGCTCTGGAGTGAGGAAAGTCGTACTTTGGTCACTCCCAGAAGTGAGGAATGAAGTAGGCTTGTTCGAGCTGCTGAGGTGAAAAGTAAATTATAACATAGTTCAAATATACAGTAAAATCTGCCAATACCAAACACGTGCAATATGGCCATATAATTTTATTGTCTAACCTTGCCAAATACTTAGTTTACTTTCGCTAAGTCCTATCTTACACTTCTTTCATACAGAAATGAACTTTATAATAACGGAATAAGTTTTTTTTGCTGTGAAACGTTGCATCTGATAGGAGTTGTTCGAATGGATAGGATTTAGCGCTTTACGATTGGCCGTCGGCTTAATGCCAATTTTATACACGTTCGAACATGGATTCATTGAGCATCGAAAGCTGGAAGTACCTACGTAGTTATATACTACGTAGTTAGGGTTGCCATCTCAAAAATTTGGAAACCAGGACAAGACGCGTGAAAACCCCGGATTTTAGAGTCCAGAACCCGGACATGTCAACAGGTTTTTTTAAACAGGTTGTGCGTGTCGCGGGCGGCCTAACACTTTAAATTTTTAAACCCGGACTACAAATGAATGCCCTCTAAACTAGGACAAATCCGGGGAAACCCGGACGGTTGGCAACCCTATACGTAGTATAAGTAGTTCCTACAAATGAAAATTCACTGTAATGGCAGACTCCAACAAAAAGTAGAAAGCTAGAAAAAGTGCGAAAATATGTCTAATTATCATTTAATTTCCTTTTATTACCGTGCATGCCATAACAGTATAAGTTTAGGATAAAATAGCCAGTAATATAGCCCAGGGACATGACGACATTTGTTTTAAACAAAAATATTTTTTTGCAGAACTTAAAACGTTAAAAACCCGCGCGATGGCCATATCTCCCGCCGCAAGCTTATCGCGTTTATTCCCTTCTAATTTCCTGGTGTTACACTCCCTCTTTTCATTGGATTTTTAAACTTCCTTTACGTTCTCGGCCTCATTTTCCTTAGAACGTTTAGAGTTTGTTCTATTTAACAATAATAACAATATTTGTGTCAATGATTTATTATAACTCAAGATTGGTTATAGGCATTCCAACATTGAAGCGCTTATCTTGTGACAATTTGTACAATTTGCTTTTAGTCGCTTCTGGGCAAGCGAGAAATGTGCCCGTGCTAACGAGCTCCCGCTCACAGAAAGAGAAAGAGACATAAGCTCATGTTTAACAACGAGTATGAGAAATATGAATGGAATGCGAAAATTGATCAAAAATAACAATTTCTTCGTAGTTATAGAAATAAATGTGGAAGTCTTTTTGTGACTTATGTATGAGTATAACCTATCCATAGTTAATATAGTAAGACTAGTGGCCTTGTGTACTGTAGAACTCACGTTAAGCTAAGAAAATATAAAAATGAAAAATACTTATTTCATTGAGTTTTTATCACAGTGAACTCACAATGGTCTTAGGCGTCTTAGACGCTATTAGCATTTCCGCATTTTGAAAAATTTCCAAAAAACAGGATTGACAAAAGAAATATATTTAATCATAGAATCTTGTCACAAAATTTCACGAGAATCGGTTAATAATTGCGACCTGTAGATACGGACATACGAAAACAAAATGCCAGAGTCGATACGGGGAATTTCGATAAAACGCAACGCTACGGCGAATAATATCATTGATTAAAGTGCCCTTTCCAGTTGTACGACAATTTTTTTACAAGCTTTTATTTACTTTCACCTGACCGTTGTCTGTTTGTAATCAAATCTTGCAAGTTAAATTTGACCCACTTCGCGGTTTCCGATGAAGCTGAAAATTTGCATACATATGTAAGTCGGGTGACAATGCAATATTATGGTACCATCGAGATGATCTGATGATGGAGACAGGAGGTGGCCATAGGAACTCTGTGATAAAACAACGTAACCTAATTGTGTTTGGGGTTTTTAGAATTGTCTCGATGAGTATTAGTTACTAGTGGAAAGAAAAGTACAGTCAGCGATAAAACCTTGTACCAAAAATGAAATTTTTGCCAAAAATTTACTTATGTTAAGGTATAGCCAGCAAACGAGCAGACGAGCCGCCTGATGGGAAGCGGTCATCGTCGAACATGGACATAAGCAACACCATAGGAGCCACTTAAGCGTTGCCGACCCTCGAGAACCCTAAATACCCGATTCTTGAAGAATCCCATGTCGTAGCGCAAAGGAAATACCTCAGGAGGCAAGTCATTCCACATTCTGCACGTTCTAGGAAGAAATGAGCAACTAATGCCGTGTTTTCAGCCGTAGAATAAAATGGCGTCCATAAAGGGATAACAAAACGTCTGTTATCGTCCATGCGTTAGGAAGTGCTGAGTTTTCCGTGTTTTTAGGGTTCTGTAGCCAAATGGCAAAAAACGGAACCCTTATGGATTCGTCATGTGACATGTCTGACTGTCTGTCCGTTCGTATGTCACAGCCATTTTTTTCATATAAGAACTAGACTGTTGAAACTTGGTAAGTAGATGTATTCTGTGAACCGCATTAAGATTTTTACACAAAAATAGAACAAAAAACGACAGATTTTGGGGGTTCCCCATACTTAGAATTAAAACTCAAAAAATTTTTTTTCATCATACCCATACGTATGGGGTATTTATGGATAGGTCTTCAAAAATAATATTCAGGTTTCTTATACCATTTATTTCTAAACTGAATAGTTTGCGCGAGAGACGCTTCCAAAGTGGTAAAATGTGTCCCCCCCCCCCTGTAACTTCTAAAATAAGAGAATGATAAAACTAAAAAAAATATATGATGTACATTACCATGCAAACATCCACCGAAAATTGGTTTGAACGAGATCTAGTAAGTAGTTTTTTTTATATGTCATAAATGGTACGGAACCCTTCATGGCCGAGTCCGACTCGCACTTGGCCGCTTTTTTGGAGTGTCACTGTTGACGCTTTGACCCTTGTTTGGGATTTTAAGAGTCCTTATTCCTACAGACGAGCGTATTTTGTAAAATGCTTCCTTTTTCATTCAAGATTACGACGTAACTATTAGTATTTATTCAAAAACTGATAACGTACTTAAATAATCGTTTCCTAAACTAGGGGCTCCAACAGTTCAAAATTTCATTTTCTCTTTTAAACCTCTTTTTTAATGAGGTTTTTTGGGAGTCTTTTCCAAATTTTGCAATGAGATGTGGCGTTTCGGTTCTCAATTTTGCTATAAACAAGAATCATTTGGTACATGAATGACTACAATTTGATTCAACATATCTCGTACGAGGGGCTGGAATGATTAACAATCGAAGATTCATTTGAAAAAACTGATAAAATACCTTCCGAGTTTTCTTCATTTTTTTGGCGAAAACAGGGTTTTATTATATTTTATTTCCGCAAATTGTACGCATATTTTGCTTTAAAAATAATATTATAGCAAACTGTAACTTTATGTTAACCTATAAAAAAAAAATCGTAACTATGGGACCTACATTGCCGTAAATTTATATTTTTTTAAAACACGTATAAATCACGCAGCAGCGACGCCCCGCTCTCAGTCCGCGCGGAGCGCGCTTAGAGGACGGACCTGTGCTCGATTGTCAGGTATTCGTTGCGATCGTAATCAGCTACGGAGTTCCGAGAAGTGCTATATACTGCGATTAGAAAATCTTAATAAAAGTTCATTTTTTACAGTATGCCTAACAGACTCGCTTATTGATGGATTTTCAGTGTTACTTTTTTTTTAATACTAAGTCGGTGGCAAACAAGCATACGGCCCGCATATGTACGCCTGCAACTCCAGAGGAGTTACATGCGCGTTGCCGACCCTAACCCCCTCCCGCCCCTCGTTGAGCTCTGGCAACCTTACTCACCGGCAGGAACACAACACTATGAGTAAGGTCTAGTGTTATTTGGCTGCGATTTTCTGAAAAACGCATTTTCACTTGAAATTACGTTAGGGTTTGCATTATTATTTTTGACCCGGATGAAGTCCAAGTTCTCATGATGGAGTCAGGAGTTGGTCACCAGAACTCCTAATCTACTAATTATAATCCCATCGTGTTTGGGCTCAAAAGATTTGCCCTGACGAACACCATCGATCTAGATGAGGTCCAGGGTCTCATGATGGAGTCAGGAGTTGGTCACTAGAACTCCTAATCTACTCATTATAATTCCATCGTGTTTGGGCTCAACAGAGTTGCCCTGATGAGCACCTTCAATCTAGATGAGGTCCAGGGTCTCATGATGGAGTCAGGAGCTGGTCACCAGAACTCCTAATCTACTCATCATAACTCCATCGTGTTTGGGTTCAATAGAGTTGCCCTGACGAGCACCATCAATCTAGATGAGGTCCAGGGTCTCATGATGGAGTCAGGAGCTGGTCACCAGAACTCCTAATCTACTCATCATAACTCCATCGTGTTTGGGCTCAATAGATTTGCCCTGATGAGCACCATCGATCTAGATGAGGTCCAGGGTCTCATGATGGAGTCAGGAGTTGGTCACCAGAACTCCTACTCTACTCATCATAACTCCATCGTGTTTGGGCTCAATAGAGTTGCCCTGACGAGCACCTTCAATCTAGATGAGGTCCAGGGTCTCATGATGGAGTCAGGAGCTGGTCACCAGAACTCCTAATCTACTCATCATAACTCCATCGTGTTTGGGTTCAATAGAGTTGCCCTGACGAGCACCATCAATCTAGATGAGGTCCAGGGTCTCATGATGGAGTCAGGAGCTGGTTACCAGAACTCCTAATCTACTCATCATAACTCCATCGTGTTTGGGCTCAATAGATTTGCCCTGACGAGCATCATCAATCTAGATAAAGTCCAGGGTCTCATGATGGAGTCAGGAGTTGGTCAATAGAACTCCTAATCTACTCATTATAATTCCAACGTGTTTGGGCTCAAAAGATTTGCCCTGATGAGCACCATCGATCTAGATGAGGTCCAGGGTCTCATGATGGAGTCAGAAAGTTGGTCACCAGAACTCCTAATCTACTCATCATAACTCCATCGTGTTTGGGCTCAATAGATTTGCCCTGATGAACACCATCGATCTAGATGAGGTCCAGGGTCTCATGATGGAGTCAGGAGTTGGTCACCAGAACTCCTAAACTACTCATCATAACCTCATCGTGTTTGGGCTCAATAGATTTGCCCTGACGAGCATCATCAATCTAGATAAAGTCCAGGGTCTCATGATGGAGTCAGGAGTTGGTCACCAGAACTCCTAATCTACTCATCATAACTCCATCGTGTTTGGGCTCAATAGATTTGCCCTGATGAACACCATCGATCTAGATGAGGCCCAGGGTCTCATGATGGAGTCAGGAGTTGGTCACCAGAACTCCTAATCTACTCATCATAACTCCATCGTGTATGTGCTCAATAGAGTTGCCCTGACGAGCACCATCAATCTAGATCAGGTCCAGGGTCTCATGATGGACTCAGAAGTTGATCACCAGAACTCCTAGTCTATTCATCATAACTCCATCGTGTTTGGGCTCAAAAGATTTGCCCTGACGAGTACCATCGATCTAGATTAAGTCGAGGGTCTCATGATGGACTCAGTAGGTGGTCACCAGAACTCCTAATCTATTCATCATAATGGTAATTTGATGGTGCTTGTCGGAGTAAATCTAATGAGCCCAAACACGATGGAGTTATGATAAATAGATTACGAGTTCTGGTGACCAACTCCTGACTCCATCATGAGACCCTGGACTTCATCTAGATCGATGGTACTCGTCAGGGCAAATCTTTTGAGCCCAAACACGATGGAATTATAATGAGTAGATTAGGAGTTCTAGTGACCAACTCCTGACTCCATCATGAGACCCTGAACATCATCTAGATTGATGGTGCTCGTGAGGGCAAATCTATTGAGCCCAAACACGATGGAGTTATGACGAGTAGATTAGGAATTATGGTGACCAACTCCTGACTCCATCATGAGACCCTGGACTTCATCTAGATCGATGGTACTCGTCAGGGCAAATCTTTTGAGCCTAAACACGATGGAATTATAATGAGTAGATTAGGAGTTCTAGTGACCAACTCCTAACTCCATCATGAGACCCTGAACATCATCTAGATTGATGGTGCTCGTGAGGGCAAATCTATTGAGCCCAAACACGATGGAGTTATGATGAGTAGATTAGGAATTATGGTGACCAACTCCTGACTCCATCATGAGACCCTGGACTTCATCTAGATCGATGGTACTCGTCAGGGCAAATCTTTTGAGCCCAAACACGATGGAATTATAATGAGTAGATTAGGAGTTCTGGTGACCAACTCCTGACTCCATCATGAGACCCTGGACTTCATTTAGATCGATGGTACTCGTCAGGGCAAATCTATTGAGCTCGAATACGATGGAATTATAATGAGTAGATTAGGAGTTCTAGTGACCTACTCCTGACTCCATCATGAGACCCTGGACTTCATCTAGATTGATGGTGCTCATCAGGGTAAATCTATTGAGCCCAAACTCGATGGAGTTATGATGAGTAGATTAGGAGTTCTGGGGAGTTCTGGTGACCAACTCCTGACTCCGTCATGAGACCCTGGACCTCATCTAGATCGATGGTGTTCGTCAGGGCAAATCTTTTGAGCCCAAGCACGATGGAATTATAATGAGTAGATTAGGAATTAGGAGTTCTGGTGACCAACTCCTGACTCCATCATAAGAACCTGGATGGACTTCATTCGGGTCAAAAATAATAATACAAACCCTAACGTGATTTCAAATAACACTGAAACTCTATAGCACTAATGTGCGCAAACGATTGGCATCTTGACTACGCAGCATGGGTGCGTAGCCACCATGCCAATCGATACGACAACGAAACACTATCTGTCTCTCTCTCGTACTAATATGCACAAACGATTGGCATCTTGGCTGGGCAGCATGGGTGCGTAGCCAACATGCCAAACGTTTACGATACGACAAGGAAACACTATCTGTCTCTCTATCGCACTAATATGCGCAATCGATTGGCTTCTTGGCTAGGTATCATGGGTGCGTAGCCAACATGCCAATCGTTTACGATACGACAACGAAACACTACTCTCTCTCTATCGCACTAATATACGCAAACGATTGGTATTTTGGCTAGGCACTAAGCAAGTGTGTGGCCAACATGCCAATCGTTTACGATACGACAACGAAACACTATCTGTCTCTCTATCGCACTAATATACTTTATTTATACCTGCAGTCATTTAGTAACTTCTTCATTTTCCATTGGTGTGAAAGAGACAGAATAAAGAGCAAGGGTTATAGTACACTCTGTAGTCTGTACACTTAGTAGTAGTGTACATAAAAAAAAAAAACTACTGTGCATATACAATAAAATAAAGAGTGCCCATATGATATCATATGACACTAAAATTAATGTTGCTTGAAATTATATTGAAAACTATCAAGATTATTCTAGTCTGCATTGAAACGCGCGTCGCGTTGCCGGCGCTCGCGTACCGAGCGCCAACGCCATCTATCGAGCGTTATTTCGTGAAATCGGAGAACGCTTCAAGGATTAAGGGCTCTTAATGTCAAGAGATCGGATATCCTGAAAACGTAAATTTTACAAGCTTTATTGTTTGATTATTCCTGTATTCCTGTGTATAACGTGCTAACAAATTAGCTATCTATATACATATAAGAGATGGTACTTTATATTAAAACAATTAAAATTAAATAAGAAAACTTTTCAATGTGTTTTTTTTTACCGAATAAAATACATTTTTTTTTAATTCTAATCTAAAAATAATCATCATGTGCATTTAACTGATTGTACAGTAACGTCTGAAAATATCGATACGAAAAATGTGCCGCAAATATGTATACACTACCTTTATATATGGCCAATAAAGTCGTGTATACATATTTTTGGCACTTTTTTCGTATCGATATTTTCAGACTTGACCGTACCCGTACCATGCCATGAATCAAAACTTAAACGCATTTACTTTCTGTACATCTCGCTTGCACTTATATGCGAGTACAAGCGAGATGCATGGAGAGTAAGTTACGTTCTTGATAGCGTTTATGTCAGTACCGAACTGATGGTAGCCACAAAGATGTTTACAGTACATCTGTACAAAAAACTGGTGTGGTCAACAAACAGAAGCTGTCACTCGGTTAGAGCCCCGCGTATTCTGATGCTGCAGCCTCAAAAATACCGCACTGCTGCCTTTAGGGGAAGTTTTAGGTATCGGGCCACCAAATGTTGGAACAACATACCTCCACCAATCAGAATATTAAAAAGTAAGCCTCAATTTAAAATTAAATTACGCCAATACCTATTAGAAACCCAAAAACGAAGTGCCTAAAACTTAACCCCACCTGACCACACCATTACCTGCCGTTACCTATCCACTTGCGCTCACATCTTATAAATTAATAAGTATAATAACTACGTGTCATATTTTCTTGCAAATATTTACAGTACCTACATACTTACAGTACAAATATATGTAATATGCATATATATTTATACATATAAGTACATTGACTAGCGCTGCACTGGTCGTTTATAATAATTAAATAAATAATAAATATTATAGGACATTGTTACACAAATTGACTAAGTCCCACAGTAAGCTCAATAAGGCTTGTGTTGAGGGTACTTAGACTACGATATATATAATATATAAATATTTATAAATACTTAAATACATAGAAAACACCCATGACTCAGGAACAAATATCCATGCTCATCACACGAATAAATGCCCTTACCAGGATTTGAACCCGGGACCATCGGCTTCATAGGCAGGGTCACTACCCACTAGGCCAGACCGGTCGTCAATTATTAGTGTCGTCGGTTTATTAGTGTAGATTTTAATATTCTGACGGAAGATCAGCGCTGTGTCTGCAGCATTTATGGTGAGTCAGCGCCTATTCTTTACCACAACACATGACCCTCTACTAATATCTCTATTAATCTAAAAATAAGACACGTAATACATTGTTATTGATATTAGTGTCAAATTGTATGTTACTTTTTCTTTGTCTCTTGTCAATTTTCTTTTTCTCTTGATATTTGTTTGTGTCACAAAGCATGTAAGTTGTGGTTGGATAAAGATTTTATCTATCTATCTACATACGGTGCTACTTTCCCGCTCTAGTGCGAAAATAAGCATATTACATTACTGTTTCGAACATTTAAAGGGCCATATGTACTGTAAAACGTTGTACGATACATGTGCGAATAGATAATTCGTGTTTTAATTTATCGCCACTTTTTTCGAATTTCCTATTTTTCGCACTTGTGTCGTAATGTACTATAATATTGACACTCTATATGAGTGTAAATTAAGAGTAAGGTAAAAGAGGTTCTAGAATCTGTTCAATGAGGTAACGTTTAATTATATCGATAACAGGGTATTTTTACAAAGCAGTTAATTCGAATTTCTTATTTTAAATTCCAATTTCCTACAAAACAATATCATAATAGTATTTTATACAATCGTGGTATAATAGAGAGCTTTTCAGTCGAGTACCGTGTTTAGGCAACGATGCTTGCTGAGTTGCCTAAGTAAGTAATAAGTAAGTAAATATTCTTTATCGTGCACCATACAGTTAAAAATAGACAGGAAATGAAAAAAACACGTAAAAGTTAGGTAACAACAGGCGGTCTTATCGCTAAGAAGCGATCTCTTCCAGACAACCTTTGGGTACCAGGAAACTATGAAAATACAACAATGAACGGGTAGTGCCGATATACATATAATTCAACAAAATGAAGGCGCAAACAATACAATACATACTAATAAAATAAATACATGTATATATACATGCATTATATATTATACAATCATAAATAAAGGCAAGTTAAGGCAGCGAAAGGTAATGAGTCTTCAAAAGATTTTTGAAAACGGGAATGCCTTGATCACACGTACCGAGTAAACGGGCGAGACAGTGCTCTCGGCCGAGTACTCGGTGCGTATAAACATAGCGCCGAGTACTCGGCCGAGCACTCGGGCGAACGAAGCGGCGAGTCAGTAGCTCGGTGGACGTTCTATCTGCTAGGCCGAGTGCCCACCCTCCCGCTTCCCCGCACTGTCTCGCTCGCTCGCTCGGCAGGTCTGAACGCGCACTGACTCGCCACTCGGTCGTCACATGGGCACATCGCCGCGCGCGTCATATAACTGACTGTCCTAATTTCAAAACATGTGTGAACAATTACTCGCTTACATTACATCACTGTCTCGGCCGAGAAACATTTTACTGTCTCGCCCGTTTACTCGGTACGTGTGATCAAGGCAGAAGGGATTTAGCACGTCTAATGTCTAATGGCTAAGCATGGCCTAAGTGAGATACGAGAATGAAAAGCTTGTTTATATCACTAATGTATACAATACTTTTTGTACGAGTCAACAAAAATAATACTTTAAATTAATAAAATCCTATATGTAAACAAATTAACACTATGCTGCAATTTAAGGTTCGCGAGCAGCCGCGATACCTTCATACTCGTACGCGCCCGGCCGCCGGGACCCGGCGGGGTGGTCAACGACACCTTCTCGTAACTCACGAGGCCCTGGTACTTACTCCATGCGAAATTCAATTTTTAGACAGCTTTTTTCTCAATTTTGGCCACTGTAGTCTATGGAGACTCAGAAGCAATGGTAAGCGGCTTTCGTAGTCTATGGATATTACTATATTAAAGGTGTCACATGTGCGTTTATGACTTATGAAATCACTTGTAAGCCTGATGCCACGCTGCATGCCCCGCCGAACGCTCCTCTTGTCGAAACCTACGAGAACTCGTAGGATGGCAGTCATAAATTTGCGTATCACTGAAAAATACCCTAAGTTTGAAGCTGAAGTACAGACTTGTCGAAAAACTAATTGCAGGTGATAAAATAACGTTCTAATAAAGTAGTTTCATACAATTAAACGATTGTACCTATTTTATTAATGTGACACTGATTTTTACTCCCTTTGGTAAAGTATAATTTTTCACCATCCAGCCGCGTATTCGCGTCTAACGTCAATCCCAAAATAAACAAGTAGTAAATTAAGACGCGATCCAAATTTTTAACTAATTATATTACGTTCAAAACGTATAAAAATATCATTATAAAACAAGCTTTTTTTATTAAAATGTTATACATACATACAAAGGTATTACATTTTATCAGTCGAAACATTTGTGACGGAACTTATGACCCAACTAAGTGGTTATAATCCAATGATACTTAATTTTTTTTTTTTTTTTTTTTAATACTAAGTCGGTTAAAAAAAACATGTTATTTACCAGAGGCGCAAGAACAAAAAATATGCATGAAACCACGAAAGCAATATACGGAGCATTTTAAATTCCAACCTGAAGGTTATATTGACGATGTAGTTATGATTATTATGTGTAATGGCGGGTCGTTTACATATCATGATAACAAACAACGACTACATGTCGTTATCGTTAAATATGATTCTTAATTTTGGGTACGTAATATTTTGTGCAAAATAGATAAACATAGATACCGTTAAACCCACTTTTAGTCTAAAATCGTACAACTAACTCGAATACATTTTGGTTTAGATGTATGTTAACGGCACCAATGATGGGAGATTTAAGAGAAATAATTGGAGTATTTTTGATATTTCACCGACATCTGTAAAATTCCTGCCGCTTTATGCTTTAAAAGTTGTATGTCTGTTCTATGTATTTAATGAAAGCTACTGCATTAGGTTTCAATATTATTGACCAATTAAAACTATGGTTTTTTTGCTCCAGTCATTGGATGTATGGCGTCATTAATTTTCAAACTAACAAATGTCAATGACATATATAAATTCAAACAAAAAAATAATTTTCAAAATCGGTTCAGAAATGACGGAGTTATAAATAAAAAAAACAACCGAATTGATAACCTCCTCTTTTGAAATCTTGAAGTCGGTTAAAAATTAAACTTAAGTGGCTCTTTGGCTCTGTTTATGGTAAAATGTTGTCAGCATTTAAAAACTGATGGTAAATACTTGTTTTACAGGATTTGTCTATACCATCTCATTACTGGTGCCTGTTTCATTATAGGGGTGTTTACTATAAATATTATTTCATTGACTTAGTCCTGAAGAAACATATTTTCGTGAATAGATGAAAAAAATCAGTATAGCAGCATCGTTTCGAGCGATGGCGCCATAATCTTTAGGTATTGCCCGGTAAGATGGCGCCACTTTCTGATATTTACCAAGTTGAACTCATATCAGTGAAAGAATAAGGATCAAAGTCAAATGGCGTTCTAAAAGATTTAATTATGTGCCGAAAGATGGCAGTAAATTCATGTCGCTACAAAGTTTTCTTTGAGAATACACCTCTATTTCAAATTCTCTTTGGTACAGTACAGGAGATAGCTAGGGGAATTGTGCTTCCGTATTTTCGACTATCGGTGCAAGTATCATTAGGGTCTGTTTCACAAAATCCGAGACTGAGTATTCAGGACTTTACTTGGACATTGTGAACATATCCTTAGCCATATTTGTGCTTGTAATTTGTCGTTATGACAATAATGTCATGAGATGCAATGGTCATTGTTAATTTTGATTGCATTTTAATCTGTTGTGAAGTCTTTTTTAGGGTTCCGTATGAGGAAAGCATTAATTACGGTGTGTCTCAAGGTAGTGTCCTTAGGCCTACGTTGTTCCTTGTTTATATCGACGAACTTTGCAGGCTGACACTCACTAACTCCCAAATAATTGCATTCGCTGATGATACTGTGGTACTGTTCTATGGAAACTCGTGGGATGAGGTTGGTAATATTGCTCAAGCTGGATTCAATTTAATCACTGAATGGTTAGGAAAAAATCTACTGTCACTTAACAAAAACTAAGATAGTTAATTTTAGGGTTCCGTAGTCAACTAGGAACCCTTATAGTTTCGCCATGTCCGTCTGTCTGTCTGTCCGAGGCTTTGCTCCGTGGTCGTTAGTGCTAGAAAGCTGCAATTTGGCATGGATATATAAATCAATAAAACCGACAAAGTCGTACAATAAAATCTAATTTTCTTTTCTCCCCGTAAAGTGGGGGTGAACATTTTTTTTTGCTTCAACTCTACAGTGTGGGATATCGTTGGAAAGGTCTTTCAAAACTAATAGGGGTCTTCAACAAACATTTCTTGATAAAGTGAATATATTCGGAGATAATTGCTCCAAAAGAAAGAAATAAAAGTAAGTAAGTAAGTAATTATTCTTTATTTACCAACAATTATACATTTTACATACATGTAAAACTACAAATGAATTTTAAAGGAAAATAGAACCAGGTAACAACAGGCGGTCTTATCGCTAAAAAGCGATCTCTTCCAGACAACCTTTAGGTAGCAGGAAATTTCGAACTCATACAAAAGTCAACAGGTAGTGCAAGGAGCTAAATATGGAGACTATTAAATACAAACACACATACTACTTATATAAGTATTAAAACAATATCTAATATACTAATAAATATACAATATAATATAATACAATATATATATATATATATACATATATATATATATATTTATATATTTATACTTACACATATACAATATATAAATGGCAACTTAAGGTAGAGATAGAAAGTATAGTTTCAGCTGATTTTTGAAAATGGGGAGAGACTTAGCTAATCTTAATTCTACTGGCAGAGCATTCCATAACCGAACAGCCCGGAAGGTAAAAGAGCTATTATAAAATTTTGAAGTAGATAAGGGAGGAGCAAGAACATGAGTCTGAGAACATCTGATAGAAGAGAGATACTTGAAACGCTCTTTGAGGTGGTGTAGCGGGGTTAAAGAGAATGCCATAAAGGAGGGCAAGAACATGAGAGTCACGGCGAAGACGAATAGGAAGCCACTTGAGCTGAAAACGAAACTAAGACACATGGTCATATTTGCGCAAGCCAAATATAAACCTTATGCAGAGATTCTGGAGGCGCTCAAGCTTATTCAGCTGATCCTGCGTAAGGTCAAGATAGCAAATGTCAGCATAATCTAATATGGGCAGTAAGAGAGATTGAGCTAGCGCAATTTTAGTGGCGTAAGGCAAGAAATTTCGAAGTCTGCGGAGCGATGCAATTGCAGCAAACATCCTCCTACTAACCTCACTCACCTGAGGTGCCCAAGAGAGACTCTGGTCCATCATGACACCGAGATTCCTTACCTGGAGAGAGAAGGGAATCTGAATACCGTCAAACACAATGGCAGGTAGAGAGCCAAAATCAATCCGGGCAGTAAGCTTTGAGCTACCTACTACCATAACCTGAGTTTTAGTAGGGTTTACCTTGAGACCGTAACGCTTACTCCAATCTAAGATGCTCTCCAAGTCAGTGTTCATGGCGCAGATAGTCTGTGGTAGATCGGCAACAGAGCCCTGAGAGTATATTTGAAGGTCATCAGCGTAAAGGTGGTAGGAGGACAAAATATTAAAAATGTGTCCTCCCCTCTAACTTTTGAACCATAGGTCCAAAAAAATATGAAATAATCTTGGAAGTAGAGCTTAAGAAAGACATTAAATGAAAACTATAGCGGATATGATCTGTACCCCTAGTGTAAATAAATTCGATTTCGATACGTGACGTACGCGTTAGCGTTTAGTCTCATTTTGTATTGGATTTAGAAAGAGCGCGCCAAGCGGGACGTTTTGGAAACTCAAAATCCTATACAAAATGAGACTTAACGCAAACGCGTTCGTCACGTTATGATGTCGATCAAATTTACACTAGGGGTACAGTTTAGCTGTTTTTGAGTTAGTAAAAAGATAGTAAAAAGACGTACACCCACAGTTCATCCCTTGGTTAACAATCTACCATACTTTAAGCTCCAGTTTAGCTTATTGTGACGGAAGAGTAACTACGGAGCCCTAGCATGGCCCGACATGCGCTTGGCCGGTTTTTTAAATGATGATTTTTATATGATTTTACTAGAATAGGTATAATTATGGTTATTAAAACTAGATCATTAACTTTTAAGATTGTTATCAATCAGTTTTCGTATAATACTAGCTGGTCAGTTTAGAAACGTTTGTTGCGTAAAATGACTCGTATTCGTTTCGTTATGTGTGCGCTGATTTATTGTATTTCCAATACTAATGGACGTTCTGTAAGTAATTTATTCAAAGTAGAACTGCTGATTGAAGATCAGAAATGGATTAAGGTGACTGTGGGCAAGACCGGCATACTTTATTTATTTTTCACATTGGAGTATTCTAGCTCCGTTAATTATTCACGTACGTGACCGCTTGTAATCACATACGATGAAGAATTTCATAAATAATAGTTAAGCTATAGTGACAGATCATTTTAATCATAAATTAAGCAAAAACAATAGTATTTTTAAAAATTCGGCGAGTAGACGGACTTCCCGTGTAGTTTAAGGTAAGTCCGTCTAGTAACGATATCAGCCATACTATAGGTGCTTATGTGTTCGTATTCGAATCCTTACAAAGAATGAAACAAGACAATGAAAAGTGTACTCTAAACTTGTTAATATAGGGTTTAGATTCGAAATAAACACAATTTTTCTTATTAAAAGGTAAGTCCGGCATATATTACGTAAATGGGGTGGTAAACCTTTTTTGGAAAATAATTATACGTACTTATTTTTTGGACTTCTCAAATAAAATACCAATAGTCATTTTAAAGTTACTCGTTGTTTTAAATTTACGGAGATCAAAGAGGGTTACATAAATAAACTCATAGTAGTAGCAATTTTAAACTACGAACACCGTTTAAGTTTAAATCAAATAGTGATTGGCAAATCAAACTCCATAACACAAGTAGGTACCCTACATACGTAAATTTTCAGGATAACTAAGGCGAAGAACCCACGTCACATAGCGGCGTGGCACGCGCGGTACAGCGTTGGCGTGGCGCGTAACCTTGTATCACGGTGTAGGCAAAACGCCTAAACCACGATAAGTACAATAAATGTTCCGAAATAAAAAATACGTACGGACTGATATGGCTGCAATGATTTTAATCTTCAAAACTGTCAAGAAAATATGACTGTACAACCGTATTCAAAAATTCAAGAGTGTATACTAGTAGTAGGTAAAATAATATAACATATGAAGGCGATGATCAGGGGTTCGAATCCCGGTAGGGGCATTTGCTTGTATAATCTACACAGATATTTGTTCCTCTAGTCATGTTTGTTTTTTATGTATTTATCTATATAAGTTTGTATATGTCGTCGCCTAGCACCAATAGTAAAAGCTAAGCTATGCTTAGTTTGCGGCCAATATTTATTTATTTATTTACTTAATAGGTATTTTCTTATTTGTATTTTCGGTTACATAGTGCTGAGGATGAAGAACACATTTCTTTAGTAGTTTCGAGATTAAAATTGTTAACAAACACAAACATCATGCGCAATGTCGTAAAGATGCGTATCTGTAGTGACCTTATAAAATCATAATAAATAATATTGAAGCCATTTAACAGTTGGTAACCTCTGATTCAAGGAAAGTCCGGCATATGACGGACTTGCCTGGTGCATAGTAGACGGACTTTCCAACTTAGCAAAATTTTAATGTGATGAATGATGGAACGTATAATTACAAAACTAAGCCAATATCTGATAATTTAAACACATAATAAAGATTGCCGGGTCTTATATTACTTACGTAGTCAATTTCTGGTGCAAAATCTTGTCACAAACTATTTTTAACAATTTTATTTGCAGAGACTGTCGCACTATCACTTCGAGTTCCATACACGTAATGACTTGTTCACGCGGATTGCTCTGAAGTTCGTTGTCACAACGCCATCTGTTTTAGAGTGAGGGAACAAGCGCGAAAAACAGACTTATAAACTCGACGCCAAAGCGGCAAACGCTTTCTAATTCAAAAGTTATAATGTGTTGACGGACTTGCCTTGTAGACGGTCTTGCCCACAGTGACCTTATGTTTGTTCAAAGAGTTATGTCTTTAAACAAAAAGTACCATTTTGTACCTTTTGGCGTTGAAACTCTAGGTCCATGGGGTCCCAGCGCGCACAAGTTTTTTGGAGAAATCGCGAAACGTCTGTTTGACGTAACTGGTGACCGAAGAGCTGGCGGCTTCCTCGCACAACGTATCAGTATTGCGATACAACGAGGAAATGCCGCCAGCATCCTTGGTACAATGCCTCAAGGGCCTATTTTAGATATAAGCTAGTTATAGTAATCATCTGTATATATCCATTATGTATATTGTTATTGTCAATAAAAACCTACTTCTATTTGTCAAGGTGACTTCTGATGATGGATTCCATGAGGAATTAAGAGAACTCTGCTCCTCCGTTCTTTAAATGTAAAGTTTACTACGGTTATGTTTCTGTACATTTACTGTAATCTATGTGAGGTGTGCAATAAAGAGTTTTACTATATTCGTCAAAGGTTAATTAGAAGAGATCCTATTAAGAGATAAGTTCGTCTCTGTTGTTTTTAAGATACTCTGGAACTTTGTATCTTGTGTTTCTTTTTGTGTACAATAAAGTATATACTTTTGTATAATTGTTAGATTTGTAGCTGGCCCCCAACGGCTTATCCTTTGTCCATTGTTAACTAAAACGGCACGTGCCACTACCTAAGTATTCGTATCGTAATCGAGCTATGTCAAAGCTCAAAATCTCTAGAACAATCTTGAAATTTAGGACCTATGTATGTTGATTAAAGGTCCCTTTTTCGTGTATACACCACGCAACGCTGCTATAAGGTACCGTTTGGATTCAGAATACACCAGCATTACTGCTGCAGCAAAATGCATTTTAACATCGCTTGTGTCCTTCACTCGCTCGACAAATCCACTTATAGGCCAGTATGTGCTTGGGTCCGAACCCATCATACGTGTGACAACTGTAAGGGACCTCGGCGTTTTTGACACGTTCCTTAATTTCCAAGACCACATTCAAGGTTAACTGGTACTGTTACAAGAGACAAGGATTTTTTAAGAGAAATGCGCGCGATTTTAACAATCCAAGAGCCGTCAAGTTGCTCTACACGTCCCTGGTCCGGAGCAAGTTAGAGGCAGCCAGAATCGTATGGAATCCGGCTGAGAAACCTTACGCTCTGTTTTAGGAAAAAGTCCATAAAAACCTTTCTCAGGTTTCTGTACAAAAAAATTCATACATATTATCCCTTCCAATATCCTACCAAATATCTGTTAGGATCGCTTGGGTCCAATTCCCTTGAGGTACGGCGCAATTTTAGCCTCCTTCGTATAACGTTCAGCGTCTTACGTAGTGACGCTGACGGTCCAGATTTGGTAGCAAGAATTGATCATCATCCCATTTGTGCATAAAACAAAACTTTCCTGAGGTCACGAACTTACAATCTCTTGGCAGTCCCAACCACACGCACTGTAGCGCACAGAAACTCTCAAGCCGTGCGAGCTCTAAGACTCTTGAACTCGCTTCAGTCATGGGCACCAGAAAGTGATATTTTTGCACGCCCTGGGCAAATAAGTCGGATATGTCCAGTAGTATTGTGAAACTCTGGATTTCACCAAATTCTTTTATGTTTCTGTTATTTCTTGTATCTGGGGGCACGGCAGTGCCCCCACCAAGTCGAGCAAAAAAGCACGGCCGTACCATATACTTTTCCTTTAACAATCAATTTGTATAGTGCCTTATTGTTAGTTTACACAATAATGCTGTACACATTTTGTATGAACGAGTAAATTAGTAACTGTTTTGCTGCTGGAAATGTGAAAAATGTCTTTTGGACAGCAAAATAGACTTTGACATTTGCGACAGTAATGCTGTCGGCAATAATGTCACGCTGCAATACCTCCACCTACCTACTACCTACTCTTCTTTCTTTTTAGGATAAATACGAGGCTATTTTAGAAAACATGAATAACTGCCTTAATCCGAACCCGCCGTATAATAAGAAGCCCATCATTGTGGCGACATTCAACATTCGAAAACAAAAAAACAAAGTAATCCTCAGTGGACGCTACATGGTCTTGGAAGAAGTGCCTTTTCTGAACGTGAGATAAACACCCCTTAAGATAAACTTTCTTAATATTCTTGAACTATTAGTAAAATTGTCTTAGTACAGCGAATATACGAATATATTTCAGTTAAAAAATATCTGGTTCTTGTTTAATTTTTTTTTCTGAGAACTTGACGGAATTTGAACCATCACACCCGATTAATTTGAAATCTATGCTTCTATCTTACGTTTTAGTTCAGCCTTACCAGTTATAACGTCGGCAACTTCGGGAAAGAAGATGTGGAATTAGTGATAGAGAACGTCTCATGTCAGAGCTGGATGGGCAAGACTTTCCTGACCATGGGTAATTTTCGTTACTACAAGAAAGATTGCCGAGTACGCCGGGTAAGTTTAGTGTCTATTGGCAGAGTAACACAAATGATTTGAGAAAGGGCATTGCCGGCTTTGGTTCAATAAACTTGCTATGTAAGTAGCTGACTGTGTAAACTAAAGCGAGGTTTAGACGAAGTTAGTAAACCAGTCCCCAGAAAAGCCTGCGCTGGCCTGGCCCGTGTTGTTTATTGTAGGCCAATGGGTTGCCGGCGCTCTATTCCCGCCAGTGCATTTTTTTATACTACATCGTCAGCAAACAAACATACGGCAGCATAAGCAGTCTCCGTAGTCTATGAACACCTGGAACCCCAGAGGAGTTACATGCGCGTTGCCGATCCTAACACTCCGAACCCTCGTTGAGCCAACCTTACTCACCAGCAGGAACACAACACTATAAGTAAGGTCTAGTGTTATTTGGCTGCGGTTTTCTGTAAGGTAAAGGTACTTCCCCAGTTGGGCTCTGCTCTAGATCTGGAATGATATCCGCTGTGCCCTACCAGACAAAGCGAGATGACATTCAAAATGCCCATACCTCTCTTTTGGATATAGTTTAAGGACGTACCCGGGGTATAGCTTGTCTTAAAAAACTGTTAATATACGAGGCCAATATCAAGCCAGCGCTGGCTGCCAGTGAAATTGGCTGACTTCATCTAAACCTAGCTTAACTCACAATGAATCTCCCTCGTACTAACATTGGTGCACTTTAAGGCCGCGTAAAAGACATGGTGAGGATGAATTGGGGTAGGTAAATTCAAATACGGGGAAATTTTGAAAATTGCAAATATTATCTAATGAAACAATGAATAAAATAAAATGAAATGAAATAAAATAATCTAATTTAATTCCTACTTGTGGGACACCAGGTACGTGAGCATGCGATCGTACCCAGTGCCGCAAAATATGGCAGTCCGGCTTCTCACTAATGACCTTCAGGATGCTGTTGGAGCTCCCCTGCGGCTTGCGCATGACGCCACCCATCGGCAGACCACGGCGCTGAACCCCTCTGTACGCGCGTGCGCAAACATCGCTGATGCACTGCTGCAGTAACGTGGGAGCCCCACCAGCACTCTGAAGGCTTTGTTATACTGTACTCGAAGAGCGTTGAATGCCCGCTGCGTGTAGTTTGAGTCGCAGTGAAGGCTAACAGAATATTCCTCGGGAAATGAATATGTTTCGATGCTGCTACCATATAATAACAACAAAAATCTATATTCCAGGGCACCTACGATGTTAATAATATAGACTTGAACACCGTGTTGCACAGCGTGCCGAACTACAATTTAAGGGGAAGAATCTTATCCAAAATGACACTGGTTTATAACGGCTCTACTGTGCTCTGCCATGAGCTACGTATGACCGTAAAGTAAGTAATCATATCACAGATTACAGGCCAATCTGCTTGCGACATATATCGTAATATAACGCTTGAAACACCAGGAGTACGAGTAGATTAATGTGTTTGCAATTCATGCTTGTTAAAATAATAATACAAATAGTTCTTTGCGTTTTATTTAATCTCCTTAATATTAGAAACCAGATCATATTTAAATTCTGCTCTTCTTTATTTGCGTTTGAGTAGGTCGGCAAAAGGCGAGTGATTTGAAAATTAAAATGAGGTCGAATAGAGAATAGAATATGAAAGAAGAGCGAGCGAGATAGATGAATATGAATGAAAAGAGGCGCGAACACTGCGAGTAGTGTCAAGGTTGTATCATATCAATAGCTCGTTGAGTTGAATACCGCAAAAATTCTCTCTTTAAATAAATTTTAATCTCACTTGTTGAGGAAAGACGTGTTCTTTGGGATAAGACTATAAATGAGTATAAAGATAGGGCTTTAAAGCTAGCTGCTTGGCGAGAAGTTTGTTGCCAGCTCCCAAAGTAAATCTTTCCCTCAGAATTGGGTGCACCCAATATCTTCTATCTTTAGCTGTCTTTCGTTTCCTCCGCAAATAATACATCACAACAAAAGCTTCGTCGACGTCCATCGTGTACAGAAGCCTCGTTTGACTGTCATTAAAATGGCACCAGCTGCGGTCGTGGCCGACAGCCAACTAGTGTTAACAGAGGCGCCGACATCCGATAAGAAATCGTCGCGACAGACGACATAGTGGGAACGACCTCTTAATGATTCACACTTGGTATAATTATGTATGTATGTATGTTTATTATTATTATTATTTTTTAATTTATTTAGGAAACAAACAGTCACATATTAATATATATAAGCTTAAGTGATAACAAACAGACCTTTAGTTCCATTGAAAATAAAAGAATACATAGTAAATTACAGATCGAAACAGGGAAGGTGTTAGGCATCTTCTTGTCTGTCACGCGTACAGGGACTTCAAAACATCGGTAGGTAATTAATAAATGCATGACATAGTACAGAATTTAAAGTGGTATACAAAATAATTAAAAATACATGTATCGCTATAGTTGTTATGCGTGCAAATAATATGTAGTTACTAGGTACTTAAAAGAAAACGTATAATATTTATAAAGAAAAGATTGTACTTCGCAGAATGCTACTGTATTTACAAAATGATAATGAAAAAATATCTAAATTTGAAAATTTATCATTGTAATCATGACAGGCTCGTCTAAAAAAAGTATGCTTGGCAAAATTAGAGCCACAAAAGCTAATATGGAATGTTAATTTGTTTATATTCATATATAGTCTCGGTTACAAATTCATTTACTTTAAAAGACACTGCAAATACTTAATCTTTCTGGTTTAACCCATTGGTTGACTGGTAGAGAATACCTTAAGGCATTAAGTCCGCCATTTGTACCTTCATGTATTGTGCAATAAAGATTAAATAAATAAATACTTACGACACTTACATAGGAAACACCCAAGACCGAGGAACAAATAAATAAATAAATAAATATTAAATAAATAAATATTATAGGACATTATTACACAAATTGACTAAGTCCCACAGAAAGCTTAATAAGGCTTGTGTTGAGGGTACTTAGACAACGATATATATAATACATAAATATTTATAAATACTTAAATACATAGAAAACACCCATGACTCAGGAACAAATACCCATGCTCATCACACAAATACATGCCCTTACCAGGTTTTGAACCCGGGACCATCAGCTTCGTAGGCAGGGTCACTACCCACTAGGCCAAACCGGTCGTCAAACAAATATCTGTGTTCATCAAACAAATATATGCCCTTACCGGGATTCGAACCCAGGACCATCGGTTTCATCGGCAGAGTCACTACTCACTACCCACGGGCCCACTAGGCCAGACCGGTCGTCAAATTGATTAATTTTACTACGTGTTCTTATATTTGCTTCATACATTTTAAAATATCAGCTGTTCATAATTATATTTTGAGCATTATAATAATTGTAGTTGTTGTAGATTTACAATAACAGTATGTAGGTAGATCTAATGTTAGATATATTCATATGTGGGTAGCTGAAATAAATCAGTGTTTGACCAAGCATCTTGTCTTTTACTACATGGTGACAGCGGTGGGATCCGAACCCACGCCCTTTCGGACTGGTGCCTAAAACAACACACACTACAGTACTACAGTAGTCTTTTATGTCAGGATTTCAGGATTGCTCCCATAAGAAACACATTGTTTTTTTGCCAAAGTGCTGCCATCTCTGACAAGGTTGTGGTAACAGGTGAACCTTTTCGCCGTCAAGGAAATAATAGTGATGTGGTACCCCCACGCCACGCAAGTTCCATGTCGTACTATTTCAATTTCGTATGCAATTGCTGGCAGGTGGGTGGTAACATTGATGAACTTGAGTTTTAGTTTTTGGCGGCAAAAGTGATAAGTAACTGGATTACTCTCCTTGTCTCCTTCCAGATCTAGAGCAGAGCCCAACTGGAAAAGTACCTCCACCTTATAGAAAACCGCAGCCAAGTAACACTAGACCCTACTCATAGTGTTGTGTTCCTGCCGGTGAGCAAGGTTGCCAGAGCTGAACGAGGGCGCAGCCGCGGAGAGTTAGGGTTATCAGGCGGGCATGCCTGTTTGCCACCGACGTAGTATTTAAAAAAAATTATATTTTTTTCTCTTACTGAATAACAGATAAGCGATTTCAAACAATTCAAACCATCATCGTGTCGCCATCTGTGAACGGTTGTGGTAACAGGTTAAGCATCTGGATTATTCGCAAGTATTTTCTCTTACTGATTGACAGAGGTAAGCGATTTCAAACTATACCCATAGATGGCGTTTTAATCAAAAATAGTTTTTACTTCAGAGTTTTATTGTAATCACGTTATGCCAAGATTTCATCCTTTAATTACGGAACAACTAAAGAAAAAAAGAGTATTATCTTAACGTTTAGAAACGTGAAAAAAGGACCGAAGCTACCGCATGGGGCATAAAGATGCCTAACCCATAGTTTTTGGGAATTTCCAAGTCACACCTCTGGAGTTGCAGGCGTCCATAGGCTACGGTGACTGCTTACAATCAAGCGGGCCGTATGCTTATTTGCCACCGTTCTGATATATAAAAAATTGCCACCGCTGTGATATAGTTTTGTTTGTTAAACTTTTCTACCATCGCGTTTTCATTCCCCAATTCAGCGCTCACTAATAGTTTCCAATTTGAGCTATAATCACATTGAAATAAAGTAGGAAATTGCTAAACCTTTCGCTTCTTTATAGTATGTAAATGAGACGTTAGGTGTTGGGCAATACTCCAATGCACGTGTTGATTCGAGCAATGATCTTGCACGTGCTGCATTTTGCTCTAAAAAAACTTGAAAAGGCGCATTTCCACCGTGTTTGATCACAACTAGGGTTTGCGCGACGGATCAATGTGTGGGAAGATCCGTGGATCCGGATCCAGATGATTTCAAACATTTCGGATCCGGATTGCAAACCCTAATCACATCGGCATATCCTTTTAAAAATAGGCGGCATTTACGTCATTTGAAAGAATGAAGAAAAAATAGACAATAAAGTAAAAAGTTAACAATAACTACTTCTACGAACACAACCGAGGAAAAATATATAAGTACGCACAAATAGAAAATTACTATGTGTACAGTAATGCACCAGGGAAAAGGCTTAACGCCATTGATGTAAGCATAATTAACGCAGTATTTTTGTTTCAAATTGCAACGCTGTTATTTTGACAAGACCTGCGGGATTGACTTGTTTAAATAAAATAAAATAAATAGTTAATAATAATAATCATAACGCTGGTGTTGCGCCTCAAAGTCAATTTACAAGATAAATATACTTAATTAATATATAGAGTAAGATACCCAAATATTGTTCATTGAATAGTGTATGATAATTTGTTATCAGTCGCTTCAAAATCCAACGTGACCCAAAATTAACATCGTGCAAAAAAAATCTTATCAAAACTTTATCAAATGTCAAGTTTAGTGCAGAGCACATCTCTTAACCGTGTTAGTAATGCATGTTACATAGCGACAGAACCTCGCATAATACTGATGTCTTCAAACACATTTGGTTCTGCGTTCATTTTCTTCTATCTTACCAGTGAAATCAACAAAATTCTAGTATTGTTTTTAAAGGAAATTTGTGAAAAACGAGTGGAATAAACAAACATAATAAAACTAAAAATACAAAAACGTAGATAAAAACCTGGCCAAGATAACCGTCAGCAGGCCAACCAGTGAAATGGATGAAACAAAAGACGATCAAGATGGTGTATTTAAAAAAGCGCTGGAAGAAGCTAAGGTGAATTTGGATGTGATAATAAAAGAGGAGATAGGAGAGTTTGGGCGGTACCAGAAAATGGCTTTGGGGCTGTGTATGATCGTGGCGCTGCTTAGTGGGTACAGTGGAAATGAGTATGTATTCACTGCTGCGAGGATCTCGACTAGGTGAGGTATTTTTCTTCGTACACGGTACAGTCAGTATCAAAATTAACAGAAACGACTACGCGTCAATATAATCTACCTTTTTAGGGTTCCGTAGTCAACTATGAACCCTTATAGTTTCGCCATGTCCGTCTGTCTGTCTGTCTGTCTGTCTGTCTGTCTGTCTGTCTGTCTGTCTGTCTGTCCGAGGCTTTGCTCCGTGGTCGTTAGTGCTAGAAAGCTGAAATTTGGTATAGATATATAAATCAATAAAGCCGACAAAGTCGTACAATAAAATCTAAAAATTTTTTTTTAGGGTACCTCCCGTACGGGAGGGTACGTCGGTGGCAAACAACCATACGGCCCTTTTTATCTGACTGCGTTAGAAGCAGGGTAATGTTTTTCGAGCGTATGTACGTATGTCCATTTCTTTGGCATACCGCCCAAACGGCTGGACGGTTTTTAAATATACATACGGCCCGATTCGAACTTTAAGATACGTCAAACATTTGCTAAAGATACGATATGGATTAGACATATCAGTATCAAAAGCTACGTTCTTCTTCTTCTTTTTAAAAATTATGGCTTCAGTCTAGTGAGACTATTTCGCCAGTAGGTCTTAGGAGCTTTAAATACGACTAAAATTGTACGGTTAGTACAAGACAGTGTACGGTGATTTTATCAGCTCTTGTAAACCGATAGCTGGACTTTACAAGTAGCACGTGGACTACCGGCCGATGACTCCAAAATGGTGGTTAAACGCGTTTCAAGAATATTCTCCATTCACTGCACACTACCACAATAGTTTACTGTATAATAACTTAATAAGCTATCGATATTACACTTTAAACAATATTAATGAACAAAAAACAAAGGAATTAATCACGACATCACGAGGCGTGACTATCAAAATGGCACTCGAAGAAGTCTAAAAGTGACGTTTCTTTAAACAAAAACGTCACATTTGACAATGACACATCTAATCCATATCGTATTCCATATTTTTGAGACCTAGCACTGTATCAAGTGAGTAAAACTATGTACATAATATATATAGATATATACATACAAAATAACTGGTTCGTTAACTCAGCCTTGCCTCTCAACTATGAGTAATATTAAATTATAAGACAGCTATAAGCACAATGTACCTGACATGTAAAATTTTATTTTATCAATAAAGTATTGAATTAAATTGAATGTATTGACTATAGAATATGTTATGGAGGTTTTTTATGTATGGAAAAATATTTTAAGATAATCGTTTTTCCTTGTAATGTTAAAACAATACTATATACAATACGTATTAAATGTGTACACGCGGTTTAACTGTAAATACAAATACACTGTACATGTATATCTTTAAATACAATACACTTGTACATTATTATTACTCTAGATTAAGTGGTAAAAACCGCTCGCATCTACTTTGTAAACCTAAGTTTATGTCTGATGTGGTATGTTATGTATTGTTATTGTTGACGGTATATTGCGCGACCAGCTCTTCTTCCTCGCGTTGTCCCGGCATTTTGCCACGGCTCATGGGAGCCTGGGGTCCGCTTGACAACTAATCCTAAGATTTGGCGTAGGCACTAATTTTTACGAAAGCGACTGCCATCTGCCCTTCCAACCCAGAGGGTAAACTAGGCCTCAAAATTCAAAATTCAAAAATTTATTCTGTAAGTAGGCCTCAAGGGCTCTTTTACAAGTCAATACAACATTTATAGTAACATCATATAGTGACATGAAAAATACATAACAACATTTATAAATACAACAGCCAATACCTGGGTAAACATTACATTATAATAATCTTAAAATAAATAATTACTACAATACAATAGAGATGTATAGTCTCTATGGTTAAAAACACATTAAATCTGGATGTAAAAGGTCCCCAATGTCAGAGTACTAATACTAATAAAATTTGGAGGTGTAAAGTCTCTCCAAGTGTCAAAATAAAATTTATACTTGCCTTGCCTTGCTGGGATTAGTCCGGTTTCCTCACGATGTTTTCCTTCACCGAAAAGCGACTGGTAAATATCAAATGATATTTCGTACATTGCGCGACCAGCTGTCCATCTTATTATATTTATTACTTTAATCACAATGGCCTGCTTATTGAAAAGACCATAAAAAAAAATTGCAGTCGGGTTTTTTGTTTTGCTTAATGCTGACTGATCAATCTGTCTGTATAGAATGTATATGCTCAACATGTTCGCGTCTGTAGACATCGAAAAGTACAAGTAATCAAAAGCGGGTGGAATATATTTTTTCATTCGCTTGAGATTCAAATCGTAATATATATTTTTTTATTGCAGTTATTCTTTAATCTAGACTTAAGATAAGTAGTCGAGAACGTAAAAGAATTATGTGCGTGTAGATAGTCTTAAGTATTTAGGCATTTCAGACAAACTTGATAACCTAGATAAATATAATCACTTTTATGCTAAATAACTACATGATATTCTTAGAATAAATCTTATACCTTTAAACGAGCAATTCTTGTATATATATTTTTTTTTTTGTGATCTCGGAAACTGCTCTAACGATTTCGCTGAAATTTGGTATATGTATGGGGGTTTTTGGGGGTATACAATCGATCTAGATTAGTCTTATGTTTGGGAAAACGCGTGTTTTCGAAAAACGCGGGTTAAGACGCGGACGGCTAGAAACGAGTGTTACGGGTTCGAATCTCGCCCGGTGACTAACTTTTGTTTTTTTTATATATACTTATATGTTCAAGTTTATATATAATTTTTTAATTTTTATTGTTTTAGACAAGTTTAATTTAGTAAAAAAATGTAGTTAAGATTATCACCTATACACCACCATATTACAATAAATAGTTATAACCGAGCAAAGCTCGGTCGTCCGTACTAAAAGTAATACGCGTGTTTAAAATTATCAAAAAATTATGTTACCATTAGGCTGATCATTTATTTTATAAGTAATAATATAGAAGGTAATTGTAATTATTTTTTATAAAAATACCCAACTATCTCACAGTAGATTTTCTCATTCTAAAATTATTTTGATTATAATTTAAATCGCATTGCTGCTGATATAACCCATTCAGTGCTAATCACGACACGTTGTCGTTTTGTCTCTATTCAATTAAATTCAATTTATTTTATTTCGGAACATTTTCGCTACATACCGGGAAACCCATGTTATCGGCTACGACGTAGCGGTACGACCGTAGCTCAGCGTTTAATGTGTTAAGTGGGGGTAATATAAATAAATCAATATCATAAGGACATTCTTACACAAATTGTCTAACGGCCCGATTCGAAGAATGATGAAGACACGTTTAAGATCTTTAAAAGACCGATAACTAAACGACATAATTATCAAAATTGACGTTTATTTCGATTCCGCTGTGATCCCAATAAGATCTATCTACGATATATGTAACGTCAAAGTGACTTTGGTTGCCCAAATCGAGCTGCTTCTGTCAATTAAACGACATACAAACGATATCTAAATGAGAACTTATCTAAACCAGAATTTATCGTTATCGTATTTCATTCTTCGAATCGGGCCGTAAGTCCCACGGTAAGCCAAGAGCCTTCTTGGTACGTCTTGGTTTTTGGATTAAGATAAGCCTTTATCTTGTGGGTACTCAGACAACGATATATATAATATACATAAAAATTGCAATTTTTACATTAAACTAAATACAATTTAATCAAATACAAATTCACACGGAAACTAAACTACAAATATTTGTAAGGGCAGACTTGAACCTAAACCTGAAAAGGTCCAAATTTACTTGTTTTTTTTTATATACTACGTCGGTGGCAAAAAAGCATACGGCCCGCCTGATGGTAAGCAGTTTCCGTAGCCTATGTACGCCTGCAACTCCAGAGGAGTTACATGCGCGTTGCCGATCCTAAACCCCCCTCCCCCTCGTTGAGCTCTGGCAACCTTCCTCACCGGCAGGAACACAACACTATGAATAGGGTCTAGTGTTATTTGGTTGCGGTTTTTCGTAAGGTGGAGGTACTTCCCCAGTTGGGCTCTGCTCTAGATCTGGAATGACATCCGCTGTGCTGTGCCCTACCACACAAAGCGAGATGACATTCATAATGCCCCTTTTGGACGTAGTTTAAGGACGTACCCGGGTCCAAAAAATATAAAAATAAATCATGAAAACTGATTTCATTTTCAATTTATTTTTAGTTGTTGTTACCAATACCATGCATATCATAACAGTATAATGAATAGGCGAAATTCAAAAATCCAATTCCAATTCCAATTCCAAAAAAATTCCAATTGGTTGGTATTGGTTATGATATAGTTATATCATGAAATAAACGGTTTTGACTTATTTACAATATTAGTGTTGGTAATTGCTTTAACTGTTCCAAATTTTAGCTGTCTCCTTCAAACGGTCTCTGAGAAAACCGAAGTTTACCAATTTGCAAGTTCGAAGTGATTTCATAAGTGTTCCGTGAACAAAGTTTTGTTCCGTGAACAAAGTTTTGTACGGAACACTGTGATTTTTCAGATGCCTGATACCCGAATGCGAGACCGGAGATTTTTCACCGTCCTGGCTATCTTTAGCCATACCCAATGACGGTGGTGCGTTCGACAATTGTAGAAGATTCAACTCTTCTGGACTTTCCTGCACGGCTGACAATTTCTATCGAGATGAGATCGTGCGGTGCGAGAAGTATGTTTATGAGAAAACTGACACTGTTGTCTATGAGGTGTGTTAAATATTCACAAAAAAGGAATTAAATACTGTAATGTGTCCACGATATTTTTGGCATTGTGTTAATTTTTAAAGAAAGATTAGACAATTATGTGTAAAAAAAACTAATAATTTTGACATACGACCTTACGGAACTCGACTTAAAAATGTATTGTTTTATGCCTTTGATGCATAAGGATATTATTTATCAAGGATTTATGTAGATTAGATATAAGTATGAAGACTTGACATAATATGTCTCGATATTATCGAGTCGTTGACATGAAGCTGCTAGACATGCTGGAGCCGTGGCCAAGGTGATAATCGTTAAAAGGCCACCCCACACTAGCGTCTTTTGCGCGTCGTTGTCTAGTCAGCGCTATAGAAAATGGCGACGCTGCGCAGTTGCGCCAACGTTGCGTCGGACAGCAGCCATAGAGTTGACTACACGCCGACGCTCGGGTGACGCTAGTGTGGCCCTTATTGACAAACGCTAATCGAAAAGTAAAAATGTGTCGTCGAAAAGTCTCTGTCCCAAAATACGTTGACAAATAATTTTTAGGTGTTTTTTACTTGCATATCTTTGACAATATGCAATTAAAAATTAAAACTTGCTAAACATAGGTGTAATGGAATGAGGGCATACCAACATTTAAGATTTGGAATAAGTATTAGTATAATTTTCATAATAATGAGGAAGCGCTAGCGGTAAGAGCCTTAGACTTTCAATGCGGAGGTTGCGGGTTCAATTCAAACCCCGGCTCGTACCGATGAGTACATAATAATAAGGCAAAGTTAAGGGCGGGTGGCGAAGATAGCTCATTTTAGAATTTTTATTTTTCTACTTACGCTGCTCTTTTCATCGTGAATTCAATGGATATCTATTTTTTGGTAAAATTATTATTTTACGAAGTTAGGGTTCCTATAGTAGATACTTTTACCAACCCAGATTGTCAATGAATTGCAGCATTGATATAGGACGTGCCCATAATACTGGCTATAACTGACCCGTGTATTGCGATTGGTCCAAACCGTATGATGCCAAACTCTGGACGTTAAATTTTCAGTTCAACCTAGCATGCCAAGAATGGCGTCGCTCGCTCATCGGTTCAGCCAGCACTTTCGGCAAGATGCTAGCCCTGCCATTGACTGGCATCTTCGCTGACAGATATGGCCGACGTACAGCCCTCGCCCTGAACGCCTTCAACTGTGCCTGGATTGGCACGGCGAGGTCTTTCACGCAGTCTTATGGGAGTTTCATCGCCCTGGAGTATTTGGAAGCTGCGTTTGGGGCAGCGGCTTTTTCTTGCGGTTACACTATTGGTAAGTTTAGTTTATTATTATAAGTACCTCATTGGGTTAGCCAGCACTTTCGGCAAGATGCTAACTATGCCATTGACTGGCATCTTCGCTGACAAATATGGCCGACGTACAGCCCTCGCCCTGAATGCCTTCAACTGTGCCTGGATTGGCACGGCGTGGTCTTTCACGCAGTATTATGGGAGTTTCATCGCCTTGGAGTATTTGGAAGCTGCGTTTGGGGCAGCGGCTTTTTCTTGCGGTTACACAATTGGTGAGTTGGGAAGCGCATTTTTATAACACGTTTTCAACTCTTGGTGTCAAATTTTTGCACCGATCGCTTAAAACGTTCATAAGTTTTAATTTCGACTCGTTTTTGCTACGGCCATAATAACAATCGTTTAATAACAAACACCAATCGACATTAAAGGTACCATTTAAATTCAGACTATACACCAGCAGCAGCACTAAAACTGAACGGTACCTGTATAGGGATGAAAGATTTGAACCATAATTCACGCTATCATTTCCTTACATTATTTTATTTATTTCATACCTTCGATTTTTCACAAACATCACTTAAAATAAAATAAATGAAAATTATTCATTCTCAGACAATTAATACAGTCCATATTTGTTAGTATCAACTTATAACCTGTGTTACGTTACAGTGCAATAAATTACATAAATGAAATTAGGTAACTTACATATGTACGGTCGAGGAAATTGATTCTTTAGCAGTTTATGGTTCACTTTACATTGGACAGCTCTTAGCATAAGTATCTTCAACCAAATTTACTTGAACCGCAAATTGCTAAAGAATCAATTTTCTCGACCGTACTTTAAATTGCTGATTATTACAGAACTCTACCGAACTGCACGTTTGTGAACATGCAATTCGATAAATCGTGCCCAAAATAACAGAATCAAAATCAAACCGCTCCGCTATCATTTTCAGGATCCCGTTGGTGCTCCAGCAGTATACGGTATACAGTCAGCATCAAAAGTAGCGGATCAAACAAGGTTTCAAAATTATCTACCATTCTGTAACAGCTTAACAAAATGTGGTGGTTCTATATGTAGAACAATTAAGACTGTAAAAAATATACTTCTGAATGTAAATTTTAGAGATTTATTTATATTTGGAAAAGTTATCCGGAATATCGGATACTTTTGGCGCGTTGTTTCATCCGCTACTATTGATGCTGACTGTACCACTGATGCAATCTTTTTGCGCAGAATGGCATAAAAGTGCTCATGAGTCACATGTGCGCCTCCAAATATGCCAGAAGCACTACAGTATCGCGGGAGTCTCATCACGGCCCTGAAAACGTTATTATACTGGACCCACAGAGAGTCAAAGGATTTCTGCCTAAAATTAGCCCGCAGGCCACTAGTATAAAAACACTACAATAGTATAAATACTTAGCTAGGCTCTCAGAAATGTTCAATAGTGCATTAAAATAAGATCAAATGGCACTTACTATAATCAAATAACGTACTTAAATATACTTCAATAACTTTTATGGTTAAAAGAAGTGACAGTTAGCAACAGTGGACAAAGGTGCAATTACTGATAAGATCGATATTGACATTGAATGATCAGTATCGTTCCTTTTTTTATCGCACCCAACACCCACTCGCTCTGGCTAAAACTGCCTCCAATAACCGTGAGAATTCCACTGTCCTTGAGAGCATCATGACTCATAATTGTAACACTATTAATCAAAACTAGATTATAATCGACTTTAAAGATTTTATCTTGCTTGTCAACAGTGATGGAGTTTGTGGGGCCGAAGTATAGAGTTACGGCCGGTGCGGCGATGTCTACTTTCTACGCGACGGGGTTGATAATGCAGGCCCTTATGGCGTGGGCCATTCCTTACTGGAGACACTTGACTTTAGCCTTATTTATACCGCAGCTGGTCACTGTTGTTTATTTCTGGATTATGCCAGAATCAGTCCGATGGTATCTGAGCAAAGGCCGTTATACAGAAGCTGAATCACAGTTAAAGAAAGCAGCTAAAATGAATCGTAAATTGCTTTCTGAAGCATCGATAGCTAAACTGAGAGAGAGCTCAGAAGAAGAAAGAAAGATAAAAGAATTTAAGAAGGTACAGAAAGTAAAGGATCCTTGGCTAGTGACGCTTGTATTCGAACATAAACCGGTACTTCTTCGCTGTATTATCACACCAGTATGGTGGATCACGACGACTTTAGTATATTACGGGTTGTCGATGAATGCTGTGACCATGTCAGGGAATAAATACATAAACTATATAGCGGTGGGGGCGGTGGAAATACCAGGGTATTGGACGGCTGTGCTCCTTTTGATAGGATTGGCAGGAAGCCGTTACTCTGCTGCGCTTTCTGGATGTGTGCGGCGTGTCAAATTGGATTTATTTTTATGACTAAAGGTATTTGTTATTTTTTTTTTTATATTACGTCGGTGGCAAACAAGCATACGGCCTGCCTGATGGTAAGCAGTATCAGTGCGATTTTCTGTAAGGTGGAGGTACTTCCCCAGTTGGGCTCTGCTCTAGATCTGGAATGACATCCGCTGTGCTGTGCCCTACCACACAGAGCGAGATGACATTCACAATGCCCATACCTCTCTTGTGGACGTAGTTTAAGGACATACCCGGGTCCATAAAAAAAAAGTTAAACACAAAAAAAGCGGCCAAGTGCGAGTCGGACTCGCCCATGAAGGGTTCCGTACCATTTATGACGTATTAAAAAAACTACTTACTAGATCTGGTTCAAACCAATTTTCGTTGGAAGTTTGCATGGTAATGTATATCATATATTTTTTTTAGATTTTTCATTCCGTTATTTTAGAAGTTACAGGGGGGGGGACACACTTTTTTCACTTTGGAAGTGTCTCTCGCGCAAACTATTCAGTTTAGAAAAAAATGATATTAGAAACCTAAATATCATTTTTGAAGACCTATCCTTAGATACCCCACACGTATGGGTTTGATGAAAAAAAAATTTTTTAAAATTTTTATGACGTATTAAAAAAAAACTACTTACTAGATCTCGTTCGAACCAATTTTCGGTGGAAGTTTGCATGGCAATGTATATCATATATTTTTTTTAGATTTTTCATTCTGTTATTTTAGAAGTTACGAGGGGGGGGGGACACACTTTTTACCACTTTGGAAGTGTCTCTCGCGCAAACTATTCAGTTTAGAAAAAAATGATATTAGAAACCTCAATATCATTTTTAAAGACCTATCCATAGATACCCCACACGTATGGGTTTGATGAAAAAAGATTTTTTGAGTTTCAGTTCTAAGTATGGGGAACCCCCAAAATTTATTGTTTTTTTTCTATTTTTGTATAAACATCATAATGCGGTTTATAGAATACATCTACTTACCAAGTTTGAACAGTATAGCTTTTATAGTTTCGGAAAAAAGTGGCTGTGACAGAATCGGATAGACAGACGGACATGACGAATCTATAAGGGTTCCGTTTTTTGCCATTTGGCTACGGAACCCTAAAAAGGTGTTAAAGTTTTATGGATACTATTTTTTTAAATATTTAAACACAAAAATTCTGTCTCATACATGAGCGAATCACTATGTCAGTGCTTTCTACGGGACAGCAGATTTTCGCGATTTTGGAGTTGGCTTCATATTAAACGTTGATGAGTATGACCTACGACATATTCACCCCTTAGGGCCTTCAGAGTATGAATGAAGCCTTGAAGGATTTAACAACTGGAGTCGCCTTTAAGAGCTTATCCCTCTGTCGAAAAGCTCGGCCAATGGTCATATGTATGTATTATTAAGTAATGATCAATCATTATTGAGCGCTACTTACCTGTTCTTTTGAATATAATTTTATAGACAAGTTAATAAAAAAATATGTATTGTATGGACTGACGTTTATCTGACATGACTATTTGTACGTTACTTACAAATAGCCATACATTTGACGTACCCCTGCCCCGCAAAAATCGGCAGACTGTTTTGTACAGAAAATTACAGACTAGGCGTCTTCAGTTGTTAATTCCTCCAAGAATGGACCGTGTCAGACATAATAATATTATTATCATTCTGTATTGTATAGTTCATAACGTTAATCGTTTTAATTTTTAGTTTTCTATCTACAAACTAAAGTTGCCCTTTCATTGTTTAATTTTTTGTTTATATCTCATGACCACTTTCATGCAGATTACTACGAGCTATCCTTAGCAGTGTACCTGATGGGAAAGTACAGCATCTCAATAGTCGTAACCTGCGTGTACGTCTATACGAACGAGCTGTTTCCCACGCAGTATCGAGGCAGCTTGTTCTCCTTTGCTTCCATGGTTGGCAGGATTGGTGCTATCTCAGCACCCCTCACTCCGGCTTTGGTGAGTATTTACTTATTTCATACCGACATACATATTTTATAGTATGATTAACTCATTGCTGTCTTTCTTGTAGTTATCGCAACGCAAATTTCTATGCTGCACACTTGAGAGTCAAATAAGTAAAAAGAGATATATATGTACCAGAGCAAAGGATGACTCACGCTTGACCGGCTCGTGCCCGAGCCGAGGCGTCCGACACGTCATTTTTTTATGACAGCTGATAGGTGATCACGTGGTGCTTACCATAGAAAACGAAGCGCCGGAAGCTCTGTCCTGGCCCTGGCCCGATCTAGCGTAAGCCATCCTTTAACGAACTTTTACTGTATATTGTCCACAGAAGTGGACTTTTCCTACAATAAGTTTGAAGTTGAACTATTCTGTTTCAAACATAGCAATGATTAAAGGTTACATTTGGATTCAGACTACGTTGTTGCTGCAGAGTAGCAACAGTTGCTGTGCAATGTTTCAGAAAATGACAACTGTCAATGACACTGACAATGACTTTCAGGTTTTTTCAGCAATTCAATTGGCAACAATGCTGCAGCAATAATACTGCATGGTAATACCACAGATTCAATTGTTAGAGGAAATGTTTTTGACACGTACGAAATATCATTTGATTGTCGGTGGAGAAAGACGTTGTGAAGAAACCGAATTTATCAAAATACAGCCAGGTTTCCCCTCTGCGTTGGAAGGCCAGTTGGCAGACGCTTTCGTAAAAACATACGCCACATCTTGGGATTAGGTTACAACTGGGAAAACGATAGCATAAAGAGGTTCAGTTCAGTTCAAATATACTTTATTCTTGTAGGCCTAGCAACAAGCACTTATGAATAGGAAGAGGAGGGGGAGGAGGAGGAGGACCTTGATTTACAGTGATAATCTCATTCCAGGGTACGATGGTGTGGAAGCATCTCCCTTTCGTGTTGTTCGGGAGTTTTGCAGCACTATCAGGCTTCCTGGTGCTACTGGCTCCAGAGACCAAAGGCACCACGCTACCGGACACCATGCAGCAGGCTGCAGACCTTGGCAGATCAAAATCTTCTGAGAGCTAACTTTGGCTGGTCAATTTTTTGAGGTGTCACTTAAGCATATGATAGCTAAATATCTGAACACTTTACATGGACAGAAGTAGTCCTTTCAGAAACGGAAACTGAATATGATTATACACAAATTTTAAAAGCAAATAAGTCTTCTGTGCATAGTAATACGCAATGTCATTATCATAAGTAAGTGTTGTTAAAAAGAGGTACTTACGGGGAAAGGGGGGGGGGGGGTTCAAATAAGGATAAAAGTTAAATAAAAAAATACTAGTCTACTTACAGGAGAGACGTGCTGCGTATCGTTGACCCATTTATGAGAAGAAGTGAACCCATGAAAATAAACATACCTAATTTTAACTCAATGAATAAAAACGTATTAAATATAGACCGCCTCCCACAGCCTTCCTTTTAAGACTTCCATTGTTAATTTCAACCCCTACACCTCCTTAAGGAATGAATACCGGAAAAAATAGCCTTTGTCCTTTTCTAGGTACGAACTATTATTAGCGTGTCAAACTTTGCGGGAATCCATTTATATATTTTCGCGTGAAGGATTGTTCCTTATTTTCAAACATACTCGTATGCATTTCGTATGTATAAATATCCCAACATGCAAACTTTCATACACGGTGTTTTTTAAAGTCCGTTATTTTCAAGGGTGCGTTCCTGAGCTTAAATTAAGTAAATTTCTCAAAGAGGCCGGTATTTTAATTAACTCCGTTTTGGCCCTTTGGTCTTTGGCCCCTACGAGCGTGTACACTTGCCTTAGGGCCTGCTTACATATTGTCAGTGTTACAACAACGTGATTAATTACTTTTGACAAATAAAAAAACTATGCGATTCAGTTTCCTTAAATTTGTTAGCCATACCCCGAAGTAAAGGGAATTAAAAAAAACCACTGAGTTGCGAGCGATATGTGTTGCGAGGTACGGACGCGAGTGAAAAACATTATACGAGTAAAGTTGACGTTCGCGTTCGGATTCTGAGCCCCCAGTGTAAATTTAATCGATTTCTTGACGTGACGTACGCGTTTGCGTTAAGTCTCATTTAGTATGGGATTTAGAAACAGCGCGCCAAGCGGAACGTTTTGAAAACTCGAAATCCCATACAAATTGAAACTTAACGCAAACGTACGCATCATTCTGTACGCAAAAAAAAACATCAACGAATAAACAAATAACACAGAAAAACTAGTTGCTGCCCGGAGTTTTGAAATTTGCGGCAGTAATGCAGCCGGCAGTTATGTCGCGCTGCAATACTGCCTGCAGTCGACTGCAATAGAGTCCTTCAGACATGTCATAATATACTTATCAGCCGGTTTATAAATTGCTAACTCCCCAATATGCCAAACTTAATCCAATGCATTGTCTTATCAATACTTTATCAGTTACATGTCAAGTACATTTCAGATCTTTTGTAATGGTTAGTGACGAATCGTAAAAAGTAGCGAAATATCGTACAATTGATTTAAATCAGTAAAAAAAATTCAAAAAATAGAGCAAAATTCTCTAAATCTTTAGACAATATAGTGATAAAGATTTTATTTAAAAGTAGCTTTTAAAAAAACGAAAAACACTAAACGTTCCTTGGCTACGTGTAACCCAGGACCATCTTCTTCTTCAAAAAAAAGATCCAAAGTTAAAAAAAATAAAGGCACCCGACGAACGGAACGTTCAAGAAGAAGGAATGGAGAAGGATGAAAAAAGAGTGCATTTAGACACGATATTAATAGAGGAGATAGGGGAATTTGGGTGTTTCCAGAAACGGGCATTGGGGTCGGCCTTGCTAGTGGCTCTACTTGGCGGCTATAGTGGGAACGAGTATGTGTTTACTGCGGCGAGAATAACCACCAGGTAAGTGTTACCCAACACTATACCTGGGTAAATATTCTTTTCGTTGTCTTGATTCTGACCAGTCTGTCGTCTTCTAAGTTTGTCTTTTATCAAATAAATAATAAAATTGAGCGCTATTGCATGTCTTTCTAGCTGTAAATTATTAGGTACTTCAGAAAAATCAAAAACTAAATTTCACCCCATAATATAAAAAGATCAACTCCCTAATATTTTTTATGGACGAAAAAAACAATACAACGAAAATAATTTTGATCTACCTACCGAATTTTTTGAGAAATATTTAACTAATGCACCTAAAGTTTCACAATTTGCTGCTTCAGGCCAGTTAGAAATTATATTCGAATATCAAAATATTTATTTTGTTATTGTGTATACAGTTAGCAAAACTATTAGCTTATTATTATTATTGTAGTTTGTGGGCCGTTGAATGCCACGTCGACCGGGCATTGGTCTATTGTGACAGCCCTTTAAAGTTCATTACTGATGCCCGTTGAATCCAGGAAATTCCAGATTCTTTAGGCCGTAATGTTCTGTACCTCATAGGGTTGCAATACGAGCCGCCCTAGGTGGGTACTTCTTTTTGACATTAGTGGTCCACAGGAGCAGAGAATGTGCATTGCAGTCTCCTCTGACTCATGGCACAACCTGCATGTCGCGTCTTGTTTCTTTCCGATTTGAAACATGTGTTTGTTCAATTTACAGTGTCCAGTCAAAATTCTGGTCACCGCACAGGCTTTGTGTCTTTTGAGCCCTAGAAGCTCCCTAGCAATTAGCCAAACTATTAGCTTAGTACTCCTGCATGTAAAAATGTATGCAAGGGTAAGCTAATAATTTTGCTGACTGTACAAATATAGGTGCGGATTAGACGCACAAGTGAATGATAACAAAAATTATACGTTCAAATTGGCCTCCTGGTCATTATAAACTTAAGAGTTATTCTCTTGTCGGTGGAGTACCTTCCAGCTCTCCCTATCCTACGCCAGCTCTTTGACTTTTTGATGCCACGACACGATGCTTTTGACACGATCCCTACTTTTTCTTTTTAAATTTAGTAATAATTTTCTTTACCAGATGCCTAATCCCGGAATGCGAAACCAGCGGTGTTTCCAACTGGTTGACAATGGCGATATTATTATTATTATTTCTTTACCAGATGCCTAATCCCGGAATGCGAAACCAGCGGTGTTTCCAACTGGTTGACAATGGCGATACCCCTATATGGCGGGTCTTTTGACAACTGTAATAAATTCAACTCGACATGGCTTCAAGGGAATGCTAGCTGCACGGTTGATAACTTCGACAGAGATATTATTGTGCCATGTGAGGATTACGTTTATGAGAATACAGATACCGTCGTGTATGAGGTATTTTATTTACATTAATAAACAATTTAAATCTAACCCAATCGACCCGGGCCAGGACCCGGACCCGGGTACGTCCTTAAACTACGTCCACAAGAGAGGTATGGGCATTGTGAATGTGATCTCGCTTTGTGTGGTAGGGCATAGCACAGCGGATGTTATTCCAGATCTAGAGCTACTGCTCTGGGGAAGTACCTTACAGAAAACCGCAGCCAAATAACACTAGACCCTACTCATAGTGTTGTGTTCCTGCCGGTGAGTAAGGTTGCCAGAGCTCAACGAGGGGGGAGGGGGTTAGGGTCGGCAACACGCATGTAACTCCTCTGGAGTTGCAGGCGTACATAGCGTAGGTATATATAGCATAGCATAGGCGGACCGTATGCTTGTTTGCCACCAACGTAGTATAAAAAAAAATCGAGCTTGGACAAAGCTCGAAATCTCTAGAACTGTCCTAATATTAAGTATGTTAATTAAAGGTCTCTTTTTAATATTCACACCATTTGACATTTGGCGACCGCAAGTAACCGCCGCCACTTTGGGAAAACGTGAATAATCCTGGAGAAATTTTACTTTTAATCCGTGATCAACACACTCTGTGGTCTAAGAAAATATTAAGAGCCCACCAACGTGCTCACTAGCGCCACTGCTAAATAATTGAGATTTTTTAAATTTAACGACAGATATTTATAAAAGGGGGCCGCTACGTACTGTATTTTGTATTTAAGTACCTTTTGAGTACATCAAACTAGTTTTTATGTTGCTGGATTCGTCGATCTATGAACTCAAAACAAAAACGGCTTTAACTTTGGACGCCTAGATTGACGCATCCAGCAACGTAAAAACTATTATGATGTATTCAAAAGGTACTTAAATACAAAATACAGTACGTAGCGGCCCCCTTTTTTAAATATCTATCGTTAAATTGAAATAATAACAATTATTTAGCAGTGGCGTTAGTGAGCACGTTGATGGGCACTTAAGGTCCTTGTACGATTATGCAAATTGTGCACTTAAGCAGAGATATCTACTAGCGAAATTACATGTTTGATTACAGCAATCGGTTACCCTAATGCATCTCACTGAACTTTTTTTACTTTACAGTTTAACTTAGCATGCCAAGAATGGCGCAGGTCAATCATCGGCTCAGCCAGCACATTCGGGATGATGTTAGCATTGCCCCTGACTGGCTTCATCGCCGACAGATACGGGCGCCGATTCGCGCTGGCCCTCAATGCGTTTAATCATGCTTGGCTTGGCTTGTCCCGATATTGGACTCAGTCCTATGAGAGTTTTATCACTTTAGAATTTCTGGAGGCTGTTTTTGGTGCGGCAGGATTTGCTTGCGCTTATATCATTGGTAAGTAGACTTGGCACTTGTCTTCATGTAGAGCTTTGTGTTTTTAATCGACATCCAATTTTCGAACATAGATTCGTTATGATTTTATTTTTATGTACAAAGATATACGCAGCTGCGGGTACACGTATTGGTCGGTTTGTTATTGCCCGATGGACCGATTTGAAAAATTCTTTTTTGTTTGAAAGGGGTACTTTGCAGTTGATCCCATTATCATCATTATTAATGTCATGAACTCTTTAGTAGTTAAATTTCTAGTTTTAGTTTAGTCTAAATTTCCTAAATAGGTAAAAATAACACAATAATACTTAAAGTTTGTAATTAAAGAAGACATAGACTATATTTATCATCAAGTGAGGATAAAACCAATAAAGGGGAATCTTCAATTATTACAGGCATACCAATTAGTGACATCAGTATTTTTTATGATAACTCATCCATTTTCTCTCGGAATCGGACATCATAAACTGATACAGAGGAACTCCTGGTGAAGACTGTAAAAAAATGGGCCTTTAAATATTTTTTTGTGAAAGTTGTTCTTTGTTTGTTAAAAGTTATTAAAAATACTGCTTCTAATAACCTCTTTTTAACAGCAATGGAGTTTGTGGGACCCAAGTACCGAGTCTTAGCAGGCGCTACAACGTCCACTTTCTACACAATTGGCATGATCATGCAAGCTCTGATGGCCTGGGCCTTGCCTTACTGGAGACACTTGACTCTTGCACTCTACATTCCTCAACTTATCACAATCACCTACTTCTTCATCATGCCCGAGTCAGTCCGGTGGTACTTAAGCAAAGGGCGATATTCTGAAGCGGAAACTCAACTAAAAAAGGCAGCACAGATAAATCGGAAAACCATGTCTGAGAGATCTCTTCAAAGTTTGAGAGATTGCTCCGAAGAAGAGAGAAGGAATATGGCGTTAAAGAAGCAAAAAAAACCGTGGCTAGTGACTCTTGTCTTCCAACACAAGCCTATACTCCTTCGTTGTATTATAGCACCAGTTTGGTGGATCACCACTGTTCTAGTCTATTATGGTTTGTCAATGAATGCTGTCAATATGTCAGGGAATAAATACTTGAACTACATAGCAGTTGGAGCAGTTGAGATTCCTGGATTTTGGACGGCTGTTCTCCTATTTGATAGGATTGGTAGAAAACCACTATTTATTAGTGCTTTCTGGATGTGCGCAGCGTGCCAGATTGGATTTATTTTCATGCCTGATGGTTAGTTTTTCGAATGTATATTTCTTGTCGCAAACTTTTCTTAAAGAACCATAATCATCGATTTTCAATTGTTGTGTATCATATAACATTAATAGTTCATTACTATAGAGGCTGGGAAACGTAGGGTTGCAGGCCAAGTAGATATAGACCGGATAGAGATACACGGCCGGCAACCCCGTTTCTCGCCGAGATTTGTATAGTGCTTTTCTCAAACGTGCAATCAAAACAAAAAATGTAGTCAATTAGTTTTGTGGCGAACTACTCGGCTCGCCACTCTAACAGCGGTGCCCTACGCACGTAAGTCCGCGCGCCTGCGTGATGCGCCACCGTCGTTGCTTAGCAACGAATATGCACAACAAATCACCGTACCGTACCTATTTGTTGATGGTTGAATGCCAAGACGTTGTATCACAATTTGACGTTAAAAAACAAAAGAAGGTTGCTTTACAGTCCTAGGTGTGTAAGGCAGTATGAAATTCCTTTACATATCATCTTTACTCATCGCACCTGATATTTCCGGACCTAATTTGACGTAAGTCATGTCATCATTTCATAGCAAGTTTGAGAAAAATAATTTTACACTTTGACTCGTGTATTTTTAGTCCCTAGCGCGAAAGGTTTTAAAAGCCTAGGTGGAGATCTAAGAGACTATTTACAAACACTAATAAAATTGTCAATTGGTTCACGTTGATAGCGTTGCGCGCACTGCCACTCGCCGCACAGTGCGTATATACGTGATAACCATAAAATTACCGTAATCAATGTAAAGGCTCAATCCTGCACCAAAAACCATGCTACCACTACCACTAGTGTATTTTATTAACAAATACTTTTTTTCAAGGTTTCTATGGCCTTTCCCTGGCAGTGTACCTGTTTGGCAAGTACACCATCTCCATAGTGGTGACGTCACTGTACATCTTCACCAATGAGCTTTTCCCGACGCAGTACCGGACCAGTCTGCTGGCGTTCTCGTCCATGGTTGGCAGGATTGGTTCCATAACTGCGCCGCTAACTCCTGCTTTGGTAAGAAAAAAATACTCATTACTTTAGAGTTAAAGATTATTCACACTAGAACAGCCGAGACGTCCGACACTTCTTATTCCGGGACCAGGACTTTTTTAGCCTGAGACATCCTTAACTTTGATAGCAAGAGTAAAGTAGTAGTAGAGGTAGAGAGAGTAGACATCACTAATTTTGTCAAGGAAATTGATAGATACATCGATGGCAATGATGCCACGGCAGAAATGTCGCATTAGTAATGCCGCTGTATTTGAGATCATCTTTACGTTTTGTACCTTCACGCCAAAATAAAATCGCAAAACTGCATGTAGTCATTGTAGTCAACTCAGTTTCAATATTTTTAAAAGTCCTCTTGTAACCCTTTGAACGCTACAGAGGGCCTACCGCAAACCACGTTCGACGTGTTGCCTCCGTCACACTTACGTACGAATTTACAAGTGCGACAGAGAGGCAACACGTCGAACGTGGTTCGCGGCAGGCCCTCAGGTATCGTGCGCGGCGCCGGCGCGTCATCGTGAACCTTGTCGGTATGGACGAAGGTTGATATTGAGCTGAAGCCGCGCGTCAGTTGACGTGCTTGGCAGTCAGAGGGTTATTATTAACGAAATCATAATAGCTTCTCTTCTGCCCTTAGTCTTTGACTACTGAAAACTTGGTTGTAGTTTCTAGATAACGTGTCAACAGTAGATAAAATGCAGTTCTTGCGACGCGCTGACACATATTGGTTTCCAAACCCTCTGGTTGGTTTCTACAGAGCTAGTATTTGGATGTACATTTTTATTCCAGGCCTCAATGGTATGGGAACATCTCCCATTCGTCCTATTTGGAACCCTAGCAGCAATATCAGGGTTCTTGGTGCTACTGGCACCTGAGACCAAAGGCATCATACTACCTGACACTATGCAGGAGGCTGCTGAGCTGGGCTCTAAGCGTAAACCTGTACTATAAAGTTAAAGACCAAGCTAGCCATAACCTTTATTGGAACAATACGATACCGGAGACTTTGCACCCAGCACCTCGACCAGGTGTAGAAGGCACTAGATGACTAGATAATAAATGACAATTACTTTTAAGATATTTTATTTTATTTCACATAATAAATAGTAGCCCGGTGGTGGTGGTGAGTTTCTTTCGACACCCTCTGTAAAGGAGGGTGTAAGTGGTCACGTACCTGTACACACCCGTACATGTAGAGGCTCGAGTGAGACGCACGATAACTAAATAACATGATTAAATCACAGTCTAGAAATGACGTGGAAGACACAGTCACCTTTAATTTATTTTCTTTTAATCCATACCGAATATTTCTAATACATGGAAATTATTCGTAAAGAAACAACGACAAAGATAAAAGAATCTATTTTTAGCCACGACATTGGCAACGTCATACTTGTAGACAAAACAGGTAGGACTATATAAATAATAATATTGGTGTATATCATAATCATTAGGATAAAACTGACTAAATGGCTACAAGACAATTGCTTTTATACTGTTAAGGACTATTTAAATTTCAAATTGTAATTTTTAATTTTTCATTATCATATTATGACATAACTTTGACATACCTACGAATCTATTTTAGTTTAGCTTAGTATTTCTATTTTAATCTCATTTATTTTTATTTGCATTATGTCATTGTTTTTATTAAGATTATTAAAATTTTATGCATGTACCTGATGTACTCTACTAGTAAATGTAAATTACAAACATTTTGCATGTTGGCTTTATGTCGACTGAATACTGATGCTAAAACTGTTTTAAGACCGTATTGTAACCTATTCTGGCAAATAAACATTTCTAATTTCTAATTTCTAATTTCATAATGTAACAAAAATAATGGTGGTCCCTTTGACGAAAGGGGACGAAGTCACGAGACCGCGTCTGCATACATAATTATGTAGTCTTAATTTTTCTTTGACATTAAGGAAATTAAATTTCATGGGGGAAAGGGTGGCATTATGTACGAGTCCCGAGGTGTCGTAAGACACGGGATAAGTTGGTACATAATGACACGTTTGCACGTTCCATGAACAACGTTTTTAGTTCCGTACCAAAAAGGTAATAAAAACTGGCCAAGAGCATGTCGGGCCACGCTCAGTGTAGGGTTCCGTAGTTACTCTTCCGTCACAATAAGCTAAACTGGAGCTTAAAGTATAGTAAATTGTTAACCAAGGCATGCCCTCCCATCTCGAACTAGTTATAATTATTTCTAAATCGATATCAATAGATGGCGCCAAATGTCACAATCAGCCATTACGAAATTGTTATCCTTCATAATAAGAGATATTTAACGTGCCATAAATTAAAAACACTATAAATGAAATGTAAACATTAATAACAACACGAATTCAATGCATTAATTTACAAAATTTGATACCACAATTATATTGCGATTTGCGAGTTTTGCGACTGACTACGTTATGGGCAACAGCGCACGACGGATATAGCTGTCGAAGTAATAATGAATATCGTCACTAGATGGAGCCACCACGATTCTAGTACGTTTTACGCATGAATCGAGTATTCAACTGGATCAGCCATGAGCGGTGGAGGAAAATGACCGAACGGGATATCTTATTTATCTTTCAGTAGGAGTAGTAAAGAAAGCGTTATTATTGTTTGTCCTTGTCACATAATGTTGAAATGTGAGGACATTTTTTTATTCCCACCGTGAATTTAGTATAGTTTGTGGTACCTACACATAACCCGACCAAATCTTATACCTTTAAACGAGCAATTCTTGTATATATATATATATTTCCGGGATCTCGGAAACGGTTCTAACGATTTTGCTGAAATTTGGTATATGGGAGTTTTTGGGGGTAAACAATCGATCTAGATTAGTCTTATGTTTGGGAAAACGCGTGTTTTCGAGTTTTCATGCGTTTTTCTTTCGACGCATAATATGGTCGCTAATTTCGTGTTGCCAGCCACTGTCCGTCTGGTCCAGCGGGATAAGACGCGGACTGCTAAACGAGTGTTACGGGTTCGAATCTCGCCCGGTGACCAACTTTTTTTTTAAATATATGTTCAAGTTTATATATAATTTTTTAATTTTTATTGTTTTAGACAAGTTTAATTTAGTAAAAAATGTAGTTAAGATTATCACCTATACACCACCATATTACAATAAATAGTTGTAACCGAGCTAAGCTCGGTCGCCCAGGTACTTATATTATAGATTATGTTGTCAGGGATCTTAAAATGTGTTTTTAATTTCGTCGCATTGCGTAACTTCTTAGCTCAATAGTGGGACCAGAGTTTTGCCGTAAAAGTAATGATAATTCTAAAGATGGAAAAGTTATGCTTATATGGCATGGGACATATTTTAAGCATATTTGTAATATAAAAGTTAGAACGAGCGTCAGATATAAATTAGGTATATATATTCTTTTATTAATGATTGTTATGTGTTGTCGAGGGAGGTAAAATAATGTAATTCTCAGTATACTAAGTGATTTTTTTTCTAATCTATTATCCTCATTAAACCAAGATTAAAATTATGTGGGCGCCATCGCCATGAGGGATTTTTCCTGGTGTTTGACGGGGTTTCTTTGGCTACCTAGTGTGTGTGCACTGTTGTGCATTCATCCAAAAAGGCATAGCGATCGGTACGCTCTGGTGAAATAGTGGGGCACTTTAATTACAAAAAAATAATCTCTCTCACAAGTGGGATCCCCGGATTTATGAATATAAATTTCGGTACTTCGAAATCAATTACCGGAATTTATACATAGATTAATTGAAAAACCAAATAAACCAGTTATTTTTAAAACCAAATAAAGTTAGGAGAAAAGGTAATTTTCGCCGGGGTTCGATACTCGGACCTCCCGCTCGCTAGTCTACACATCTACCGCTGAGCCATTGTAGTATAGTCAAGTTAAGAAAAAGTATGGAAGTAAGTCGTGTAGTCGTGCTTTTTTTGGATTTGTTAGATGGCGCAACTAGATTGTTTCCCCCGAGTTGCACCGTTTCTATTATGTACGGAAGACCGTTAAATTTTAGGTATAAACTATAAAGTGCCGTAATTTTGGAGTAAATTAAAAGCTATTAGGTTCAAGCTAAGTAGTGTATAGAGAACACCTTGGTGCATAGTATATCTTAATTAAATAGATGTGCAATGTATGATACCCTAAAAAAAATTTATTTTTCGATTGCGGCTCGAGGATAAGTCAGTCGGTTGGTGCAATCTCAAGTTAAGCTTTTTAAAGCATTATAAACATTCAGTTAACTTTGCACGCCTGGGCAAATTATGGAACATGTATTTTTAATTATTTTGTACATTGTGCTTCGGGGGAAATTAAGAGAGACGTGAAAATTTTAAAAACGGTACTTATCTAAAGACACTACATTTGCACTAAATAAAAAATAGATTTTTTTTACCGGAAGTTTGTCAAAAAGTAAATAGAATTAATCGCAACGAACTGCAAGCGAAGGTGGTTGGCAGCACGCGGCACAGGGCGCGCGGGGCGGGGAGATAGCGCAGCGCGCAGCTAGGGTTTGCAATATCCGACAATTTTTCGGATCCGGATACGTAGAAATAGGATATCAAGAACGACTGTCAAACTTCAAAAGTGCGACCAAAAATGAAATGCAAGTTTGTGCGTAAATTGTCTATGTGAGATCAAAAATAGTGATGTCATGTTACAACTTATTAATAATCTATCAGTGTTTGACTGCTTTATCGACTACTTATTCAAATGTGTTTGATTGTATAAAAAAATGTTATACGAGTAGGTATGAAGTCGCTTCCCTTATGGTCATATAGGGCCCAAAAGGTGCCTTTGATGAAACCAGCATCATATTTTAGTATGTTGTTAAGCATGTTATTCTGACTAAAAAACCATCGGGAGACAGTTTCTAACGTGGTTAAGTCACCAGTTATGACGTCATCAAAATGGCCGGTGCCGTGTTCAGAATATTGCGTATACCACAGCAAGTATATCACATGTAAGCTTGTGTGGGGTGTCATAAAAAGCAAAATGAATGCGCTACAATATCGTTTATACATTTGACCTTGTAAATACCATAGTTTGCGAGAAATTTTAAGTTTTATTTAAATTTTCCCGAAAAAAAATCCGTTTTTTGTTTTCATCAACTTTACTAGTAACTTTACAGGAAGACATTATATCAAGATATGAATGCTACATTAATAAGCTATAAAATTCCATTAAAATTTTGAAAATCGGTTAATAAACAAGCAAATTACACTATTTTTGTTCCATACCGGATGACACCACCAAGAGTCGGATGGCTGTTTCAATACAATTTGCAAGGCAAATGATGTTTAAGTAAAGGTAACTTGCTGAACGATATTTATAGTAAAGTAATATTTTCGATAAAAGTATTATTATCAAAATTAAGAATACTGAGATCGTTTTATTGTAATTTACTCCGGATCTAGCTAATTAAAGTTACACACTAATTAAACAAAAATATTTATTTTTTTACGTATTATTTTGTCCCAGAGCATGCACCTTCGCATGCGCAAAGCATAGTGTATTTAAATCCGTGTTTTACTCACCCACACCCTGTACAGCGTTCTTTGCACTTGCAAGACAATAGCTCCTTGCAGCTGAGACTAGCATCAGGAAGGGTTTTCTACAAAGAGGTGTACGCTGGTCCATAATTTTATCTTTCGCCAAGCCTAGTTGCAAGAATCTAGCATTTGTGGGTCGCTATTCAGGTAAATTGGTCCCAATGTGGGTCTGTTAAGCCCTTTTTATATGCTGTAGGAGAGCATCCTGTTGAAGGAATATACTCGATCGCTCTGGTTTTTCCTAAACAAGATCCTCCTCGCAGTATTTACATTACATATTTGTGTCCCTACTGGGAAGTTATATGTAGGGTTTGCAATTAGAATATTGTGATATTCTAATTATTCGAATATCCACCAAAATAAATATCCGAATAAACTGATTTAGATAACACAGAAATAACGTATCGCTTTATAAGGCGCAGGTGCGCCCGCACATGGAATACTGTTCTCATCTATGGGCAGGGGCACCCCAGTACCAGCTTCTCCCTCTGGACCGCATCCAACGAAGAGTGACTCGAATTGTCGACTGCCAGTGCATTTCGGATCGGCTTGACTCCTTGGCGCTGCGTAGAGATGTGACCTCGCTCTGCATTTTCTATCGCATGTACAACGGGGAGTGCTCCGAGGAATTGTTCGGATTAATCCCTGCCGCTTCTTTTCGCCATCGCCCTACGCGACAACATTTCCATCCTCACCACTTAGATGGTTGGCAGTCCTCAACTGTGCGTTTTTCCAGGAACTTTCTGCCTCGCACAGCTAAACTGTGGTATGAACTGTCGCCTGCGGTATTTCCGGACCGATACGACCTTCAAACCTTCAAGAAAAGAGCGTATTCCCATCTTAAAGGCCGGCGACGCACTTACAACCCCTCTGGTGTTGCAGGTGTCCATGGGCGGCGGTAATCGCTTACCATCAGGTGATCCGTCTGCTCGTTTGCCTCCTCTACCATAAAAAAAAAAACGTTTTTAACTATGTTTTAATACAATGATATCACCCCAACTAATTTTAAATGATTACTTGATTACTATAATAGCTAACATAATGTTATCTCTAAAACCGTACTTAATAAGGAGGGTTTATATCTGGATTAGCTGGTGCATAGTTGGAAATACATCCAATGCCTCACCTCGTGTTCATTCGTCATGAAATACTAACTATGAAGTGACCCAAAAAGAATCTTGGCCTTTGACACAAGAACAACGTCAGTCTGCTCTATTCTGCACCACTCCACGCTAGTTGGATACTCCGAGGGAGTTTTAGGGCTACATCGCTCCTGCGGTATATCTTTTCACAGCTCGATTCTCTCCCGTCCACTCCAAGTGACCAAGCCTGCGAAGTCGTGCGGCTATAATCTCGCTAATTATATTGGGTGCCGCAACTAGCTACTCTAGCTCCCTATTTTTCCTACGCTTTCATCTTCTCTATCTTCATCTCTGATAGGTCCCAGAATATTCCGCCAGAATTTCGTCTTCTTCACTAAGAACTTGTTCTTTTTTTTCTGATTCAGAGTCCAAGTGCAATACTTACCGATGTCATTCATCAAAATCTAATTATTGTCTTATAGACTTGAATCATGGACAGTCTACTGATCAGCTTGGACACTAGAACTCGGCGAAGCGCTGCTGAGCATCTTAGGGCATTTTGGATTCGAACATCTATCTCCTCTTCCCGATTACTTTAGGTAGGTCTTTTCTTTTCGATCTGCGGTGGCAGCATGGTTCTATTTTTATCACTTGTCACTATGCCCTTCATGACAAATGATAAAGAGCCGACCATCTTAGCCCTATTCATTTGGAGATATTCTAGTGGTTGATTATCAGACCAATTTTCTCTCCTTCCTACTCTACTATCCTAGCCTTGGCCTTCAGGTTGCTTTTGTTTTGAGCCTATAGCCCCAAGTCATCAGGATATCCAATGATCTAATGTTTGCATTAAGCAACATTCGCATTCATTGTATAAAGTTACTGCGTGACATGATGTACCTATCAAAATTGATGTGCTGTTAGTATTTGAATTGATTAAATATATGAAAATAAAATAATAATAATAATAATTTAGCCTATATACGTCCCACTGCTGGGCACAGGCCTCCTCTCATGTGCGAGAGGGCTCGGGCTATAGTCCCCACGCTAGCCCAATGCGGATTGGGGACTTCACATACACCTTTGAATTTCTTCGCAGATGTATGCAGGTTTCCTCACGATGTTTTCCTTCACCGTAAAGCTAGTGGTAAATATCAAATGACATTTCGTACATAAGTTCCGAAAAAACTCATTGGTACGAGCCAGGATTTGAACCCGCGACCTCCGGATTGAAAGTCGGACGTCATATCCACTCGGCTACCACCGCTTATGAAAATACTATATTTAAATGACAAAATGGTATGAAATTATTCATAAATTTCATTAGAAAATTGTTCCGGTTATAGGTCAATAACCATATTTAACGGATCCGTAATATCCGGATCTTATGACCCGATATCCGGATATTTCGGATATCCGGATCTCAAACCCTACGCGCAGCGATTGTTCCGAGACAGTTTGTTTGACACTTTCGACGGGCAACGAACACAAATCTTTCTTCTGGCATTAAAACGGAACTATTGTTTTAAACAATCATTGAGTGAACTAAGTAGTCTAACGTTTTCGTAAGTATATGGAAAAACGCGATTTTTCGAATTTAACAAACATTGAGCGTACCTGTATTTAATTTGTTGACTGTCTGTCTGCATACTCAGAAACCCTACTATTTTTGCAGTACATGCCACTACTCGTGCCTCAAGAGCCGTGCTTCGTCGGTGCATCTACGCGCGTTCCTTCTCTTGCCACTAATCACGCGCTTGTCGCTTCTGTGTATTTATTGCTCTACGTTTTTGGTACTTGATTACAAAACTGCATGTTCCGTATAAAAATGCCAATTTTTTATGAGGTGCGAATGTAAACAAAATCAAATGAATATGATTGCATCAATTTCCAATAGTATTAAAATTTCCCCCGAAGTACAACGACAGTAAAACATGAAAAACTACTTTCCGGGTGTCGCACCATGGTGCGAATTTGACATTGGATTTAGATATTTTTTCTAATTATTTACTCAATTTGCACCGAGTACATTACTTTCCCCAGACCCGCAATGGCCAAAATAGATTTTTTTTAATGTTGTTTTTTTTTTTACCTGTTCCGTAGCTTAAATTAACATAAATAACACGTGCGAATTTAGATATAAGTGTTGTAAAACGTACGCCAAATTACACCGAGTACACCTTTTTTCTCTTCTTAGTTATAACCATTACATTACTTTCAGCCGATTTCACCCCTTTCCGGGGGGGTGAATTTAGTAACGATTGTATAAAGTTCGATTTTTAGCCCATACAAAACAATCCGTAGTGATTTTATTAGTCCTTAGAATTAGTTCCTGACTTTAGTGAAATTTGAGTTAATTTGACCGTACTATTGTGACAGTTAATGCAGTTACGAAAATTGCTCATCAGTTACAACTGTACCCTTCATAGTCATGTAAGTCACATGGAATTTGCAACCTTAGCGCTAAAACGTAAAGTTCACAATAGGATGAATTTACTTAATCATTACATGGTTTTTGAATATTGAATTAAGGTGCAAAGTTTAAGCTTCAAATATTTAGATTTTTTTTTAATGTGATAATTTGTTAAACTAGAATTATCTTTTTGTTTTGTGGACATTAAATTAAAGTTATTAAATCCACGACAATACCTCTAAGTTCTTAAGTTAATAGACAAAGCTAAAAATTTTGAAAAATAGGATAGTTGCTTAAAAATTAATATGCGTTACGGAAATATTAAGGAAAGTTAGAAATTTCTGTGAATAGCTTGCATTATAATAGTATAATCTATTTTAAAAGGCGCCAAATTCATAGCCACGCGCGCTGGACCGTCGACGTGCCGGCGCGCGCGAGCCAATCGTAGCCGACCTAGTGGTAGCGAGCGATACAAGGCCCGCTATGCCGCGCAAGCGCTGCGTTTGTCTTTTAGAATCGTATTAAGGTTTAACCCTCCATAATGCGTGGTTTAAAACGCACATAGCCCATTTTTTGAAGTACATATCGACACAGTATGACTCTAGACACAAACTTTGTGGCCCTAAAAAGTGCTTCAACTGGTCAAATGTAAGCATTGAAAGCAATGTAACAACACGAGTAGGGTTGCAAAGCGTCGGTCTAGCGGCGCTCGGCAACATAAATAATTAAATATTCACTTTTAGAGACCCTCGTTTTTGATAAATGACCGGTCATTTGTGACATTTATGGTCATCTTGGTCATTTAAATTTACAGGCTTAGAGCAATAATTAATTAGTCTTATTTGATGTTAAACTTAAATGAGTTAAATTTTTAACTGCTTCATTCGCGGCAGCTGACATTCACAGGGCTTCATTATGCATCTTTCTCAACTATATTGGTGATAAAATAGAAACCTGGTGCATCTAAATAAGCTGCTCTAACTCTATAAACTATCATCATCTGACAAAATATCAATCAAAAGACGAAGACTGATATTTATTTACCAGTGTGCGTTTGCAAAGTTAGATTAAAATACGACGTATTATATTAATTTGTAGGTTCGCATTTGTTTTTAATTTAATATGGGCTCATTTGCGATTTCATATTGTTCGTATCGGAGGAACCATAGAGGCGTAGGCGAACCTTACGCAGCCCCTGAAGGCCACCGAGGTGCATCTGTGTGCGTAAGCATACAACTAGGTATTATTAGCGGTGCACGGTGGCGCGAAGGACATAACCTTATTAAGGCGCTACGCGCCGTTTTCGTCGAAAAACGGTTTCTAGTCTAGAGGCTATTTCTTCTAAATAGGTTAACAAAAAATTGTGGAAAAGATATATATGAATGTTCATTTTATGTACAACAATAGCATCATTTGACTTTTATCGTAACATTTATAGTTTCACGGCAAAAAAAAATACACATACAAAAAGACACAACTATAACACTAGAAACAAGCATAAACTTGCTGTGCCCGCCCACCGCCTCCGTAAGGTTAGTACGTCTTTCGTCGGGAACTGTACACGTTTTTATAACAAAGTTCCCACTGATATAGTGAATTTGCCTCTTAACAAATTTAAGTCACACGTTAAGAGCTCTTTGTTAAGTAAGGCGTATTGTGCTGTGAATGATTTCATAGATGATAAGGATGCCTTTAAGCCAGTAGCTTGATCTTGATAGTATGATAAAAATGTCAGTAATAGTGTTTTCGTTTTCTTCCTGTGAAATAACCATACTAGCGTCCAGTAGAACTGACACAAGAGAACATCATGTTCTCGTTTGATTGTATTATTTTAGTTTTGGACACTTAGAGACCTTATACACCTCTAAGATTTTATTTTATTTTAAATTTTATTTTATTTTAAATTTCATTTTATTTTAATACCTATTTTAATGATTTGGACACTTAGAGACCTGTACATCTCTAAGTCAATTTAAATTTATAATTTAGTTTTATAGGTAGGCACTCCTTATGAATAATATGTAGTCGCGTTTATGTGGCGCTATGCCGTCTTTAATGTAACTTACAAGCACAAATGTTGTATCTCACATTTTTTTTATTATATTTATATTAATACAACCCGGCAGCTTGAACATGTCATGCTCGCTTAAAAGTCTTTACTTACGGTGGCGTCGTTGATCGGGTCGCCACTTTCCCGAATGAAGGTTGAGGGAGGCGATGGCTGAGATACACGTCATACTCGTGAACGGGTGCTGTTTGTGGAGACCGGTCTGTTTAAGCTTACACGGGGTACAGGTTATGTTAAAGTATGTAACTTTACTTTTGAGTGACATTAACGTGAGACACTTCATTCGGTTCTTGTCTGTTTTAATTTTTTTGTCTTTTAATTATTTATATAAGAATTCAAGCCTTGGCGACCCTCTACATCTCTAAGGATAATTTAATATATATTTTTATATTTTATCTCTGACACGTAGAGACTTATACATCTCTAAAGAATTTTAGAATTTTATGGTTTTATTTTCTTATCATAGTTTTTTTTTTTGTGTAATTTGACATTTAGAGACAGTATACATCTCTAATAAAGTATTTATTATTTCATAGATTCGATATTTGTAATTGTTTTTTTTTTATTTTTATTTATTGTTTGTAAAAATGGACATGTAAAAGTGCCCCTGTGGCCTATTTGCTGAATAAATGTTTGATATTTGATATTTGACAGGCCATTTTGCGGGTAACTTTGCTCATTTCTACTAAATTAATCGATTAAATTATTTTTAAACTAAAAAAATATTTTTTAACAGGTTCTGCGAATACAACACAGCTTTTGCTAATCAGTTAATATTTTTTTAAGAAATCGATCATTTTTTGACATTTCGTGCGTATGCAGCTCGAAAAAGACGTGAACGTCAGTCGTGTGCCAGTTTTTAGACGAGGAGGCTGTATCACTTGTCGCTCCGTGCCTTCCTTGCACTATGAATGCTTGTGCATTTCCCAAGTGCTATAATATCGGAGTAATTGCGGCCAAAGAATAAATAACTGAAGAAAGCTGGGTTGTGACTCGCTTTAGCGCGCGAAACATGGTGTTTCGCAGCTTATTGTTATGAACGTAATGACACTATTTCCACTTGTGTTTGAGAAAGCTTTTTTAAATATATGTATAATAAGTGTTTTCTAACATGCGCGGACATATAGGCATTCGAATTTTGAGTTTTGTAATAAATTTCGATTCCTAAAAAAATATAATTAATTGATTTACATAGGCTATCTATTTACGTTGTATATAGATAGTTGTTTCTTTTTAAATTTAAAATGATTAATCGATTAAATTCAGAAACCATAAAATTTTTAGGATTAAAAAACTACCTATTAAAACGTGGTTAGTTTTTTCTAGGATTGTAAAAAAAAGAGTATAAAATCGGCGTTCGGCAACATAAATATTTATTTGCGCAATAAGAAAAAAAAATCACTGTTATGTACCTTAGTTTCGAATGCCTCCGAACGTGGTGCAATTCTGAAATTATACTCTACTCTACGAAATTAATTTTATTTTGGAAACTAATAATGTAAGATATAAGGCTGACAATCGCTTTTGTCGTCGAGATATGAACAGGACATTTACTCAAACGGCTTTATACCGGCCTAAGCCGCCAATTTAATATGAAAAGTTAGTATCGGTGTAACATGCCCCGGGCGCCGTTTCATGTTTAATCGTCTGAAATTCATAGATTAGCATAAAAATGCACGTAAACCCAATTTCAATCAAAAAATCTTAAAATTACAACTTTGATTTGCGTGTCTTTTTCATAGAAACCAAAAACTATTATTTTTATTAAACCACACTCGATACGGATATATGAAGTGTGCCACAAAATCATAAATAATTCGTGGTGTATGGTGTATTTTGTGTGTGTGTCCTACTGCGAGGTTACTACGGTACCTTCACCAAATGCATGATCTACTCATATCAAACAACAAAACGTCTGCAAAAGATGATACTCAAATACGAGTATACTCGTATCGCCACCCGCGCGCCTCTGCACTGCATCTTATTCTTTGAACGTCGTTGCGTGCGATCGTCATGAGCCATGAGATTGTCGCGGGGACAGAGCGCTTAGCTTCGCTCCGAGGCCCCGACGCTCAAGGGCATTGGGCCGACAATCGTCTTAATACTTGCGACTTACGTCAAAAAACATTATCTATTAGTCTATTATTTTGCTTACGTTGTGTATTCATACGGAAAATTATAACATAATTGCCTTTTGCATTGTGTAACTGCCTTTTGTACGACAATGTAAATTTTTAACATGAAGTTAACTTTTAATAGTTTGAATTGATTGCAGGCGCGGATACAAGGGGGGGGCCATAGGGGCAATGGCCCCCCCCTAAAACCCTGGCTCTCACATTACTAAATTGAGTAAATTTTTTTTTACCTTATTTTCTGTGCAAAAATATATGATTTTCTCAAAATGGCCCCCCCCTAAGCCAAATCTTGTATCCGCGCCTGATTGATTGGCAAGAATCTGAACAATAAAAAAGATTTTTATTTATTTAATGGAGTTAAAGAGGTATTGAGGGTATTCCCGTATATTTTTCGGTCAGTTGAAAATAATGAACTCGAACGTTATAAGTTGATTGTTTTCTAATAAGAAATCTTCATTACATTTACAAAAAATAAACAAAAAAAAAGACCGACCGCGCTCGAGTAAATCCAGGTCACGTTTTTTTTTTTGTAACTTTGTGACCCTGCTACTCTCTTACATTTTAAAAACCAACTTGACCATGTAAATTAACATACCTACCCTTATTATTTCCCCTCCTCTTTCTTTCTTTTTTTCGGATACATGGTGCGCGACTGACTACCCGCTGACGCGCTCCAGTGACTTTAATTTGATGTTTTCTTATATGTTGAATAGGTAATCTGTTTATATCATCTATCAAAAATTATAAAAAAATATTTACATGATAGGACAAGTATGGCTACCATGAGTTGACATTTGACTTTTACGCCACAGACTGCGTGAACTCGATCGCACCAATACCTACTTTAATGCAAGCGAGATAAACTGCGATCAAGTTCAAGCAGTCGCTAGCGTAAACGTCAAATGCCAACTCATGGTAGCCGTACTGAATAAGCTACAAAACACACTTTGGTGGTTAAAAAATTAAATAAAATAAATACGAAATAAAATTATTATATTTATTAATTTAAAATTATGGAAAAAAACGTTACACGCTTTTTTTATTGCAATGTTAGAATGTTAAACACGCAAAGCAACACCCGTTCAGAATCAAGCTCGTTCATCCGCACAACTCGCACAGTGTTCAATAGCGCGAGTTGCGCTAATCGTCTCTCTTGTCGTCTAGGTAGTGCACAAATCAGATAATGAAACGATGGGAAGGTAGGTACGGTACGTAGAAACCTAGTTTTTTTCAAGCGATCCATATTTGAATAAAGAGTTTTTAAGAAATATCTGTAAAAATCCGTACTCCTTTTTAAACATTCTAGCTCATATTATGATATAGTACCTGGGCGACCGAGCTTTGCTCGGTTATAACTATTTATTGTAATATGGTGGTGTATAGGTGATAATCTACATAAACTTAAAAAGTAAAATGTAAACTGACAATTATTATTATTTACAATCCATTTTACAGCACTTGTCACAGAGTAACGCCATCTATTGTCAATTTCTCTTATTACATAGGTCATTTTCTTACTAAATTAAACTTGTCTAAAACAATAAAAAATTACATAATATAAACTTGAACATATAAAAAAAAACAAAAGTTAGTCACCGGGCGAGATTCGAACCCGTAACACTCGTTTAGCAGTCCGCGTCTTAACCCGCTGGACCAGAAGGACAGTGGCTGGCAACACGAAATTAGCGACCATATTCTGCGTCGCAAGAAAAACGCATGAAAACTCGAAAACATGCGTTTTCCCAAACATAAGACTAATCTAGATTAGGGAATGCTAACCGGTTAACCGGTTAACCGGTTACCCGGTAATTTGACCAATATTACAGTCGGTAAAATACCGGTAATATCCAGCCGTAACCGGGAATTTACCGAACGTTGTATAGGCAAATAAAAATGTAAAAACCTGTTGAATTAGCCTATCTATGTCTTCGTACTTACAAAAAAAAAACAATTACTACGGTTTACGATTACGAAGAGACACTTAAAATACTTACTTTTCTGCATCTTATGATCTCGTCGGAGTAGGAACTATTTAGGAAGCAATGTTTTGTGACAAATGAGTGGTCGCTAATTCCTCGCCCTTTCCCTTCTCGCCACCCCTACCCGACCCGCCTTACTATGTTCAGTGTCCTTTGTTTTAGTCTGTAGTGTCCGACAAGTGTAGAATGCGAAAGAACATTTTCTACCGCTGGTTACTTGTGTTCAAGATATCGTTCACGAATGTCTAAGCAACGTTCTAATTAATCGCCTAGATATTTAACAAACGCAATTATTTTATATATAATTAACAGAATGATCTGATGATGACATGTTCCTGATTCCAACTCCTATCTTAAGAGCCCGGTAACGATTTTAGAGCAAAAATTTTAAATTGATAGATATAGTCGTTGGAATTGTACACCTTTTGTTACGTAATATCTAAATAACAAGTATTGGTTTCTATTAGCACGTTTTTTCATCTTGCCTTTTAATAATGAGGTCGCAAGCGTGCGTCCCCGGTAATAGGTGACGAGAAGGGATAGTTTTTAAAAATTCATATAAATTATGGTAGTAAATTATACAAAATGATGTATAAGAACAGTTTCAGCAAATGTTGTAGATTGTTTAAGTATCAAAATTACGTTGAAATTAAGTAAATTTTCAGAGAAATTGTCACTTGTTTTGAAGTAATTTCTGGAGAAAATTGATTTCGTCTAACTTTCATTTACACTACTTCAAATTTATAGTAACAAAAATGTAGTTTATTAAAGTTGAAGTACAGGATATGTGTAATACAAAATTACCATTTTTAGCAGTCCAAACTTAACGAAATTTACAAATAAGATCGACAAAATCACTGCTTTTCGCGCGTTTACCTAAACGTTCATCAGAAAAAAACACATTACTAATTACGTGAGTCTGTTTAAAAAAAAAATATTTATTATAATGAAAGATAACAAGACGTGCTAAAAGAAACCAATACTTGTCATTTTTAATAGTTAACAAAAGGTGTACAATTTCATGCGCTTAATCTATCAATTTGACATTTTTGCGACTAAAATCGATAACGGCCTCTTAAAGTGCAATTTTAAAGTAACTAGTGTTAAAATGATATGAAACTAATCTTGCTGTTAAATTTTTTTTTCTTATATTTACTAGATTTTAATGAATGTTGATTACGGTTTCAGTTACTTTAATAACAATATTATATTGATAGATGTGTAAATGCAAACTTGTATGACATTTAAATGACGACTGTCACTCTTTAGTTATAATTTTTGTTACCCTTTGATTACTGCGATTTTTAAAGAATTAAAAAAGTTTGATGTTGCTTATTTAATGTACAAGTTCATTTCGCTTTGAAATGATACATGTTTGATTTTTTATTTAACATGATTAGTAAATATATCTTGTTTAATGTTTATGGTTTATTTTCATTATTTTGTTTTCTCGATGTTTCTATAACGTGCTGTTGACTACTTTTAAAGGTTACTGACGAAAATAATGCAAAATCAATGTTTTTTATTTCATAAACGTATAACCGGTAATTTACCGGTTAACCGGTTAGTGGGACCTCGCATCGGTAAATTACCGGTAATGAAAAACGCCCGGTTATTGCATTCCCTAATCTAGATAGATTGTATACCCCCAAAAACCCCCATATACCAAATTTCAGCGAAATCGTTAGAGCCGTTTCCGAGCTCACAGATATATATATACAAGATATTGCTCGTTTAAAGGTATAAGATGTAATTTATATAGGTACTTATTTAAAAAATCGGAATCGGTAAACCTGGGTTTCCCGGTTTTTTCAATTTCGGTGAAACTGGTTCGGTGAATTCAGCTTGACCCCCCTGATCCCCTCAACGTAATTAACCCCTCCCCCCACCCTCTTACTAAATATAATAAGTAATACGGATACAGACGATACGGAGTTAATACGGATTAAAATTTATTTCTGAATCGAAATTTCTTTATAGCAGTTGATGAAATTTTGCTCTTCGTGCTGGGCACTCTGATGCTTGATAATGATAGCATAACAAATTAAATACCTACAATAACCTAATTTTCCTGAATAAATCAAAATATGTTCTCCCTATGAGTCACGTCAAAAAGTCATGTTAAACCTTATAATTTCACTTGAAATTGGGATTATTAAGAGGGAGGAATAGTTTTTGAATCTAACGAAATAACAGTAATTTTTCTATGCAGTTCCATTTCGAGAGAAAATGATTTCCACTAACTAAATCTTAACAAATCACTTTGATTTTGATGTCGATCGCTTCAAGTAGGTTTATAAGTTTCGCTTTTTTGAAAAAATTTTTTTTTTTTTTGGTTTTGCACATTTAAAATAGGAAACCTATGAACCTAGTTTGCCATTGTGTCAATAACATACTACTAAATCATGGAAAAACCTTTTCTCTTTTTGTATGGACAATCACGTGGTACACTTCCCTCTTAAGAAGAAAGTGGAGGACGCACGCGAAATCACCTTTTCATACAAACATAGTCCACATTTTTCTCTTTAGATATTAACATTATCAAAAATATTTTGACACAATTTGTTGTATATCAACCACAAGTATGCCTCTACGTTTGATTTTTTTCGCATCGATGTTTTTTCGTAAGAGTTAGAAGCATTAATATTTTTGTATGAAATCTGAAATCTATTTTTCGCAAATCGAAAAAAGTCAAAAGACAAGGTATGTTTAATATACATCAAATTACTTAAAAATATTTTCCTAAATGTCAACATCCAGAGAGGAAAATGGGGACTACGTTTGTATGGAGAACCGGCCGTCCTCTTTCCTCTTAAGCACTTATCACGCTATAGCCACATACGGAAATCGCAAGTGCGTAAACTGTCTAACGAGACACTTCCATATTTAGGTACCTATTTTTTGTAAGTGGTGGCCTTTATTTTTTAATACAAAATTATCAATTGATCATCCTTAAAAAATCTCATTCCTTTCCTGTATGCATGCTCTTTTTATATCATAATTAATCTAAGACAATACTGCCTAATATATCTCTAGGTAGGTACCAATATATTTTTTTATTGAATATGCGCATATGTTTTACTTTCGATTTTGACGATCGTTTTAAATCATTTGTATAAGCGCAACCTTGGGCCTCTCAAGGCCACGTGCCGAGCAACCAATGCAACGCTTAGCGCCAAGAGTTATTAAAACAAATCATACCGCTTAATGCCGTGTTCTCTCTGCCCTATCGTGAAGCGCCAGGTACTAGATACCTTCAAACCAGCATAATAGTCCTCTTTGATTATGCGTTATTGTGTATCTAAAAGTCATAGTTACGCTGGTTTACTCGAATGCTCGTCGCGCCGAAGCAAGCTAAGCGATAAGAACACGACTTGTGATTTGTAACGAAACTTTGATGTCTTAAAGTACCAAATCAAACTTCTATTTACAGTACAAAAAAAGTAACATTAAATTATAATTGACATCATAATTGTAAATTGACTTAATTTGTAAATAAATTTTAATTTGACTTAATTTGTAAATAAATTTTAATTTCGTCATCGATATCTGAAACGCCATCTAGTAATAATTGACCTTAACAATATATGTGACCTCTAGGTTTAGTGCGTGAAAGCTACAACAGATGTCGCAAGAGAGGTATTTCGACGCCATTTCAACGCATGTTAGTTGTGAGAGTTTTATTAGCTCCGTGCGCCATCTAGTTCGTTACTGTGAACTAAAAAATAGCCTACAGGTATTGGATACTTAGGACGGTGCGCGTTTTTAGTATGGGATTGGGTATCTGTACTAGTATTATATGATCTGTGACCAAGGGATGAAATGGTACCTTTCACCCGAGTTACACAAATAGGCAAATTTGCATAATCAGTACCAGTAATTAAAGTACGTCTTTTTACTATGAAGGGAAAACTTTTTGCGATAACTCAAAAACAGCTAAACTGATCATGTCCGCTATAGTTTTCATTTAATGTCTTTCTTAAGCTCTACTTTCACGATTTTTTTCATATTTTTTGGACCTATGGTTCAGAAGTTAGAGGGGGGGGACACAATTTTTTTTTCTTTCGGAGCGATTATCTCCGAATATATTCACTTTATCAAAAAATGTTTCTTGAAAACCCTTATTAGTTTTGAAAAACCTTTCCAACGATACCCCACACTCTAGGGTTGAAGCGAAAAAAAAATTTCACCCCCACTTTACGTGTACCCCTACACAACGAAATTAAAGAACGTAAAACCACCCAAATATATTCGTGTGAAAATCCGGCCCTGTTTTTTACCTGCTCTTCGAGAAACATAACATTGCTTCCTTGGCGCTAGCTAGCCGTGCGCCCGCATTACCAGTGCAAGCGAGGTCTTCGAATACGTATCTTTGTTTCGGATCGCAGTGTCACAAGTTAAGCTGGTTTGAGAGCGTTTAGTCGCCTACCTTAGACGCACCAATAGAGATCAGACAGCTATTCTGTTAGAATTCTGTATTAGTCCATAATGAATCTTATTCCGTGCTCAATAGAATAGTAATTCAATAAACGCTACCTATGCGGCATGACTATTTTTTTCATAGTGGCACGCGCCTTTGCGGTTTTTAAACAATAGATAAGACGATGATCCGTAGAAGCTCACGGAGAAAAATAGAAACTATACGAGGTCTAAATAACAACTTTGCTCTCTTGTAAAACAAATAACTATTTATACTTAATTACATAGACTTTTATTACACCAACGCAATACAAATTTATATAGGTACTAAAATTAAAACTAAACTAGCCATAAAATAAAACTACTTAAAAATTAAACTAATATTAAATACTTCGCCGTCATTTAATTATGTTTATGGGAGCGTGCACGATGGCAGCGCCGCAACTATTGGGGAGCTGTCAAATAATGAGCTCAACAAAATAAAGATTATTCCTTAAAAATGTTTACTATAATACAGTTACCAATGTGTGGAATCTTTTCGTTTTTAATGTTAAACACACTTGACTTTTGCTTTACTGAAAATAGTCAGAATTATCTGTGTATTTTATATTATTCGGTAAATTTTCTTCGTCGTTGTTTCGTTACAAATCCAATGAAAAAATGTATGTTTCATTATGTTTTGATGGTCCACTTCGTGATCCTCTTCCTGGGGATACGTATGATGCTTTCAAGTATAAAAGTTTCCTTCCGGCCGTTTTCACAACTGCGGTTCGCAACCAGGTGCGATTGAAGAATGTTTATTCTTTGTACACAACCAGTAACGAATCAAGAGAACTTGTTCTTTCACCGAAACTTAGTTACGAACAAGAAACCCTTCCGGCCGTTTTCACAACTGCGGTTCGCAACCAGGTGCGACTAAAGATTTACTCTTCTTTGTTCGCGATCTTCGTTATCAACTTGCTGACAGGCAGTTTAGTCGAAGTGCATACATACTTTTCAAGTGGATATTGGCCACTACAATAATATCCATAGACAATTAAAAGGTAGTGATAACGCACTCAATATGACATGCTCACGTCAAATGTAATTTCACTCGTCATTTTCATGCGTTAGTCTGATGTGCCTCGAAATAAAAACCAACTTTTAATTGCATTTGTTTTATTCACATCGCAAAACAAATCCGTCTCGTCCCTTCTCGCATGTCTTAAAAACTCTCGCACCACCATAACGTCAAAAACCATACGTTTATTGCATAACCTTAGCAATAATAAACTAATCATTCAAAGCATTACAAAATAAAAAATGTGTCTCCTGACCTGACTAACGACCTGATGAATATTATTACATATTTTATTATTGTTATTCAAACATGTTAACCACCAGATTCAACACTTGTAATGGTAATTTCATTATTCGGACTATGTCCGCTGCATGCTTCCTGTTAAAGTCTATCAGGTGGTCGTCTGCGTCCGCTATTTCAGACCAATCTTGCTCCGCATGAAGATGGTATTCGCAAGCTCTCGTATGCGGCAAAACATAAAGATTATATTTGTGAAGTAAAATTGCTTTTCAGATGTCAGGTATGGCTCTTAAACCATGGAACATCCTTGAAAAACACAATTCTCACACTCAGGCGTTCGTCTGATACTGTATTCCATATTGTAATTGTTTACAACTGGGTTAATTTGCAAATTTGCAAAATACATGTTACTGAATTATGTAATTTTATTGTACTGTCACTCATGTTATGTCATTGTTTTCAAGTGTAAGTCGAATAAATCGTTGCGAATTAAGAAATGTTTTTCTTTTATTGCAACTACATAAGATAAACAAGTTCTTACTCTATGTTCGCAACTAAGTTTCGGTGAAAGAACAAGCTTTCTTAATTCGTTACTGGTTCTGTACAAAGAATAAACATTCTTCAATCGCACCTGGTTGCGAACCGCAGTTGTGAAAACGGCCAGAAGGAGTACAGCGGTGTCACTCATTCGAGCCAATCGTGCAGTCTAACACCACAACGCGATTGGTTGATGAGTTCGCATGACGCGCGCTATCGGTCGCAACTAGTTGCAAGATTGGCTCTAATTCGTGAGTGACACCACTGAACTAGCACCATTTTTAGTGCCGTAAGGCCCTCAGATATATGTCAATAACTGCAATATAGTAACCAAACTATGAATAAAAAAATTTAATTAGTAGTAAGCTCCAAACAGGATTAGAAATGTTCAAATAGTTTCTTTTTTACAGTTTCTACCTATTTTTTAACCAGTGTAAAGTGTAAGTGTATGCCTGTAGTTTTGGTAAGTGTTTTTGGCTGGGTAAGATTCTCACGCTTTGATTCATCCCGACTATAATGTACAAGATACAACCTGTTCAGTTTTTTTACCTATTCCATATATATCTTATACTTGCATATAAATGTCTCGTTTGACATATGGGCTACTAGTTTGGTGAGTAGATACGGCAGTGTCGCACGTGTAGAGTTGTGTACTTAATTAATTAATTATGTATCCTTAAGACAATAGATTTATCAAACGAGTGACGGTTTTATAAATAAAAGGAGTTCAAAGTGATAACTGCTTTAAGGAGGATAATTATATGAATCAAGTTTCTTGATGTAAGTATTTTTCTGGGTAGAAAAGAATGTCCGGTCTGGCCTAGTGGGTAGTGACCCTGCCTATGAAGCCGATGGTCCTGGGTTCCAATCCCGGCAAGGGCATTTATTTGTATGATGAGCACAGACATTTGTTCCTGAGTCATGGATGTTTTCTATGTATTTGTATTTGTATATTATATATTTCGTTGTCTGAGTACCCACAACACAAGCTTTCCTGGCTTACCGTGGGACTTAGACAATTTGCGTAAAAATTTCCCTATAATATTTATATTTAGATACTTATACGTACTATACCGGGTGGACCCTGTAACAGGAACGATAAATTAAACTATAGGTTGCACTCTTCAAACCAATCAACATTTGTTCAACCACTTTTAAAATTTACTTGTGTATTGAGTTTAGTACATTTTAAAGTGTTTTCTAAGACTTTTTTTTAATACTACGTCGGTGGCAAACAAGCGTACGGCCCGCCTGATGGTAAGCAGTCTCCGTAGCCTATGTACGCCTGCAACTCCAGAGGAGTTACATGCGCGTTGCCGACCCTAAACCCACCCCCCCTCGTTGAGCTCTGGCAACCTTACTCACCGTCAGGAACACAACACTATGAGTAGGGTCTAGTGTTATTTGGCTGCTGTTTTCTATAAGACGCAATGTTTAGCGAATTTTGTTATGTTTAAAGCGTGACAAGTAACGTCAATTACGATGACATTAGCGTACATTGAAGACAATTATTTTTTTTAATGATAAATTGGACGTCCAAAGACATTTTTCAATGTTGTAAAACAAACGTTGTATCGTTTGGGAGTAAAATATATGTTTTAATTATTTACTTGTTTTACAGACTAGCGTACCCCTCCGGTATAACAATAATGATGACCCCTATATAACTTGTGTTTCTAAATAAAACAGGAGTTATTCTAGGAGAAAATATTAAAATAGTAAAATTTTGCAGATACATTGTTTATTGTTATACACACTCATTTTCATGTGATTATACACTCTAATATTATATATTCTATCAAATGTTTAATTACGTATTATATTATTATGTCATTATGAAATTATATTAAATTGTCATCATTATGTATATCACATCAATAACTAATTTTTATATTAACAAATATTACAGTACAAATAATCCAAACGAAATTTCAACCAATCATCATTATTTCACAGTAAAAATTAAATTCACACTAACAAAATAAATAATACATCATAATCTGACCCCCCATAATAACAAACGATTATTAACATTGTGTCACAGATTTTACAACAGAGCTAGGGCCAGAGCTATTGATTTTAGTGAATAATAAACAGGGATCATATCGAATAATCCGACTCCATTTTTCGATCATACCAAAAACTCTCTGTATAAAAACCCTACTATAGGTAAACATACTAACACATGAATTCCGAGATTCCACCAGTGTGCCGCAAACTGCTGGATTCCCACCTTAAGCTGAGGTGTTGCAAGCGTCCATGGACTGCGATGTTTGCTTAGTGTCGAGCGGGTCATATTACGCTTGTTTGGTCAAAAAAGAAAAAAAGTGGAAAAAAGAATTTCTCAAATCGGACCACGGGTGTCGGAGTAATAAAAGAAAAAAAGTGGAAAAAAGAATTTCTCAAATCGGACCACGGGTGTCGGAGTAATATATACGATATATATAATACGGTAATATATACGATATATATAATACGGACATACAAAAATAGCCACAACCGAGTAAAGAACCTCCTCCTTCTATAAAATTGAAATCTGTTAAAAATATGAAATAATATTAAATGTGTGTGTGCAATAAAGAGTATTTGTATTGTATTATATTGTGTATTTGTGTATTCCAAGGAGTTCTAAATGCCAATCCATTAATGGACTCTAATATTATGGAATTACAGGTGATTTTAGGAATTAACCTATTCGAATACACCTTACTTACCATTTTCTATTATTATTGACAATGATCAGAGTTACAGGCCAATTTCACAGTATTAAGAAACATAATGTTCAATAATGCCGGCCGTGAATGTAATTAGGTATCGGAAGGTTATGTGAAATATGCCGTATAATAAATAAATAACGATTTTTTTATAAAGATTTAGGACCTATGGTGCTCAAACGTGGTCACTCACCGAGGCGCAGAATACCAAATTGACCGAGATTAAAACGGATTGAACGAGTCCGAAACTCTACGCTGCGCTCAAAAACGTGCATATGATGTTGGAGTTTGAACATGTCAGAGTCTTTGCTTACGGTGGCGTCGTCGAATATCCGTGCTCATCACACGAATGAATGCCCTTACCAGGATTTGAACCCGGGACCATCGGCTTCATAGGCAGCATACCCACTAGGCCTGACCGGTCGTCAAAACGACAATATAATGTGATGTCAATTCAACAAGTGTTTATTTTTTTTATTTTTTTTATTATAGGACATTATTACTAAACTAGCCATAAAATAAAACTACTTAAAAATTAAACTAATATTAAATAAAACTAAAATTAAAAGATATACTAATAAACAAATTAGTTATAAAAAGAATACCCCTTCTAAAAACATTATTATAGTTGTTAAAAACATTGTTTAAAACATGGTTTGCGGTCAATAAAAACGATATGTCAAAATTGATCCGATCGATTCCACTGTGATCCCAATAATATCTATCTACGATATTTCTAACGTCAAAGTGACATTGGTCGCCCGAATCGAGCTGCTTCTGTCAATTATACGACATACAAACGATATTTAAATGAGAACTTATCTAAACCGTCTTTAATCGTTATCGTATTTCATTCTTTGAATCGGGCCGTATCTTTTATAAAAATCAATCATTTGATTGTTATTCATTTAATCATGAAATATACCTAGGCGACTCCATTGCCCTCTGTGTCCATAACACCACCACCTGTCCGTACGCTACTTATTACCTTTCATTCTACCACATTCTTTAATTTTGTAACCATTATACTTTAGCTTATCAAAGTATTTAACGCATTCACTGCCGGCGACCCGCTAGGCGGGTTCTCTTCTCTGTTCGTAGTCGATTTTCGCTACATACGGTTTTTCCATCTTACCGGCTACGCTCGTTACGCGTAGCTCGTGCTCTCATTGAATGTTAATGTTAATTTTGACGACCGGTCTAACCTAGTGGGTAGTGACCCTGCCTATGAAGCCGATGCTCCTGGGTTCGAATCCCGATAAGGACATTTATTTGTGTAATAAGCATAAATATTTGTTCCTGAATCATGGATGTATTTAAGTATTTTGTATATTATAGGGACCGTGCGCGTTGGAGGGTCTGCCATCTTGTGGCCTTAATCGGAACCATATACATGTACTTTTACAGGTCACGTGTTTTCTTGTGCATAGTAGGTTCTGCCATCTTTTGGGCTACATCGGAACAATAAACATCACATTTACGCCTCGCGCCAAAAATCTGACAGCTCCTGTGCTGCCTCCTACAGTTCATGCACGCTTCCTATATATATCGTTGTCTGAGTACCCACAACACAAGCTTTCTTGGCTTACCGTGGGGCTTAGCCAATTTCTGTAATAATGTCCCTATATTATTTAATTAAGCCTTACCTATGGCTACTCTAAGGTAGCCTAATCAAAATTTCCAAGCGTAGCAAACCATTATGATTAAATAGCTAACATACTATGTACTGACTAACATACTTACTTACATAATGTTTCACGTTCACACATCATTATGTCATAAACGTGAAAATTGGACTGACAAACTTCAGTTTAAGAGTTTGACAGATTTGTAGAAGGGTCAAATTTATTTGGTACACAGTTTTATACTCGCTATGTGTATACGTATAGAACGATTTACTGTCATGATATGCCATATTTATCGCCAAAACATTTTTATTTGCAGTCGCGTGTGGCGCTAGTGTGTACGCGGGGTGTGGAGATTTGGTTTTGATTGTTTAGTTCCGAATTTGGCCGCGTGTTGGGTTAAGTTGGTATTGTTTGCGCATGCGTTAGAGAATGTGTCGGGGCAGTGGCGCGCGCGCTCCGCTACTGGGGACATCTAGTGGGGAAAATATGATACGTTTAGTGAAAAGTGGATTTTAAGTTATAGTTTAGTGCGAAATATCAGTTTGGTGTGAAATCATTTTGAATAAGTAACAATGGAAACGGTAAGTGTTTTATTGTTTATTTCTGTAGTAAATTGATGGAAATGAAATAACGAAATAATTTTTTAATTTCTTACTGATAATTTGGTGGATAGTTAATATTTTGACGTAAACGTTGACGAAAAATTAGAGGTTACTACCAATCAGACCATCTCAAAGTGTACTATTTATTTCAGAAGAAAGTGATTATTGGCTTAGTAAAAAAATCCCTTGACATTAAAACAAAAGATATTTTTTGTCTAGATTTTAGAAGTCTCAGTCTAGTATTTTAATAACTTGGTGACAGACTTATTCGTAAATAGACAACAACTTTCAGAATATTTAAGAATCGATTCAAAAAACTTTAATATTTCCACTTTTCGTTTAGAACAGATAAAAAAATAGAATTATTTGCGATTAAAATCAAATCAAACTAAATTAACTAATAATTAGTATTTAACCATAGCTGTATATGATGCAACAGTTTTCCGCAAACGTTTTGTTTCCATCTATTTTTACTTTCTTTGTTCGATTGTTCATTTAAATTTTGCACTGTTAAACAATGCGTGTATAAAATCCCAGCCACCGCTGGTTTACGCAGTTTTTTCTTACAAATAAACTCCAAATACCGACGAGTCGATGTTAGATTATGGTTTTTCATCATTATAGGTTCAGGCGAGCGAGCGCAAGTAAATAAATGATGCTTTAATTTCACTAAAACCTTAAAAAACACCAATATGAGAAAAATATTAACTATAAAACATTACAAAACGAATCTAATTTAACGTTATTAATTACTTAAAAGTCAATTCTACCAGTCCACGAGGAAACAACTCAAATTTTGCATCAGATTATTTGGCCATTCTTGTGAATGAAATACAATTTTCTGTCTAGTTTTTGAAGGATAAAGGGAGCCTTTATGGCGCAGTGGGATGGCGATGGACTGGCCACGGTGTCGGTTTTTCGTCCTCATATGAAAGGAAGTAGGCCAGCGATTGTGCATACACATCGACACGTGGCCCATTCCATAGCGCGTGCTACTATCGCATGCCCATCTCACTGATCCAGTGCTGGGCCATCGAGTAGAGAAGCCATAACCATCGCATGGCCTTCTCGCTCGTCCAGCGCTGGGCCATCGTGTAGAAGAGCCAATATGAGCTGGTGTGGTGAAAAATAGATTCTTTATTGACTTATTCATTGATAATAAAAAAATATTCGTTTGGCATAAACATCGTAAAGTAAGTTAAATATAGTAAACACAATAAGAAAACATAGTTATAATTGATAAATATAGGTATACCCAACAGGATGCTTTTCAACATAATATCAAGTCATGAGTCGTGATATAGCTAGCATACAAAGCTATATAATGTTACTTGAAGATTTGATAATATGCCTGTGTAAAGCTATTAGTAGCGGTTTGACACGAACCTACGGCCTGATTCGAACGTTAATACACGTCTAAAATTAGTTCTAGATACGATATGAATTGGATATGTCAGTGTCAAAAGTGACGTTTCTCCAAACGAAACCGCAAGCAAGCTAAGTTTGCAACGATTTTGATAGCCCATCCTGTGCATGTCATAACTTCATCAAAATCGCTGCCAACTTTTCTTGGTCTGACTGTACCAGACATAAATACCTATAGATATTTTACTTGAATGTTCATAGCAAAGTTTAATGTTATTTCAGCAAGTACCTAGTCCTAAAATCGATTGTATGACTCTAAACCTGACGTTTTGCGTACTCACAACACATAGACACACATTTATAACATGTATGATTTCTCACTATGCCGGGCGTATGTACCAACGTGTAGTTTGGTTCCGCAGCGAAGCGCATCGAAGAAATACATCATGAGTTGCAGTTTGTGAGGCAAACACACGAACAAATAAGACTGTTTGTTTTAACGCTGATCAACAATCATAAAAGCCGCTCCACATTTAGTTCGTGAATCACAGAGCAAGACTTCTCATTCTCAGATATTCTCATTTTTAGCAACTTCATTTCGCGAATGCCGCGAAGACGCGCCTTGTGGAGGGATTTTTGACGATTGTTGTCTGTTTTAAGATGACATCGCAGGTCCCGCGCGAAATCGCCTTTTCCAAACATATAGTCCTCATTCTCTTCTCTGGGGGCTGATTTATGAATTTCGAGCGCTCAAATTCGTCACTCGAAAATCTGTGGAAAACAGCGATATTTTAGAAATACGGGCACTAGAAATTGGGAATCTAGTGGTATTGACCACTCGTTTTCAATTATATTAGTAGAATTTAAATGCCTAGTAGTGGAGATAAATGAGTCCGTGTCGCGCAAGAATTCGCCACTGATTCGCTCTCTCTCACAATTGAATGGGCTCTTGACATTAACACCGGAGTGCGACTTGATTGTGGCGATGGGCGGCTGTGAGGAGGGAATGCCTGAGATTCTGTGACGATGGATGCTAGGCCCTCAACTGTTGTTGTGTAGTTTTACGCTGTTAATTTATATAATTTCATGACGCATTGGTTGCGACTGTAATGTTATGGAAATATGTTGAAAATAAAATAAATTGACGGAAATTATACGAAATCGATCACTCGAAATTCAAAAAAGCGGCCAAGTGCGAGTCGGACTCGCCCATGAAAGGTTCCTTTATGACGTATTAAAAAAAACTACTTACTAGATCTCGTTCAAACCAATTTTCGGTGGAAGTTTACATGGCAATGTATATCATATATTTTTTTTAGTTTTTTCATTCTGTTATTTTAGAAGTTAGGGGGGGGGGGGGGGGACACATTTTACCACTTTGGAAGTGTCTCTCGCGCAAACTATTCATTTTAGAAAAAAATGATATTAGAAACCTCAATATAATTTTTGAAGACCTATCTATAGATACCCCACACGTATGGGTTTGATGAAAAAAGATTTTTTGAGTTTCAGTTCTAAGTATGAGGACCCCCCAAAATTTATTGTTTTTTTTTCTATTTTGGTGTGAAAATCTTAATACGGTTCATAGAATACATCCACTTACTAAGTTTGAACAGTACAGCTCTTATAGTTTCGGAAAAAAGTGGCTGTGACAGAATCGGACAGACAGACGGACATGACGAATCTATAAGGGTTCCGTTTTTTGCCATTTGGCTACGGAACCCTAAAAATCGGCCCCCTGGACATTAACATTATTCAAAATATTTTGATACAATTTGTTGTATGTCGACCACAGCACAGACCACAGCTATGCGCCTACGTTTGATGTTTTACGATTTTTTAATTGTTATAAGAGCTGAGAGCATTCAAAAATTTGTATGAAAGCTCGCTTGTAGTTTTTACCAAATAATCCAAAAATCTTAAAAAGTCATTAGCTATTGCTAATATAATTTAATTACAAAATCTTCCTTTATATACTTATACATAGAAAACACCCATGACTCAGGAACAAATATCCGTATTTAATACAAGTGGCTCTTCGGTAAAGGAACATCGTGAGTAAAATCACATATAGATTTGTATCTTCGTAGAAAAACCGTGAATGCGTGATATCCTAATCCGCATAGAGCGTGGGGTCTACAGTTATAGCACAAACCTTCCTTTGTGGCTTATGCACCGTAATGCGGTTTAAATGGGATAGTGATGATAATGGATGACTCACGCCAGGACAGTCCGGGTGCAGGCCGATGCGTCCAACACTTTGTTTTCTGATGGCTCAGCGTAGGCCAGTCCAAGGGACGCATTTTATGCGTTAGAGGGAGCAAGTGATATTGCTATCTCATTCCACCGCATAGCTGGGTCCCTTAGACTGGCCTACGCTGGGCCATCGTGTAGAGGAGCCCTCACATGATCACTGATTACCCATTATAGAAATCGAAATGACTCGACCTGAAAACGAACCCTTGTAGCGCGAGACGTAGGTACTGAATATCAAGGCTTGGAACCCGTTTTAAAAATAGCGCTAAATACCGGTTTATTTTAGTTTTACTCCGAACTTTCATTGTAACCTAAATAAACCGACGATCCTGGCCTGCCGTGGTGTGCATGCAAACAAAGACACCGACATATTAGGAATAATCCGGTTTTTATTGTTCCCAACCAGTTAATCAGACAAGAACTTTATGGGTTCTCCTAAAATCCGGTTTAAAAATAAAGGTTTTACGAACGAAACCGAAATTAAAAGGTTTTGCGCCAAGTACATGATAACGGTTTATAAAACCGGTTTCCGAGCCTTGCTTAGGTAATGGTGCGAAAGTGGACCCCAGACTGCTTTAAGATGATTCGATTTTTTTTATAAGAGTTAGAAGCGAGAAACAAATTCCATATCAACGTTGAAAAGCTCGAAAATCGGACAAAGTCAAATTAGTGGGCACAGACGTGGTTAATATTAAAAAATATTTTCTATTATATGACTGCCGTCCTATCTTTAAAACCGCTCAAAGCTGCATAATACCAGTTTTCATTTGGACAAATATTCTAAAAGAGAAATGAATTCTCTATCGACTGGTCTTGGAATCATATTTTTATCTGTTGTAGTTACGGAGATACAGACTCGACCTAACACGCTAACTGCATTATAATTTGATACTTCTCAATACTATAAAATCGCAAACCTACATTATTCTTCTATAAGTAATATAAAAGCGCTTAGCCAGTTTTTTATTTTAATTAATCTTTTACGTTATACATAGCTAAAACACATTTACTTGGAAAAACTATTAATATGTTTTATCAAGTACAATTTTTTTTATTAAATACTACACAAAAAAACAGTTACTATGCTTAAACATGGTTAACGTTCTTTAACCGTTTGTGTAAAAGACTTTTACTGCGATTCATGTAACAAATACATCACTAAAACCTATTTAGTGTGCTTAACGGGTAATTATGTTTGAGAAAAAGAATAATAATACAACAGTTAAACACAGCCAACCAACAATGCCACGCTAAAACCCCGCTAAGTGTAAAACATATTCCCTTGAATTTTATTACGCAAGGCAGACGAGTTTATAGAGTTTAACAATGCGCCGTGCGCTGTAAGTTGTCTTTTTTACTCGGTGACTGATGGATGCATGCTTATAAAAAAAAAAAAACGAAAACCGAAAGTAAGCTACGATTTACATACAAAAATGGTGAACGATTAACCAATGATAATTCACGTCGGTAGTGGATTTCTACGTAGCGAGAACATGGCCACTACGAAGACATGATCTAATTTAAAAAGCAACTATATACTTAATAGAGAGTTGCTGGAATTGCTTAAACATATTGAGTTGGTCTTCCAAAGGTCTAAGTAGCAAGTGTCAGCATAAACTAATATAGTAAGTAAGAGGGATTGAGCTAATGCAATCTTAGTGGCGTAATGTTTCGAACTATGCGGAGTGATGCTTTTATATCAAAAAAAATCCTTCTAAACTCGCTCATCTGAGGTATCCATGATAGAGAAACAGCGAGATTTAAGAGACCTGGGGAGAGTAGGAAATCTAAATAGGTACCGTTAAAAATAATGGCAGGTAGGGTACTAAAATCAGTCTTGGCAGAACACTTTGACCTAGGTACCTATCACTAACTTAAATTTCAGTGGATTTACCTTGAGACCGTAACGTGAAAGTCCAAATCAAAATGCTTTCTAAATTAGTGTTCATGTGCATGGTGCAGATTGTCTATGGTAGATGAGTAAAAGAGCCTTGACAGTATGTTTAAAGTGGTAGAAGAAGGAAATATAACGTGTTAGAGTATATAAAGTAAGGAAATGAAACAGGAGACAACACGCTGCCCCGTCCTGTGCAGGGACAATGAAGATTAAGAGCAATCCACCTCTGTTGACGCCCTACTAAATAACTATGAAACTAGTTCACTGTCACAGGAGATACATTAAGAGAACGGAATATGCCTACTAAGATGTCGAAGTCACCCGTGTTGAAAGCATTACCGAAATCCAAGAATGATAACACCGTGATATACCATATCTGCAGTATTTTTACAAGAGCGATAATTGTACTGTGCCGAGTAGGATAACCGGGTTAATATACTCGTAGGTTCGTGAGCGCATGTCTGTTCAAAACGGTAATCTGTTTATGTACAAAAGACACACAAGAACTTAAGAGAGGAAACAAATAAATGGAAATAAATAGAGCGGTAGTTTGAGAAGGAGAAGGAATTGGACTTTCTAACGGCATCTTACCAAAGCGACTGGAAATTATAAGAAGAATAGAGCTATCGAGGATACATATGATGATATGATCAATAAGGTCAATTAGAGGGAGGATCATGTTTTGGCTCGCATCGTCTTTTCCAACGGCCTTAGACGAGACGAACATTAAAAAAAGTTAAGTAGATGCATTAGAAGGGAAGTTTTAGATTTTTATACTTAACGAGAAAAAAAATCAGAAGAAAAGAAGTGCAGATTAATGCAGTCGAAATCAAAAAAGGTATTAATTGAGCTTTGTAATATTTACTAACTCCAAGTAACTTAAGAAACTACCACACTTTAGCGGGTCCCCAAATTCAACGGAATTATGAAAGTGAAGCCTCTGATCATCTCCGCATATTGTACTACAGCCATTCCATATTGCATGAGATTAATGCTTTATTTTTATGCGAAGGGTGTTAAAGGCTGATTTTGGCTGCCCTATATAAAAACCTACTAGGTAAGGTGGGTAACTAATTATTGGAAATTCGTTTTTTATCTTATTTGTATCCATCTCGTAAGTACTCACCCGATTACAGAGACACCTGCTCCAAAATCGGCACAATTATTATGATTACTACAGATTTCTATGCCTCTAAACCCAGTAAGTAGTATGTTAACTTACCTTTTACCGTAGTAAAACTCAGGAAGTCACAAATTCCGTATAAAAAACTAGTAGGGATAGGGATCTGAGAAATGATAGGTTTTAGTGTAGTCATTTAGCCTTACTAGGTTTTTGAACTGGCAATTAAAGCGCGGGGGGTCATTTTCAAAAGTGGGCTTCATTAGACACTGGGCCTTACATGGATCAGGCACCTTAAAATGGTTAGTAATCTACTTCTTCACGTACATTTTTTTTATATAAAATTTAACACATTTTTGAGACCGACACACTTTGCGTTTTTAAAATTTTAAAAAATTGACGACTGATTTGTCAGTATTTTTTAAGTTTTTGGTTTTATTTTTGCATGCGAATAAATACATATACGATACAGATGTGATTTAACATATTGAATTTCTCTTAAAACTTAGTAGTATAACGCAGGTTAACATGATTTTGTTAATACAATAAACCTTTTTTTGTGAATATTTCCAAGACTTAAACCTAGTGAGCATTACTAGTTCGTCATTTAACGGGCTTTTAGTATAGGAATGCATACAAATTACTTCAATATGTATAGTCATTACATAGCTAAAAAACGGTTACAGTCCAATAACGTGTTTATTACAAATGTTTTCTAGGTAATATTTTAACAGATAAAATACTATAAAATTGTTCAGTACCTTTGCGGTTATTAAGCTATGTTTTGTTTATTACACAATTCACAATTACGATACTATAAACACGTAAATTGACTTGGCCGTTATTTTAGTTATTTTTTATATGTTATTCAATTCTAAACAACGGTTAAGGTATACTTAACGGTGTTTTAGGAGTAATATCGCACATATTTTAGTAATTATTTGCAACACTAAAACACAAAATTGTGATTTTCTAATTAATAATATAATATTTGAGGAAATGGTTTTCAAACAAAGTAAGGATAAATTTAGTTTTAATTTTTGCACAAAAGAAATCCGGAAGAAATGTACACATTTTCTAGAGATATGGGTTTGAACGTTTTTTGCTCATATCTCAAAACTATAATTTGTGGGTTAGATAGGTTTTAGTGATAGGACGGCAGATGAATATTCAGAAAAAAATAGTGTCTACGTTTCTATAGATAAGCGATCACGTGACTTCATTCTCTAGAGGTCAAAACCACAGTAATTCACACATAACACTAAATCTTCGGCTGAAAACACGTTTGTGCCATATCCATTTTAAGCGACATCCCTTTTTAATGATTCCTAATCACAAAAGTTGTGACATTTCCAAAACTTTGTGTCATTTATATATTACACGTTTAACATTTACTCATCAAAAACGGATATGGAAATAATAAAAACGATTTTATTTTATGATTACCACTATTAAACATATGTATATGGTACTATAAATAGTTTACATATGTGCCTAAATGATAAATAAGTTAAAAATTTCCTAAATATAAAAAAAACGGTTTTTTGCTTCTTTTCGCTCTCCTGTAAACCAATATAAGTGGTGTATCTAAAACGTATTCTCAGACGACAAAAATATATAACAACGAAACGATAATGGCGGATTTGTTTGTTTACGTTTTCGGTCATTGCCACCGACCCTGACTTTCAGAATATATTATGTAACTTGGTAGTTGTATGACGCATTGCATTCACAGAACAATTATAACTGACCTCTGATTATCTTTGCAATAAAAATGTGCCCAATGTCTTTGCATTCTCGGCTCAGCATTGCTCCGAGCAATTATTAGGGTTGGCACAACTTGACGTCCCTTTGCGTGCACAGTCACAGATAAGATAATTTGAATAAGTACCCGTATTGGTAATTTTCTTATTACTTTGACAATTTTTACCAATGCTTTATACAGATGTTTTACTAATTTATTTTTACAATGTTTTACCATTATTATTATAGTTTCTATTTTTTTCCGTGAGCTTCTACGGATTATCGTCTTATCTATTGTTTAAAAACCGCAAAGGCGCGTGCCACTATGAAAAAATGGTCAGGCCGCATAGGTAGCGTTTATTGAATTACTACTCTATTGAGCACGGAATAAGATTCATTATGAACTAATACAGAATTCTAACAGAATAGCTGTCTGATCTCTATTGGTGCGTCTAAGGTAGGCGACTAAACGCTCTCAAACCAGCTTAACTTGTGACACTGCGATCCGAAACAAAGATACGTATTCGAAGACCTCGCTTGCACTGGTAATGCGAGCGCACGGCTAGCTAGCGCCAAGGAAGCAATGTTATGTTTCCCGAAGAGCAGGTAAAAAACAGGGCCGGATTTTCTCTTTAAATTAAAGAACGTAAAACCACCCAAATATATTTGTGTGAAAATCCGGCCCTGTTTTTTACCTGCTCTTCGAGAAACATAACATTGCTTCCTTGGCGCTAGCTAGCCGTGCGCTCGCATTACCAGTGCAAGCGAGGTCTTCGAATACGTATCTTTGTTTCGGATCGCAGTGTCACAAGTTAAGCTGGTTTGAGAGCGTTTAGTCGCCTACCTTAGACGCACCAATAGAGATCAGACAGCTATTCTGTTAGAATTCTGTATTAGTTCATAATTAATCTTATTCCGTGCTCAATAGAGTAGTAATTCAATAAACGCTACCTATGCGGCATGACTATTTTTTCATAGTGGCACGCGCCTTTGCGGTTTTTAAACAATAGATAAGACGATAATCCGTAGAAGCTCACGGAGAAAAATAGAAACTATACCATAATTGTAGTGAATTGTGCGTCATTCATTTTGATTTATTTGAGTTTTAACGAATAATTTTAGTTTACCTAAAAATATAAATGAATTATGTATGTATGAAATCTAGATTAGAAATATTCTGTTTTTTGCTAAGCCCTATCCGGGTCCTAGTAGATATGTATGTACCTAGCATTAAATTGCATTTGTCTAGGTACTGTAATCTACTTTGGTTGCAAATAAATATTGAAATTGAAATTGAAATTTTGACAACCCTAAATAACAGAAAGGGATAGTGCCGTACATTAGAAAGGGACAGCATGATATTGAGTAAGTACTGTTGAAGGGGCTAAGCATTGGCAAGTTAACTCTGTTTCAAATGTCCCATGGTCTTGATGATGAAACCGGAGAGCTACTGATTCAAGGGCGCGGGCGCCTGGGGGCAGATTTTTGAATTTCGAATGCTCGATTTCATGTAACTCCCTTCAATTTATCTCCACTACTAGGCATTTAAATACCACTAGATTCCCAATTTCTATTGCTCGTATTTCTAAAATATCAATTCGCCGTTTTCCACAGATTTTCGAGTGACTGAATAATTACACAATAAAATACTTAGTACAATCAGATTATAAAAGTGATAATTGTTTCTAAATAAAATAAATAAGTGAAATAGTACCGAAAATAAAAAAATTAACATAAAAAATATATAAGTGTAGGTTCGGTGTAATATCTCCTAGAAATCCTCTGAAGTACCTATTATATACTGAAATCCGCAACCAAAAAGCCTTTTGGTATCCCCGATTCCCCGGTTTTCATAAACACAAATATCATTCAAACGTAATAATAATAAATTCAAAGTAACCTTACTCGAAAGAGTGAAGGTTACTTTGACAGCGTCCGCCATAACACCTATAGTTGTCCTTGGCGCTGTGGGCATGACTAGTAACGACGACTTTAGGTGTACTTGGCGTTCAAAAGGTTAAACATAATAAAATTCGCGTCATAAAATAAACTCTAAAGTATACTGAAAATCAAAACAAAAGTTATTTTTAAAATTCGCTGAACAAATGTTTGTCTGTTTGAGGTATACAGCAGTTTATATTTTACTCTTGTTAGTATGACATCTGTTTCTATTTATAGTTTCAGATTTATCAATGTCATTGCACAAAACAGTTCTAGTAACTGCAGTGTACTCATGACAAGCCGCAAATGTCAGTAATCGTGATAATCCAAGGTGCCGTGGAGACAGTTATTGTTTGCAAACGCGGCCGCTTCCGGCTCCACACATGCGCCTGAGTTGTTTAGGCAGCTGTTAGACCAGCGGCGAGATAGCGACTGTATTTTCGCGTAATGTAGGTATACAATTTACAGCAACATTTTAATTGAACTATCAAGTATACAAATAATTAGTTAACGGTGTGAATTATGGTAGAGTTCTCGATAAGAGATGCATGTATTAACTTTAACTAAGGTAACTTAAATATGCCGCCTTTTGATATACTCAAGTCTTAACCTTTTCGACGCCATGTCAAACACAAAAGCTGTCACTCGGACGCCACGTCACTGAAGTGTCAAAACTGAAATTGAACTTTATGCGTACGCATATAGGTCTATGTTGCTATGTGGTCTGTGACGGATTAATTGCTCCAGTGTTTAACTTCAGTAAACTTATAAGCGTATAAAACCGAAAGTTAGGTATAGAGGCGTATTGTGAAAGTAAATTTTGTAGTCAATTAAATTTCCTGCCATCTTTCGGCACAGGACTAAAACTCTTAGAATGACAAATGCACCGAAAAAAATATTTTTCTACAATACTACCAGAACGTATAGTAGTTAAAAATATAGTTATACCTACTAAAATCCGGTAGTAATAACAAAAAATGTTGTATCGTGTAAAACTTGTTTTTTAAACATCACTGTTTAATTCTAGTTAAATGCAATTTAGTACTGCTTACAATTTCGTTGTATATTTAAAGATGCAAGTGTTGTAAATATTAAACGTTTGTCTCGTTTACTAAATGCATCGTAACACTAACTATTGATATGTAAAAATAAAGATACGAGTGTACACGTTACAAGTTATTATGTTATGGCTACTATTAGTACGGTCGCCAAATCTCAAAAGCCCTCTAGAAACACGATTTAATTGACTCGGCTCGGCCTTACCCACAACCGGTATCAATGTGTTCGGACAGTTCTCCTGATCACCGTACATGCGGTAGTAAAGCGGAAAAATGGTGGAGGGGATAGTAATGACGTCACAAAGATGGCGGCCGGACCTATTCTTTTTGGCGGTGTATCTCGAAAACCACTTAACCGATTTTAATCATCGAGGTGTCAAATAATAGCTTATATTATGGAGATTATTTCCTTTTCTACAAACATTTACGTGAAACCTATAGGAAAAAAAATAATCACAAAAAACAGTTTTTTTATAAAATAATTTTTTTTATTTTGTAAATATCTCCGTAAATATTAGCATTTCGCAAATTTTGTTTAATATAAAACATATTGCTTCATTATCAAGGAATATAATGAGCCTTAAAACATACAGATCGAGTAATAAACAATGAAGCTACACTCATTTATTTGCGCATGGGTAACGATAACTGGCTTTTACCGGTCGAAACTGTGGTGACTGTTACGATACGTATTGAATGGAATTTATAGAGTATCGGTTTTAATTACTGAAATTATAATGACAATTATAAAAACCAGACACAATAATGTTACCTTACTTCGACGTTTAGTCTCTTTTTTCGTCTTAATCATAGGTAGGTACATATTTCTTTTTACTTAAAAATTTTATACAGGGTGAACTTTTAACCACCAGTCATACTCTGCGCAGCGACTTTATAGGTCATACTGAACAACTTTTACTATTAGTAGTCCCCAAGCCGCTCCGAGGCCAGATTTAATTGACTCAGCTCGGCCTTACCCACAACCGGTATCAATGTGTTCGGGCGTTTCTCCTGATCACCGTACATGCGGTAGTAAAGCGGAAAAATGGTGGGAGGGGATAGTAATGACGTCACAAAGATGGCGTCCGGACCTATTCTTTTTGGCGGTGTATCTCGAAAACCACTTAACCGATTGTATTCATCGAGGTGTCAACTAATAGCTTATATTATGGAGATTATTTCCTTTTTACAAACATTTACGTGAAACCTATAGGAAAATAATAATCACAAAAAACATTTTTTTTTATACATTTGGTTGGTAGGTTTGTCTTATGTTTTAAGAGCCCTTAATCCTTGGAGCGTTCTCCGATTTCACGAAATAACGCTCGATAGATGGCGTTGGCGCTCGGTACGCGAGCGCCGGCAACGCGACGCGCGTTTCAATGCAGACTAGAATAATCTTGATAGTTTTCAATATAATTTCAAGCAACATTAATTTTAGTGTTATATGATATCATATGGGCACTCTTTATTTTATTTTATATGCACAGTAGTTTTTTTTATGTACACTACTACTAAGTGTACAGACTACAGAGTGTACTATAACCCTTGCTCTTTATTCTGTCTCTTTCACACCAATGGAAAATGAAGAAGTTAGTAAATGACTGCAGGTATAAATAAAGTATATTAGTGCGATAGAGAGACAGATAGTGTATCGTTGTCGTATCGTAAACGATTGGCATGTTGGCCACACACTTGCTTGGTGCCTAGCCAAAATACCAATCGTTTGCGTATATTAGTGCGATAGAGAGACAGTAGTGTTTCGTTGTCGTATCGTAAACGATTGGCATGTTGGCTACGCACCCATGATACCTAGCCAAGAAGCCAATCGATTGCGCATATTAGTGCGATAGAGAGACAGATAGTGTTTCCTTGTCGTATCGTAAACGTTTGGCATGTTGGCTACGCACCCATGCTGCCCAGCCAAGATGCCAATCGTTTGTGCATATTAGTACGAGAGAGAGACAGATAGTGTTTCGTTGTCGTATCGATTGGCATGGTGGCTACGCACCCATGCTGCCTAGTCAAGATGCCAATCGTTTGCGCACATTAGTGCTATAGAGTTTCAGTGTTATTTGAAATCACGTTAGGGTTTGTATTATTATTTATGACCCGAATGAAGTCCATCCAGGTTCTTATGATGGAGTCAGGAGTTGGTCACCAGAACTCCTAATCTACTCATTATAATTCCATCGTGCTTGGGCTCAAAAGATTTGCCCTGACGAACACCATCGATCTAGATGAGGTCCAGGGTCTCATGACGGAGTCAGGAGTTGGTCACCAGAACTCCCCAGAACTCCTAATCTACTCATCATAACTCCATCGAGTTTGGGCTCAATAGATTTACCCTGATGAGCACCATCAATCTAGATGAAGTCCAGGGTCTCATGATGGAGTCAGGAGTAGGTCACTAGAACTCCTAATCTACTCATTATAATTCCATCGTGTTTGGGCTCAAAAGATTTGCCCTGACGAGTACCATCGATCTAGATGAAGTCCAGGGTCTCATGATGGAGTCAGGAGTTGGTCACCATAATTCCTAATCTACTCATCATAACTCTATCGTGTTTGGGCTCAATAGATTTGCCCTCACGAGCACCATCAATCTAGATGATGTTCAGGGTCTCATGATGGAGTCAGGAGTTGGTCACTAGAACTCCTAATCTACTCATTATAATTCCATCGTGTTTGGGCTCAAAAGATTTGCCCTGACGAGTACCATCGATCTAGATGAAGTCCAGGGTCTCATGATGGAGTCAGGAGTTGGTCACCAGAACTCGTAATCTATTTATCATAACTGCATCGTGTTTGGGCTCAATAGATTTACCCCGACAAGCACCATCAAATTACCATTATGATGAATAGATTAGGAGTTCTGGTGACCAACTCCTGAGTCCATCATGAGACCCTCGAATTAATCTAGATCGATGGTACTCGTCAGGGCAAATCTTTTGAGCCCAAACACGATGGAGTTATGATAAATAGACTAGGAGTTCTGGTGACCAACTCCTGAGTCCATCATGAGACCCTGGACCTGATCTAGATTGATGGTGCTCGTCAGGGCAACTCTATTGAGCCCAAACACGATGGAGTTATGATGAGTAGATTAGGAGTTCTGGTGACCAACTCCTGACTCCATCATGAGACCCTGGACCTCATCTAGGTCGATGGTGCTCGTCATGGCAAATCTCATGAGCCCAAACACGTTGGAATTATAATGAGTAGATTAGGAGTTCTAGTGACCAACTCCTGACTCCATCATGAGACCCTGGACTTTATCTAGATTGATGATGCTCGTCAGGGCAAATCTATTGAGCCCAAACACGATGGAGTTATGATCAGTAGATTAGGAGTTCTGGTGACCAACTCCTGACTCCATCATGAGACCCTGGACCTCATCTAGGTCGATGGTGTTCGTCAGGGCAAATCTATTGAGCCCAAACACGATGGAGTTATGATGAGTAGATTAGGAGTTCTGGTGACCAACTCCTGACTCCATCATGAGACCCTGGGCCTCATCTTGATCTATGGTGCTCGTCAGGGCAAATCTTTTGAGCCAAAACACGATGGAATTATAATGAGTAGATTAGGAGTTCTAGTGACCAACTCCTGACTCCATCATGAGACCCTGGACTTCATCTAGATCGATGGTACTCGTCAGGGCAAATCTTTTGAGCCCAAACACGATGGAATTATAATGAGTAGATTAGGAGTTCTAGTGACCTACTCCTGACTCCATCATGAGACCCTGGGCCTCATCTAGATCTATGGTGCTCGTCAGGGCAAATCTCATGAGCCCAAACACGTTGGAATTATAATGAGTAGATTAGGAGTTCTAGTGACCAACTCCTGACTCCATCATGAGACCCTGGACTTTATCTAGATTGATGATGCTCGTCAGGGCAAATCTATTGAGCCCAAACACGATGAGGTTATGATGAGTAGTTTAGGAGTTCTGGTGACCAACTCCTGACTCCATCATGAGACCCTAGACCTCATCTAGATTGATGGTGCTCGTCAGGGCAAATCTATTGAGCCCAAACACGATGGCGTTATGATAAGTAGATTAAGAGTCCTGGTGACCAACTCCTGACTCCATCATGAGACCCTGGACCTCATCTAGATCGATGGTGTTCGTCAGGGCAAATCTTTTGAGCCCAAACACGATGGGATTATAATGAGTAGATTAGGAGTTCTGGTGACCAACTCCTGACTCCATCATGAGAACTTGGACTTCATCCGGGTCAAAAATAATAATGCAAATGCAAACCCTAACGTAATTTCAAGTAAAAATGCGTTTTTCAGAAAATCGCAGCCAAATAACACTAGAGCCTCATAGTGTTGTGTTCCTGCCGGTGAGTAAGGTTGCCAGAGCTCAACGAGGGGTGGGAGGGGGTTAGAGTCGGCAACGCGCATGTAACTCCTCTGGAGTTGCAGGCGTACATAGGCTACGGATACTGCTTACCATCAGGCGGGCCGTAAGCTTGTTTGCCACCGACGTAGTATAAAAAAAGGACCACTGAAAATCCATCAATAAGCGAGAGTCTGTTAAGCATAGTGTAAAAAATGAACTTTTATTAAGATTTTCTAATCGCAGTATATAGCACTTCTCGGAACTCCGTAGCTGATTACGATCGCAACGAATGCCTGACAATCGAGCACAGGTCCGTCCTCTAAGCGCGCTCCGCGCGGACTGAGAGCGGGGCGTCGCTGCTGCGTGATTTATACGTGTTTAAAAAAAAATATAAATTTACGGCAATGTAGGTCCCATAGTTATGATTTTTTTTTATAGGTTAACATAAAGTTACAGTTTGCTATAATATTATTTTTAAAGCAAAATATGCGTACAATTTGCGGAAAAAAAAAATATAATAAAACCCTGTTTTCGCCAAAAAAAATGAAGAAAACTCGGAAGGTATTTTATCAGTTTTTTCAAATGAATCTTCGATTGTTAATCATTCCAGCCCCTCGTACGAGATATGTTGAATCAAATTGTAGTCATTCATGTACCAAATGATTCTTGTTTACAGCAAAATTGAGAACCGAAACGCCACATCTCACTGCAAAATTTGGAAAAGACTCCCAAAAAAACTCATTAAAAAAGAGGTTTAAAAGAGAAAATGAAAATTTGAACTGTTGGAGCCGCTAGTTTAGGAAACGATTATTTAAGTACGTTACCAGTTTTTGAATAAATACTAATAGTTACGTCGTAATCTTGAATGAAAAAGGAAGCATTTTACAAAATACGCTCGTCTGTAGGAATAAGGACTCTTAAAGCAGTAAAATCTTTCAAGTCGAAACACAGTATAAATATACATTTTGTTGTCTAATCTAAAAGTATGATGTTCATTGTTTAAGACTGATTAGTTATTACTGAATTAAATAACATGCTATTGGTTATTTTTTAAATCAGGTATTAATTTATTCACTATGTATCACTATACAGGCAAAATGTGTATCATAGTTGGTCTGTAAGTACTTACTACTTGTGTCGAATATAGGTATAAGATGAAATTTTAACCACCAGCCATACTCTGCGCAGTGACGTTACAGGTCATACTGAACAACTTTTATTATGGCACCAATGCCGAATCACGCAAGAAAATTTGGATCTGGAATGACACCCACTGGCTGTGCCCTACCACACAAAGCGAGATGACATTCACAATGCCCATACCTCTCTTTTGGACGTAGTTTAAGGACGTACCCGGGTCCATGACGCATGCTCGCCACACCGCTGCTTAAAATAAGCTGACGCACCGTAAATTGAACTGCGTAAAAATCGCAAAAAATATTACACGGAGATCTTATGGCAGACACCGTACCGGTGACGTAAAAGACGCAACTGTTTTGCGAACAAAAAAGATTCGCGTGAAGCACGTCACTGCGATTCCGTACCGTCACCGTTTTTTAAACAGCGGTGTGGGGAGCATGCGTCAAAAACGGTACGCATACGACGCGTCACTGCGATTCCGTATCGTAACCGTTTTTTAAGCTGCGGTCTGGTCGCACCTTGTATTGTATTGTATTGTATTGTATTCGGGCGATTTTTCCGCAACTCGACGACTTGCGCCTATTTTGCGTGATATGTTGGGGGTGGGCTAGTCCTGCCAGCCCAGCTCCTCGAGGAATCCTATCAAACCTTTGATGTTGAGTAGGACCTCGGGGAGGTCTCTCGGAGATCCGAGATGTTTAGCCCTGTATGGAGTCACTCCGCTGCATTCCAGCACCACGTGAGAGGCTGTTTCTTCTGTCTCCATGCAACCTCGGCACAGGGGACTGTCTGTGACACCTGTTGTGAAAAGATGTTTGTTAAATAGTCCATGACCTGTTATGACACTGGTTACCATACTCAGTCGGACCTTCCCTAGTTGCAGGAGCGCCCTTGTGAGTTTTCCGTTGATGCCAGGCATGGCTTCTTTTGCCTGTCTGCATCCAGTCTGGTTCAGCCAGTGTTCTGTGTGTAGTTTCCCTGTACGTGCCAGCAGCATTGAGCGTACCTTGCTAAATGGTATCGGAAGAATCGGTTCCAGACCAAACGCCCCCGCATTCGATCCTTGCCTGGCAAGCTCGTCCGCAGCATCGTTACCTCGGGATCCACTGTGTCCCTTGATCCATTGTAGGGTGATCTTGTTATTATGACATACCTCGTGGCATTTGCCTAGGTTTGTTCTTGGCCACCAAACCAGAGCACCGTAACAGAGTAAGGGGCGGGTTATCGTCTTATAGAGCCAGAGGGTAATTTTCGGGTTGAGTCCCCACCTCTTATCAATCATCCTTCTGCACTGCCAGAAGACAACTCCCGCCTTGTCTATCCGTTTGTTGATGTGGTTGTTCCAATTGAGTTTATTGTCGAGAGTTAGTCCTAAGTACTTAACTTCATCGGACAGCTGTAGCTCAGTTTGGAAAAGTGTTGGTCTGGTAAAGTTGGTCGCACCTTTATATGGGACAGTCAAAATTTTTTTGACTGTCCCATATAATTGATTTGATTGACATGGCATGCCACATTGTAGCACTCCGCATGTGGCATTGAGTGCAAGGTTTTTGCACGCTTTGAAAGATAACAAATTTAAGTGATTGCTTTGAAAGATTGTACCTTAAAACAGCGTGACATGCGTCTTTTTACTATACTTGCAATATCAGGTGTTTCGGCTGTCCAACTAAACAAACAGTAGGTACTCGGGCAAATATAATGCTTAGGTGCATGTTATTGAAGTAAACCCATGTCTTGTATCGTCTTGTGGTCTAACTGCAGCTGACGTATGACTATCTATGTCTATATCCTCATCAACCATCAATCTATAATGTACCTTGTCGAGGTAAGGCCAGACACCGGTGAGCACTATACTGAAGCCCAGCGACATCTGGAACATGGTGAAGTAGATGACGTAGACGCTGCGCCAGCGCTCGCGGCGCTCCTGCTCCGACTCCAGCTCCGGAGTGTTCAGCGCGGCCGGGGACTCCGATACCGGCTCGGTGGCCTCCAACCGCTGGCGCTCCGCCGCCGTCCCGTCCTCCACCTCCTCCTTCTTATTAGATAAACTCCTCTTTAACCAGTCCATTTTTATGAGTCAATTGACAAATGTAAACACTCTCACTTTCTATGAATGAGCGTCTTGTGTCACCGCGCACAGCTGATTGTGTTTACGCGTGGCGCGGCGGGCGGGGCCCGGGCGCGGGAGCGGCATGTCGGGATGGGGGTGCGTGCCACAACGCGAACAAAGAACGTAAACAAAGAAGTGTCGCGGGCGCTCCGCGGCGCGCCTCTCGGTCAGTGTGGTTGCGCGCGCGCTCGCCTGCCGACTGCCCTGCGCTCGCGACGCATACTTGGCACTCCGCTCCGTCGTCCCTCCCGCGGCCCGCGACAGATAGCGACAACTATAAATATGTATTCAACAAATAAATGTTTGACTGAATTGGTAAACAATACTAATTCCTTTTGCCGATGCATTGTTTCGTGAAACATGTCTGATAAGTATGTATTTGGGTGGTAGAGCTCTAATAACCGCGCAAGTGGTGATAGCGAAGTGACAAGGAAGTGATAGATAACAAACTTAACTAGTTAATCGTAGATAATCAATTTGAGCTTACATTATCTACACCAACTTACCAAACAGAAGTACATCCGATTTTTCTGTTGCTCAACCTCTGCTGCCTAATAAATAGGAGACAGCAAGAACAGGACAGGAGATAACAAGATGGGAATACACCAACTAATTTAGTTAGTATACTTAGTAAGTATCTTTCACAACAAAAGATATAAGTATGTATGATGGACTATGAATTAAAAATAACAACTCTAGTTGATTAGCCTCTGTGTTTAATAATATAAACAACAATAATAATATATACATAACACATAAAGTACTTTTAAACTAATAGTACGGTCGCCAAATCTCAAAAGCCCTCTAGAAACACGATTTAATTGACTCGGCTCGGCCTTACCCACAACCGGTATCAATGTGTTCGGACAGTTCTCCTGATCACCGTACATGCGGTAGTAAAGCGGAAAAATGGTGGAGGGGATAGTAATGACGTCACAAAGATGGCGGCCGGACCTATTCTTTTTGGCGGTGTATCTCGAAAACCACTTAACCGATTTTAATCATCGAGGTGTCAAATAATAGCTTATATTATGGAGATTATTTCCTTTTCTACAAACATTTACGTGAAACCTATAGGAAAAAAAATAATCACAAAAAACAGTTTTTTTATAAAATAATTTTTTTTTATTTTGTAAATATCTCCGTAAATATTAGCATTTCGCAAATTTTGTTTAATATAAAACATATTGCTTCATTATCAAGGAATATAATGAGCCTTAAAACATACAGATCGAGTAATAAACAATGAAGCTACACTCATTTATTTGCGCATGGGTAACGATAACTGGCTTTTACCGGTCGAAACTGTGGTGACTGTTACGATACGTATTGAATGGAATTTATAGAGTATCGGTTTTAATTACTGAAATTATAATGACAATTATAAAAACCAGACACAATAATGTTACCTTACTTCGACGTTTAGTCTCTTTTTTCGTCTTAATCATAGGTAGGTACATATTTCTTTTTACTTAAAAATTTTATACAGGGTGAACTTTTAACCACCAGTCATACTCTGCGCAGCGACTTTATAGGTCATACTGAACAACTTTTACTATTAGTAGTCCCCAAGCCGCTCCGAGGCCAGATTTAATTGACTCAGCTCGGCCTTACCCACAACCGGTATCAATGTGTTCGGGCGTTTCTCCTGATCACCGTACATGCGGTAGTAAAGCGGAAAAATGGTGGGAGGGGATAGTAATGACGTCACAAAGATGGCGTCCGGACCTATTCTTTTTGGCGGTGTATCTCGAAAACCACTTAACCGATTGTATTCATCGAGGTGTCAACTAATAGCTTATATTATGGAGATTATTTCCTTTTTACAAACATTTACGTGAAACCTATAGGAAAATAATAATCACAAAAAACATTTTTTTTTATACATTTGGTTGGTAGGTTTGTCTTATGTTTTAAGAGCCCTTAATCCTTGGAGCGTTCTCCGATTTCACGAAATAACGCTCGATAGATGGCGTTGGCGCTCGGTACGCGAGCGCCGGCAACGCGACGCGCGTTTCAATGCAGACTAGAATAATCTTGATAGTTTTCAATATAATTTCAAGCAACATTAATTTTAGTGTTATATGATATCATATGGGCACTCTTTATTTTATTTTATATGCACAGTAGTTTTTTTTATGTACACTACTACTAAGTGTACAGACTACAGAGTGTACTATAACCCTTGCTCTTTATTCTGTCTCTTTCACACCAATGGAAAATGAAGAAGTTAGTAAATGACTGCAGGTATAAATAAAGTATATTAGTGCGATAGAGAGACAGATAGTGTATCGTTGTCGTATCGTAAACGATTGGCATGTTGGCCACACACTTGCTTGGTGCCTAGCCAAAATACCAATCGTTTGCGTATATTAGTGCGATAGAGAGACAGTAGTGTTTCGTTGTCGTATCGTAAACGATTGGCATGTTGGCTACGCACCCATGATACCTAGCCAAGAAGCCAATCGATTGCGCATATTAGTGCGATAGAGAGACAGATAGTGTTTCCTTGTCGTATCGTAAACGTTTGGCATGTTGGCTACGCACCCATGCTGCCCAGCCAAGATGCCAATCGTTTGTGCATATTAGTACGAGAGAGAGACAGATAGTGTTTCGTTGTCGTATCGATTGGCATGGTGGCTACGCACCCATGCTGCCTAGTCAAGATGCCAATCGTTTGCGCACATTAGTGCTATAGAGTTTCAGTGTTATTTGAAATCACGTTAGGGTTTGTATTATTATTTATGACCCGAATGAAGTCCATCCAGGTTCTTATGATGGAGTCAGGAGTTGGTCACCAGAACTCCTAATCTACTCATTATAATTCCATCGTGCTTGGGCTCAAAAGATTTGCCCTGACGAACACCATCGATCTAGATGAGGTCCAGGGTCTCATGACGGAGTCAGGAGTTGGTCACCAGAACTCCCCAGAACTCCTAATCTACTCATCATAACTCCATCGAGTTTGGGCTCAATAGATTTACCCTGATGAGCACCATCAATCTAGATGAAGTCCAGGGTCTCATGATGGAGTCAGGAGTAGGTCACTAGAACTCCTAATCTACTCATTATAATTCCATCGTGTTTGGGCTCAAAAGATTTGCCCTGACGAGTACCATCGATCTAGATGAAGTCCAGGGTCTCATGATGGAGTCAGGAGTTGGTCACCATAATTCCTAATCTACTCATCATAACTCTATCGTGTTTGGGCTCAATAGATTTGCCCTCACGAGCACCATCAATCTAGATGATGTTCAGGGTCTCATGATGGAGTCAGGAGTTGGTCACTAGAACTCCTAATCTACTCATTATAATTCCATCGTGTTTGGGCTCAAAAGATTTGCCCTGACGAGTACCATCGATCTAGATGAAGTCCAGGGTCTCATGATGGAGTCAGGAGTTGGTCACCAGAACTCGTAATCTATTTATCATAACTGCATCGTGTTTGGGCTCAATAGATTTACCCCGACAAGCACCATCAAATTACCATTATGATGAATAGATTAGGAGTTCTGGTGACCAACTCCTGAGTCCATCATGAGACCCTCGAATTAATCTAGATCGATGGTACTCGTCAGGGCAAATCTTTTGAGCCCAAACACGATGGAGTTATGATAAATAGACTAGGAGTTCTGGTGACCAACTCCTGAGTCCATCATGAGACCCTGGACCTGATCTAGATTGATGGTGCTCGTCAGGGCAACTCTATTGAGCCCAAACACGATGGAGTTATGATGAGTAGATTAGGAGTTCTGGTGACCAACTCCTGACTCCATCATGAGACCCTGGACCTCATCTAGGTCGATGGTGCTCGTCATGGCAAATCTCATGAGCCCAAACACGTTGGAATTATAATGAGTAGATTAGGAGTTCTAGTGACCAACTCCTGACTCCATCATGAGACCCTGGACTTTATCTAGATTGATGATGCTCGTCAGGGCAAATCTATTGAGCCCAAACACGATGGAGTTATGATCAGTAGATTAGGAGTTCTGGTGACCAACTCCTGACTCCATCATGAGACCCTGGACCTCATCTAGGTCGATGGTGTTCGTCAGGGCAAATCTATTGAGCCCAAACACGATGGAGTTATGATGAGTAGATTAGGAGTTCTGGTGACCAACTCCTGACTCCATCATGAGACCCTGGGCCTCATCTTGATCTATGGTGCTCGTCAGGGCAAATCTTTTGAGCCAAAACACGATGGAATTATAATGAGTAGATTAGGAGTTCTAGTGACCAACTCCTGACTCCATCATGAGACCCTGGACTTCATCTAGATCGATGGTACTCGTCAGGGCAAATCTTTTGAGCCCAAACACGATGGAATTATAATGAGTAGATTAGGAGTTCTAGTGACCTACTCCTGACTCCATCATGAGACCCTGGGCCTCATCTAGATCTATGGTGCTCGTCAGGGCAAATCTCATGAGCCCAAACACGTTGGAATTATAATGAGTAGATTAGGAGTTCTAGTGACCAACTCCTGACTCCATCATGAGACCCTGGACTTTATCTAGATTGATGATGCTCGTCAGGGCAAATCTATTGAGCCCAAACACGATGAGGTTATGATGAGTAGTTTAGGAGTTCTGGTGACCAACTCCTGACTCCATCATGAGACCCTAGACCTCATCTAGATTGATGGTGCTCGTCAGGGCAAATCTATTGAGCCCAAACACGATGGCGTTATGATAAGTAGATTAAGAGTCCTGGTGACCAACTCCTGACTCCATCATGAGACCCTGGACCTCATCTAGATCGATGGTGTTCGTCAGGGCAAATCTTTTGAGCCCAAACACGATGGGATTATAATGAGTAGATTAGGAGTTCTGGTGACCAACTCCTGACTCCATCATGAGAACTTGGACTTCATCCGGGTCAAAAATAATAATGCAAATGCAAACCCTAACGTAATTTCAAGTAAAAATGCGTTTTTCAGAAAATCGCAGCCAAATAACACTAGAGCCTCATAGTGTTGTGTTCCTGCCGGTGAGTAAGGTTGCCAGAGCTCAACGAGGGGTGGGAGGGGGTTAGAGTCGGCAACGCGCATGTAACTCCTCTGGAGTTGCAGGCGTACATAGGCTACGGATACTGCTTACCATCAGGCGGGCCGTAAGCTTGTTTGCCACCGACGTAGTATAAAAAAAGGACCACTGAAAATCCATCAATAAGCGAGAGTCTGTTAAGCATAGTGTAAAAAATGAACTTTTATTAAGATTTTCTAATCGCAGTATATAGCACTTCTCGGAACTCCGTAGCTGATTACGATCGCAACGAATGCCTGACAATCGAGCACAGGTCCGTCCTCTAAGCGCGCTCCGCGCGGACTGAGAGCGGGGCGTCGCTGCTGCGTGATTTATACGTGTTTAAAAAAAATATAAATTTACGGCAATGTAGGTCCCATAGTTATGATTTTTTTTTATAGGTTAACATAAAGTTACAGTTTGCTATAATATTATTTTTAAAGCAAAATATGCGTACAATTTGCGGAAAAAAAAATATAATAAAACCCTGTTTTCGCCAAAAAAATGAAGAAAACTCGGAAGGTATTTTATCAGTTTTTTCAAATGAATCTTCGATTGTTAATCATTCCAGCCCCTCGTACGAGATATGTTGAATCAAATTGTAGTCATTCATGTACCAAATGATTCTTGTTTACAGCAAAATTGAGAACCGAAACGCCACATCTCACTGCAAAATTTGGAAAAGACTCCCAAAAAAACTCATTAAAAAAGAGGTTTAAAAGAGAAAATGAAAATTTGAACTGTTGGAGCCGCTAGTTTAGGAAACGATTATTTAAGTACGTTACCAGTTTTTGAATAAATACTAATAGTTACGTCGTAATCTTGAATGAAAAAGGAAGCATTTTACAAAATACGCTCGTCTGTAGGAATAAGGACTCTTAAAGCAGTAAAATCTTTCAAGTCGAAACACAGTATAAATATACATTTTGTTGTCTAATCTAAAAGTATGATGTTCATTGTTTAAGACTGATTAGTTATTACTGAATTAAATAACATGCTATTGGTTATTTTTTAAATCAGGTATTAATTTATTCACTATGTATCACTATACAGGCAAAATGTGTATCATAGTTGGTCTGTAAGTACTTACTACTTGTGTCGAATATAGGTATAAGATGAAATTTTAACCACCAGCCATACTCTGCGCAGTGACGTTACAGGTCATACTGAACAACTTTTATTATGGCACCAATGCCGAATCACGCAAGAAAATTTGGATCTGGAATGACACCCACTGGCTGTGCCCTACCACACAAAGCGAGATGACATTCACAATGCCCATACCTCTCTTTTGGACGTAGTTTAAGGACGTACCCGGGTCCATGACGCATGCTCGCCACACCGCTGCTTAAAATAAGCTGACGCACCGTAAATTGAACTGCGTAAAAATCGCAAAAAATATTACACGGAGATCTTATGGCAGACACCGTACCGGTGACGTAAAAGACGCAACTGTTTTGCGAACAAAAAAGATTCGCGTGAAGCACGTCACTGCGATTCCGTACCGTCACCGTTTTTTAAACAGCGGTGTGGGGAGCATGCGTCAAAAACGGTACGCATACGACGCGTCACTGCGATTCCGTATCGTAACCGTTTTTTAAGCTGCGGTCTGGTCGCACCTTGTATTGTATTGTATTGTATTGTATTCGGGCGATTTTTCCGCAACTCGACGACTTGCGCCTATTTTGCGTGATATGTTGGGGGTGGGCTAGTCCTGCCAGCCCAGCTCCTCGAGGAATCCTATCAAACCTTTGATGTTGAGTAGGACCTCGGGGAGGTCTCTCGGAGATCCGAGATGTTTAGCCCTGTATGGAGTCACTCCGCTGCATTCCAGCACCACGTGAGAGGCTGTTTCTTCTGTCTCCATGCAACCTCGGCACAGGGGACTGTCTGTGACACCTGTTGTGAAAAGATGTTTGTTAAATAGTCCATGACCTGTTATGACACTGGTTACCATACTCAGTCGGACCTTCCCTAGTTGCAGGAGCGCCCTTGTGAGTTTTCCGTTGATGCCAGGCATGGCTTCTTTTGCCTGTCTGCATCCAGTCTGGTTCAGCCAGTGTTCTGTGTGTAGTTTCCCTGTACGTGCCAGCAGCATTGAGCGTACCTTGCTAAATGGTATCGGAAGAATCGGTTCCAGACCAAACGCCCCCGCATTCGATCCTTGCCTGGCAAGCTCGTCCGCAGCATCGTTACCTCGGGATCCACTGTGTCCCTTGATCCATTGTAGGGTGATCTTGTTATTATGACATACCTCGTGGCATTTGCCTAGGTTTGTTCTTGGCCACCAAACCAGAGCACCGTAACAGAGTAAGGGGCGGGTTATCGTCTTATAGAGCCAGAGGGTAATTTTCGGGTTGAGTCCCCACCTCTTATCAATCATCCTTCTGCACTGCCAGAAGACAACTCCCGCCTTGTCTATCCGTTTGTTGATGTGGTTGTTCCAATTGAGTTTATTGTCGAGAGTTAGTCCTAAGTACTTAACTTCATCGGACAGCTGTAGCTCAGTTTGGAAAAGTGTTGGTCTGGTAAAGTTGGTCGCACCTTTATATGGGACAGTCAAAATTTTTTTCGCGATTTCGGAATTGGTCCCATAGTAAAAGTTGTTAAGTATGACCTATAAAGTCGCTGCGCAGAGTATGACTGGTCGTTAAAAGTTCACCCTGTATAAAATTTTTAAGTAAAAAGAAATATGTACCTACCTATGATTAAGACGAAAAAAGAGACTAAACGTCGAAGTAAGGTAACATTATTGTGTCTGGTTTTTATAATTTTAATTATAATTTCAGTAATTAAAACCGATACTCTATAAATTCCATTCAATACGTATCGTAACAGTCACCACAGTTTCGACCGGTAGCCAAGTTGTCGTTACCCATGCGCAAATAAATGAGTGTAGCTTCATTGTTTATTACTCGATCTGTATGTTTTAAGGCTCATTATATTCCTTGATAATGAAGCAATATGTTTTATATTAAACAAAATTTGCGAAATGCTAATATTTACGGAGATTTTTACAAAATAAAAAATAATAATTTTTTAAAAAAACTGTTTTTTGTGATTATTTTTTTTCCTATAGGTTTCACGTAAATGTTTGTAGAAAAGGAAATAATCTCCATAATATAAGCTATTATTTGACACCTCGATGATTAAAATCGGTTAAGTGGTTTTCGAGATACACCGCCAAAAAGAATAGGTCCGGCCGCCATCTTTGTGACGTCATTACTATCCCCTCCACCATTTTTCCGCTTTACTACCGCATGTACGGTGATCAGGAGAACTGTCCGAACACATTGATACCGGTTGTGGGTAAGGCCGAGCTGAGTCAATTAAATCTGGCCTCGGAGCGGCTTGGCGACCGTACTATATAATGCATTGTATTCTGAACGAATCAAACAGTGCCAACACCATGGTGTATGCGCCGGTGGCGGGGGAGGGAGAAAGGAATTGCGCAAGTCACGGAACAGCCATTGCCCCAGCGTCTTTCGTTGCGACGGTCGGTGTTTTTATTTACTTAGATCCTGTCCATAATTTAACTGTAAACTAGTACAAGTGTATAGTATAAGTGTGCTTAAAAACTTGTCTGTTTTGTGAACATGGACGAAGACCTAAGAAACCATCTAATAACGTGGAACCTGGAGGAATATACGGAAATTTTCGAAAGTAAGTAAAAAGCTGATGTTATGGTCGAAATTAATGTTTATCATCACTCGCCTGTATTCATTATTAATAAATAATTATGAATGCTTTGTATTCAATTCCGCTGTAAAATAGTTTTAGCCATATACTCGAGGTGTGGTGTGTGGTTGTACTTACCTAGTTTGTGTTTGATACCTACATAATTATTTCGAGTGACGACATATTTATTGTAACAAAATGGCGTCATTTGATGGCTATGCATTTTATCCATGTCATTTATCGACGAGAGTGATATTATAACTCATGTATTCATAAAACAAGTAGTTTGAGCAGTTCTTTTGCCTTTTCTAACTAGGTTGTTGCACATTAGGGTTGACGCATATATACGTATTTATTAAGTCAAATACAAAAACTATGTTTTAAATTAATTATTTATTTGTTCTCAGGTGCAGCCACTACTCTAAAAGTATAATCCCTCGGGGGGGCAGTCTTGTTAACCTAACCTGCTAGACCCTTTAATTTATACTGTTCTTGATATACTTAAATAATTTTAAGATGCTTTATAATTATCATTATTTAGAAAACCAATAATAAAGCGTTTGATTTTATTTCTCGTATTATTTTACTTTTAAATTGTCTACGATTTGTGCGGTGTACTGGTTATATATTGTTCACGTAACCAGAACCCACTGTGCTGAAGGGACTTCTAAACGGGGCATATGTTCACTGCAATATGTGGCCGGCAACTATTAGTGTCCCTTTCTAACATGTGAGTAAGAGGACACCAATAGTTGCTGGCCACATATTGCAGTGAACATATGGCCCGTTTAGAAGTCCCATTAGCACAGTGCGTTCTGGTAACGTGAACAATATAAAACCAGTACACCGCACAAATCGTTCAGTTACACATACCAAATACCTTGTTATAACAACAGGATAGGAACGTATATGTTACTGTATTATTTAGTAACCATTAACAGACCGGCTAATTGGGTTTACTAAAAGTCTTATACCCACTACTAGGGTGCATGGGTATACATTACATTTCTGCACTTTATGAATTACTATACGCTTCATAGAGTTAACAAATTTAATTTAACCAGAATGGTCTGGTTATGTTTACAAAGTGTCCTGTCGTCACATATACAACAAGACAGTATAGTACAGCTAACCAGATTCTGGTTACCAGTACCAGGTTTTTTTTTCAGTGTGGCTATTTTACTCACGTTCTTTCACGCATATGTAGCATACTATTCAATAGCAGAATTCATAGAAGAGAAAAAAATCGTAACTTTCAGACCCATATGGCACACTGTCACGTAATGCACATACATATATAATACTCATACCTACTATCTCGTTAGGTAGGTATAATTTAATGTTATTAGTTTAAGCTGTTTAAAGATTGTACTATTTAATAGTAATATTAAGTATTTTCAGATATTTAAGAGAGTTAGAATATCTGATATTTGCTATACCTTATTCAGGGTCCCATGTGATACCATATGATATGTATAAGAACTAAATATGTACCATGGTTTGCAAGAAATAAATACTGAACTGAACTGAATATGTCACTATCTACCTGAGTATAGGCCAAAGGAGTATCGCCATCTATTCGAGCATAAATTGTTCTTCATTTCTCGAGGCACGTTTTTTCCTTAGAATTTATTTATCTTTTGATAAAGAACCATTTATAAACTTAGCACGTAAATGTTGTTCGTACTTATAACAATTGTTGTAATTTTCTTATCAATGCGTAGTGTAACATGAAATTTTAATAACATTCCGTGTATCTGTGCTTGTGAAAAATGGAAAATCAATTATTTTTATTATACCGCGATGAACGTAAACTATGTGCTTTACGATCATTTTATTACTTTATACTTTTGATTTACTTGGGTATTATTTACCTTTTCATTAAGTATCAATCAAATAGATGATGTTAAGGTACATAAATATTATGTTTTTATGTTACTAAGTATCCTTTTAAAAATCGGTCATATTGTATCTACAATATGTCAATTTTTTTGTAAGGTATGACAGCGTGGTAACTGAAATATATAAATTTGAACTATTTTATTGAACAAGTTTAATTATTTATTTTTTAAATAAGTTTGATATTTAGAGGAGCGACACGGCTGCTGGTGACTAACAAGAAGCGATTATCCATGCGAGTTCTTTCTTCGCAGTCGTATGTTTTCTTTTTAAAAAGATACGACTAGAATCAAGCGGTCAACGATTAATATTTGCATCTCTATTCTTCACACATCGTCGAAACTAAGTAACTGACATTTTGTCAACCTTATTGCAAGGGCCTAAGGTCCACTAACGTTCAATTAAAAGTGATGATAAACATCTGAGTAGATGACGAGTGTCAAAGCAAGTATTATACTATTTATACAGTTGCCACGTGTGTGCGTCCGTGAGGGACAGAACATACGCAATGCGCTGAAATTAAACACATGTTTTACTTAACATTCCTGACTACATTAATTTTTAATAAGCAGTAACGTCTGCGAACGATGCTATTAAGCTTAGAATAAATTTAAAGGTGGAAAAATTATTTTATTTTATTGCCTTGGGTGAGGCTTGAACTCACGGCATCTGGATCGACACTCCAGCGCTCTGGATCGGTCGCAGACGTTTCTACTCTTTTTTTTTTTGTTTAATTGATAAAAATGTTCACATGACATTACAGTTGAACCAATGCGTCAAGAAACTTAGACTAACAGCAATAATAATTATAAGTATTATGTATCAAATTAATTTAGTATGGGTAGCACATCGTTACTGGTCAATTTCCAATATGACTTGGAACTCTGGTAGCCGTCTAAGAGGTATAACGTTCTTGCTCTAGACCCATATGGTGCAAAAATTTGCTGCCTATGGATGAAGTCTTGGTGGCTCAGATGGCAGAGCGCTGGAGTATTGATCCAGAGGCCGTAAGTTCACGTCTCACCCAAGGCAGTAATTTTTCCACATTTAAAATTCCTGACTACGTACCAAAAAAAACCTATATAATTAACCTCGTTTTTTTTGTTTTTTAAATTTGAAAGTAGTGGTAACATGTTTTCTCCAAAATTGAATCTATGTAACGACATATGCACTGAATTGTAGTGTCGTTTACATATTATTGCACCTCAATATGAGATATCGTCCTGGCTCTTATAATTTTTTAGAAGTAGGCAGAAATAAAAATGAGACTATGACAATTATAGCGCTTACTCTGCTACTTACTCCTACTGAGTGTTTCATAAGACCATGTTCCATTGGACCCGGGTATGTCCTTAAACTACGTCCAAAAGAGAGGCATGGGCACTGTGAATGTCATCTCGCTTTGTGTGGTAGGGCACAACACAGCGGATGTCATTCCAGAACTAGAGCAGAGCCCAACTGGGGACGTACCTCCACCTTACAGAAAACCGCAGCCAAATAACACTAGAACCTACTCATAGTGTTGTGTTTCTGCCGATGAGTAAAGTTGCCAGAGATCAACGAGGGTGCGGAGTGTTAGGGTCGGCAACGCGCACTTAACCCCTCTGGAGTTGCAGGCGTACAGTGGCTGAGACTGCTTACCATCAGGCGGGCCGTATGTTTGTTTACCACCGAGCCACCTATGTGGTATAAAAACCATCTCGTTCGGTTATTTCTCCCTCCTTGTTGCCTCTCTAATATTGTTCATTTAAGGTCTATTCCTACTTTTCTTACTAAACACAGTCAAGTAGCTGTCACGTGCGTAGAGGGTCAGCTGATAGCTCAATACAAACAACCGACCTTATCGTCAAAGCAATAAGTTCCAATTATCAACAACTCCTTCTGAAACACGAATGGGCGTAAACTGTATTAATTTTAATGGCGGATACTACCTTTTGAGAGTATTTAAGAGGCACGTACGCATGAACATTGAACATACTGTGGTAATCAATCAAAGTTTGTCTGCACTTTACACCCGATATAAGATATTTTACCTGCCGTTATGTACTACAATAGGCACAATAGGGTAGATGACAAGTTTTTATTATTGATATCATTGTGTACACCCGAGACACGGTTTCATGTTGGAATGCCCTCCTACAATTTAGAAGGTATTTAAATCTTCTCGGGTCAGAGGTGTAGGATGAGAGCCGCCATAGCTTTATTTGACGTTCATTAGCGCATTGTCATATATTATGCCTACCTAACCTACCTACTACCTATACCTACTTGAAAAATAAACTACCTTTATCTTTATCTTAGTCGATCAGGTTTCTTTGAGGATCGCCCATTGCATTAAAGCAATACAAACGCCAGAATTAATAGTAAACGAAACGCTCCTAATAAAACGGCAAGCAACCTTGAAGTATAAATTAATTCCGCTACTCGATGCTAGATGTCGACTACGAAAATAATAAGCGTTTTGGTACCAAAACTGATGTATGAAGTCCTTTTTCTATGGTTGGTAAGTATAACGGGTTAGCACTGATTGACTAGCACGTAGCACGTTTTTTTTTTCGCGAATTTGCAAAGTAATATATATTTTTTTAATTGGTATGGATTTCCGCAAAGTAACGCCTGATTCTATTCATTCATTATACATAAATAAATATTATAAGACTTGGGTCGTCTAGGACGTAGGTACGAGTCTTCTCCGAGACCACGGGGATAAGGCCGTCCTCGAAATGTCGGAGGTAAATAAAAAGCTTAATTTTACTTGGTAAATAATAATTATAGGAATTTATTACACAAATTGACTAAATCCCACAATAAGCTCAAAAAAGCTTATCTTGTGGGTACTTAGACAACGATATACAAAATGTAACAAAAATAATGTAGTAATAGTATTGTGAATAGGGAAAAGGAAAAGAAATTGGTATTTTTTGACGAGATTTTTTTTTTCCTATGGAGCAGTTCGTTCAGGTTAGCCCTCCATATGAACGATAAAAAAAATTTGCGTATATATTTTTTTCTACTTTTTCCTATTCACAAATATGCCATTAAACGGATCCCCACCATTTTTGTTACACCTTGTATATATAATAAGTACCTGGGCGACCGAGCTTTGCTCGGTTATAACTTATAATTATTTATTGTAATATGGTGGTGTATAGGTGATAATCTTAACTACATTTTTTTACTAAATTAAACTTGTCTAAAACAATAAAAATTAAAAAATTATATATAAACTTGAACATATAAAAAAACAAAAATAAAAAGTTAGTCACCGGGCGAGATTCGAACCCGTAACACTCGTTTCTAGCCGTCCGCGTCTTAACACTCTTAACCCGCTGGACCAGACGGACAGTGACCAGCATCACGAAATTAGCGATTATATTCTGCGTCGAAAGAAAAACGCATGAAAACTCGAAAACACGCGTTTTCCCAAACATAAGACTAATCTAGATCGATTGTATACCCCCAAAAACCCCCATATACCAAATTTCAGCGAAATCGTTAGAGCCGTTTCCGAGAAATATATATATATACAAGAATTGCTCGTTTAAAGGTATAAGATATAGGTATAAATATAAATACTTAAATACATAGAAAACACCCCTGGCTCAGCAACAATTTTTTATTTTATTGATAATTTTTTTTACATGACATTACAGTTGAACCACGAAACTTAGACTAACAGCAATAATAATTATAAGCATTAACAATTATAAAACAATAATGACACATTGTCAAATTAAATTGGAACAGTTGAGCACCTAGCATCCATCGCCTCACAGAATCTCACGCATTCACTATACACTGCAGCCCAACAAATATCCATGCGCATTTCACGAATAAATGCCCTTACCAGGATTTGAACTCAATTTGATATCTGTCAATAATACATCATATGCTTGCAGGTATGATCAATCAGTGTACTAGGTATGTCAATATAAATGTCCGGAAACTGTTCTAGTTTACATAGCCCCATAATCCACAATATTATCTGAACACAGACGGACGGACCGTAAAATTAGCACATTATCGGGCTTTTGTTTACTAAACAAGATATAAAATCGCCCCACAGTCCTTTTACCAAACCAAAATTTATCATACACCGAACATGCTTATCGTGCGTGGTACGTCTTAAAACGTCGTCATTGGCAAAATCCCTCCTGCCAAAACACAAGAGGGGAAAGCCAGGAAAAAAAAAAAAAGGTTAAAGAACGTTGCCTACAATGGTATGGACATGTACCCCGCCGCCCTGAAGACCATATGGTACGAGTTGCCTTGAGCATACCCACAACAGCGTGAGGTGCCGGAAGACGACCGGCTACCTGGTTGACGTACCCTTGCGTTTCGCTTTACTCGTCTTGGCAGGGGCACTACCGTGCTCCCAGATTCCTAGCGACTTTCATATTGGCTGTCATTGCAACAATGCGAAATGTCACTGAAATGAAATATCTTGACTGTACGGTATTTTAGTTACGACAATAGTATGTAGTGATTCAGTAGTAAGAGTATATTGTGTTGTTATCTACATTGTACGACGAGTATGACACGTTCTGTTTTTTCCTGAGGAATTCCGCTGGATGATCGTTTTAGGTTTATATTAATGTGACGTGCATGTTACCGTACGGGACGGGGTAGATCTGAAAAACCCGTAATTAATTCCCGTTTTTATAAACAGTACCCTGTACCCCCCCTAGTGTAAATAAATTCTATTTCCAAACGTGACGTACGCGTTTGCGTTTAGTCTCATTTTGTATTGGATTTCGAAAGAGCGCGCCAAGCGGGACGTTTTGGAACCTCAAAATCCTATACAAAATGAGACTTAACGCAAACGCGTTCGTCACGTTATGATGTCGATCAAAGTTACACTAGGGGTACAGATTCTATCTTTAGATATTTTTGAATTACTACGTATAAGTATATAAAACATTTGGTATATATTATCAGTATTGATTGTAATTACTAATCTTTGAAGTTGGCTGGACACGCTACCGCGTGTCTAGATTAATTTTATATTAAATATATTTAATTATATAATTATAATGAAGGTAATTAATTATAACTATATATACATAGTATAATCAACATTGAGACAAGTTTGGCAACAAATCAATTTATGTTTAGGGTTCGGTACCAAAAAGGTACAAATGGAACCCATATGGTGCGACTCCGTCCGTTCGTCTGTCTCTGTCACATTGCTAAATATCTCGAGAACCACTTAAGCAATCGATTTGAAATTTGGAATAGTTATGAGCAACGCTAACCCAGACATATTGAAAGTGTTATTTTATTATTTTATTTTTATTAACTATGGGAAATTCCCGGTGTAAAGAGGTGGCAAACTTTCAAAGTCCAAGTTACTAGGTCAAGTGGGGTATCGTTTGAAAGAGCTCAAATTGAACATTCCAAAACATTTTTTAATATTTTCAACAGTGGACAAATTATGATTTTTGAAGGAAAATGTAAATATATATATATATATATATATATATATATATATATACATATATATTTGTTTTGCAAATCTTGAAAAACAGGAAAACCTAATTTTTCATTGTGTCAATAACACAAAAAAAATCATGGAAATGGAAAATGTTTAGAAGTCGAAAAACGTTTTCTCTTTTTTTATGGACAATGACGTCGTATACTCCCCGCTTAACCGCTGCCCCAGATTTTTAAATAAAGTTTTCGCCTCAGATCACTTTTCTAAGATTGCATATATTATACTCGAAAATTTGGAACGTGTACCGCCGTGATAGCCTTGCCTGGGACCTTTAGGTCCAGGACGTTAGCTGCGTGGTAAAGACAGCCGGCCCGATTCGAAGAATGATTAAGACACGTTTAAGATCTTGGAAAGATCTTTAAAAGATCGATAACTAAACGACATGTCAATATTGACGTTTATTTCGATTCCGCTGTGATCCCAATAAGATCTATCTACGATATTTCTAGCGTCAAAGTGACATTGGTTGCCCGAATCGAGGTGCTTCTGTCAATCTATCTAAACCAGAACTTATTGTTATCGTATCTCATTCTTCGAATCGGGTCGTAAGGCTCGAATCCAGCCTCTATCTGACATCTATCTCCGTTTGTGATGCAGGCTTCGTCAGATGAACACGAACTCAGAATTAGCTACATTATAGTTCATGATGTAACAGTTATCAATGAATATTTGTGTTTTATTTTTATATTTATAGGTATTAGCGCGTTATTGCGCTATTTAAATAAAACAACATTTAAAGTAGTACCCTTGTTTTAATGGTGTATTACAAGTTACAACTGATAGGTTCTTTGTCTAGGACACGCGCGTTCAGTTCAATGGTTAAAATGCAAGAGGTCGATGCTCGGGTCGCGCTGCACGTCGATGTGTCGCATGTGCGAAACTCCGGCGCTGGCATCGCGCCCTCTGGTTGGCCGCCGTTCTGTCGTCTATGTTGGCAGATTGGAGCCGCATCTCCATCAATCATTGGTTGTAGACAAAACTAGCGGTGTTGCCACAGCGCTAACAATAGGAACACAACGTTATTAGGTATATATTATGGATCATTACACCTGTCATAATGCGTGTCAAATCAAGCTGTCGTTATCGCAGGAATGCGAGGAATGTCTAGCTGGTCACGTCTCAGTACTCACGTAAGCTATTTTATAATATTACTTTACGACCTCCTAGTCTACAGGCGAATTCGAACGTGCACTGAGATAAAACCGATATTAGAATGATATTCAAATCATATTAGTTATTTGTCATTCGCGCGGGCGTCTCGCTCGCACTTATACTTGTGCGGACAAGTTTGAGCGAAATGAATGCGCGAATAATAGCTAAACTGGGAAAATCGAAGTTCGTCAATTGCGGGCATTTTTCTCTGTCACTCTAATTACGTCTTAGTGAGAGTAAAAGAAAAAGATCCCCGCAATTTGCGAATTTCGTTTTTCGCGGTAAGCCCCCTGATGTGAATCGAATATCATTCTAATATAGGTTTCATGTTAGTGCACGATCGAATTGGCCTGTTAGATTTACGTCACTACAAAGTTTTCTTTGACAATACACGACCATGTCAAATTCCCTTAGTCAGTATCGTATTATATTGTTGGAATTGGCCTGTGAGAAATAAATAATGTCGATCTTTCACAGTTATCTAATCAAAGTAAACAAAATTGACGTTAATAATTATAATGCACTTGTGTGTCTCACACAATAGAACAATGAATAATAATGTAACAATTTGTACAAAGTAAACAGATATATTACTACTTTATTAGCATAGGTATGATATCATTCAAATATCTCAAATGCAAGAATTTCTTTTCCGTATTTCTTTACATAGAAGGATCTATCTGACAGATGTAAGTAATGTTTCTCAGTAGGTACATGCATAATGTATATATGTAGATATTTATGTAAGTATAAATAAATAAATAATAAAAATAAATAAATATTATTTTACGACCGGTTTGGCCTAGTGGGTAGTGACCCTGCCTACGAAGCTGATGGTCCCGGGTTCAAATCCTGGTAAGGGCATATATTTGTGTGATGAGCATGGATATTTGTTTCTGAGTAATGGGTGTTTTCTATGTATTTAAGTATTTATAAATATTTATATAGAAGAGAAGAACAAGACCGGGGCCTTAAGACGAAAGTGAAGGACCTGTGCCAAATCGCCTTTTCATACAAACGTAGTCCTCATTTTCCTCTCTGTATATTAACATTATTGAAAATATTTTGACACAATTTGTTATATATCAACCACAACTATGCCACTATGTTTGATTTGTTTCGAATTTTTTATTACTATAAGAGCTAGGAGCATTTAAAAATTGTGTTTTTCGCTCCTCATTTTTACTATAATCCAAAAATCGAAAAACGTCAGACGTAGAGATGGCTACGGTTAATACACGTTAAATTATAATATAATTATAATAATATAATTTAATAAATTCTTTATTTCAAGTTTAAAAACTCAGTACCTGGGCCACCGAGCTTTGCTCGGTTATAACTATTTATTGTAATATGGTGGTTTATAGGTGATAATCTTAACTACATTTTTTTACTAAATTAAACTTGTCTAAAACAATAAAAATATAAAAAATTATATATAAACTTGAACATAGAAAAAAAAACAAAAGTTAGTCACCGGGCGAGATTCGAACCCGTAACACTCGTTTAGCAGTCCGCGTCTTAACCCGCTGGATCAGACGGACAGTGGCCGGCAACACGAAATTAGCGACCATATTCTGCGTCGAAAGAAAAACGCATGAAAACTCGAAAACACGCGTTTTCCCAAACATAAGACTAATCTAGATAGATTGTATACCCCCAAAAACCCCCATATACCAAATTTCAGCGAAATCGTTAGAGCCGTTTCCGAGATCACAGAAATATATATATTTATATATATACAAGAATTGCTCGTTTAAAGGTATAAGATACAATACAATTAAATAAATAAAACAATAACATAAAATTAAACATAAATTGAAGCAGATGCTATAGACAGATCCTTTGTTATATACATTTATATATTATTTACCATTTTCGTCCAGGTGCACGGCTGTCCAGTGCTTTAGGATCTTATTGCTCGGGTTGACAGTAAACAGCGCCAGAATATCATTTTGCTGCGAATTTTGCCATACGTTTGCCCAGACCGAATTTATGCGTTTAAATTATGTAAAAATATTTTCCATAATGTCAATATCCACACTGAAAAAAATAGATAGCCGAACTGGTTTTGTAACTTTACTAAATAACTAAACTACGGTTATAAGAAAATAAACTTTGCATAAATTTACAAACTTATTTTGTAGTGTATACTAGAGATGTGCCGACTAGTCGCCGACTAGTCGGGAAAGCCGACTATCCGGCCACATTTATAGTCGGCGACTAGTCGGCGACTAGTCGGCAAAATGAGCCGAATAGTCGGCTGCCTAGATCTTCCAAAAAAATAAGGAAATAAAATAAAAAACCACCATACTCGAAGTGTTTGCCGATTTACCCAGTCCACCTCGCGAAATAAGTACTTGGCATTGATTACACTTCACTTTACTTGAATCATCTTCAACATCGTCAAAAAATGTCCACACGCGTGATTTTCTTTTAGTCATAATGTTTATACAGATCACTACTTGTTTATTTAAACTTTTAAACAACAATTACGATTCGTTATGTATGTTTTTCTAATAATAACACACCGGAGCAACAAGTGAATCGGAAAGGTAAACAAAACTAGTCAAAACATGAAAACGCAACCACGTGCGGCAGCGAATCAGGCGACCCGAACGTTCCCGATTACGCCCGAACTTAGGCGAAGACCATAGTCGGCTACGCCGACTAGTCGGCCGACTAGTCGGCCACCTGACTGCCGACTAGTCGGCTAGTCGGCTAGTCGGCCAAAACCGTAGTCGGCACATCTCTAGTGTATACCCAGTACCTGAACACTGATAGCCAAATCGGTTTTGTAACATATAACACATAGTTCGCAAGTCCCAATTTTTGTGTAAACAGTAACCAAAATTTTGTTACAGTTATGCAAACATTTCTTTCAGTGCAGAGAGGGAAATGGGGACTACGTTTGTATGGAGAAGGGGCCGTCCCCTTTCCTCTTAATATATAAAAATATACAATGTTTGTATTGCCCTGGTTTATAAGTAACATAAAATACGTACTGATACCATTTGCGTTTTGGACAATGTATACTTTGGACAATGTGTGTTTGACGACCGGTTTGGCCTAGGGGGTAGTGACCCTGCCTACGAAGCTGATGGTCCCGGGTTCAAATCCTGGTAAGGGCATTTATTTGTGTGATGAGCATGGATATTTGTTCCTGAGTCATGGGTGTTTTCTATGTATTTAAGTATTTATAAATATTTATATATTATATATATCGTTGTCTAAGTACCCTCAACACAAGCCTTATTGAGCTTACTGTGGGACTTGGTCAATTTATGTAATAATGTCCTATAATATTTATTTATTATTTATTATTATTATACTATCAATTACCTATTATTTCCACAATAATCTGACCGCATATATTCGAATGTTACTTGATGAAGCATCAGTTACTGATATGTCTCTTCTGAGAACGACATCCTCTTTATTCTTTGTTGTGTTGTGTTGTTGTGTGTTGTGGAAGTTATCTGGTGTGATTATCGTCAAGCGCTATTATTAGGAAACTGAATATTTTAAGAAGCTGATATGTATTAAGTAATGTAAGTGATAACGACATTTACAAGCTTTTATACAGCGTGTCCCTAGCCATTGGACAAAGCCGAAATGTACATATGCATTAGGGTATTTAGAACCAGTGTACAAAGTATTATAACAACCGGTGTAACGGTTTCGAAAAAATTAACAAAGTACCATTTTTTACTTTGGAGTTACATTTTTAGGGTTCCGTAGCCAAATGGCAAAAAACGGAACCCTTATAGATTCGTCATGTCCGTCTGTCTGTCCGATTCTGTCACAGCCACTTTTTTCCGAAACTATAAAAGCTATACTGTTCAAACTTGGTAAGTAGATGTATTCTATGAACCGCATTATGATGTTTACACAAAAATAGAAAAAGTTAATTCCCCATACTTAGAACTGAAACTCAAAAAATCATTTTTCATCAAACCCATACGTGTGGTGTGGGGTATCTATGGATAGGTCTTTAAAAATGATATTGAGGTTTCTAATATCATTTTTTTCTAAACTGAATAGTTTGCGCGAGAGACACTTCCAAAGTGGTAAAAAGTGTGTCCCCCCCCCCCTAACTTCTAAAATAACAGAATGAAAAATCTAAAAAAAATATATGATATACATTGCCATGCAAACTTCCACCGAAAATTGGTTCGAACGAGATTTAGTACGTAGTTTTTTTTAATACGTCATAAAAATAAAAATAAAAAATATTTTCATCAAACTCATACGTGTGGGGTATCTAGGGATAGGTCTTCAAAAATGATATTTAGGTTTCTAATATCATTTTCTTCTAAACTGAATAGTTTGCGCGAGAGACACTTCCAAAGTGAAAAAATGTGTGTCCCCCCCCCCCCCCCCCTGTAACTTCTAAATTAACAGAATGAAAAACCTAAAAAAAATATATGATATACATTACCATGCAAACTTCCACCGAAAATTGGTTTGAACCAGATCTAGTAAGTAGTTTTTTTTAACACGTCATAAATGGTACGGAACCCTTCATGGGCGAGTCCGACTCGCACTTGGCCGCTTTTTTTTTACTTTGTGTTAGTAGCTCCTAAGGTAATATCCTCAAGAAATAGTATGGAACCTTCTTCAACCTTTTTGATTATCTTTTTTATTTATGACACTAATAAGCTTCTGACTTTTGAAAAATGTCCTCATTAATTAAATATTTCGAACAAATTGTCAAAAACACTGCCAAAGATTAACACAGTGTGTTTCTTTTTGTTGTCGATTATTGCAAATAAATTTTGTTCGATTTTTTTTTATCTTTTGTTCTAATTAAAAAAATACTAACGTCAGAGCATTCCTGAGAAGTAACCCTACGTGGGATTTCAGGGTTTGTCCAATGGCTAAGGTCACCCTGTAAACTTAACTCGAAATATTAGTAAGAACTGCATCGCCGCGCCGGCGCATCCGCTGAGCTAAATATAGGCCAGCCCTGGTGACCAGAAGCCTCTACACTGTGTTTTTATTGAATTCCGTTAACTTCGGGGTATGGGTGAGAACGTTTAAGGAAACTAAATGACATAGTTAATAAAAAATAAATATATATTTTTTTTTTATAAAAAGTAATTGTTATAAATATTTATATATTATATATATCGTTGTCTTAGTACCCTCAACACAAGCCTTATTGAGCTTACTGTGGGACTTAGTCAATTTGTGTAATAATGTCCTATAATATTTATTTTTTATTTATTTATTTGTTATAACACGGACATTACATTTAATTCAACTAAACAATTTGAAAACTGTAATATCAATGTCATTTCGAACATCGATCGTCCGAGATAGTACTTACGTTTAGTAGCAAATGTATGAACTCGAACTAACTAATCAATATAAACAGGCCCTAAGGCAAGTGTACATGCTCGTAAGGGCCTTATAAGATACAAATTAAATATTGATTATCTCCGAAATGTAGTTAATTAGAATACCAGTGTCTTTGAGACAGTTACTTAATTTAAGCTCAGGGATGCACCCTTGAAATTAACGGAAATATAAAAAAACACGGTGTATAAGGCGTTTTGACAGCTACTCATAGAGGCGACACGCGCTAGGCCCCCACGGCCCCAGGATTTCTACCCCAAACGCCGCAAATATGCTACTACCTAGTGTGACATACTTGCGACGTTTTTAGGGTTCCGTACCCAATGGGTCAAACGGGACCCTATTACTGAGACTTCGCTGTCCGTCCGTCCGTCTGTCCGTTCGTCTGTCCGTCTGTCCGTCCGTCCGTCCGTCTGTCACCAGGCTGTATCTCATGAACCGTGATGCGTAGACAGTTGAAATCTTCACAAATGATGTATTTCTGTTGCCGCTATAACAACAAATACTAAAAACAGAATAAAATAAATATTTAAGGGGGGCTCCCATACAAGTAACATAATTTTTTTGCCGTTTTTATAAATAATGGTACGGAACCCTTCGTGCGCGAGTCCGACTCGCACTTGCCCGGTTTTATTTGAAAATTATCTCCTTCGGCAACTATCGGCCCAATTCATAATAGCCGATAGCAGAAGGGTCATTTTTGACAGATCGGTATCGTATCGCTGTGACATCTTATAAGCATTGTTCGAATTGGGCCGTGCTTCTTCCCCCGACATGTATGTCATCACACGTCATATTATTTACGTATGTCTACAATAATACAGTTTTCCTTCTTTAATACGCCATTGAGCTTACGTTGCTATAGTATAAGCAAGGATTCCGTAAGGATTTTCATCGTGAAGTCATTTAATGTATTAGTGTATAATAGACTTTGAGATGCGGAGTGACATCACTAGACATTACAACTTACGTAGTCGCCTAGTGATACCATACTATACGTCTTGCACTTGCTATTCTATAGATATTCTACTCAAATTAGCAATATTATCGCAAGTTAATCAAGGTGGACCCAATCAATTTTGGACCCGGGTACGTCCTTAAACTACGTCCAAAAGAGAGGTATGGGCGCTGTGAATGACATCTCGCTTTGTGTGGTAGGGCACAGCACAGCGGATGTCATTCCAGATCTAGAGCAGAACCCAACTGGGGAAGTACCTCCCAGTTGGGTTCTGCTCTAGATCTGGAATAGTACAGAAAACAGCAGCCAAATAACACTAGACTCTACTCATAGTGTTGTGTTCCTGCCGGTGAGTAAGGTTGCCAGAGCTCAACGACGGGTTTAGGGTTGGCAACGCGCATGTAACTCCTCTGGAGTTGCAGGCGTACATAGGCTACGGAAACTGCTTACCATCAGGCGGGCCGTATGCTTGTTTGCCACCGACGTAGTATAAAAAAAAAGGTAGTATGGGTTTTTGTGGTTTTCGGATTAAATCTAGTTTTCATTTCAGCTGATCACTTGATAATGCCGCTTTGGTGTACCGTTTTTGCGCCGCTGGCAGATTTGTTATTTTCGCACAGTAGTCTTCTTCCTTATCCCACGTTATGTGGGGTCGGCACAACATGTTATTCTCTTCCATTCTCCTCTATCCTTCGTCACCTCAGCACTCACTCCTTTGATAGATAGATAGATAGATAGATAAATAATTTATTTGGCAGCTGCAAAAACACACAATATAATGTTTAAATCATCTTAAAGAACACAAATTATTACTACTTACTTACTACTTACTCCGTTGGCTCAGCGACCCAAAATGAGACTTGGCCTCCGACACAAGACAGCGCCACTTTTCTCGGTCCTGTGCGACCTCCCGCCAATTGTCGACTCGAAGCTCGCGCAGATCCGCCTCCACCATGTCGCTCCAGCGATACCTAGGGCGTCCGATAGGACGTCCTCCTGCTAGGCGACCCAGGTACGCTCTTTTTGCGTTCCGATCTTCGTCCATACTCTCAAGGTGACACAAATTATTACAGCCGTTCAGAATAGTGGGTAGTGACCCTGCCTATGAAGCTGATGGTCCCGGGTTCAAATCCTGGTAAGGGTATTTATTTGTGTGATGAGCATGAATATTTGTTCCCGAGTCATGAGTGTTTTCTATGTATTTAAGTATTTATATATCATATATATCGTTGTCTAAGTACCCTCAACACAAGCCTTATTGACCCTTATTGTGAGACTTAGTCAATTTGTGTAATAATGTCCTATAATATTTATTTATTTATTTAATTTAAACGTATAAGTGCATTTTTAGTGTATCATACGCTTAATAATAAATGATAAACTTAATTGACTAGTGAATGAAACGGCATAGAATCCAGATGCGACTTAAATTATGTATCCCTACATTCTACTGATAGAATTGAATACGAGTGGTCAATACCACTCGATTCTCAAATTCTATCGCCCAAATTTCAAAAATAGCATGTCACAGTCCTAACTGCGTTTCGAGTGACGAAATCGTGCGGTCGAGATTCAAAAATCGGCCCCCTGGGCCTGCCCCGCCCACGCTTCTCTACTGGCATCCACTTGGTGGCTATGTTTGCCCACCTATCCGGATGCATGCGATAGACGTGGCCGGCCGGCCCAGTCCCATTTGTCTGGCGGTTTTTTTGCCAACATCAGCAATGCGGGTCCCAAGCGCACCGTGTTGTTCCTGACGCGGTCGGTCCTTTTAACACCTAAAATACTGTGCTCCATAGCGCGTTGACAAACCGTCAGTTGGGATATCTGTACCCCTAGTGTACATTTTGGGATTTTGAGTTTCCAAAACGTCCCGCTTGGCGCGCTGTTTCTATATCCCATACAAAATGAGACTTAACGCAAACGCGTAAGTCACGTCACGCTATCGAATAAATTTACACTAGGGGTTCTGATTCTCTGTAAGTGACCAAGTTTGAGCACCGTAGGTTAGGACAGGCAGTATACACATATCGACGAATTTTCGCTTATAAAAAAAATGTTTATGTTGTGTATTAAAAAAAAATTCTCAAAAAAATGAAACATTAAATAATACTAAACCGATACGCGATTGAATGCTATACCAAATCATAACTACATAAAGTTATATAAAAATAGTTTGTTATGTAATTACATAACCCGTGAAGGTATTCGACGATAAACATTATGTATACATTCTTGAACATTTATAGTTTATAGTTGTTGTGTTCCTGCCGGTGAGGAAGCTCAGCCAGAGCTCAACCAGGGTGCGGGGTGTTAGGGTAGGGACAGGAGGGATCAAAGTGGCAGTTTTCTGTTCTAGGACACTATATAATAATAATATTTTGAAACATAATAATTTCCTTATAAATAACATGCTAATTAGAATGTGTTACACGGTAGCAAAATTATCAATTCCCACACTACGTTCAGGATTCTATTTTAAAATCATTCGCTTCGTTTAGGATTTAATGTACAGTCAGCGTCAAATACTTTGTAGCAGTCAAAGTGGCCAAATAGTTCGGTACACCATACTAAATATATGGTGTACCGAACTATTTGGCCACTTTGGTTGCTACAAAGTATTTGACGCTGACTGTACGCTCCCGGCATTAAATCGAGGAAATCCTAAAGAAAGGCCAGGTCAAGAGCACCCTAAACCGGAGGATGTTATGAAATGTTATGAATGTATGAGGAATGTTATGAAAGTGAAGGAAGCGAAAGAGGTATGTCAGGATCGTAGCAAGTGGAAGTCCGTGGTCTGCCTCCCCCTCCGGGAAATAGGCTTGACTATATGTATCTATATATGTAATCAATTTTTCTCAAACTTGTAATTAAATGTTGACATGACTTACTTCAAATTAGGTCCGGAAATACTACATATCAGGTGCGAAGAGTGAAGATGATGTGTAAAGGAATTTCATACTGCCTTACAAACCTAGAGGCCTGTAAGGCAACCTTATTTTGTTAAAAACGTCAAATTATGGCACGTCTTGGCTGAATGCCACCATAAAAAACCTATAAGCAAAATTCTGCCATTATCCTTTTTTTTCCTTTTTGGTGTTTTTTTTTTTGCTTTTTTGTGTTTGTTAAATATTATTTCAGGGTTTATTTCAGTTTTTGTTTGCAGTCATGCAGAAATCTTTATAGGGCTGTATCTCCTAAACCGTGTGTCGTAGCGCAAAAATAGTTTCATTTTTGTTCCCCTTCAATATGCCACGCACTGAATAACCTAGTATTAGGGCAAGAAAAAATCATCATCATAATCATCCTATTTTTTTATTATTATTTCATTGCAAGTTTGAGAAAAGCACTATAAAAATTTCAGCTAGAAACGGGGCTGCCGGCCGCGTATCCCTATCCGTCCTCGCTACGCTCGGCCGTCTATGTCTACTTGGCCTGCAACCCTTCGTTTCCCTCGTTCGTAATGTACTATTGCAGACAAATACCTATCCAGCCTAATAAGTGGTTAAGGTTTTGATAATGTGATGAATTTATGAATCAATCACTAGGTAAATACCGATCAAAACATATAAGGTATGCTATGCTTTTATAGTGGACGACGTACACAGTACATTACGTATCCTAGACGTCACAAGATTACCAGGCCGTACTCGAAGCATCTTCCTTCTTTGTGACCTCAGATACTCTAGTCATAGTCTTAGTAAATACAGATGTGTCGTACATGCGTTCGTATCCCACAATGCTCGTTGGAAGATCAGCGCTGACTTTTGGGTCGGGGCGCCGGTCTGCCAACGTAAACCGATGATGATCCTCGTTACGGAGTGAAACATGTTGTACAATTTTTGACCTAAATACATGAGCGACCCGTTTTAATATATTAAAGTCTCACCAGAGTTTTGTTATTAAAACGAAATATGGGTTTTGGAAAAAGTCCAGACCCACTTTGTACGGTCAGATGCAGAAAGAGGTGACCCCCCTGCATACAATCAGTCCATACATGTTTTCGTTTTGACTCGACAACTAAAAAGTGTAACTGACAATGAGTTAAACATCAAATTAGTGACAAAACTATACCAAGTTAAATTCTAAAATAAAACAATATGCGGAACGCACTGTGAGTCGTGTCATAACAGTATTTAAAACTGAGTCCAAGCAACAAGAAGATAGATAAGGGAAATAGAGGGAAATGCTTGGAACACAATGTTGACTCCGTAACTTTGTTTGGACTAGTTAGGAGGTCATATAGGAGGTTAGGAATGAATGTTGATGGACGGAGAGCGGATGGTAGACCCAAAAAACGATGGATGGATTGTGTGAAAGAGGATATGAGAAAGACAGGAGTGAGTGCTGAGGTGACGAAAGATAGAGGAGAATGGAAGAGAAGAACATGTTGTGCCGATCCCATGTAACGTGGGATAAGGGCAGGAGGAAGAAGAAGAAGATCAAAAGTCCTCGGCCGTAGCCCTTGAGCTGAAGTTGAGAGAGCTGGATTAGACTAGAGGGGGGTTTGAAGGTCCCAGTTTTCGGTTTATCACTCATATCTTGGAAACTTTGCATCTTAGCGACATGACTACTTACACAAAACGAAAGCTGATTAAATTTGCTATAAGTTTTATTAAGTCAAGGTTTTCTATATAATGAATAGTTTTCGAGATATCCTCTCTTGAAAGTTTATTAGGCGCTCTCAATTTTGTCTTGATATCTACATCAGTAAAGCTACTACATGTTTAGTATCGTTTTTCGTTCATCGTCATCGTCATTCGTTATTCATTGCCTGGCCTGACTTTAACAATTCGTATGTAAAATTTTATTAATAGCATTTGTTTAATTTTTTTTCAAAAGACCTATTGAAATATGTTTAACCCGTCCTATGACGTCTTACTTCCAAAGAAGTGCGGTCCCTACCCGTTGGTTATGCTCTCATTGAGTATTATACACAACCATTGTTCAGCCATATTTTTTTGGCCGGCATGTAATACTACTGAGAATCACTGCTTTGTTGGATGAAATAAATTGCTTATTTTGCATACTAATGAAATAAAATAAAATTGTATTATGAATAACAATAATCTGTCCCTCAGTCTTATTAGTATATACGTGTTTATCAACAATGGTGCTGAATGTATCAATAATGTAAAGCTACCTTAATTTGGGAATTATTATTCTTTGTTTTTCCTTGCCCGTTTTAGTGTCCCACTGCTAGGCAAAAGGCCTCTCCCCTTGACTTCCACGACTCCAGATTTGGTGTTTCCTCCGACCAGTTGTTCAGGAAGCTGTGCAGCTCATCCCGCCATCTCCGTTTGCGCCTGCCTCGTCCTCGTCTCTCTACCGGTATCCACTTGGTAGCTAAGCTGACCCACCTCTCCGGATGCACGTGGTAGACCGGTCTAATCTCATTTGAGCCTGGCGGTTTTCTCGCCTACGTCATTAAAAATGTACAACATTTTGTCAGTTACTTTGAAACACTACTTACTTGCTATCTATAGCCTAACTCAATGGATTATTTATTGAAACCAGTAGAAAATATTATGCTTATACTACAACGGCCGTGCCTTCAGGCAAACTATCCGTTCCTAGAATAAAGAACTACTACGGGGATAGAATCCTAAGGAAACGTGTAATAGTTTGCCTGAAACCATCACAACTAAATTCAAAGTATTGTTAAAAAATACATTTCCATGCAACTAAACTACTACTATATAATATATTTTTGCTGTGGACTATTTTAATTAACAAGAGACTAATCTCACATACAAACTCAGTTTTGAGTATTGTGTGATGCTTACATTAAATGTTTTACCATGTATTATTAAATAAATAAAACTTTTTTTTTTGCAACAGTGACTACATCACAAAAATTTATCATTACATGGGTACATTTGATTCGTCACGTTCAGTTTAAAAAAGGTATCAATAATATAATTAATTTTAAAATTTTCTGCGGTTCAGCGATTCATAACTTATGATACAACTTCTTATTGTCTTAGACAAAATGACTTATGTTTAAAGAAATAATGCAACAGTTACACCTTTTCAAGTCATTAATGTTGGAATAAGTCATAACAATCGGTATAATCACCTGTAATGTGCGTATTTTGCGGTCTCCACTATATTTATAGGATAGACTATTGTGTTTTGTTTCTTTCTATTAAAAGTAAATGTAAAAGTGACAGACAAAGACAAAAGATTTTTTACTTAAGTTTACGATTATGAATAACGGCAGTAGGTAGTCTAAAAGAATTAAAAAATACATTGGTGTTACTAATCACTATGTCCATGTAATGGGTAAAGACGATTTGGTTAAATGATTCATAGTACACAGTTAACTACTGAATTAATTAGCTTTTATTACGGGTAATTAGTCAGTGGCTTATTTGAAGGAAAACGTTAAATATTAATTGGCTATTTGTCAATTTGTGAATGAAAAATAAACCAATGAACAAAGATTCTATTTATTGACAATAACAATATACATAATGGATATATACAGATGATTACTATAACTAGCTTATATCTAAAATAGGCCCTTGAGGCATTGTACCAAGGATGCTGGCGGCATTTCCTCGTTGTATCGCAATACTGATACGTTGTGCGAGGAAGCCGCCAGCTCTTACCAATGAACAAATATAAATATGTTACTACGGCATATATTTTTTTTGTTGAGTTTTATTTTAGACTATTTATTAATAAATATAAAATATGTATATACACATAAACAGACATAATATTTATATAAACAGTATTTGTTAACAAATGCTTAAGGCAAATTCTGCGCATCTTTTACCCTAACTAGATCACCAACGCTCACTTATGTAGAATAACCGGACATGCACCCGTACATAAGGAGATCCAAACGCGCAGATGGCATTGGATTGGGCATATCCTCAGGAAGCCTGACACCCACCTATCCAAGGTGCCCCTGACCTGGAAGATGCCCGGAAACCGGAAACATGGTCGCCCTAAATCTGATTGGCGCCGTTCCGTGGAGCAAGAGTTGGGTGTATTGGAAATGGGGTGGGAAGAGGTAAGCCAAGCTGCCCAGGACTAGAGTCAATGGAAGAAAATGGTTCGAGCCCTACACCCCAGCAGGGGGTAACAGGATGGAAAGAAAGAGAGGAAGAAGAAGACAAACATTTCAGACAATATGTAGCAAAAATAAAATAATAATAAATCCACATTCAGGGTCCCAAGTCACGAGATTGCGTCAAGTGTTAATTTAAAAAGATCTTCCGGGGGGCCTGGAAAAGAGTGCAAAGGGCAGCGCTGTATAATATGCTCGATGGTTTGAACCTCTTCACCACAGTCGCAGAGCGCAGAGTCCCGCCAGCCTCATTTATGGCGAAAATAGTTGCAGCGCCCGTGACCTGTCCTCAGTCAGTTTAGACCACACCAGAGTTTCCGTGGCTGGCCAAAACCGTCTAGTTTCAGCTCTATTTGACGTCAAAATCACTCCGTTTTTGGACTGTAACGCATGGTGGGTGGCGAGATTGAACTTTAGGGAGGAAGGGGGTTGAAGAGCTGGTGGTAAAGTAGAGACAGTTGTGCTTGTATTTTTTTTTGCATCTCTTTTTAGTACTTGCAGTCTACGCAGATTTATATTATAAGTCACATGATTGGTTTCGTATTGATTATCATATATGTGTTTTATACAACTAGCATTATGTTTACGTATGCTTGTATTCTCATTATCATAGCTCGGATTTACAGGGGCAAAACGTACCATAGCTAGTGATTAATTTAATATCGACTCAAGTGTTATCTATCGATATCGATTATACTATTTAATTATTATCATTCTAATTTACTTTTATTATTTCTTAACGATAAATAACCAATGTTCTATGTTTATTACGAATTGACTATTATTATATTTCTACTGCAACTACCAATTTAAACATATTTTATTTATTTATTTATACTTTATTGCACATGAAATATTGAGTACAAATGGTGGACTTTAATGCCTTAAGGCATTCTCTACCAGTCAACCACTGGGTCAAAAACTACTGGGTGGGTATTTTGTTTTGTATAAATACACTTTTTAGATTTAAACTAATTTTTAAGATCGTGCTTCGTCCTTGCGTGGTGACCATGTACTAAATCTTTATGTAACACCTTTTATAACCACGAAATAAATCAAATGAAATGAAGTATCGATACCAAGCAATTTCTAAACCATAATTACAAATCTTTCCTTTATTATATATTCGCAATTCTGTTTGATTTATTCTTATTGCTACTTGTAAATAACTGAAATCTGTTATTCATTATACGAACAATCGCAACAAACCTGGGAAAAATCATATACATTAACATTTAAAATTTAACATCATAATTAATACATTATATGTTTTAGTAGCAATATGAATTAATAATTAATTAGTATTCCTACAACTAAGGTTAGTAAACACAGGACATAACATACTATTTCTACATACAGTCATATGGCAAAGGATTATGTACTGACAGTCAAACCTTGCCGCAAATGCTGTCAGGATGTTAGAACTGAAAAGGGAACCATTTGTTAATTTTTCTTTGTGCAATAAAGTTTAAATAAAAAGGATAGACGCAGCCGCGGGCACAGCTTATCATATTAGTCATATATGTTATTGAAAATGTAATAAAACACGTTATATTTTAGTGATATACGCATCAACATGAACGTGAGTGCGTAGTATTTATAATATCAGAGACCAGCGCGTTGCTCTGCGGTCGTTCAGAAGAAAAGTATCTCAAACTACACGCGCGTAACAGCAATGCTTTTTGGTCAGTCGAGATCAATTTATTACTTTTCATTTATTTTACGAATTCTTCTTGACACACGAACTGCACGAACAGCGAAACAAAGCTTTTTTTTTTTTTTTTTTTTATATTATAGGACATTATTACACAAATTGACTAAGTCCCACAGTAAGCTCAATAAGGCTTGTGTTGAAGGTACTTAGACAATGATATATATAATATATAAATATTTATAAATACTTAAATACATAGAAAATACCCATGACTCAGGAACAAATATCCATGCTCATCACACGAATAAATGCCCTTACCAGGATTTGAACCCGGGACCATCAGCTTCGTAGGCAGGGTCACTACCCACTAGGCCAAACCGGTCGTCTGAAGCTTTTATGTCGGTAGATTTTTAGAAAATATTGCTAATTAATAAAATTAAATAAAATTTTGTTGGCAATATAAATTATAATTATAACTTACAGTAGATACGTAATATGGACAATATAAAAGTTAACAATCTACATCATATCTACTATCTACAGAAAAAAAAAAACATTATTTGTCTTTTGATACAATAAAAAAGTATTTGACTCGCTTATTTATATAAATAATACGTTGAGGTATACAAAATATGTATATTATAATATACAGGCTGTTTTCTCTAACGTTGAGTAGATCAATAAATAGACGTTTAACTGACATGATGTAAAAACATTGTCATTTTAACTAATTTAGAATACTGTGCAGACAATAAGCATTATTAATTATCATTATAAAAATAAAATAAAACGTCACATTCATCTTCTATGACGACGTTAGTGCGTTGACAGTTATGGGACTTTCAAACTTGACTTAGGAACGGTGGTGTGACGTGGCTCCAAATGATGTACGTTACAAATTACAATGGATTATGTAAAGCACTTACGTGTATAATTGTTCGCTCAGTATAAAACCCAATACGCTTAGTATACCAGTGCAATTTCATACAAGTCATACAACGCATTGTACGTACGTGCACTGAATTATTAAAACAATTATGAATACTTTTCCAAATACATATCTATCTTCCAAAACTTCTGTTTTATGAGATTTTCAAAGATTAAGAAAAAAGATTATCAATTCATTTAAAAAACGCATCACTACAAATTATAAATTTCAAAGCATAAAGTATCTCTGATATATCACTATTTATTACATTTTCCAAATAATTCATAAGCCTACAAAATTATCTATAGCAATTATAATAATATCGTACTGAAACCTCAACTAAGATCTCTATTATTATCTATTTGTTTTAGAAAACTATATTAAGTTCGTCTTTCATTTTTCTTATTAACTAACTAATATAGATAAATGCTCTCAATTCCATAGAGCTACGAAATTTTATTAAAATTCCAAATGGTTTAAATCAAATCAAATCAATATCATTTATTTTAAGGCAAGTAAGGCCCCTTACAAACTAACATACATACAATAATAAGAATCAAATTATCTACTTTGCCCAAAGGTTGACTGATAGAGAATGCCATTAAGTTCGCCTTTTGTACGTTTGTATTTCTTTTCTGCAATAAAGAATAAATAAATAAATCATAAATACTAAACTTCATTTTGGATGAGTTGGTTTCTAGTTCGATGGATGTATATATGTTAAAACTGTGTTGGTTGTTCCAGATATGCTGAATTCTGTGATACTAGTGTTAGTGCAATAGACTGTAGCCAACATGACAGCAAAGGATATGAAAGAAAAGGTAAGTCCGTGCCAAAATCACTACACCTTATAAAACAAAGTGCCCCGTAGAGTCTGTCTGTATGTTTGAGATAAACTCAAAAAATACTGAACGAAGTATCACCGATCAATAGAGTGATTGTTGAGGAAAGTGTATCATTTGTTAGTGTAAGTATAAGGTCTGAGTGGACGCTCGAGTTGGGCGTGCATCGGGGCGGGGCGTGCGGCGTACATGTTAAACAAATGCAAACGGATAGGAGCGGCCTGAGTGTACGCTGCTCACATCACTTGTGAGCCCGACGCCACGCTGCACGCCCCGCCGAACGCTCAGCTTCGAGCGTCCACTCAGGCCTTAGGGCTCCTCTACACAATGGCCCAGCGTAGGCCAGTCTAAGGGGCGCAGCTATGCGGTGAAATGAGATAGTAATATCACTTGCTCTCTAGCGCATAAATGCGTCCCTAGCCTAGCGTAGACTGGCCCAGCGTAGGCCAGTCTACGCTGGGCCATCGTGTAGAGGAGCCATTTCACTTAAGATTTCTGTAATCCATGCGAAGCCGGGGCGGGTCGCTAGTTCAAATAAATCGACAGAGCTGTTTCACAAGTCAAGAAAACATTTCAAGTTTTTAACAGTATATTACCTACATGAAAAATACATAACAATATTTTTAATACAACAGCCACAGTTAGCATCAAAAGTAGCGGATCAGATTATGTGCCAAAAGTATCTACAATTCTGTAATGACCTAAAGCGGTGCCGTCATATAGCGGCCGTAATATTACGGACGCAATAAGAATGTTTCTACAATCACCGCCCTCTAGAAAACCGCGCCATTTTGTTTAAAATAGACAACGTTCTAGTGACGTCATTCAACCGCTACGGCCGCTATACAGTGATACTAAATTCACCTGTGTATACACTACTATTGATACTAAATTCACCTGTGTATACACTACTATTGATACTGAATGCACTGTGTTACATTATCATAATCTTAAAATAAATTAATTACTGCAATATAACAGAGATGTTATTTATAAAAGATTCCCTATGTCAGAGAAAATATTTATACTAATAGGATTTAGAGATGTAGAGTTTCTCTAAGCTTTAAAAAGAAATATACACGTGGGCTGGTAAAACCTGACAGATTTCAAAGGTGTATTCTTGACCGCATTTAGAGACTACAATTTCATACAAAGTTTTCTGAAATCGGTCTTGTTTTAGAGATAATGACAATTCTTGTGAAAATTTGTTTCTGTAATAACTTCGTAAAAAACGCCATTTTGGCTGTGACCCGGCCACTATGTGACTTGCGGCCCGATTCGAAGAATGATTAAGATACGTTTAAGATCTTTAAAAGATCGATAACTAAACGACATGTCAAAATTGACGATAATTTCGATTCCGCTGTGATCCCAATAAGATCTATCTACGATATTTCTAACAGCAGAACTTATAGTTATCGTATCTCATTCTTCGAATCGGGCCGTTTGTTTAAACATACATACTCGTACAGATAGACATTAAAGTCTTAAAGGGAACTCACAATTATTATCCGTAAATAAAAAAAAACATTACTTATTCTTTTTTTTCGCCAAGATGTAAAAATAAATAAATAAGGTGTCGTTTTCAGAATACGCAATAATTTATTTTCTCGGCATTTTTTTTATTTCAATTGAATTTGACCATACTTTATATAACTTTTTTTGGGTTGGTCTCGGACTGTCTAGAACACAAAATAACTAGTGTAATATTTTGCCTATATCCCTTTTAGTCTACATCGCAAACAGTCTAGAACACAAAATGACTACAATTATTTAGACCTTTATTTATCTACGTATCGTCGATTTACCTTTACGTTAGCGATGTCGACGGAGCCCCGCTACCGCGGGGCTCCTATTTCTGTGCGGTTTGGCCTTCGGCCATTAAAAGATAACTAACTAACCTAACCTACCTATAAGTGGTCTTTTTGTGTTCTAGACCGTTTGCGATGTAGACTAAAAGGGATATAGGCAAAATATTACCGTCCGAGACCAAAGCCTTTTTTTTGCTCCATATGACCTAAATTACTTCGTAGCAGTCAAAGTGGCCAAATAGTTCGGTACACCATACTAAATATATTCTAATTTAGCTTAGAAGATTTGACCCAAAAAAACATTATACAAGCAAACAAACATAGCACATTAAAAGCTTGTAATTTTATTAACATCTATGAACAACACTAATTTTGACAAATTCATATCGAACATCGGAAAGTTATAGACTTTTCAAATTCACAAGTCACGAATGATAAAATAATAATGTATAATGTACCGATAACACGCTTAGATATTAAGTAGGTAGTAAACAATTACGAGGGTGAAGGTCCTAGTGCTTGGCATGTCACTGTCACTTATACTGTGAATGACTTATGTTTAATGGTGCCATTTACTGGGACAGTGGTCAGCGCTTGAACGTTTCCCTTCTTTCAATTTCATCTTCTTCTTATAGTTAAGTTAGTTCAGGTCCATTGCAACAAAATTAATAACTATAATCTATAATGTTTTCGGCACTGTATTGTCAATATTATATGTAATATAAGACAAATGTAACTCTTCTGTAATGACTGTTTGTGCCAAAATAAAGAGAAAAAAAAATAAAAATAAAAATACCATTTTATTAATAGGCGGATGTTAAAAAACATAAATCGTTTTACAAAATCCGCAATTGTAAATGTTGAAAAGGTAATATTTGAAATATTTAAGTACATAATAATGGTCATCATAATAATGATGTTGGAAACCGCTACAGTAATGTTGAAGTTAACCAATGAAACTTTTTTTAATATACACCGTGAATTGGTAAGACGCGATAGATTTTAACTACGCCAACCTGAGGTCATATGGAGCAAAAAAAAGGCTTTGGTCTCGGACGGTAATATTTTGCCTATATCCCTTTTAGTCTACATCGCAAACGGTCTAGAACACAAAAAGACCACTTATAGGTAGGTTAGGTTAGTTAGTTATCTTTTAATGGCCGAAGGCCAAACCGCACAGAAATAGGAGCCCCGCGGTAGCGGGGCTCCGTCGACATCGCTAACGTAAAGGTAAATCGACGATACGTAGATAAATAAAGGTCTAAATAATTGTAGTCATTTTGTGTTCTAGACTGTTTGCGATGTAGACTAAAAGGGATATAGGCAAAATATTACACTAGTTATTTTGTGTTCTAGACAGTCCGAGACCAACCCAAAAAAAGTTATATAAAGTATGGTCAAATTCAATTGAAATAAAAAAAATGCCGAGAAAATAAATTATTGCGTATTCTGAAAACGACACCTTATTTATTTATTTTTACATCTTGGCGAAAAAAAAGAATAAGTAATGTTTTTTTTTATTTACGGATAATAATTGTGAGTTCCCTTTAAGACTTTAATGTCTATCTGTACGAGTATGTATGTTTAAACAAACGGCCCGATTCGAAGAATGAGATACGATAACTATAAGTTCTGCTGTTAGAAATATCGTAGATAGATCTTATTGGGATCACAGCGGAATCGAAATAAACGTCAATTTTGACATGTCGTTTAGTTATCGATCTTTTAAAGATCTTAAACGTATCTTAATCATTCTTCGAATCGGGCCGCAAGTCACATAGTGGCCGGGTCACAGCCAAAATGGCGTTTTTTACGAAGTTATTACAGAAACAAATTTTCACAAGAATTGTCATTATCTCTAAAACAAGACCGATTTCAGAAAACTTTGTATGAAATTGTAGTCTCTAAATGCTGTCAAGAATACACCTTTGAAATCTGTCGGGTTTTACCAGCCCACGTGTATATTTCTTTTTAAAGCTTAGAGAAACTCTACATCTCTAAATCCTATTAGTATAAATATTTTCTCTGACATAGGGAATCTTTTATAAATAACATCTCTGTTATATTGCAGTAATTAATTTATTTTAAGATTATGATAATGTAACACAGTGCATTCAGTATCAATAGTAGTGTATACACAGGTGAATTTAGTATCAATAGTAGTGTATACACAGGTGAATTTAGTATCACTGTATAGCGGCCGTAGCGGTTGAATGACGTCACTAGAACGTTGTCTATTTTAAACAAAATGGCGCGGTTTTCTAGAGGGCGGTGATTGTAGAAACATTCTTATTGCGTCCGTAATATTACGGCCGCTATATGACGGCACCGCTTTAGGTCATTACAGAATTGTAGATACTTTTGGCACATAATCTGATCCGCTACTTTTGATTGCAAAATAGCTTACCTAGTTACCTACCTACCTAGTTGAAAGTCGTTATTTGGGTCATTCTACTTGGTTTTAGCGGTTGCAAGGAATCTTGAAATTTTAATATTCGTAATGCGTTTTAATAAGCTCAATATTTGACCCTTGGCTTTTTATTTTTACTATTTATAGCCCGGAGTGTGCAAATGTTCAACTATGTTAAAGTCCCCGCTGTTTTACTTATAATGACAATCATGTTACTGATAAAAACATATGTATAAAAATGAATACAATATTTTTTACTTTAGTTACAAGGTATCGTTACTGTGGCATTAAGATGTGATTTATATTGATATACAATTAAAAAAACTACATAATTTACAATTATAAAAATCAAATAGGTACCTTCTTCTGGGGACTAAAATACCTGCCGCCTTAAAAAGTAAAATGACCTATTTAATTTCATGCATTTTCAAACTATACATTTTGTCAATCCTTAAATTACTTAAGCAATAGTAGTATATGTTATATGTAAATAATAATCGAACGTTATAGTAGAAAAATTAGGAGCGAATCGCCTAGCGTGGTAAGGGCATGTGATGCGGAGGGATGAAAGTCGTGTGACGAGAAAGATATTACGAATGAATGTGGAGGGAAGAAATGGAAGAGGAAAACTGAGGAGAAGGTGGATGGTCTGTGTGAGAGAAGATATGACACGAGCGCGAGTGAATGACGAGATGTGTGAGAGAAGATATGACACGAGCGCGAGTGAATGACGAGATGTGTGAGAGAAGATATGACACGAGCGCGAGTGAATGACGAGATGTGTGAGAGAAGATATGACACGAGCGCGAGTGAATGACGAGATGTGTGAGAGAAGATATGACACGAGCGCGAGTGAATGACGAGATGTGTGAGAGAAGATATGACACGAGCGCTAGTGAATGACGAGATGTGTGAGAGAAGATATGACACGAGCGCTAGTGAATGACGAGATGTGTGAGAGAAGATATGACACGAGCGCTAGTGAATGACGAGATGACGGGCGAGAGAGAGGTATGGAAGAAAAAGACATGCTGCACCGACCCCAAATGCATGGGATAAGGGCAAGCGATTGATGATGATAATTATGTAAATAATGAAACGTCGCATTTCTTAACCGATTGTCGTGAAATAAACCACGCAGGTTTGGGTTGATTTTTTTGTCTTTTTGTTTTTCGGAAAAGGTTCAAAATGTTCATAAAGGTGAAATTGGTATAAATAACTTAAGTGACTACACCCTACTACACCCTACTGGCACTATGGCACATAAGACCATTGTGAATGCGCTGTGATCATGATTCAACGAAGATAGTATTAGTAGTAGATAGTATTTTTTTACATTTTTAAGCTTATGAAGCTTAAATATTTCAATGTCTCTATAGCTCACAGAGCCAATAGTGATAATGTTTTTTTTAGGGTTCCGTAGCCAAATGGCAAAAAACGGAACCCTTATAGATTCGTCATGTCCGTCTGTCTGTCCGATTATGTCACAGCCACTTTTTTACCTACCCATAATTCATTAAAACAAATAATATCCATAGAATCATTCTCATGTTTTGTTTCATATAGAAAATAAGAAAAAACATTTTATAGCATAAACTTTGATAACCTTTTATACTCATTTCGCCAAGTCACGTTTATATTTTTAAGAACTTCTCGTTTCTACGTTACGTAAAATATTAATGTACACTACAGTTTATATAAAAGGTACAACGGTTGTTCAAAACAATGCTGGCACGGAAACATTGCCAAAAACGCAATTAACGACAGATATGCATTCAAATAAGGTACAACACTTTTCGTACATAAAAGAAGAATCCATAAAATGAAGGATGGGTAACGCTAAAACGGCCCGGGTCCAGTCTGTCAGCGATAAAAGCTTATATTGTTACAACAAAAATTATTTGAAATTATTATTGAAGCGATGCAACGAGGATATGCCGCCAGAATATTTGGTATAATGCCTCAAGGGCCTATTTTAGGTTTAAGCTGGCTATAGTTATACCTCTGTATATATCCATTATGTATATTGTATTGGTGTTGATAAATATTTTGGGAAATTCTTACACAAATTGACGAAGTCCCATGCACGTACTCATGTACGTATTACGTACGTTTTATCATTTATTTATTTATTGAGGAGATAACACAGAAAACATACATGGCATGAACAAAAATAAATGTCCTTAAATACAGATGCTTCCATATACGTATCTCACGAAGAACATAATATACCTAATACCACTTAATACTTAAGACTAACATGCGGTCAATTTAAATGTATTTTGCAGGTTGAAGAGCCCTCAGAAGGGTTCAACCTCGACGGCATCCTGTGCGAGCTGGGCAGCTTCGGCAAGTACCAGCTGCTGCTGCTATTGCTGCTCTCCTTTCGCGACTCTTTCCTGGCCATGTGTAACTTCAACTACGTCTTCGCGGCCGCTGAGGTGCCTTACAGGTATGTCATAACTTTTAAATAGAAAGAAGCAACAATAGTAGCTCTTTTATTTATATATATAAATCTTCTTCTTCCTGTCCTTATCACACCACGGTCAGCACAAGATATTTTTCTCTTCCATTCTCCTCTATCTTTCGTCACCTCAGCACTTACTCCTTTCTATTTCCTACCCCTTTTACACAACCCATCGTTTTTTGGGTCTATCATCAGCTCTCCGCCCATTAAAATTCATCCCTAACATTCTTTTGCCTATATGGCATTCATCCCTCCTCAATACATGCCCATATGGTATGGGCATGTAACTACTCCTTATCTTCTCCGCTACCAGTGCTACTTTCAAACTTCCCCTTATACTTATAAGGGGAAGTTTCCCCTTATACTCATTCTTAATCCGATCTTTTCTCGTTACTCCACACATCCATCTCAACATTATCATTTCCGCGGCGTGCACTCTTCTTACATCCGTCACTTTCGTCGCCCAGCATTCTGATTCATACATTACAACAGGTCTCATGATCATCCTGCAGATTGTCCTCTTAAATTTAAGAGACATTCGTGGATCACAAGAGACCTGTCGCCATTTCAATCATCCAGCATTTATTCTAGTTTTCACGTCACGGTCGATATTTATTTATATTACACTCCTCTATTTATAGACGTAACAGAGAACGGTTGAATTGGTAGATATTTTTGACGCGTAGAATACCATTATTGCGGCCTGTACGTATAGTACGTGCTAAGTTGAGGAGTGTTAGGGCCTGCAACGCGCATGTAGCAACTCTGGAGTTGCAGGCGTCCATAGGCTACGGAGACTACTTACCATCAGGCGGGCCGTACAGGCCACTGACGTAGTATAAAAAAAAAAGTTTCGAAAAGGCTCCCAAATACGCGTCATCATCTTCCGAAAGTACTACTGTGTTAACCTTAGGCTCTCAGCACATGGAGCGTAAGCGTAAGCTTATGCGTAGCTTATCGTAATACGCGAGTAGAACAACAAGCAACTTCAAGCAAATCCGCACACGAAGCGTCGTCGTAGCGTAGCGTATGAGATTTCAGTCGTCATTACGACAGGCGTCGCGTAATACAGGCGTAAAAAAATCTTATTTACCTAACCTCAACCTAAGATCGTCGATACATCCGCCGTAGACATCTGACGCCAGTGACGCCATGATTTCAACTAATGAGATTTCACTTATAAAACGATTACGCTTACGCAACCTTTGGTGCTCAGGCCGCGTAGCCAACGTTACAATCGTTAACGCTCCGTAGCGTAGCGTAGTCATCTCTCTCTATCACTCTTCCATATTAGTGCGACTGTGACAGTTGCGTTTCGTTCGCCACGGAGCGTGAACGATATGTACGTTGGTTACGCGGGTAGAACTCTACGCGTCTCATACTCGTAACGTTTTTACGATACGCTTACGTTTACGCTCCATATGCTGAGGGCCTTAGAAGAAAACTGGGCCCTTATGAACACGCGCGGTCAAAATGTTTCTTCAGCTATTATTGAATTATGTGTGTGTGAAAGTATCAACGGATATGGAGTCGCGTGACACCATACATTGTAGCTTGTTTTGCTTCTCATGCCAACTTCCGAGTTCGTTTCTCTGTTACTATATGCACAGTTCATTGTATATGGCTGTTGGATAACACAATGATTCAGTCACGTAATCAATTTATACGTTTTTGGGAACATTTTTTGGTACAAGCTTTTATCGGTGACTGCTTTTCTTTCCACAGGCAACTAATACAATAATAACAACACGAATACAATGAATGCAAAATACATGTTTGTTTTTTAACATGACGAAGTATAATTTTTTACAGCACATATGGTGTGACTTTACCGCACTAGTGCGAAAATTAGCATATTACGTTACTGTGTCGAACATTTAAAGGGCCATATGTACTGTAAAACGTTGTACGATACATGTGCGAATAGGTAATTCGCAACTCGTGTCGATTTAAAACACTCCCTTCGGTCATGTTTTAATTTATCGCCACTCGTTTCGAATTTTCTATTTTTCGCACTTGTATCGTAATGTACTATTATAGCATCTCTTGAGGATTACTTTAAATTAACCATTCAGGAAACTATTGTTATTTATGGAATATCAGAATGGAAATTGTATGACATATTCGTTTAAAACCAAATTTCAATCGCTTACCGTAAACAATGTAAAATATCGTACTTTGAAAGTAAAATGGGCTTATGCAGAAACGTATCACTTTCTGCATACATTTTAGAACAACAATGACCTTCTTTTAGAGCATGAGATATGAAAAATCTTTTTCATGATAATAATAATAATATAATAAAGTGAAGTCGATCTCACTAGCAATAATTTAATAGACGAATAAGAGCGAAGTAGAAAAAAGTTTTAATGCACCCATATTTTTACACCTGACTTAACAATACTTCCATTTAGGTATTTACCTAATTGATATTTATAAATTAAAGCATCGCCGTCAAATAAATATAAAATTAAAGCGAGTGCATCGCATTGTTTTGTTGTATACGTCGTAGTTTAATTGCTTATTATGTAACTGTGGACACGTGTATAAATTGGCACGTGGTGGGGTCAAGGGTATTTTCATCTACATTCAAAATTAAGAAAGCGCGGAAAATGAAAATAGCGCAATAAGATTTATGTCATTTGTCATTTTAAAGCGGCGTTTTATGCTATGTCTAGGTTTCATGATTTGGCGGATTTTACGATCGGCCGCCGACAACATGCCGACAAATGTACATTAAATTTGTGGAAGTGGTATTCGGGAAATTAGACATTCGAGGAAAATGGGCATTCGAGGAATTAGACATTCGTGACAAATAGACATTCGGTGAATTGGACTTTCGAGGAAAATGAACATTTAGGGAATTGGACATTCGAGCAAAATTGACATTCAGGGAATTAGACATTCTAGGCCAGAATTACCTAATCATTTATTTCTTTCTGGTTGAGAAAGCTGTAAAAGAAAATACATCCATTTGAATCACAGTACATGCCACAATAATTATAAAAACCTTAATTATTGTCTACAGGTATTAACAAAACAAGTGATAATTTACTTTATATGAATTATATTTAATTTATATGAATTCTTTTGATAAATTCTATTTGAAAATAGTCAGATGAATATTATTTACACATGGTTATATTTAATTAGTCTTTTAATAGTAGTTTGTAATATGAAATATTACCCCAATTTAAATTAACAAAACAAAATTACATAGTAAGTAATATTTAAGGTTAGACCACCGAGATTAGGTCATTAGTTCATATTGTAGCCTAATGACCTTACCACATCTAGGTAATTCATCGGATTAAAGTACCTAAGTACTTATAAGTTATATTCTTAATATCCGATTTATACACTCGGTCCGATTTGAAGAATGCGATACGATAACGATAAGTTCTTATTTAGATATCGTTTATATGTCGTATAATTGACAGAAGCAGATCGATTCGGGCAACCAATGTCACTTCGACATTGGAAATATCGTAGATAGATCTTATTGGGATCACAGCGGAATCGAAATAAACGTCAATTTTGACATGTCGTTTAGTTATCAATCTTTTTAGATCTTAAACGAAACGAAAATCATTCTTCAAATCGGGCCGACTATGTTTTTAGGGTTCCGTACCCAAAGGGTAAAACGGGACCCTATTACTAATACTCCGCTGTCCGTCCGTCTGTCCGTCTGTCCGTCTGTCCGTCTGTCTGTCCGTCCGTCCGTCCGTCCGTCTGTCACCAGGCTGTATGTCATGAACCGTGATAGTAAGACGGAAAAACACGTTGTATTTAATTCTTATTCATTTAAACTTTTTTCATAAACATAAATGTCGTGAAATAGTATTTCATCAGAAATGTATGTCTTTTCTTTTGAAAAGAATTCTAGGATTAGTACCTTGCACAATAATCGTTTAAATTGATTTGTGATCACTGATCACACATTAGATAAATCAAATTACAATTTCATAAACATCTATTTACATATCAACTTTAAATTTTCAGATGTGCAGTACCCGAATGCGACTCCATAGACCCAAGCTTCAACGCGTCCTGGGCGGAATTCGCCTTGCGAAATACGACCAATACGTGCTACCGAGCGGCACCGTACGCTTTCAACTCATCCAGCCAGCGATGGAACGCGTCCAACTCGTGTAGTCCGGACTACTTCAGTTCTAGAGATACAATGGCGTGTGAGCGCGTTGTGTATGAAAACTATAATAGTGTTGCGGCTGAGGTGAGTTGAAATTAAAAATCTTTAGAAGTTTTTGTACGATACCGTACATTTAGATATGTAATGTAATGTTAGCGTTTCCTTTATAAAGACCTGTGTCCAACATTTGATTTAATTACGACTGTATTTCCATTTCCAAATGATCTAGTTAATATTATGAACAAGGCGAAGGTTACCGTTAAACTGACAACTAGAACATTTTGTCACTCTACCTACATATATCTAAATGTAAGGTATCGTACAGTTTTGAGATGTTAAAAATATAAACCTAAGATCACTCACTAAAGTAGTTCATAGTTCATTATTCAAAATTCAAAAATTTATTCTGCAAGTAGGCCTCAAGGGCTCTTTTACAAGTCAGTAAAACATTAAAGTAACATCATATAGTGACATGAAAAATACATAACAACATTTATAAATACAACAGCCAATACCTGGGTAAACATTACATTATATTGCAAGAGTAGCCAACCCTCCACCCCCCCTTGTCACGCAAAATAGGCGCCAGTCGTCGAGTTGCGGAAAATCGCCCGAACTACAATACAATACAATACATTACATTATAATAATCTTAAAATAAATAATTACTACAATACAATACAGATGTATAGTCTCTATGGATAAAAATTCGTCATTAGCTCAGCCCGCGTAGCCGACGTGCCTATCGTTCACGCTCCGTGGCGAACGAAACACAACTGTCACCGTCGCACTAATACGGAAGAGTGATAGAGAGAGATGACTATGCTACGCTGCGGAGCGTGAACGATTGTAACGTTGGCTACGCAGCCAGGTAGGTTAGTGACGCGACTGACGCGCATCCAACACAATGCGCGCGCGCCGCAATGGTTATTGTCAGGGCCGGTCAACTTTAAAGCGAGACGACGCGGCTATTCAAAAAACGTATTTTGCAGTGTAGACGGCCCAGTTTAATTCTGACCCACAACCAAAGATCGTTAAGGAACTACATCTATAGGTATCGTTAACAGTCACCATTGCGTAGTTGATATTGTCACGAATATATTAAGATGTCATTTAATGACAGATAAAATTTCAAAAGTGAATTGCTTTTCCCAAAAAGCTTTTTCTAAGTTCGAAATGCATGTAATTGCGTCGAAATATCGGGAGCTCGAAAGAAATACATAAGCAAACACGGTCCATATCCCGGTGGATTTAAGTCTAGTAAAACTAACCGTGAATCATTCAAAACTGTTTTTCAAAGTTTTTAGTTTTATTATCATAAGTACATTAATAAATAAGTGAATTTGGTTAAGTGCATCTTAATCAAATTCACCTACCTTCTCGAATTCTGAAGAAAAAAACGGTTGTTCAATGATTTATAACCATAGTTCAGTAATTTAACATCGAAATCATTCTACAGCATTATCGTAGAACGCCTCGTGGATGATTTCAGAAGTAATTTTCAATTCATGGTCAACATGCCATAGTTCAATGACCGTGGGGCCGATTGTGGTCTAACAATTTGATAACGTTTTCACCTCGATTTGATACGACCTCGAGTCGCATTATTAGGCATCTCACTGTGAGCGTTAGTAGATTACGCTGATTTATGCTCGAAAAATGCAATCACAAGTCTCAATTACGAATTTTACCCGTATTTATTAAGGCGCGAGAATATGACAATCGGCGACTGTATTACTCTAATTTACCTAATAATCTTTAATTAATTATCTCAACTTGACTTTTAACATTGATCAATTTAAATTATTCTCATTTTTAATTTTACTTTTTGTAATTAGTACCTAAGCCATATATTGTAACACCTCTACAGAGAGGTAGCATGCACGACACAAACCTAAGCTATTCCATCTGCAATAATACCTATGTAAAATTAAATTTTTAACAAGCAAAAACGTCTGCGAACGATGCTATTAAGCTTAGAATAAATTTAAAAGTTGAAAAATTACTGTCTATGTCTGTGCGTAGTAATTTATCCACTTTTAAATTTATTCTAAGCTTTATACCTATGTACATGTACACAATAAATAAATATGAAATGAAATATGAATATATAGACAAAGCTCTCAGTACATTTTGACTTCGTAAGACGGTCCATACGATTGACACTTTTCTGTCACATATCACTTAAATTATTCCCTCTCCATGACTATAGCGTGCTCGTGAACTATTATGACTACGTATAGAACCGGCACAGAGAACCAGTAATTTGCGCCATGAGTTGTTGTCAAACCATAGAAGCGGAGCGTGAATCTTGCGACCTAAACGCGTAAACGCCATGAATTTTACGGTGGCGACATTTTGGTCCTGGTTGCGACTGCGTCGATTTCATGATTTGGTACCTATGGCTTCTTCATGTTATTAATAACTCAATGCTCGCAGCTTTGAATACTCGAATTTCCGCTATTAAAAAAGTTGTGATTAGCCAATAAAAGTTTTGATTGGCTAAAATAAAATTATATATGCACATTTTTGCACGTCACTACAATATTTGACATTATCAACATGCGTGCAGTACAGAGACGCTCGCGGCACAATTCCCATGAGATCATTTTTAGGGTTCCGTACCTAAAGGGAAAAACGGGATCCTATTACTAAGACTCCGCTGTCCGTCCGTCTGTCCGTCTGTCAGCAGGCATGTCATGAACCGTGATAGATAGACAGTTGAAATTTTCACAAATTATGTATTTTTGTTGCCGCTATAACAATAAATACTAAAAAAACACAATCAAATAAATATTTAAGGGGGCTCCCATATAACAGACATGATTTGTTTGCCGTTTTTAAATAATGGTATGGAACCTTTCGTGCGCGAGTCCGACTCGCACTTGGCCGGCTTTTTATAGTTATTCTAGTTTGTTGATAAAATTAAAAAAGTGTTATAACAGAATCGGCCTCCTTTTAATTAACTAGATTAATTAAAGACATGACAAAAGCCTTATAATATACTGTGTGTCAGAGTTTTGTTATTGTGTCGTGCGATGTGAGAAAATGTCCGTATTTACTTTCCTTTGTACTACTTGAATTTAAGCGTGTGGCGTAGCTAACTTGATTAGCTGAAAGAATTTAATTTATGTTATTCCATTGGCATTACCTATTATGAATAGAGGATTCTTGACAATTTAAGCTATGGAATGTTTTTTCAAGTGTTTGTAATGCTGAAATATGGTCATTTTAAAAGAAATCTAACATACCAATGTGAATGACACAATGACCATACGTGACCAAAGCATTATTGTTGTCAAGAGGACATTCCTCCCTCTTGACAGCCGAAAAGATGGGTCTATCGTTCGCCATATAAGTCACTATACATCACGTTTAAGAAAACGTTAAAAGAACAATACTCCTAGTGTAAAATTCGATGGCATAACGTGTCGTACGCGTTTGCGTTAAGTCTCATTTTGTATGGGATTTCGAGTTTCCAAAACGTTCCGCTTGGCGCGCTGTTTCTAAATCCCATACTAAATGAGCTTATCGCTTGACCGGCTGTTGTTACCTGGTTCTATTTACCTTTAAAATTCATTTGTAGTTTTACATGTATGTAAAATGTATAATTGTTGGTGCAATAAAGAATATTTACTTACTTAAATGAGACCGCGTACATCACGTCACTAAATCCAATAAATTTACACTAGGGGCTCTGATGATAATAGATTTACCGCGTATCTTAAGTAGTTTTAAATAAATTGTACCTTTAAAACAATTGGGTCATCATCATCATGAATATTTAAGAGAAAGACTCTTGTCGATGGAGCAATTTCCATGTCTGGTGGTCCTCTGCGTTCCTCGACAGCCTGATACGACACGACGTTGAGTTTTTCCTTTATTTGATTCATGTACGTTCGCCTTGGTCTTCCTTTCTTCCTTTTTGGGTCATATCAATGTTTTATTTTACTTGTTTGTTTTTTCCTTGGTTGTAGTGCCGTCTTAGTGAAGTTAATCTTGTTCTTTGCAAGTCTTAATCTTTGTCACCGGAAAATTCTCGCTTTATATTTCGTATCCTCTAGACTATGACGTTGGCGGTATTATCGGTACGAGTATATTGATGACCTAGTGGCTGAACCTAACATCATGGGAGAAATTAAAGCCCACAGACTCCGTTGGTTAGGCCACGTTGAGAGAATGGACGAAGATCGGAACGTAAAAAGAGCGTACCTGGGTCGCCTAGCAGGAGGACGTCCTATCGGACGCCCTAGGTATCGCTGGAGCGACATGGTGGAGGCGGATCTGCGCGAGCTTCGAGTCGACAATTGGCGAGAGGTCGCACAGGACCGAGAAAAGTGGCGCTGTCTTGTGTCGGAGGCCAAGTCTCATTTTGGGTCGCTGAGCCAACGGAGTAAGTAAGTAAGTAAGTATATTGATGGGGTCATAATTATAACCAGTGGGTTATTATTATTTTAGAGAAGCCATACAAAACAAACAAATTGTCACAATCGCAACCTGTACCACGTGATCAAAACGTCGTAAGCGCCGTTAAAGTTCTTTTTTTTATACCACGACGACGGTGGCAAGCAAGCATACGGCCCGCCTGATGGTAAGCAGTCACCGTAGCCTATGGACGCCTGCAACTCCAGAGGTGTTACATGCGCGTTGCCGACCCTTTAAAAATCTGTACACTCCTTTTTTGAAGAACCTCATACTGTAGACCCTCGGGAAAACCTCGGCAGGTAGCTCATTCCACAACCAGAGCGTGCGCGGGAGGAAGTTCCTCTTAAACCGCACAGTGCGTGACCATTTAGGTTCTAGGGTGTCTGGATGAACACCCTGCCGACGGCGGGCGGTGCGGTGATAGAAAGTAGTTCATGGCGCTTACGCATGAAGGTCGTGATGTTCACGCTTCGTCTTCTATGGTCTGGTCTCAAAACAACAGCAACTCATGTCGCTAAATACTGGTTCTCTGTGCCGGTTCTTTACGTAATGATAAATAGTTCAATGCCCACATAACACAATGATTGATTGAATTTGTCATGGCTCTTAAGTCCTCCCACCACACTTAAAAGCAAATACCTCAGTATAGTTTAGAATAGAAGAATAGAATAGAATAGAAGAAATTTATTCAGAAAACGCTTAAGTTTAGGTACCTAATACATGAGACGACAGAATCAATTTATTATTAAGCGTCACTGAAAAGGTCTCCCCTCAGCTTAATGTCAAGATACCACCTAAGGGTCTCGACGCTGGTCTTCCGTGGAAACCTTTCCGAGAGAGCGCAGCTACACGCTAAAGTACAAAATTTTATATATTTAAGTACAGAAGTTTTTTATTTATTTATTTTATTTTATTTTATTTATTATTTAAATTATCGATACCTAAACAGTCGTCATACAAGGCGAAATTGAGGCGTTTAGTATTTAAAAGGTCTCAAACTTTTATATAACACTAAAATATGTGAAAAAGAAAAAGTAAAGATCTTGAAGGACATCAGTATCAGTAAATATATAGTAATTCGTTTTTCATTACAGGTTGGCCCAAAAAATACGTTGTCAATTTTTTTACTGCGGCACATTGTTGATAGTTAGAAAAAAAGAGTACGTTACATGTTTGTAGTTTTAATTTTTAATGACATTTTGTAAAAGATATTCCTATAAATTATCTGTCAACATATTTTATGGACCTGTACTTAAAACAGAATTGGTCTCCTGCAAAGGAACATTGATTGACAAGAGATTGTTTTTCAGTTCGACTTGGGCTGCGAGCCGTGGAAGCGCACGATGATTGGCACCGTCCACAACATCGGGCTGATCATCTCCTACATACTTTATGGATTTGTCTCTGACCGGTAAGTATCATGAGGATATGATGGAAAAATTCACCGCAGATTGGATAGCTCAGTTTGTTGACAGACTAGTATCCCGCAGTCAAAGATTTGAGTCTCGCTCGTGGCAGCGGAATTTTCTATTTTTGTTTTATTAATAACATATACATCTTTTTATTTTATACAGTTTCCGGGTATTTTCTATGTAGTTATTTAAGACAGGTAAGGTAGAAGTACTAGTGCTCGACGCTGCACTAGTACTCGACATGGGCACTTTATGTCAAAGTGACAAGGATTAAGTTCGAATACAGAAAAATCTTCGTTGTTCAAATTTAACCTATATTTCCATGAAATAAAGTGTCCATGTCGGTGACTAGTGCAGCGTCGAGCAGTAGTACTTCTACCTTAAATAGAACGTTTTATTCAAAATCACACGAAATGGCAGAGTTAATAGACTAAGGTTTTATACCGGGTGTTTCCTGTAACAGGAGCAATAAATTAAACTGTAGGCTGTACTCCTCAAACTCACCAACATTTGTTCAGCAACTTTTAAAAATAACTTGTGTTTTGATTTTTATTACACTTTAAAGTTTATTCTAAGACGCAATGTATTGCGAATTTTGTTATGTTTAAAGCGTGACAAGCAACGTCAAACACACTGATGTCAGCGTACATTGAAAATAATATTAAATTTGTATGAAAAAGATAAAATCTAAAGATTTCGCAATTTTTAATAGTTGTTAATCAAAAGTTATGTCGTTTGAGAAGTATAATATATGGTTTAATTATTTGCTCGTGTTACAGGAAACACCCGGTATAATATATGTATGTCGTAGTCTAAAAACCCACAAGACGAGCCTTATTGAGCTTAATGTGGGACTTAGTCAATTTGTGTAATGATGAAAATATGACGTTTATACTGGCACTACCACTTTTGTCTCTGCCAAGTCTGTAGTTAGTTTCGACGGACTTTAATCATCTTTCTGTTTTGCCTTGCGTAAACCATGTTCCTACTTGTGCAGGTACGGCCGCAAAGTCATCATCGTCGGCACGCCTATTCTCGTGGGCATCGTGGGGTTGGTTAAATCTTTCTCCGTTAACTACTGGATGCTGCTAGCTCTTGAGTTCATCGAGACCGCGTTTGGATACGGAAATGCCTCTATGGTCCTTTGTAAGTACTTAGGTATATTTTATCTAACATGTCTGCATTTAACTTTTAGCGTATCATGTACCTACTTGATCATATTTAAGACCAAAATGTACAAATGAACATGATTTCAATGGAATAACTGATATGATAAGATAATATGATATGAGGATGTAATATGAAGAGGTGTGGTAAATTTATTTAATTACGACCATGTGAATTCCCAAAGATACATCGAAAATGTGAAATGATTACGACTGAGTGTCAAAGATATCAACATATAAACAAATCAACAAACAAAGAGGGGTCTAAAGGGGCTAAATGAGGCCAGAGTAATTGTGATTTTTTTTTTGGGGAAGATCTTTCTGTTGACTTTATTCTATAATATAAAAAAAATTTGAAAGCAATTCGATGATTCATAATTTGTGTTTTGATCAAGACAATTCTTGTTTTTTTTTTTCAGGATTATAAATGGTTTAAATTAACATTTTTGTTTAACATTTCAGCATTAGAAGCCGTCAGCCAAAATGGTCGTGTTGCCTTTTCTTGCATCTGGGATATCTTCACCAACATCGGCACAGCTTTCTTCGGTCTCATCGCCTGGAAGGTTCCTTACTGGAGGCATCTCCTCCGTGCCATTTACGCACCCCTCCTTGTTGTGGTCTTCTACATCTTCTTGATAGACGAGGGTGTACGCTGGCTACTAGCTCATAATAAGAATGATGAGGCTGTGAGGGTGTTGAACAAAGTAGCAAAGATAAATAATGTAGAGCTCTCTAATAAGGCGAAGCAGATGATGAAGTCGATTGAACAGACTAAGAGTGAAGAGGTGAGGACGACAAAACTCTTAAGTAAACGTAATAAAGGCTTAGTAGCTCTATGAGCTTATATTCTTACTAACTCAGTAGAAAGAAATATTAGGTACAAATTATGGATTGTCCAGTGGCGGATTAACCGAACAGCAGAAAAAGCATATGCTAAGGGCCCCGCGCCTTAGGGGGGCCCCGCGCTCCGACGCTGACCATGTGATTTCGGCACGCGGAACCGGCCAAGTTCAAGTAGAACTCGCACTCCGTGGATTATGTACTATCATATTTTATTTAAAATGTATTTTTTTCGTTAGTCAGTAACAATATTGATCAATTCTTATTATTATTTGTTATTAATGTTATTATCCTGTTTATTTTTCTTTATGACGATACCAAATTCAAATAATTTTTAGGCTTACGCAAAGACCAAGAGCAGAGTTTAGCATAAAACCGAAGGTGCACAGTGTCTCAAAACTTTTGTGCATGGCTAAGCTGCAGGAAACACTATGAGGAAACAGCATAGCTCGGAAACGAACAAAAGAAGATACTGTGTTAAAAAGCATATTAGTGAAAAACATGGAAGGATGATTTATTTATTATTTCAGATAACAAATTGCACCTTACAGCTAATGCCTAATGATGATCAGCTTTGAGCCCGTAGTAGGCCAAAGGACGAGCGCCTCTACGGCTGGCCGGGCGCCTAAAATATGCCGAGTTGCTGCAAAGCCGTTATAAAAAGTAAACAGCGAGGCCCCTATGCAGGGCTTTGCATTCGCGTAGGCCGGATGTAAAGTCCTACATATGGCCCGATACCCAAAACATCCCAGCAAGTCGCACTTTTGAGCAAGAACTAAGGCCGAGCAGCAGGCGAGCCGAGATCACATTGGGTCAATTCCAAACTCTGTTCTCCTACAATTCAGCCTTTGCATGGTGGCGCGGCGCGATAGAACGCTCCGGGCCTCCGCCCTTATACGGAGTTCGGCTTACGGCCTCGTTCACACTATGGCATTGGTTTCATTCTAGGCTCTGCTTTACTGCAGCTTGGTCTTCAGCTTCGCACGGGAACGCTACGAAATCGGGTGGTCCGGGGGAAAAGCTCGTGGGGCTCAGCCTTCGGCCTTGTTTTTTGGCTTACTTAGCCATTAGTTCCAACTCACGTTTCACCTATTTTTACAAGCTTTTATTTACCTTAATAATATTGATGTTGTTAAACAGTATCCCTACATGCTTTTATTTAATATGCAATACTCGTAAGTTGTTTTCAAAATCTGCAAACTATTTTTGTGACCATTTGTCAAAATTTGTTGTTAAAAATTGGCATTCTAGGGAAAATACGGTGACAATACACGGTTATCGACCTGATCTGATGATGAAAACCGAAGGTAAGGAGGAAACCTTTATAGAAGAAAGAAACTGTGATAAAATAACACAACTTCATTAAGATTAGGCTCTTTTAAAATGGCAAAATAAAAAAATCGGAATTCTTTAAAATAAATAAATAAGGAAAATACTCCGGATTTTAAATGACGTCATATACCTATAGTTCGTGTCATCCACAAAGATGCGCTTCTTCGTAATCGCATATAGGACAAATCTGCAACTTTTTGGCAATGTAGTAATGTCTACTAATTAATGTCTATAGACAGAACTACTATACTAGTAAAAGGTTGCACAGCACACTTGTAGGTACTATAGGCGATTGGTAGGAGTGGGGCGCGTCTTCGTAGATGACACGAACTACAGAAACAAAAAATGGGTCAAACTAAAAAAAAAATTAAAGAAAAAACATTTTGTATGGGAGGTACCCTATTTTTTATAGTTTTTATTATACTGTTCTGTCGCAATGCTTGATTTATGTATCCATGCCAAATTACAGCTATCTAGCACTAACGATCACGGAGCAAACCCTCGGACAGACGGACATGTTGAAACTATAAGTTTCTAGGTGACTACGAAACCCTAAAAAATACAATGCATAACATGTTAAAATCTAATCGAGAACGAGTAGAAAAAAATTAAGACATGGTAAAAATGTTGTGATGTTACTGAATCCTCGGGGTGCGAGTCTGACTCGCACTTAATCTTTTTTTTTTCAAACCAGGGGGCCCCGCGATCTATTGTGCTAAGGGCCCCGCGCCTTCTTAATCCGCCCCTGGGATTGTCCAAATTCGCCACACCCTTAGATTTTAACGCAGCATAACGTACGACATAACATATAATCAGTTTGGCACTCTACTGACACATCAGGCATAGGTACTACATTTTTCTGTAGACGACCGATTAATTGAAAAATTCAAATACAGATTTGTCGAAATACTTGTACCCTTTACATCTCAAATATGAAAGAACACATATTTTTATTTAAAGAAATTGCAAAGACCCATTTAGAAATTACACCACAAAGTCAACAAACTTTCATGCTCATATGAGAACCCTAGTCCTAAATTTCGCAGTGCATTAGTATATACTGTAATGCTGTGTAATTTTGTTGTTAAAAAAAAATGTTTTACAGTACATATGGTGCTACTTTACCGCACTAGTGCGAAAATTAGCATATTACGTTACTGTGTCGAACATTTAAAGGGCCATATGTACTGTAAAACGTTGTACGATAAATGTGCGAATAGGTAATTCGCAACTCGTGTCGATTTAAAAGTTTTAAAACACTCCCTTCGGTCGTGTTGTAATTTATTGCCACTCGTTACAAATTTCCTATTTTTCGTACTTGTATCGTAAATAACTATTGTCATCAGATCAACTTCTTCTCAATGCTTTTATAGGTAGTACATTTATCCTTGACTATAACATTAATATATTTTATTGTTTATTTCAGAACAACAACACGCCCTCCTGCTCAACTAAACACCTCCTCTCCGTTCTCCGCTCCCGCACCATCCTCCTCCGCCTAACGCTTATCTCCGCCTGCTTCATCTGCCTCTCCTTCGTGTACACCAGCGCCATCATCTACTCAACGGGCATCTTTGGAAACAAGTACTTGAACTACTCTGCGCTGCAGTTAGTGGCGGTGCCCACGCGCATTATTACAGCGCTGACGTTGAACCGCTTTGGAAGAAAAGCGCCAATTTGTGTGGCGTACTGTCTCGCGGGTGTCTGTTTTATTTCCTCCGCGTTTGTGCCGAGCTGTGAGTTAATTTTTATATATAAATATCATCAGTTAAGTATTATCTGTAAGGGCGCTTCGGTTGAAATTATGCCTAGCCTAGCGCGCGCCGCCTCTATAAGGAGTTAGCAAAGCCCCTTGTAGAGGCTTAGGGTGACCTGTCCGGTATTTATATCCCGAGGGTCAATACAGGCAGCCTTCTAGACACCCCACTGGCATGACTTGGGTCAATTATTTTGTTTATAATTAATTTATTTGGGAGTTTCATTATGTTTCTACCAAATTAAAAGGTACACTTGACAGACAACATTCAAAACATTATTACAATATTATATAAGTGGTAGGTTTTATACAAGAATGCCATCCAAAATAAGCATGCACAGCAAAATAAAATAACAACCAGCACGAATTATCCTAAAATTATAACATTATTGATATTTGTGATCTAATTCAATCTATTTCTCTCTGCAGCACTCAGCTGGTTGTCCGTAGTCCTCTACCTGATCGGCAAGATGTGCAACAGCTACGGCATGTTCTCTCTCTACGTTGTCAGCATAGAGATCTTCCCTACCACCGTGAGGAACTCGCTAGCCAACGTGGCGAATACTGTGGGACGCATCGGGGCCATATTGGCCCCACAAGTTCCTCTGCTGGTAAGATACTTTAGTGTTTTTATTTTCATAATTGTCATCAAACCTCCCTTGAGGTTTTTTAAGCAGATCACGCGCTGCCATCATCCATCTATTTTCTGGATTTTAACCAGTTAATCCAGTATGGTTTGTCTGAAACTGATACTAATACATTGCAAAAAGTAATTGCATAAAAATCATCTAGTCGATATGTATTAGCTCGATTAACGACTTAACTCAGACGTTTCTTAAGTTCTGGGGAGCTATAACCACAAAAAAATTGACTCTGGCTGATATAGGGTTATGGTCAACAATAAATAAATAAAAAATTACAAGTTCTTATTAAACTGCAATGTATACATATATAAATTGTACTTATGTAACTATGTTTGTACGGGTCAAATTTTACAAGTTAAATTTGACTAATTTTCCAGTTTCAAGGAAGCTAAAAATTTACACAAATATTTAAGTTGGGTGATAATGCAACACTATAGTACCATCGAGCTGATCTGATGATGGAGACAGGAGGTAGCTATTGGAACTCTGTGATGAAACTGATGAATCAACGCAACTAATTTTGTTTGGAGTTGCTAAAATTGTTTCGATGATTATGCCATAAGGCATTCTCTGCCATTATTTATCACGTTTCACAAGGTATCATCTCCTTTATATCCTTAATGAATAAATATTATTATGCCTTGCAGGAGCAATACATGCACAGCCTGCCCAGCGTAGTGATCGGGCTGGTAGCCTTCATACCTGGTCTGTTAGCTCTCCTGCTACCAGAAACCAGCCGGTCGCCGCTGCCCGACGACATTCAGCAGGCCGAGAAACTCGACCAGACTGAAGAGGACGTTAAAGTTTAAGTGTGGTGACAGTGCGCAAAGGACACCGTAGAGAGCTGAGACATTTAAGCTTGATTCTATAACCGAATTCTCAATTTGTGTTACATTTCTGGGTCAACCTAAAAGAGGTCCAATAGGGTGCACAGCGGATCAACCGCATACTTGTAGTCTTTATAAGGATTTTCTATTTTATCATGACTTTGTCTCGTATCAAAGACGGAGCCTGAAATTTGAGAAGATTATCAAAGTTCTGAACGTCCAACTACAAGTATATGGCCCCAGTCCGTTGTGTGCGCTAACATATTCTTCCTAGTCATTCTCTTTTGTTTCAAGATGTCCATGTCACCTGATAAAGATAGAGACTACATTTAGAGATCCTCTCAAGTCCAATTGGGTGATTTAGAGACAGATAGATTCACAGATTCCAGAAGGTTTTCAGACAAAGACGCCAATCAGCGTCTCCAGGAATGTAACAAATTCGAATTTTCCAGCTCCTGAAATGGAGATTTAAGAGGATCGGCCAAATAAAGTGACAGTGCTATGGACACATTTGAAGTGGGATTCTCAGTGCCTGTAATTTATAAATAAGTAAGTCGTTTAGTCGATTCACACACTGGCATCGCGATATGACGCGGCAAGTGGATTTTAAGAGTTAGATGTCCGCAGTGTGATGTTTACATATTTAATCATCATAATGTTAAATCAGAGTGAATTTAGATAGGAATATTATACGGTAATTAGATGAAGAGATTCAAGTTAGGCTGGAACAGAGCCTTAGCAAATTAGATTGTAAGTGATATTGACTGTGCCAAAATAAAGATATTATTGTACGATATGTTGCTCAAATGGAGATATTAACTAAAGAGTGTAGGGTCTAAGCCAGCTTTAGGTATTGAATGTGCCCTGAGATTTGTGATATTAAAGTGGTTTATTTTTGTATTTTTTTTACTTTAAACGCGCTAAGTTATGCTACATATTGCATGTAGTTCTAACGGTGGGCACTCGCTAAGATTTGAGATGTATAATGTATGTGTAAAATGAAACGATACCCATAATTCAAATACAATTTGTGTATCGTTTAGAGCAGGTACTTTTTCGTTGATAATAATAATGAAGCACAATTATACGATTACGCACACTTAAGGTCCTTTCGGATGGTCAACGTTAATTGTCAATTTCCTTGACACATTGCGTTGCCACATATATGAAGTGTAGAAAAACATACACACCGAATTGATAACCTCCTCCTTTTGAAATCTTGAAGTCGGTTAAAAAAGGAGCAAAATCGCTATCAAAGAGAATTTGAAATAGAGGTGAATTGTCAAAGAAAACTTTGTAGCCACGTAAATTTACTGCCATCTTTAGACACGTGATTAAAACTTTTAGAACGCCATTTAACATTGATCCTTATTCTTTCACTGATATGTGTTAAATATCTAATATATCAAAGGCCAAATGGCGGCGTCGTTTCTAGCGGTACCACAACTTTTAGCCTATGCCCGGTAAGATGGCGCCACTTTTTGATATTGTAAAAAAAATAATCTAAACCGTTCTCCATCTCGTTTTCAACAATAATATTTAAATTGATTCTATGTACCACTATAATGCTATTATCATTTGTATATAATTATAATGTAAAATAATTTATACACAATTTTTCCGAACTTATATTGGCCGTCGTTTCACACGAGACCAATCATTTTCCTCGGATAAAATGGGTTGTTTAAACTGTGCTCTACTTGTACAATTTACTATTTTGTTACTAGTATTGCTTGCTATCAAAATTATTTAAAACCTGACAAAATAACTAAACATAAGAATCTTGAATTGAATTAAATTTTTATATCTAGTACCTATTCAAATCATCGTCATGCCAAAAGTATTGTTATATCTAGCTAAGTACGAAATCCTATGCAATATGTAAGTTGTACATATAGTTATTGTTGAATATTTAATACATTGATTAAGCAAAACCTACGTTTGATTTTTTTCTTGGTCGTAAATTATGATTATATTCCTTATATTTAAGGTAGGTAACCGTTCTAGCGTTTGATAACAATGATAACTTATTATTTTGGAGTGTGGAATTAAGAGGAGTGGCATCTCTTATGGTAGAACTGTTGCAAAAGTGTCCAGCTGTCAGCTATAAATAATAGTACCAAATCTCCAGAGTAGCGCTAGAGTAGCTAAGAACCTAGGCGTTATTGACGGAGTGAATTGCACTGTCTATGATTTGATTGTTCAAGTACTCTAAGTATTGTAGCGCCACCTATTTAAAGTTTTTTGATGACACTTTTTGGTACATGGAGATTTCGTTCCTTATCTCCACCTTCCGTACTTATTCTATTCCAATATTTGACAGCCTATTTGTTACCTCCATTGCTCGAAATTTAAATTGAAGGTTACAATGTTACGCACGTTGTAATATTACGATTACAATAAATGTTTAAAGTTATTCTGTGGAATTCCGAATACCTACAATTTAATTATTAAATAATAAGTGCGTTGTGTTATCTAACTGATTATTTAAATAATTGATTACTTGTTAATTGAGATAACTTTTCTTGTTTATTTTTTTTATATCCTTGTACAGTCAGCATCAAAAGTAACGGATCAAACAAGGTGTCAAAAGTTTCTACCATTCTGTAACAGCTTAACAAAACCATCAGATTTGTTTGATTCTGTGTGTAGAATAATTAAGACTGTAAAGGATATACTTTAGAACATTCATTTTAGAGATTTATCTTTATTTGGAAAAGTTATCCGGAATATCACATACTTTTGGCGCGTTGTTTCATCCGCTACTATTGATGCTGACTGTACCTTCATGTGTCAAGAGACGTAGAACACCCGTATGGATGTGGTATATAATTCAACTTAAAAACTTGATTTCGGTTTGTGAATAACCGATAAATATTAAATTAATTTTAGATCCAAAATAAACAATTAATGAAATCTACTCACTACAAGATAGGAAGTAAACAATAAATAAAACCTACTCACTACTAATCTACTCAAACATTTAAAAATTGCATTATGAGCTTCGAGGTGACTGTTAATCTTACAATAAAATCGCTTTTAAATATTAGAAGTAACGGTTGTAGCACATCACTATTTATAAGACGTAAAAAACCAGCAATATATGAAATGTCATTTTAGTCTACGGGATAAAAAAAAATAGACTATACTGGAAATAAAAATATCCCACTAGTTACCACCAAAATTTGGTTATCATTCAATAGTAATAAAAACAGTATAAACCTCCAAAACACGCAAAGCTGACAAAGGGCTGAAGACCGCCAGGCTGAAGCCCAGGCGGGTCTTTTTGGTTAGAATTTATAAAACTGTCACCTTAAGAAAAATATTATATAATTATTGATTTGTAATAAATACATTATTATTATAAGATTAAAGCTAATAGTCTTATAGTAGAGAGAATCAGCTGGTCTGCTTGACCTTGGGCGTCTGTCCAAGAGCCTCTGCCTCCGCCAAGGTGTCGGGCATAGTTGTGCCAAGGGTCTCAGGCTGCGTTAGCACCAGCAGGCCCGCGATCACGCCCAAGGTTCCAAACATCAAGGATGGGATGCCCTCCCAGTACACCATCTGAACAAGATTGTGTCACTTATTTATACACCGACATAGATGTTATATAAGAAAAAGTGACTAAATCCTGTATTGACCTAGTCCAGACTCATAAATCTAGAAATTCTGGTGACGATTTTGGTATACATTAGCTAAAAGCTTTTAGTGTCAAACGATACTCCAATAGAATGCTACTGTGTACACAGATTTTCAAACCTTTGTTTCTAGTTTAACAGCATTGCGCTATGACCTTATTATTTTAAGCAAGGTAAACATGGAGAAGATCGTCTATAAGGGAAGATCATCTACTCTTTCGACGCTTTTAACTTTAGTGTTCAAACACATACTCCAATTACTCCGCTTGCAGAAGGCCGATAGAGCATAAGGAGGTAAGCTCTTCCTTTCTGCGTCTGAGCGAAGTACGTCTATAAATACCAACGTCTGCCCAGTAATTATGTCTTTTCCACATCGTCCTCAAGCAGAACTCACCAGAGCCGGCGTAAGTGGTGCAGTGATCGAACCAATGCGACCAATCATAGACGAGAACGCGAGCAGCGTGTGACGGAACTGCGTAGGATACAGCTCCGATGTGAACAGATACAGCGACGTGAACACCACGGAGATACCGAACTTTCCCACCAGGAAGAGAATCAGGCCGAAGGTCGCTAGTTCTGAAAACAAATGTTAATGATGTACAATTAAGAGAGAATAGAACGTGGTCGTTCATACAAAAGGAGAAAACGTTTTACCACTTCCAGATATTTTACATTTTCCATGATTTTTAGTATGTTAATGACACAAGGAAAAACTAGGTTTATAGGTTTTCCTTTTTTTTTTCAATATTAAAAAAAAATTAAGCGGAACCTATTAAACCTAGAATTTATTAGGCTGAAGCGATCGACATCAAAATCAAAGTGATTTGTTAAGATTTAGTTAGTGGAAAACGTTTTCACCCGAAATGGAATTTCATAGAAGAATTACCGTTAATTCGTTAGATTAAAAAAGCTATTATTTTCTCTTAAATCAAAAATATTGTATGCACACACTTTATTATGATATCATCGTCATTATCATACTGGAGTGAGGCGTTAGGTTAGTACACACAACGTAAGTCGGTTAAATACTGAACTGCTTAATTGAAGATTTACAGGGTTTTTATACGAGTAATAGTCATCTACGTTCTTTGATATTTAGTTGACATTTACAAATGTATAAACAATTACATCCTTATTCATAAACGTGTACTAAAGTTACCATGCCGTTAATCATCGTTTGTCCCTTTCCATCATACCAATACGTCGGAAAGGGACAAACGATGATTAGCGGCGTCGTAACTTAAGTACACGTTTATGAATAAGGGGGTTATTATTTAAGTCCTTCAATTAGGTCTTAAACCTTTTCATACGTTGAAACTCTACGTCATGCCTACACTACAATACAATATATGATTAGCGTATGTACTTATAATGAACTTACAACTGCTCAAACACTTACAAATGATTCAGAAACACACAATTTACAAATACATTACAAACATAATAAAACGAAAGTACATTTAATTACCTAACAGAAAAAAAAACTCTAAACACAAAAAATGGATTTACTTGCTTAGAGTGAAGTGTATACACTTCACTCTTTCAAGCACATTCGAGCAGGTGCTTTGTTTTGGAAACTAAAATCAGTAGTTTTTTTTTTCATTTATGTTATAATTATTTTTTCCGCTCGACTCAGTTATGACATTGTCCATAAACGAGAGACAGTTTGTTTAATTTGATACCTAAAGTCCAACACTACTGAAAGCTGCAACATTAACGCCATCTGTGTTAAGTTTTGCGCGTGCTTATTGATAAAGCAAATCATGGACAAAACATGGTAGGACTACAGTGAGCTTTTTGTGTAAGATCATCATCATTATTTTGATATCATTGATTACTTAATTGAAAAAAAACTTTGTTTTTTACAGAAATTATCAGTTTATTCAATGGAACTTGTGAAATTACTTGATCCCATTGTTGTTATCGATAATGAAGATTATGATAATGATAATTACCTATGATAATATTATTTACATATTTTCACAGATATTATGCTACAAAAAAGTTAGGTAGTTTGGACAAAGAAATAATCTTCTAATATGTAGTTCCTTATTAACTCATTTCGCCTGGAGATTACCGATGCCACAGGCTGACTAATAAATAAACACTTAAAACTTAGAACATCTCTTACGATGTTAGAGTTTTAAAAAAACTTACCATTGTTATCAATGAAGGCGAATATAATGTTGCAAGCGGCGGCCAAGAAGAAACCACAACTGAGCGTAGCCTTCCTTCCAACGCGATTCAACACCAACGCAGCAGTGTAGTAGCCAGGAATCTCGATGGCACAGACGAGAATGTAGTTGAGGTACATATTGCCTGCGAGGCCGGTGGAGTTGATGGACAGGCCGTAGTAAACGAAGGTGGTGGTGATCCACCAGACGGGAGTAGTCAAGACCCGTCGAAGGAGGATGCGGGACTTGAAGATCGTCTTGAAGAGACCATCGGTATTGCCGGTCTGAGGAAAAATGTCTCAGATAAAGGAAAATACAGGTAGGTCAGGTAGTCAGGCTAGAATTGTAGAAAAAGCTCAAAGACATTTTCAAAATATTTAAAGACACAGCATAGGAGCATTGTCCATTTCATTGTGCTAGTAAAAAATGCGCAGTCTTATTTCTAAAATGGTTTATAAACAGCAGTTTAACATCCAAGCTAATTTTCACATTGCTACTGCTTAGGACGCTTACAGTCAAGGAATTTGATTTGTGTGCTGCTTTGTGATCTCATATTATTCTTACTATGACAAGAATAAAGTGAAGAGAATAGAAAGTGGCACAAGTCCCAACTCACTAGATTTAAATAGAAAAATCAACTTACCTCATTTACGGCCACTGGCGCGGGCGTCAACAACGCCTGCATAGACTTCTCACTAATCTCCTTCCTGTTCACCTTTGAAACCCTTTCTAGAACCTCTTTAGCTTCCACAAACTTCTCTTTAGCGAGCAGCCATCTGACGCTTTCTCTCAGCACCCAGTAATATGCGATAATTAGGAAGCAGGGGATGTGGAGGACCATGATCATGTAACGCCAGGGCTGAACCAGCCACGCTATGCTGCCGAGGATGACTTGCCCGACAGCAAACATAGAGGAGCAAGTTGCGCTTGTTATTACTCGATATTTGGGGCCCACCAGTTCAGCAGCTACAGAATACAATTATTAGATATAAGAATGCCAATAACGGTACGCAGAGATTATAGATTCATAGCAGACACGATCTGTTTCAAAATATATTATATGAATGACTTTAGATATCTTAACTTTCGGGTAAAGCAAAGAAAGTCGCTGCTACTTCGTAAAGACGATTCTAATAAACCCATACTTAGCGCATGAGGGTTCATTGTTTTATCACCTGGTTCCTATAATCTACTTCCATCATCAGATCAGCTTTAGTGAGCAGCAGAAGTGAGTTTACAGTACTAACACGACAATTTTTAAGCAAAAATCTTACCAAAGATATAAGAAGAACTGAATGTGCCAGCGCCAAAAGTAGTCTGCAGCAGTTGCAATGCGAGATACATGGGGTAGTTGACAGAGAAGGCTCTGATGAGACCGAACAGGGCCAGGTTAAACACGCTGATGACGAGGGCCACGCGTCTGCCATATTTGTCGGACACGAAGCCGGTGATGGGAAGGACCAGTAGGGTGCCCACGCTGCTGAGTGTACCGGCCAGTGCTCGTAGCCATTCGTTGCAGCCTAAGTCAAACTGCAAAAAAGATGTTTAATTAGAAGTACAAAGCAATATTACGACCACGAACTATTATCTTCTGTATCCTTTCAAGATGGACTGATAATATATTGTAAATTCACGGGCTGGATCCAGTTGGTATTTCTGTTGAAGTTGGTTCACTTAAGATGCATTAAGAAGTAAAATCAATAGTTCAAAGGCAATGGTTTAAAACGAAACACCAGTCCATCGAAAAATTCTCATTACTTTAAGTACTTATGTCTAAATTCCTGGCAAATTTTGAATTTCAAATTCTGGTCCCGAAGATACATACATAAGTAATCTGCGCGTGCATTAAAAAAAACTTATTTAAATGTAACACCAACTTACATCATACACAACAGAGTTGGTCCTATCGTACACAAAACCATCACACTCCTGAGTAGCCCCCTGGTTAAAGATATTAGCAGGGCAGGACTGTGGAGAGCCACTTCCACCTAAGGGTATGTAGCGCTCGCAACTCTGAGGGTTTCCGTTGCTATCAGCTGGGACTGCGTTGAGAATCCAATTTGGACGGTAGTCGTGGAAGGCGCCAGGGACCTCGCCGCATTCTGGGATCACGCATCTGCAGATAAAATTGCATTTCTTACACGGGTACTTTTTGATCCACCCTCGTATGTATAAAATAAAGAAAAATTAATGGTATATACAATCATATAAAAATGCTACTTATATTAAAATTAAAAACTAATCTAAATAAAAATATATATATATATCTAAATAGGGCATTGGGCCAAAGATGCTGGCAGCATTCCCTCGCTGAATGGCAATACTTATGCGCTGCGAGAGAAAGCTGCCAGCTCTCTGGTCACCGGTAGAATCAATGAGCATTTTACTTAATTCTTTGAATAGAACCTTGGCGCTTGTATCCCACGGCCCTAGCGTCTCAACTCCAAATACCACAAAGTGGTCTTTGGAGTTCTTCTTTTTGGTTTCAGCCGCCTCGGCAGCTGCCCCAGCACTGGTCGAAGTTATCGAATTGCATTGGTGAAGTATGTGATATATACAAATAATAAATTTCAAAACTCAAAACAAATAAAATCAAATTTAAATTCTGGCGTTCGTTTATTGTCAAAACTAAAACATTCATGTCGTATGGCATAGGTGTCAAAAAAGTCCAACATCTGATAAGGCTTGTGCTGCGAGTACTTAGATAAAAATTATATTCATTCAACTAGTCTGAAACGGTTGAAAAAAATGTATATAAGTATTTAATATTCATTATTGTCACTGATTTGACACACATTAGCTCAATCGCTAAAGCTTAATGTAATTAATTATATTTTTAATATCTTAAAAATACTTACCTGTGTGGCACAGCAGCGGCCGAAAAAATATACTCGCTCATGAACGCAGACATGATGATAGGGATGGAGACAAGTAGAAGATTGTAGAGCTGGAACCTTCCGAACTGTCCCAATTCGTTAACCAACACCCAATCCAGATCTATTACTGGTGGGTCAGGGCGACTGGGCCTACCAGAATCCGGGCCATCTGGGTTTTTGAAGTCTAGACCTGGGACAGCTATCGGGGGGCCAGGAAAACCTGGCCTACCTGGTCCTGGTGGGCCTTCAGGACCTGGTGGGCCTTCAAAACCTGGTGCGCCTTCAGGACCTGGCGGGCCTTCAAGTCCTTTGTGAGGCTCTGGACCTTTTGATGACCTTTCAGGACTCTCATGGCCCACTCCTGGTGAACCTGTGTCTTTACTATCAGGTCCTGGAATTGAACCATTTGGGCCATCTTCGACAGTCACTCCATCCATGGTTGAAAGGTACGCCCGCACCCGCGGACTTTACTGCAATGGCGGTAAGCCCGCTGACCCGATAAGTAGGTAATTAAGTTATCGGGTTATCGGAATTTCGGATTTGGTCACGTGCAGGATAGCGTTGAAGGTTTGCTACACTAGTTGATTGACCACTGTTTGTGGTGTGATACTTAATAACTTTTATATGAGATGATTAGTAAATTAAAACAAAAACAACACGATACGGAGATAAAAACACTCAAAAATAAACCTCACGTCCAATGCCGAACGAAGTATTCGAAACTTGTCGCGTTAAATATGATTTCAATTTGTTTGCTATAAACACAATGCGTTCTCAATTAATATATATGCTTTAATGATAATTATTAATCGGTTTACGAACTGTGAATGCGACACAAGAACAATGGTGCAATCATTTTAATCTGTCGCATTTCTTTGTCCGTAGAAAAATTCCAGTCTTATCAATTGCTGTGAATGAGTTTTTAAATCGATGATAATGAATTACTGTATAACAGAAATATTACTTTCCTGATTCGCGAAACAATAACATGCTAGTCAATCACTGTTCACCCGTTATACTTACTTGCGTATTTTTAGATGTAATTAATGTTTCCATCCTCCCATCGGAAAAATAAATACGCAAATCAATATAACAAACCACCACCAAAAGTACAAAACTCGACACGTGTATCGTCTCTCTACGAGGCATCATAAGGCCGGTTGTAGATGTCCGGTATCCACCTCTACACCTCTGGGTCGATAAGACCAAAGAGAATTTGAAATAGAGGTGGATTATCAAAGAAAATAACCGGGCATAGGCCAAAAGTTGTTGCGCAATCGCTCGAAACGATGCCGCCATTTATTAGATTACCTTAGGCCTCTGATTTATTAGATGGCGCCACTTTTTGATATTTAACAAATTGAACACATATCAGTGAAAGGATAATGATAAAAGTCATATGGCGTTCTAAAACTATTAACTAGCAAGTTGCTGGAGCATCACTTTCTATAGGAGTTAGAAGATTTAGTAACTTTTTAGTACTTTGGAGGACAATTTCTCCCAATAGGTTGAGTTTGGGCAGCTAAAAAAAATACGTGTCCGTTATTTTAGACTACTCTATAACATATATAAATATAAATCAAATCGGAACCGGACAGTTGGGTACCTTTCCTTGTTAGTAACGAAGGTAAAGTTCGTGTCATTCACGATGACGCGCAGATTTGTCAAATCTAACCTTTAATAACATAACAATACGAGTCAACCATACGTCTTCGTGAATGACACGATCTACATATTTACCTTAACATCATAACCTTTTTTAAATTTCCTAATAATAAGTATATAATTTCGCATGACTTCAGATAGAATGGCATATAGACATAAGGTCGCCAACCTCCGGGATGGAGAAGGCACTTAAAGAAGAAGAAGAACAATAAGTAATTGACGTCTCTCGCATTTTATTGCACGTATAAAATATGACTTATAGTAATCTTCTTCCTCGCGTTGTCCCGGCATTTTGCCACGGCTCATGGGAGCCTGGGGCAACTAATCCCATGATTTGGCGTAGGCACTAGTTTTACGAAAGCGACTGCCATCTGACCTTCCAACTATGTAAACTATACCTTGTTGGGATTAGTCCGGTTTCCTCACGATGTTTTCCTTCACCGAAACGCGACTGGTAAATATCAAATGATATTTCGTACATAAGTTCCGAAAAACTCATTGATACGAGCCGGGGTTTGAACCCGCGACCTCCAGATTGCAAGTCGCACGCTCTTACCGCTAGGCCACCAGCGCTTTTTAGCTAGGCCACCAGCGCTTTTTGATTATGATATTACATTGATATTACATGTATCGTACAAAGTTTTACAGTACATATGGCCCTTTAAATGTTCGACATAGTAACGTAATATGCTAATTTTCGCACTAGTGTGGTAAAGTAGCACCATATGTACTGTAATATGATTTTAAGTAATGTAAATATTCAATTATGTTGCTGTAAGTGAGTGCAACATTCGCCGATAAACGTTATGTTTGGCGAAATATTATGTAAATATATATTGTACCAACTTTTTTTTGGATAAAAAAAAAAAAAAAAAAAAATCAAAACAAACATACATACTACATTTTTATACAGACAATACATATCCGCACGTGCTTTATCAACAATATTAACTATTTACCTTAATTATATGTACAAACACTTTGCTCCATTGTATTAAGGCGTATATTACCGTAACAAGTTACCGAAGGCAACAAAAAAATTATGGGCGATTTGATAATCAGGTGATTAAGATAATATTTTACAGTATTCGATATAAGGATACTATTTAGTTTATTATCAATGCACGACTACATACGTAGCAAGGTCGTCTGTAATGATAAATAGTAGTAATTATCATATATTGCTAAATTAAAATTAATTATTCTTTAGTCAAGTAGGCACTTTTGAATAATCCTACAAAAGATACAAATATGATCTTAATTATCAGATCAATTTTATGATATATGTATGTATGTATGTATGTCACTTTATTGCACATAAACAGGTTAACATAAAACTTTATTATATTTATTTATTTAATATTTATTAACAACGTATTTAATTTAACATACACAATTAATAGCTATATTATCAAAAAACTAAGCCTAAATTAGCCTGAGGCATTGTTCCCAGGAATCTGGCCGCGTTCCCTCTCTGCACAGTGAGGCTAAGTTTTTGTGCGAAAAAAGCGCCAGCTCGTAGGTCGCCAGACTAGTTTAGTAGAAATTTCTTTTACTAGTTTCTTGGTGTCGGACGACCAAGGACCGAAAGTTTCCATCGCAAGTGCCGCAAATACATAATTACTTTTTAAAAATGCATATTTGCGACACTTGGCAATTTGGGCGTCGTCTGCTGCCGTCCCCGGCTTCCTGGCAGAGCGCCGGAGATGAGATGGGGCCAGCCGGCCATAAAACAGACAAAACTAAACAAGAAAAACAAATGTTATGTACAAAGGCGAACTTATCCCTAAAAGGGATCTCTTAATGATATAATAGATAGATAGATAGATAATCCGTTTATTTGTTTGCCACAATACACACAGGAAATACAATTAATAAAATGACAAAAAAAAAACAGATGATACAAAATTATACGAGAGAAATACACATTTATACAAAATAGAAGTAGAAATAGAAAAAAAAAATACATTTAAATAATACTGTTCCATACATAAAGGAAATGTTGTGTGCGTCGCAGCAAAACAAAAAGGTTCTGGCTCAGTATTACGCTTCACCCTATGGGAGAGGCACTGATATTCTGCCAGGACCAGATCACGTCAACCAAGATACAGTGTAGAATATGCAATATTCAAAGTTAGTACTTACCTAAATACCTTGTTTATAAAACTAGTGACATAATTATCATTGAAAGTGAGTACTTGCAAAGTTATGATATTGAAGTGTCAGTGTGATTAGCATGCTTAATTAATACGTAGTGTCAAGTGTAATTATAAGAAGAAAATCATTTTATATATATTATGAATTACTAAAACCAAATAAAATAATAGTATTAGTGAAGACTAAATTCGGTAATCAGCAACCAGGTAACCATGAGGGACTCCCAAAGTTTGTTTCTCCAAAAGGTATTTTTTTAAATGAAATTTAAAAGATTGCTTGGTTTTCATATGACGAATAGGTGGAGGAATATTGTTAATATAATATATCATTGTATATAAATGTACTAGACAAATGTAGAAGAGCGGGGCTTCCTGTCACAGGTATTATACATACTTACTAGGAAGTCCCAACCATGAATGTGTTATGTTGTATACTATTTAACGAAATAAATGCTTTTTGATTTGATTTTGATTTTTTGAATATAATTATATAATTATTAATATAATTTAAGAAAATAAACCGGATCAATGAGGGAGACCGGTGAAAGAAAGATTATTGTTAATTTTGGATTTAATATAATGAAATTAAAAAAATTGTCTTGAAAATCTAATTTGCTTAACAAACACAGCGAAGATGACAAATCGCCAAACGTGAACTATGTCTCGTTGAAGATTTCCATTCTGATCATCATCAGCAGTTCCACTTCATCAAATTTCACTTTTTTAAAGAATTTGAGATTTGTTAAAAAAATACAAAAATCTCTATATGTATGCCTTTCATATTTGAAGAGTTTTTTCGATTCCTCATGGATCCCATCATTAGAACAGAGTTTTGACAAAAACGGGACCAACCTGTATACTTATATATGAATTCAATCAAAAAAATATTTTTTTTAAATCGGTTCAGAAATGACGAAGTTATGGAAGTAACAAACATTAAAAAAAATACAACCGAATTGAGAACCTCCTCGTTTTGAAATCTTGAAGTCAGTTAATTATTATTATTTATCTTTCAATACATACATCATATTTTTGTTCATACTACGTCGGTGGCAAACAAGCATACGGCCTGCCTGATGGTAAGCAGTAGCCTATGTACGCCTGCAACTCCAGAGGAGTTACATGCGCGTTGCCGACCCTAAACCCCCCTCCCCCCCCTCCCTCGTTGAGCTCTGGCAACCTTACTCACCGGGAGGAACACAACACTATGAGTAGGGTCTAGTGTTATTTTGCTGCGGTTTTCTGTAAGGTGGAGGGAGGTGGGTGGAGGTGGTGGTGGGGGACTTAATCGCGTTTAATTCAGTTTTAAGTGTTTTAAGTCCCGTTTTATAATTATTAATATTCAAAATTCGTGAAAATTTAAATCAGAGTTGGGAGCAATGTTGCTGTAGAGAAGTTTTATTTTTATTACTGGCACCTCTTTTAGGAGGCCAAAGCACACATGCGCATTAAAAAGGATCATGTCTTTCCAAGGAATAGGCCTTGCTTGTAAGTTATGGCTGCCCATCTTCGAGCAACACCGGGAAGGGAGTTGGCATTCTCACTAAAACTACTTACGGCTCGATTTGAAGAATGAAATACGATAACGATAGGTTCTGCAGTGGCAGCATGGTTACATTTTTATCACTTGTCACTATGCTCGTCACTTTCGCACTTACATACTTGTTAGAACGTGAAAGACATGGTGACAAATGATAAAGGGCCGACCACCTTAGCCCTACTGGTTTAGATAAGTTCTCATTTAGATATTGTTTGTATGTCGTATAATGTTTTTTTTTTATACCACGACGGTGGCAAGCAAGCATACGGCCCGCCTGATGGTAAGCAGTCACCGTAGCTTATGGACGCCTGCAACTCCAGAGGTGTTACATGCGCGTTGCCGACCCTTTAAAAATCTGTACACTCCTTTTTTGAAGAACCTCATACTGTAGACCCTCGGGAAAACCTCGGCAGGTAGCTCATTCCACAACCGGAGCGTGCGCGGGAGGAAGTTCCTCTTAAACCGCACAGTGCGTGACCATGACAGAAGCAGCTCGATTCGGGCAACCAATGTCACTTGAACGTTAGAAATATTGTCAATAGATCTTATTGGGATAACAGCGGATCGAAATAAAAGTCAATTTTGTATAACAAAAAAAAATGTCGTTTAGTTATCGATCTTTTAAAGATCTTTCCAAGATCTTAAACGTGTCTTAATCATTCTTCGAATCGGGCCGTTAGTTGTTTCGTTATCGTAGCGATCTCAAAACAGTTTTTGATCACATACTGGCGCTTTAAAAGTTTTTTTATGCCAATTTCGGCCACTTGCAATGTTTTCCAAAAAACTTATATTCTACCAAACCTGCTTACAAAGTTTTACGATTATTGCTTGAGAAATGCGACCTTAAGAGAACATGGAAATACACAAGCATTTTTGCCCTAACTAAATCGGAGACCTTCGCTAACGTCCGGTCAATGAAACTAGTGTTTTATTGCTTTTAATTTAAAGAAATTACCAAGCAATCTGTCATGATGGACACCACACATAACTAAATAACTTTGTGCAAAATTAAACATCATTATATTACTTTCCACATCATTATAAACCTCAGCTCTGACGATAAAATCCATTCTTACATTCAGACGTCACCACGAACAAGCCACTTATATGAAATTGGTTGACATTATGAGCGATGTACCACAAGATTGCTAATGCTACGGCACACTTCAGTCAACTTACTCCACTGGGCTAGATCAACAGTGAATTTCCACCAGTGAGTTGCATCTAAAACACTTTTTGTACTTAAATGTGGACTAATATAACTTTAAAAAAAGTGATTTCTTTTAAACATTACAGCAATTGCACAGGAATAAATCAATTCTCGAAAAAAATTAAGTGACAGATTTTAAAAAACTAGCTTTTCTAGTAATTAAATGTGAACCAATCAAATATTTCGATACAATTCAACATTTTGTAATTGTTCATAAAAAATATATATATTTTTTCATGAATTATTAGCATTTTAGAATTTATCTAAGAGTTACTTAAACATTTTTCTACATCTTCTGCAGCATACATCCTAATTAATTTAGGATCCTGAATTTTTCGTTTCCAATAAATTTAAAAATATCTATTGAATTTAAAACCTTTATAAAAAAATAAAATAAAAAAAACTCATTAGTCCCACAAAAAACTGCCATGTCTTCTCAAACCATCCCCATGTCCGTGGCGGTCAAGCCAGCGGAGCCTGTGACGTCAATAGGTTCCATGGCGACCTTTGGAAGGTTCCAGCGATGGCAGTACGTGCTGGCAACTATACCTATACTGTTTACTGCGATGAGTAACATCAATTATGTGTTTTCTGCGGCCGCTGAAGATGCCAGGTTAGTATTAATAATAATAAGGACAGCTTGTGGCGAGCTGTTGGGTAGTAGCGACTCCACGTCCTCCACTTTTTCATGCCAAAGGGGTCGCGTCAGGAAAAATATTAAAAAAGCCTATCTCATTTTAGTAATACAAAAGTATCTCTTATCTGTCTGTCGGCCTGTATCTCTTTAAGCTTAAACAGTATACCTCTTCTTCCTCGCGTTGTCCCGGCATTTTGCCACGGCTCATGGGAGCCTGGGGTCCGCTTGACAACTAATCCCAAGATTTGGCGACGGCACTAGTTTTTACGAAAGCGACTGCCATCTGACCTTTCAACCCAGAGGGTAAACTAGGCCTTGTTGGGATTAGTCCGGTTTCCTCACGATGTTTTCCTTCACCGAAAAGCGGCTGGTAAATATCAAATGATATTTCGTACATAAGTTCCGAAAAACTCATTGGTACGAGCCGGGGTTTGAACCCGCGACCTCCGGATTGCAAGTCGCACGCTCTTACCGCTAGGCCACCAGCGCTTCAAGCTTAAACAGTATACTAATTTAGGTAAAAAATTGGTATAAGCTTAAACAGTATAATATCAATTTAGGTAAAATTTTGTTTAAAGATAGCGTGAGCCCCAGGGAAGCATTCGGACGGAAAACATAAATCTACGCAAAATAATCGCGGGTAGAGCTAGTGTGGTCTGTCTAGACTAACTTTGCAATGACCAAAGAGATCAGAGTGAGCAGCTGCAAGAGAACAAAGTGAGGAGATGTTATAAACGTCATATTTTCATAGATATCTGACAATACTAATGACATTGTCACTGTAACCTATAACTTCTATGCCGAGTTAGCTTGGTGGGGTTGTCGTTGAGATTCAAGATGGCGAAGACGTCTCGAGAATATTTTTTTGTGTTTTGCTCATTTATGTTGTTCAAAGTGTAGTATTGATAGCTTATTGTGCAGTATTATGCAGTGAACTATCGTGGAAGTGTGCAGTTAATGAAAAACTAATCTTGAAACGCGTTTAACCATGTTTTAATCAACATCCGGCAATCCATCGTGGCTTTTAGTAAAGTCCAGCTATCTCTTTACTAAAAGCAACTACCGAACAACGTCATGCTCTGCGAGCACACTTAAAACTTACAACGAAACTTGACATTGGCAAAATCATCATAGATTTGATGAAAGCCATATTTTAAAAGAAGAAGAGTTAACTTGGTCAGCATCTATGTGTGAGTCTATAAAAACGGTAAATCATCTGACACAATCGTTGTCAGTCCACACACACATGTACTCGTACCTGTGGTTCACGAACATGGACGCAGAACCTGCGATGCTTACAAGTACTTTTAAGTAAACTGCACTTTAAACATAGTCAATAATTGGGAGAATCAACTTTTTAGCGTCACTCGTTGCCATGGTTACGATTAGTTGTCCAGGGGACAAAAGTTCATTGAAATACTGATTTTATGGTACTTAAATGTATCAAACTTGCGTTTTTGTGGTCGTTATAACCAATGTCCATAATGGGCCCCCTACTAAGCATGTTAATAGAACGGCATACAACGTCTCTTCAAACAAACTGTGCCACTGTTGTCCCTTGGACAACGGGACAGGATAACAAAACAAAAAAAATTGATTCACCCAATTATAAATAAGTTTGGATTAAAGATGGGCCGAATATTCGGTACTCATTCGGTATTCGGCATGTTTGGCAAGATTTCCAATGTTCGTTTTCCGCCGGATCTACCATCATAAGTACTCTCTTCCATCAGGTTTAACTACGGTTTTCCAACTGTCATTAAAACACAATAAGTATGATGGGACATGTTAAACCCATATTTTTGATTATTTGGAGAGTTTTTTCAAGTCTTTTTAGCGAGTCCCGTTGCACTTTGACCAGTTTGTTTCTAAACCTATGAAGCAAGCATCTTTCGCTGCTAATGTAAATGAAGCGTTTTCAAATAGTTCATTAAAAAGATACATATGAATGTGGAGGAGAATATGTGACGTCGTGCCGCTCAGGCATCGGCCTCCACAGTCACTAAACCCGTTGTCTAAACAGAAAATGCAAAAATCGTCTGCAATAGACGCATAGGCCTGTGGTGACAGATGAACAGTATAATTCGGCCAAATAATCGGTTCAGTACTTATTCGGAATATTCTGTATATTGGCCGTATATTCTGACCAAGTGGATATAATGCGTGACTTTCAATCCGGAGGTCGTGGGTGGAGCGGATTCTTGTTGGTCCCAGTGCGTTTTTGATATTTACTTACTAGATTATCGGTGAAGAAAGGCATGGTGAAGAAATCTGCATACATCTGCTAAGAAATTCAAAGATGTAAGTGAAGTCCCCAACCCGATTTGGCGTTGGGCTAAGGGACTATAGCCCAAGCCCTCTCGTTTTCCCAGCCTGAAGGCCTTTGCCCAGCAGTGGGACGTATAAAGACTGAATTATTATTTTTATAAATATATATCCCAAGGAAAATGACCTACATAGATAATTTGCATATGGTCACGTTTATCGAACAATTTATTTTATATCATATATATCAAATAAATAAATATCGTGGGGACAATCTTACACAGATCGAACTAGCCCCAAATTAAGCAAACCTTGTATTATGGGTACTAGGCGACGATACATATACATATATACACAGAAAACCCCCATGACCCAGGAACAAATATCACAACACAAATAAATGCCCTTACCGGGATCCGAACCCGGGACCATCGGCTTCATAGGCAAGGCCAGACCGACCCACGAGGCCAGACCGGTCATCGATTTTATTTTATTAATGAAATTGTTAGTCCCACAGTTGGGCAAAGGCCACTGTATCTTTTTTCCACATATCTCTTTTAAACCAATCATTCCACAGAGAGGAAAACGGGGACTATGTTTCTATGGAGAAAGGTCGTTCCCTTTCCTCTTAAGGGACTGCTTTTTGAACGATACATTTTTCGGTATTCGATATTTTTTTGTATATAAATATTTGTAAAACAAAGTTTTGATCAATAGATCTTCATACAACACGAACTTATTTAGCAGTCTCAGACAATCATCTAACTAACTAAACTAACTGCTTTGGCTCAGCGATCCAAAAAGAATCTTGGCCTCCGAAACGAGAGAACGCCTCCTATCCCGATCCAGCGCGGTTTCCTGCTATGAATTGGCATTCAGCCGACGCAGGTCCGCGCCTCCACGACATCACACCAGCGGTACCTGGGGCGCCCGATCAGTCGACGTCCGGTTGGTCGCCTCAAGTACGCTTCCTTGACTACGCGATCCTCCCCCATTCTGAGTAGATGACCGAGCCAGCGAAGTCTGTGGGATTTAGTTACGCCGACAACACAACAACATCATCTGATGTAATCAAAACAATTGGCATGAAAATCGACATAATTATGATGCAGAGATGGGCAAATCGTAATCGATTCCTGATTCCACGATTACTTGATTTTACTTTGTAATCTACTACTAGGTGTCAGATTACTTGTAATGTAATCAAGTGAAACGGTAAATTACCATTACATATTATGGAATCAGTAATCATCTATACAAATATTACCATTACTAATAATTGGGAATCATTGTCGATTGCAAATTACTGGAATTGTTGACTTGATTACTTCCAGATTACTTCTATATGTTAAGTGTCTTTTAAACGAAGTTTTCTCAAACATACAATTAAATATCGTGTTGACTGATTCGCATACGTGGCATCCGAATTTAGGGTCAATTTTAAGATCCAAGATGGCAGCAAATTTTTTTGCAATATTCTTTATTATACTCGTTTTCGACTAATTCGTATACAAAATGGATAGGTAATATAGGTATATTTTATGCAATTCCGTCCGTGCATTCTGAACTCATAATATGAATTATGATTCACAATGTGTAAGGCCGACCTAAGGGTTCCTGGTTGACTTGCGTGACCCTAAAAACGTGCCGCCATCTTAGATTTCAAAATGGACCCTAAATTCGGACTCTACTTAAGTATGCGAATTTTTGAGAAAACACTATACAAATCTCGGCGAGAAAAAAAGGATTGCTCAAAGAAACTCAAGATATTCCTGATTCCACATCCATCACACAACATGTATGAAATAAAAATAGTTTCTTCAATCATAAATATTAGTTTTATTTATTGTACTCAACTAAATAAAATTAAAATAAACTTGTCGCTATTACTTAAGCTTTAAATTAAATATGCGTAATTAAAATTAAGTACGGCTTTAAAATTTATCGTTTAACCCTTTAGTGGGTAACGGCAACGGTAACGCCTTGACTGTACTTGCAGTCGAGTTCATAAATATATGAGCATTTTCCATAAAAAAAAGGTTTTCCTAAAGTATAATTATGAATGATGAACTTTCCCATGTACATTTATTTGTGAAGCCCTGGCAATACTCATATATTTATGAACTCGACTGTACAATATCTTTCATTACAAAAGAGTGAGGTGGGTCCAGACACAATTGACAATATGAATTATCGGTCAGGTACAAAGCTAAGTGAATTATTTCTTAGATTTAAGAATGTTTTTCATTATTCAAGTTGGCTTTTAATATAACTCGTCGCTCAAAGTTCTCGTCTGTTAATCGGTTGCTTTTTGGAGTATTTGTCATAGTCGCATAAGAGAACAGTCGTTCTACGGGAGCTGAAGAGGTCAGAGGTGTATTATACTTCAGAAAAACTTTTTTTATCTCAGGATATTTGTTCAGGATATCTAATGACCGTGATGTATCTGATAGATATCCTAATATACAATATTCTGCTCTGATTGAGTGTCCGCCGCTGCCGCCGCTAGTGTTGCTGTCACTATTTGAATTACTGAAATCGTAAAACGCGTCATCAAAGTCATGTGTATGTTGAAATATCTCAGGCTCGATATTTGAATGATGTTGAGATTCCTCCGATACAGCCGTCAAAAACATATTTTTTAACCTAGCGTGATGTTCGGAATCCACGCATTGGTACCATGAGTTCTTGAACCTGGGATAGCTGTGAGCGGCGATAATTGCTTTTTCTGCTGCAGGTCCTGTAAGTTTCAATAAATCGTCGAAACGACTCTGCACTTGTTTTAATAATTGAACCGCAATTGGTTTACAATATTGATAATTGTTTTGCTGTAGGGCATGTACTTTTTTTTAAGCATCAGTAGTGTTGGTAGCAATAAACCGTAATAGGTATTATTTTCTCCTTGAAGAATATCCAGTACTGCTGCTACGGGTTTCAAACAAGACAGATATTCTTCTATATAATTGAAATCTGTATTACGCAGCGGATTTTCCAAACCGAGCCCTTCATGTAGAACACTGTTTTTTTCTTTAATCGATAAAATTTGCTTTAGGGCATCATACATACTGTTCCAACGAGTTTCGCCTGGTCGACTAAGATTATGTCCCAATATATTTTGGATGATTTCAGAGCTTTTGGGACGATTCGCCATTTTCCAAAGACGATTACATTTATCTATTACACTCTTATGAATGTTGGACAGAGCAGTGTCAGTGGTAAGTAAATGTTTTAAATCTGTTGTGGCTATCAGATTCAAAGTATGGGAACAGCATCGCATATGATACGGTAGCAGTGCATGATCATTTAAAAAGTCAATACAACCTTTATTTGAATCTGAAATCATCAAGGGCTCTTCTTCGATATCATCATTAGAGACATTAGAAACGGTCTCACAATTGTCATTTGTTTCTATGCTACCTGGGTGAACTCCGAATTCTTTAAAAGCCTTAACAAAATTGCTACCATTATCTGTAGTAATAGCAACAATCTTAGGCAAATCTAAGTCAAATTCATGTAAAATGTCTCTTAGTAGATTAGTTATGCGTTCATAATTATGCACTCCCGGGAATCTCCGACATGCCAATGCCCTCGATGATCTTAGAAAAGTATCAGGATCGATCCAATGTGCCGTCAGGCCTAAAAAACTTCTTTTCCGGCTGGACCAGATATCTGCAGTTGCACAGATAAAATTTACCCTGCTCATTAAATCTTTAATTACTTTAACTTGATCATCATAATGTTGATTTATACGACGGGTCAAAGTTGTACGACTCATAATAGTCAATCCCAAACTGTCGACATGCAGTCTCTTTAAGATTCGAATGAAATGTGGATCTTCTACACAACTGAGTGGTATCATCGAATGTAAAAAAAATTTTACTACGTCGCTATCAAACTCTTCTTGAGAGTAAGAGCTGCTAGTTTTAAGCACTTGACGATTTTGAACTGATGTTGATTGCGGCTTTTTTCTTTTCTTCTGTATGCAATATGATTTGTATTCTTCAACACAGTCAGGTCCATGTTTTCTCTTCAGGTGTTTAATGAAGTTGGAAGAGCATTTTTTATAGCCTTTTACTTCAACGTTTAATGGTAAACATTTCACGCACGCTGCCACAGTGGACGAATTTGTTGTTTTAGACGTAATTTTGGAAAAAAACGTACCATCAAATAAAATTTCAGATTCGGAACTTGAGGCTGATGTTTCTTCGCCGACAGCTGGTGAATCCAAATCCATAGTGGAGTTATGGGATGGATTTATAAATTGGACTATTGGATTGTAAACCCGCTGAAGTGTAGTTACATTTGTCAAGTTCAATTGACATTGTCAGTGAGGCATATTATAATATTTTAGTAGGACCTCTTCAACGTTATCTAAATAGGTCTGATAACACAATTATAGCGGCAGAGACGATTCAAAAACATTATGCACTACATCTGTACTCTGTACACTTCCTTGGGAATTATAATCTGGTATCTGAAGTGTTTATTTAACACGTTCACTGCGGGAAAATCTTCAAGTTCGAGTACAGGTACAGGTGTAATGAATTATACTTACTTTACTATCGTATATTGATGAAAATTAATAAAATTTACCCTATCTATTTTAATTTGCTTTAGGACTCTCCCTGAAATAGTTGACAAGGCACGAATAATTTCCATAAAATACGACGGGAAAACATTATTTACTAAAATCGTCTGCATATTTTTCAATTTTATTTACAGCCTCAAACCAAAATGTTTCAAATACTTGTGGAGGTATCTTCAATAGTTGTTTTCTTAAATGTGATGGCTGTGTAACACATGTGCAATTATCATCTCTTAGGTCTTTATTGTAACGAAGGCCCTTTTCTTGGTGTTTTCGAAATACCTCCATTACTTCTTCCCAACAATCTTCAAAATCTAAAAAGTGTTTTCGTTTGAACATCACCTTCAGGCACCTCTCACGAAAATTTAGCAGACAGCAGCATAAATTGGGCTCTGTAAAATAAACAGGTACCTAACATAAATAAACATGACCTTTTTATGGTTTTAAAAATAATAACTATTATTTGTTTTATATCTTACCGTAATTGGCATTTCCTTGACGAATTTTGGTTATTTCTAATTTTGCCTGAAGTTCCATTTTAAAACATCGAAATTCCTCCACATCAATCATGCATGTCATTGTGTTATAAATATTAACCCAATTTTTAAGATTCAACACCAAAATTTAATGTGAAAGTGAAATGCTAGAATGACATGTAGACCAAAAACAATTTTAGTGACATTAACAAAATTATAAAATAAGGTTTGCCAATTAAGTAATAAGCCTGGAATTGAAGTAAAGTAATTCAGATTACTTAAGTACTTGATTACCGAGGAATCAATATTACAGTAGTGGATTACAATACCGATTCCAAAGGAATGGATGACAGACGTAATCAAAGTACAGTATTACATTAATTTTGATTACCCAAATAATCGATTAATGAGGAATCATGATTACTGGAATGTAATCGTGTAATTAATTCCAAAAGGAATCGATTACGTCCAACTCTGTTATGATGGCGATGTGACTAACAAAAGATATCACACATTATAAAAACATTAGGTTTGACGGTTGACGAGAAAATTGTTAGTAAGATCATAGAGCAATAAGAAGTATAGAGTGCTCACTCCATACATCAGTTTTAGTACCAAAATGATTATTATATTCGCAGTCGACATCTAGCATCAAGTAGCGGAACTCTCAGTACTGCTGAAAATCGTTGAGCTTCAGACTTTTTGTTTGCCGCGATATCTATTGTCGAGTGGCAGTACTGAGGGTTCCGCTACTGGATGCTAGATGTCGACTGCGAGTATAATAATCATATTGGTACCAAAACTGATGTATGGAGTGAGAACTCTATTACTTCTTATTTCTCTATAGTAGGATTCATAATTCACCGAACGAGCGCGAAGAGCTTATTTCCATGAATACTACATAATTATAGCACAATCGGACTAGAACAAACCTCGAAATCTTTGGAACAGTCCTGAAATTTGGTATGCATGTAAATTTAAGGCCCCTTTTCATGTCCACACCATTTGACATTTGGCGACCACGAAGAATCGGAGTCATCTTGGAAAATATGTACCATCCTGGAGAAATTACCAAATTTCATGACAAAGATTTTGAGGTTTGTACTATTCCGATTGTGCTAATAGTTCCATTCCATCCATTATGTTTTAATATATCCATAATAAGTGATAACTCGATACTTTAGCTATTCTCGTCAATGTATTCTAATTTCCCTTCGATATTCTTGGTTGACAATTTGCCTTAATTTAGCCGTAATATTTCTAACAAGCTAATCATTGTGATTGCGTGATAGCTATGATTGCTCCTAACAACTGCATCTAACAATCGGTTCAACGGAAACTAGAATCAACAACGATAATATATGAATGAAGTTCAGAGTTCGAGTTTTATTTATTGAGTGGCTTGCAAAAACAAAGCTATCATCTGACGAAAAAATATGCACATAACGAACTAATGTTATCTACTGTTCTAATAATAAGTGGCTCTATGAGCTGTAGACCTAACAAACGCACAAGACTCCGCCATAAAAAAAAGGAGATCGATATAAAATCCATAATATTATAATTTTCATTTCATCATTTTTTATATCAACTTATTGTGCCTATAGATGTGCCGTGCCAGCCTGCGAGTCTGCAAACTCCACACTATCCTTGCCACTCTGGTGGCCGGCCGTCGAACATCGCTGCACCCGCCCGGTGCTCGTCAGCGGCATTGTTGGCAACTGCAGCGTGCACAGCTTCATCAACCAGTCTGTTCCGTGTGACAAATGGGTGTACGGTTCCAGGAACTCTATAGTTTCTGAGGTAGATATCTTCTTCTATCTCAAAATCGCATGTTTGAGGTTCGGTACCAACATGAGTCGCTTTATGTTGTAGTGCTTTCCAACCTAGCCGATTTATTACCTTCCTAATAGTTTTGGAGTTTGAAGTGTGTATCCTCCTTGATGCAATCCTTCCGTTCTTTTAATGACCCTCCAGTAGACGAGCAATGCTTTTTTAAGGCTATGAGGCTAGGTATTCCAGACTGTGGTTAGTGTGAGTGCACAGCTTCATCAACAAGTCTGTTTCGCATGACGAGCTTCTAACTTCGTCTGCGACCACAGACAAGATGTAACGGTAGGTACATATCCAACAAAACAGTATAATTGTAGAGTCTGTGTGGAAAGAGAAAAATCGTGGGATATAAGGGAACCAATCTATTTTATAACTCTTCTCTTTCCGCACAAACTGTACTTGTATGAGATTCCGTATTTATTGTAACAGTCATCACCCCCACCCCAATATGAATGTTTTCATATAGTATAGAGCCTCCTTGAAAGTCAGTGAAAAAAACTGCATCAAAATCGGACTAGTAGTTTTTGAGAAAAATGGCAACATTGGTTTGCACAAACATCCTCTCACCCCAAACGCATATACCGTCTCCGTTCCGTAAATGAAGGTTTAGTGTCTATTTTGTGCAGTTTGACCTGGCCTGCCAAGAGTGGAAGCGGACGCTTGTGGGCACGGTTCACAACGTGGGTGTGATGATATCCATGCCTCTAATGGGCTTCGTTTCAGACAGGTCAGTGCCTTTTACATACATTCAATAAAAATGTCTTTAGACAACTGATTGACAAGTACAACCTAACTATGCTTATCTACGTAGAAAGAGTACACGGACAGTTGTCGCCATGTATTTCATTAGAATATACTTCGTTAATATGTAAATGAAAAATTTTCCACGACTTTGAAGCTACCTACTTTTATTTGTGTAGATGCATACATTATTGAACGAGCGTTAGCAAAGGCATCCGTTTCATCTTAGACAAAAATGCTTTCGTATATCCAGATATTCTCCTCTACAGGTCACATTTCTCAACCGATACTCGTGAAATTTTGAGAGCAGGTTCAAAAACTAAATATATACCTTTTGTCAATTCAGTTTTCGGATTTTTTTTCAAAACGGCGGGGTTATTAGTGTTCGCGAGCTCTACAACTCACAACGCCAGTAAATTATTTGTCATATTTTTACATAAAACAGCTCTGAATGATGTGTTTCAGATGGGGCCGAAGAAAATCTATAATAGCCAGCGGGCTGGGTCTAGTGGTTGGGGCTTTCAAGACCCTAACCGCGGGTCCGGGCTGGACCGGATATCCCCTTTACTTGTTGCTGGAGCTTCTGGAGGCTGCACTGGTTACTGGAACTTACACCACATGTTTTGTGCTGAGAAAGTATTTTAATACCTTGCAATCTCTTCCCACTTTCATCATTCACTTTTCCAATTTACTTGGTATATGCTGTTACATAGGAAATGCAGATTTTTCTTTTCCTTAGCTCTCTGTCACTCGTCATCTTATCTTACTTTCATTCTGTTTTTATCTCTCAGAATCTCATCCACTTTTTCCTTGATCTACATATTCTACTACCGCCCCGCCCTCCATATTTTTTCATTCCATTTATGTGACTTTCATTCATTCTCATCACACACCGTAGATACTACGGAAGGCCATTGCCCATGACTGCAATATTATTATTACATTTATAATAATTTTTACCCTACTTATTGTATGATTTAACATTTCAGTGCTAGAGCTTGTCGGCAAGAACAAACGTATTATCAGCGCCCTAGTCCTCGGGATTATGATTTCCTCAGGAGAACTCCTCCTAACCCTCATCGTTTGGCTCGTCCCCCACTGGAGGCACTTCCAGCTCTTCCTCTACTGCCCTGCCTTCATCTTCCTCGCCTACATCTTCCTTTTAGAAGAATCCTTACGCTGGTTGATTGTTAATGAGAAGAATGATAAAGCTGTCATACTGGTACAGAAGATTTCGAAGTGGAATGGTGTGGCGTTGTCACAGAAGATGATAGATGCTATTCGGAATTCGAAAGTGGGGTTTGATGCGGACAAAGAAGTAGAGAAGGAAAAGTTTCATCCGAAGCTGTTGTTTTCTTCGGCGATGTTGGTCAAAAGGTATTGGTGTTTTTCACTTCTATATTTTTGGGTTCTATCATAATTAATAAATAATGTAATTTGTATCGTAAAATAAATAATTGAACAGGTAACAAGTAGAAGATATTGCCGCGCCTCGCATATATACACAACACTTACACAAATACTACTTGAACTTGTACATAAGGCACGTCATAAAGCGTTGCACAAACTTTCCTGGCAGAATATCAGCGATGTGGCTTGCTGCATCATCATGCTGAGCCAGCGCCAATTCTCTGCCACAACACATGGTTATGTCCTTTTATGTTTTTATTTCTTTGTTCAAATCGTTAGTTTATCTTTTAATTTAAGCTGCATGCCAATGTTTAATAAGTATCTCCTTGTAATTACCATGTATGTTGTGGAAATGAATAAAGTGTTTATCTATCTATCTATCTATCCCAACGTTCTTGCTTTGGTGATAATGAGTAGTATAAGTGCTACGAGAATAATAAATTGCTATATTAGTACTATATTTTTAAACAGCATGGGCCCGGTGATAGATGTTATCTCCATATAATTTATAAATTATAACCTTAAACCGGAAAATCACGCAAAATATTAGTGATGTGATATGATTGGCATTTTTTGTTGACATTTTCAAAATACCGTACCATGATAAAGAACGAGGGTATAATTTCCAGTGTCGTAATTTATTTTTGAGTTATTTACGAACCCTACTTATATCGATCTTGGGACTTAACAATAGACTGGATTGCGCAAATCAACACAAAACTGATCATCACAGTTTCTTAAAAGAACATAAACTCGTTATTCCTGTGAAATGGTCCATCTATGTACAAAAAAACACAGTCTGTAATTTGTACCCCAAACCCTATTGCTCTGGCTGCTTCTTATGTAACCATATTTCTGCAGGTTGATCGTATGCTCATGGTGGTGGTTCACAGCAGCATTTGTCTACTACGGCCTCCTCATCAACTCTGTAACTCTGCCTGGCAACAAGATAGCGAACTTCGCTCTGTCCGCTATCTCGACGCTCATTGGCGAATTCATCGCTTGCTTCTCGCTCAATAAGATCGGAAGGAAGTATACTTTGCTAGGAGGGTTCCTGGTATGTGGGATCGCCTGCGTAGCTGAAGCTTTTGTACCCAAAGGTATGAGCAATAAGTAAACAAAGAAGTTCTTGTAACATGTAATATGTAACAACAGCGACATTTTCCATTTATTCAATTTCACAATTCAACAGCCAACAAGATTGACCAAAAAGTATCGTGCGCCTAAATACCACGGCGCCTTCTTATTCGTTCATTTTGACTTACATTTAAACTCTTGCCAATACCTATGAAATTTTATGTAATTTTTAGGAATTTTATATGGGCACTATTTCCACTGTGAGCTGTATGAACCAAGATGCTACCTATATTCAGTGTCAACGGGTCCATGCTTCAGAATCGAAAAATATTGCAATTTCTATAATACTGTTTCAGCTGCCAAGACGGAGTTAATAGTGATATTCCTACTCGGCAAAATGTGCATATCTATCTGCTTCAACGGCATCTACGTATACACATCCGAGCTGGTACCCACTAGTGCGCGAGGCTGCTTAGTGGGCGCTTGTTCCATGGTAGCTAGAGTTGGCTCTGTGCTAGCACCCTTGACTCCACTGTTGGTGAGTCTATGGCCTTATAAGATGTGCATAATCTATCTTCTACCGTATTTACGTGGTGCCCACCAGCGCGCAAGGATGCATAGTGGGTGCCTGTTCTACGGTGGCTAGAGTTGGCTCTGTGTTAGTACCTCTGACTTCACTATTGATGAGTAGGTGATGGCCTTTCAACTTTTTATTTAATCTTTTAATTTCACCAATACGTTCAAAGACTGACTACTGATAAAGGTATTCCTCTGTCAAGGATAGACACAATCTGATGATATAATCAGTGCATGGCTGGAACTGCTCGAAGTGTCTCATTATACATTGCCATTTTGACGTTGAACAGATGAAGCCAAAGCTAATATGATGAAAAATAAATGAAAGATGATTCAAAACCTAGATTATTTTACAAGTAGCCTTACCACGACTGCCTTATCAACGTTAAACTGATATATTCGCTAACGTCTGCGTGATTTACTCTCTATACATCTCGGTCGCACTAATATACAAGAAAGAGCAAGATGCATAGAAAGTAAGTTACACGTGCTACCGAATATGCCAGTATCAAACTGGTGGTAGCCGTACTGTGCCTTGCTTGTAATAAAAAAATACTATATCTACCGTCATACATTACCTAATCAAAAGAATTTAATTCTACAGAGGCTAGAAACTAACAAGTGGCAGTCACGCTTTTGCTAATATTATTTTGTTAACCAAGTTTAATACTGTTATGTATGTGTGCGTGAGCGCACCACCCCGCTTCCATTACTACATGTAATAAAGCAGTGTGTCTATAGCCATCGGTTGTTTCACTCGCGCCCTTCCCGAATATAACATTGGCGGCGATCTACCTACGCACACGCGAAAATAAAAATGTCCAGTGCGCATTTCGGAATTTTGCCTACGTTTGATCACCATTCGCAGACCTGGAAAACGTTTAAATCACGTTTATTACAATGGTTTGTGGCAAATAAAATAAACGCGACGTCGGACGCGGGAGGCGAACAAAGGCGAGCGATATTACTTAGCACACTCATTGACGGTACTTACAAACTCGCAGCGGATTTAGCGTTGCCCAAGAAGATAGAAGAAGTACCATACGAAGATGTATTAAAGTTGCTGGAAGACCACTTTGTCCCAAGGGTGTTTGGTTTTAGTGAACGGTACAAATTTTATTCGGCTGTTCAACAAAACGGAGAGACGCATACCCAATGGGCGGCAAGGCTACGTGGTTTGTCAGCGGATTGCGACTTCACAAACGTGGAGGAAGTTCTTCGCGACAGATTTATGATGGGCATGCTGCCGGGACGGGAGCGGGACAAGGTTTTCACGCAGGACCTCAAGGAGCTGACGCTTACCAAGGCGGTGGAGTTGGCTAACGCGGTGCGCTGCGCGCGGGAGGTGTCAGCGGGTGCAGGGCAAGCGGCCTCGACGAACGACCAGCTGTTCAAGATCACCAGCGAGACCAAGGATACAGCCCGTGAAAAATGTGCAGTGTGCGGTTATTCAAACCATAAGACGGCCGAATGTCGTTTTTCTAATTATCGATGCAAGAAATGCCGCGGTAAAGGCCATTTAAAAAGAATGTGCAAAACAGTAAAGTGCATTATGGCGAATGACGTGAGCGAGGGAGACGATGGTAAGTTGTTTAATATTCGTTCCATAAAGGGGGCACCCATGTTAGAATGGGTCACCGTACAAGGCGTGCCTTTACAGTTTGAAATTGATAGCGGGGCAGCGGTCACGGCGATGTCACCGCAGCTGTTCAACAAGCATTTCTCTAAAGTGACGATTTGCGAACCTAAGAAAAATCTGGCGTCATATAACGGCGGTAACCTGGACTGCATAGGTATGGCGCCAATGCCCATAGAATACGCGGGGCGTACACAGCTGATTGATGTTTACATTATTCGCAATGGTGGCCCGCCGATTTTAGGTCGAGATTTCATTTCATCATTTAACTTAGAAATGACAACAGCAGTTAATTACTGTACGCAAAAACAGGATGAACTGGAAATATTGCAAAATAATTATCCGGCAGTATTTTCAGATAACTTAGGCCTATTTAATAAGTACAAGGTAGGGTTGCAGCTTAAACCAGACGCGAAACCGGTTTTTTTTAAAGCGCGACCGTTAGCATTTGCACTAAAAGGAAAAGTGGACAAGGAAATAGACCGCTTAGTAAGTCTAGGTGTGTTAAAGCCTGTTGAGTATTCGGAATACGCATCTCCAATAGTTCCGGTGTTAAAAAATAATGGCACTATGCGTATTTGTGCTGATTATTCGGTCAGCATTAATAAGCAGCTGTGTGTGGAGCAATATCCGTTACCCACAATAAAAGAGTTGTTTTCTAAATTACACGGAGGACAAACGTTCTCAAAGCTAGACTTATCTTCCGCGTACACTCAGCTTGAGTTAAAGCCGGAGTCACAGCATCTTACCTGCATAAATACGCATCGTGGTTTATTTTTCTACACACGCTTAGTTTTTGGGTTGGCTAGTGCCCCGGCTATATTTCAGCGCGCGATTGATAATTTGCTTAGTGGAATGGACGGAGTACTGTGTTTACTGGATGATATATTGATAACCGGTAAAGATGACACTGAACATTTGCAAAGATTAAACGCAGTTTTAAAAAAATTAGAAAACGCAGGCTTAACTTTGCAAAAAGAAAAATGCGTATTTTTTCAAGACAAGGTGCAATATTTAGGCTACATAATTGATAAAAACGGACTTCACAAATCACCGGACAAGGTAAAAGCAATCCTGGAAGCCCCAGTACCGACCAATGTAAATAAATTGCAATCATTTTTAGGTTTAGTAAACTACTACCGTAATTTTGTGCAAGGGGCATCCATGATACTTTCACCTTTGTATGATTTGTTGAAGAAGGGAGTCAAGTGGTGCTGGAGAGAGGAGCATAATCGAGCATTTGAAAAAATAAAAAAAAGCCTAGCTTCCGATCAGGTTTTAGCCCATTTTGACCCAAATACGAATCTAGTTCTAACCGTTGACGCATCACCTCACGGTCTTGGTGCCATTTTGAGTCAAATACAGCCAGATAACAGCGAAAGGCCTATTTCATTCGCTTCACGTACTCTTAACGCGGCAGAAAAAAATTATTCGCAACTTCAAAAAGAAGCCACTGCAATCGTGTTCGCAGTTAAACGTTACCATCAATATTTATTTGGGAGGGCGGTGCCCTTTATTTTACGAACCGACCATAAACCTCTAATCTCCATTTTCGGGCCTTATAAGGGCATTCCCGAAGTTACTGCTAATCGGTTGCAAAGGTATGCTATTTTTTTAAGCGCGTATAATTATAAAATTGAATATATACGGAGTGCCATGAATAGTGCGGATTATCTGTCTCGAGCTTGTTTACCTGACGACAGCGATAACAGCGGAGGGCCACAGCGGGAGCGCGCGCGCGGGGAGGGACAAGACCCGTTAACAACAGATGATCGCGCGTCATACATCAATTTTGTTATCGAAGGTTGCTTACCATTAACTACGGACGAGTTGCGTAAACAAACAAAGATTGACCCAGATTTAAGTAAGGTTATAGGTTACGTTTGTAAAGGCTGGCCTAAGAAAATTAATGACGATAGGTTAAAACCGTATTTCCAATGTAGATTGCAGTTAGCTTATGAAAACGGCTGTTTGATGAGAGGCCATAAGGTCGTGATTCCTGCGACTTTGCAGTCACGCGCGTTATCGGAGTTACATAATTCTCACTTAGGAATAGTTAAAACAAAAGCGGAGGCTCGGTCCAAATTTTGGTTTCCCAAGATCGACGAAAAGATTGAACGAATGATAGGTTCATGTGAAACTTGTATTAAGTTGAGGCCTGCGCCCAGTCGTGCACCGTTAGCTCCTTGGAAATTCCCAACGGATCCCTTTACGAGGATCCATGTAGATTTTTTGGGCCCAATTAATGGCAATACGTACTTAGTCATCGTAGATGCTCATAGTAAATGGGTTGAGGTATATAATATGAAGAATGGTACTAATACGTCGGCTGTGTGCGAGAAGTTATACGAGTTTATGGCTAGGTTTGGGTTACCGCAAGTCATAGTTAGTGATAACGGGTGCGCATTTACGTCACAAGAGTTTAAGGATTTTTGCTTGTTGAACGGCATAACACCGGTGACGTCCCCGGCGTACCACGCGGCTAGCAATGGTCAAGCAGAGAGTTCAGTGAAAATAGTCAAAAAGGGAATTAAATCCTGTCTAATAGATAGTAAAAGCATAAAAGATTGTACAAATAAGTTGCAAAAATATCTTTTTGACTACAGGAATTCAATACATTCCACGACGGGGCACTCACCTGCTCAATTAGTTTTCGACCGCAAACTTCGGACCCGTCTTGATTTACTTAACCCTTCGCCTGCGCCCCCCTCGCACACGTCATTGGATAATTATGTCAAAAATCAACAGTGTTTACAGAGTAAAGCGTATAGTGGTAAAAATAAACAAGAATTTAAGATAGGCGATAAGGTTTTATATAAAAAGAACTTTAATAATAAAAAGTTTACATGGTGTAAGGGTGTTATTATGGAAAAGTTGGGAAAAGTTGTATATTTAGTAAAAGATTGTGAACATTTAGATAAGCATAAAAAACATAAAGATCAATTAATGTTATACAAGGGACAACAAGAGGACGGTTCGTTTCTAGATGACATCTATCTGGAAAATTTATTTTCATCAGAACAAAACCTTCCATCGACGTGTACTACTGCCGGCAGCGAAATGCAAAATAATGGGGGAGGAGAAGGCGGCCAAGTAGCCGACCTAAGCCCAGAAGGCGCGGATTTACCAGGTCCTTTGCCGCCGCCCGACGACGACCCACAGGAACAGTTCGAGGACGCCGAGTCGGACGACACCCCAGTAGAAGGGCCAGATAATCCAATTGTACCCAATCCGTCTACCACTGTCGGTCAGGACAGAGTCAAACGGAACCGTCCCAAAGTTAATTATAAACCCTATTTTAAGTAATCCTGTATCTAGGCTAGTTGTAAACTATGGGGAGGATTGTTATGTATGTGTGCGTGAGCGCACCACCCCGCTTCCATTACTACATGTAATAAAGCAGTGTGTCTATAGCCATCGGTTGTTTCACTCGCGCCCTTCCCGAATATAACAAATACTTTTAACGTTTCAGGGTAACTGGTGGCATCCTTTGCCGACGCTCCTCTTTGGGAGTTCTGCATTGATAGCCGCACTGCTGACACTCTCAACCCCTGAGACTCTTCAGCGAGACCTTCCCGATACCGTCGCCCAAGCTAAAGCGTTTCACCAATAAATAGTGACTCTCGACCCGATTCGAAGAATGAAATACCATGACGATAAGTTCTGTAGAGCTAACGAGGTCGGCTCTTTATCATTTGTCACCATGCCTGTCACGTTCTAACAAATATGTATGTAAGCGCGAAAGTGACGGGCGTAGTAACAAGTGATAAAAATGGAACCATGCTGCAACCGCAGTAAGGCTAAGATGGTCGGCTTTTTATCATTTGTCACCATGCCTGTCACGTTCTAACAAGTGTGTAAGTGCGAAAGTGATGCATGACATGACAGGTGATAAAAATGCGACCATGATACCGTTTAGATAAGTTCTCATTTATATATCGTTTGTATGTCGGATAATTGACAGAAGCTCGATTCGGTCAACCAATGTCACTCTGACGTTAGAAATATCGTAGATAGATCTTATTGGGATCACAGCGGAATCGAAATAAACGTCAATTTTGAGATGTCGTTTAGTTATCGATCTTTTAAATATCTTTCCAAGATCTTAAACGTGTCTAAATCATTCTTCAAATCGGGGCGTCTGTGAGCTGGAGACCTCGCAAGTCTGTCTTTGCATAGCTTAAGACACTTCTTTCATACTAGGCGCTCTTTGATAGCTCAGTATCACAAAATAAAAAATAAACAAAAGGTCCGTTCTCGCCGTTCTTGAAAATACATATCTAAACTTGCCCGACTCACTAGGGTTGCTTCTGTATTAATTCCGAATTTTAAAAAGGAGTAGGTAATATAAGTTTACAGACAACATACATCGATTCGTTTATACATACATCTTATCATGTTTACATTCCTTAGAGACTGCATTTTGACGTACATGACAGTAGGTACCTACGTAGCGGCGGGGACGTCAAGTGAGTAACGCGCGCACAGCCCGACTAAGCTCTGCCCGAGAGTGCCCGAGAACGCCTGTAAATGTAACGTCTGTGTGCGTAAATGTCACGTCTGTGTGCGTGCGGCGAAAATGGCACTTTGTACTGAGCGGACTCTCTGCTCCGGCGCGCGCCGCCGCTATTTACTTTGTGTCGGTATTGTTGGCTGGACTGCTAACTCAAACGCTATTAAGACTTTAGCACGCGACCTTGTGAATTAATTTGAGTCTAAGCCAACAGTCAAAACTATGTATTGGACAATTTTTACCCCCGACGCAAAAAGAGCGGTGTAATTATGTTTGACGCCAATGTCTGCCTGTCTGTCTGTCTGCGGCATCGTAGCTCTCCAACGGATGGACCGATTTTGATGGGGTTTTATAACGTGAAAGTGATTTTCCTTGCGGTGATTCTAAGCTATGTTGGATGAAATCGATCCAACACTTTGAAGAATGTTAGCTTTTTTCTTAAATTGTTTTTTTTTTTTTGTTGGGAATTAAACTTCTTTCTATGGAAGGTAGAGGCAAGGAACAAAATCTTCATATACCAAAAAGTGTCCAAAAAAACCATAAATAGGTGGCGCTACAATACCTAGAATACTTGAGAAAAAAATATAATCATATACAGCGCACTTCACTCCCTCAATAACGCTAGGTTCTTAGCTACTCTAGCGCTACTCTGGAGAGATTTGGAACTATTATTTATAGCTGACAGCTGGACACTTTTGCAACAATTCTGCCTAAGGAGTGTCTGTTCCTTGCCTCTACCTTCCATACTTCTTTCATAACCTCTAGCGACCAACAATACAATGCTTTTTTTTGTTTTAAAATCGAAAGAAATAAAAATAACTATTTTCCATTTCTTAAACTTTAAAATTGCATTAAGTAGTTAGTACTAGTGTTAGGACGATGGGACGCAAAAGGTTAGGTAAAGAACAAATCGTATAGATAGAATAGAAATTAAGTAAACAGTATTATAGCCATCGTACTTATTTAATAAATAAAATTCCTAGAAATAGTAAAATGTAAAATCACAATTTTTATTAAAAACACAAATTATATAGTATTACAAACGTTGAAAAACTGCAACGATTATACTATGTTTATTTATTACTCATTTATTTAGCTAATATTTAAAATAATTTAAAATATATCATACATCATAAAATTAAATCTCATAATAAAACGTTACGATTGACAAATCATAAATCATAAAAAATATATATAATGCGCAATTGTATAAATGTACATGCTATCGCCAAAGAGAATTTGTAATAGAGGTGGATTGCCAAAGAAAATTTTGTAGCCACAGTAAATTTACTGCCATCTTTCGACACATGATCAAAATTTTTAGAACGCCATTTGACTTCGATCCTTATTCTTTCACTGATATGATAGATCAAAGGCCAAAGGTGTGGCGGCATCGTTTCGAGCGATGGCGCCACTACCTTCAGCCGATGCCTGGTAAGATGGCGCCGCTTTTTGATATTTAAAAATTTAACACATAACAACACATAATAAGCGGTGGTGGCCGAGTGGATATGACGTCCGACTTTCAATCCGGAGGTCGCGGGTTCAAATCCTGGCTCGTACCAATGAGTTTTTCGGAACTTATGTACGAAATATCATTTGATATTTACCACTAGCTTTTCGGTGAAGGAAAACATCGTGAGGAAACCTGCATACATCTGCGAAGAAATTCAAAGGTGTATGTGAAGTCCCCAATCCGCATTGGGCTAGCGTGGGGACTATAGCCCGAGCCCTCTCGCATGAGAGGAGGCCTGTGCCCAGTGGGACGTATATAGGCTGAATTATTATTATTATTATTAACACATAACAGTGAAAGAATAAGGATTAAAGTCAAATGGCGTTCTAAAAGTTTTAATCATGTGTCGAAAGATGGCTGTAAATTTACTGTGGCCACAAAGTTTACTTTGACAATCCACCTCTATTTCAAATTCTCGTTGTTATTGCTACATACCATGTTGAACGTATGATGTAAAAATAAAATGACATGATTAGGATTTACAAACATAAGAAACATTATTCACTTGTAGATGAAAGCGACCAGCGCATTCACGAAAAGGGCCGATTTTTATATAAAAATATTTTTTTGTTGTTAGATTTAGATAAAATTTGTCTGGTTTAAAAAGCTCTTCATTCTGTGTGGAATGAATATGAAATCCTAATTTAGGACAACGAAAAATAGATCGTTAGTTACGAAAATAACATATGCATACATTTTCGTAAATCAGTTAAAAGATTTTTAGGGCACTTGTTGTAATTGCACTTATTATGCACATAATAGGGAACTATATCTATGCGCCAAATATTATCGAATATGATGAAAAACATCGTCATATAAAGTAAAAATCGGCACTCATACATTAAAAGTGAGAGCACAAGACCGTGTAGGTACCGTTTAACCTTTTAACCGCTTAGAATTTTTTATCGAGCATGCTCGTGTCGCCGCTGGTACAAAACTACACGAAGTTTTGTTTTATTTAACAGACTGCGGTGAAATGAGCTGGATATTGTATATCTTAGGTATATATCAGGCTACGGCGGTTAAAAGGTTAATAAAGATGTGTTAAGTCTAAGAAAAAAACAGTGCTCACGTTTACCAGCTAAAGAAGAGGGCGTTGTACGGCCATATTCCGACGAGGGATCTCCTTCTTCAGTAAAAAATTGACCCATGTTAAAGTGTGCTCGTCGAACATGGCGTTGTTCGGTAGTTACTTTTTGGAAAGTTCTAGCTGAACTTTACGAATAGTCACGATGGATTGCGGGCTGTTGACTGATTAAACGCGTCTCAAGACTAATTCAGCATTAGCTGCACACTTTAGTTCACTGCATAATAAGCTATCAATATTGCAATTTAACCAACATTGCTGAGATAACAACAAAACAATATTCTCGAGATAACGTCGCTATTTTGAAGTTAAACATGGTTAAACCGAAAAACCGCGACGGAAGTTTTTTGCTGTACCTGAATTGTCAAAAATTTACGTTTAAAAACCAATAGCTGTCAAATTCAAAGAACAAATTTCTTAGACTTCACACACCTTATAATTATATTCAATCAATACATAAAGCAAACATAATGGCACAAATACAATGTTAATTTGGTAAAATTCTACAGTAATATAATAAAATGTACAATATAATAAAATTCTTAACACTAACTGCGGCGGTATCATGGTCGCATTTTTATCACTTGTCATGTCTTGTGTCACTTTTGCACTAACATACTTGTTAGAACGTGACAGACATGATGATAGATGATAAAACACCGACCATATTAGCCCTACTGACCAGTGTAATCACATTATAGTATTTATCACATAGCTTGGGTACTCAGACAGCTGTCAACTTAATACAATTTTTCGTTTTAATTTTATTTTGTATAGATATGACAGCTGTCACCAAGCCAAGCTATATGAAAGATATTACGATACAACTTATTTCTCTTGAGAGAAGTACTTTTATTTTTATTTAAAACTCCTATAATTTCCATTTTGACGTTTCGATTCCCATTGTACTTAAATACTTGACGTTTTAACCTCCTGAGACCAAGAAGCAATTGTTTTGTTTTTGAACTTCAAATCCTTAGTACACAATAAAAGTTCAAAATAGATTTTGGAATAAGTACAAAAATTTGTACTCAGGGTCTTGGAGGTTAAATTTAATACATAGCTACGTACGAAGTCGGGATTCGAATATTTAAGCAACTTATATTTTTAATTAGCAAATACTCGGAAAGCATTAACTCTCTTTCCTCACTCTCTTACAATAAATATCACATCAAAAACATATATCTTTAACACATTTGTAATGTGTTTGTGTTTGCTAAAGGTCTCGCAGTTATAAAGCGACGAAAGATATCAAAGAAAATTTGAAATACAGGTGGATATCAAAGTAAACTTTGTAACCACAGTAAATTTACTGCCATCTTCCGACACATGATTTAAAGTTTTAGAACGCTATTTGACTTAAATCCTTATTATTTCACTGATATGTATTAAATTTGTTCAAAATCAATAAGTGGCGTGCCGTGCGTTTCGAGCGATGGCGCCACGACCTTGGCCTATGCCCGGTAAGAAGGCACCACTTTTTGATATTTAACAAATTTAACACATATCGGTGAAACAATAAGGATCAAAGTCAAATCGGGTTCAAAAATTTTAATAACGTGTCAAAAGATGGCAGTAAATTTACTGTGGCTACAAAGTTTTCTTTGACAATCCACCTCTATTTCAATTTCTCTTTGATGATATAAAGGAAAGGCTGCCTTTCCACTGAGGCCGAAATGAGCAGATAATTGTCTTATCCGTTTCGCTGGATACAATACAACCAATGCTATTCATTGTTTACCGTACGTATCTGCACAGTTCGCTTCAATGGAAATGAAGCCTAAAAATCGTATGATTCTTTTAAAATGGCGCTATCATTTCCATATTAATATGCAATCAAGTAGTTTATATTTCTATGCCACAGAGACATTAATATGGATTGGTAGCCAGCTTTCATCAATTGTCTCGGTCACAAGGTACAGTCAAGTGTAAAAATATGGGTGTAACATCTTACTCAGAAATATCTCCCATAGCATCTTATTCCAGTGTAATAAGAGCGTAGTACCATATTTATGAGACGATTCTCTGGATACATATTTTTGCAGCTGACTGTACGATAAGGTACAGAAATCAATTTCTTTAACAGTACTGGACTGTTGTGTATGTGGCCGCTTACTTATCAACACCTATATCAGGCTGCGAGATAAAACCTGTGGACCGTCAATAGTCAGGTTAATCCACGATGATATCGGTACGTTTGCTCGTCCGCGGCGCGACCACCATAGCTTCCGCCTGTAACCAAAGGACATATGAATTTAGCAATTTTTTTTTTTGTAAGCAATTAGTAATTAAGGGGTTTTTCTTATGCGTTGCATTATTGAAACGCCTTTTTCTACTCGTTGACTGTAATGGTTGAATAAAGATATCGTTTACCAAACTATAATTGCGTAGTTTTCATGTAGGTGCTCTCAATTCAACTATAATATTCATTTCGATACGCTGTAGTGAAGTATAAAAAAAATTACCAATCACGTGCCGTGCTACGCTCCTATATAAAAACTAAAGGGGGGACGGGCTAGCGGGGCTTCGCGCATTTATGTATTTTGTTTACTGAACTCTGTATTTTTGTCGACTGAGATACCAATTTTGATTAATTATTTAGGTTTTATAGTAAAAAAAGTACTATTATAGACGACTTGTAGGAAAAGTATTGTATACAATAGTGACATGATCAAGATTTTCAAACTCATGCCATATTTAGGCAACTTAGCAAACATACAAGAAGTTGTGATGGTTACAATGCGTATATTAACACTACATTAAATTTAATTAAATATATTACCTGCTCGATGGTATCCGGTAGTCGTAACCGCAGAGTTTCTGGCGTGAGCAACATGAGCCCGCCAGAAATGCCCGCCATCACACCAAAGATCAGGTATGGAAGCGACACCATTATTTGCATCTGAAATCAAGTAAAATTTCATTTTAATTCTATGAGACACAATACTATACATGTCTCATAGTATTGATATGGCAGCGCCATTCTGTCTCGCTAGCCCGGAATCACCTGAGTTGATTTGGATATGGGGTAAGAACCATACTGTTCTACCCTAGAGGTGGCCAGAGGGCGCCATAAGCCCTTAATAAATTGCATATACGAGGGAAAATTTCGACCCACGCGGCCGTGACCCGGGTGGCTGAGCGGTTAAAGGCATCTGCCACAATTGCAAAGGTCGTTGGTTCGATTCCAGCCTCAGGCACTGGAGGCTTTGGTCACTTTTTCTGTCGTATATAACATTTATTTCAGTTTATTAAATTGAATTTTAGTAAACTTTTACTTTGTTCCAAAATTAACCTTGGAGAGTTCCCATATTTAGAATGATTTTGTTTGATGGTATAGCAAATAACATATTAGTGGTCCCGCGAGTTGTAGACCTTGCGAGGATAGCTAAAAAAAAATTGAATAAATGTATGGCTCTGCCGTCTAGAAAATCATACGCGTAGAAGTATGTAGTGGAGTCCATAATTATAAAAGGTCATGATGGAGAAGAAGCTCATGCAGGAGGCGCGGCCGTCTGTGGGGAATCGCACTATGGTGTAGATGTAGTGATGGACGCTATGGTCATAGATTGCTAGTCATAGAATATTCTAATGGAAGCGTTACATGTCAAGCATGCTTAAAATAAACTAAGTCATCAAAATACTTTATCGTTGCACTACAGGCTGTTACAAACACTATTTTAGCGAAATACCGATGGAATGATTTTTTTTACTACCTTATAAATATCAAACACAATGCTACTACAACAGCTCTCAGGAGTGACCAAACTAACAATAAGAGCAGAAAGCTCAAGCTATTTATGACACCATACTATTTTACAGACTGATTCAACTCTGCGAGCGATTGTGATAATACCTAGAATTTTCCTACATTAAAACATTCAACAACATAAAATTCTACAGCTCTTCTATTCAATAACGATGATAAATCTAACAATGTCATGCATTCTCAAGCTAATACTCCTAAATCTAAATATACAACAAAACAATTCTACATCAGCTCTACAGACTGACCAACCAACAAGGGCGTGCTCGGCGCCATGAGGCTCCCGATCCTGCCCGTCATAGAGCAAAAGCTCATGCAGGAGGCGCGGCCCTCGGTGGGGAACAGCTCTATGGTGTAGATGTAGATTGACGCGAAGGTCATGCTGATGCAGAGCTTGCCCAGCATCGTTAGGCCGGTCTGTACCCATTTCAGGTCTGGAACAGGATGGGATCTGAATACTACAAGCGTGGTTGCAACTGAACAGTAGATATAGATAGTGACCGTTTCTTGATAAGCACACAGAGTGTGGACATTGGTTTCAAAAGTTTGGTAACACTATACACTAGAGTCTGTAAGACTATCTGTTTATTTCACTATAGTCGGGACAGACAACCTGAATAGAGTTCTGTACCTTGAAACTAGTTTACAACTGAGATAAATAGTAAATTCAGCGCCAATTCTCATACAACTTCTATGACGTTGGCATCCTGAAGCTGTAAGTGGCTACAATTGTTCTTAATTTTACGTCAAATGGTGTCTAACAAAACCACATGTAATTTTTTTAATGCCGAAATTATTCAACGAATGCTCTTTGAATAAAGTATTTTTTACAGAGCACTGAAAATAACTCCATCCTCCATTTGTATTTTGCTTCTATTTACATACTGACCAGTAATGGCGTCTGAGGAGCCACAATGCTGCCAATCCTTCCAATCATGGAGCAGGTGCCAAGCATAGAGTGACGCGCTTCAGTGGGGAACAACTCCGACGTGTAGATATATATGGAGCTGAAGGCCATGCTGATGCACAGCTTTCCCAGCATTGTGAGGCAAGTGTGGATCCAGGATAAGTCTGAAAAGTGGATAATGGGCTGGAAACTACTTTCTACGCTAGAGAGTGTGAAGACTATGAAGTTAACTACTAGTAAGAATTATATGAATGATACTAAAGGAAAATAATGCAGTGGGTTATAATTACAGGTTATTCTAATATTGTTAAACTAAGCTTTAGAATTAATGACGACATTAATGAAATTGAATTAAGTATAAAACTGTAAAACGGAAAAAATAATGTAACTAGCTACATCTGTCTATTTACTATGATCTGCGGATTAAGTAAGGTAATTATTTTTTTAATTACATAACTAAGAGAATTAATACCTACTAGGTTGTCTATAAAAATCTAAAAAATAACTATTAGAAAAAAAAAATATATAAACTTACGCTCAGGAACAAAAGGCAAAGCGATGAGAGCGGATCCACAGACAAATAACGCTGTCATGATGGAACTCTTGCGTCCAAAGCGGTCCAGCGTCAGCACACTAAGCGCGTACCCAGGGATCTCCACCAGAGACGTCAACATGAAGTTCACGTATTGGTTCCCAGCCAGAGAAACCGAGTTGATTGATAGTCCATAGTAGATGAAAGTCACCGTAATCCACCAGAAAGAACAAATAAAGAGACGTGACATGAGAATCTTTGACTTCAAAACTTGTTTAAACAGCGATTTCTTCTGCGGTCCGCTAAAAGATGTTTGCTCAGGAACTGTGACTTCAGTAGGTTCATCAGGAGATTCTAACTGCTTTTGGGATTCTGGAGACAGTTCTTTCTTATTAATGGCAGCCGCTTTATATATAATTCTAGCAGCTTCTTGTTTCCTGCCTTTGCTTAACAGCCATCTCACGCTTTCTTCAATGAGGAAGTAGTAGAAGATGAAGAGGAAAGATGGTACGTAGAGGACGCGGGTTAAGTTCCTCCAGTAGGGCACGTTCCAGGCCACTAGGGCGAGAATCACTTGGCCGATGGCGAAGGAACTGGAGATGATGTTGCCGCCGAGCACTCGCCGTTTTAGGCCCACCATTTCTAGCGCTGAAATAAAAAACAATAAGTTTGTGGTAAAAATTTCATTTTTGGTACAAGCTTTTATTGCTGACTGTACTTTTCTTTACAGACAAATAATAGGCATCGAGACAGTTCTAAAAACTTCAAACACAATTAGGTTGCGTTGTTTTATCATAGAGTTCCTGTGGCCACATCCTGTCTCCATCATTAGATCAGCTGGATAGTACGATAATATTGCATTGTCACCCGACTTACATAATGTATGCAAATCTTCTGCTTCATTAGAAGTCTGGAAGTGGCTCAAATTTAACTTGCAAGATTTGACCCGTACATATATAGATACATTGCAAATTAATATAAAGCTTGTAATAATATTATAAATACCTATGCTGGATACTAGATTTAATATTCTAATGTGAAGGAGCATTCAGTTTTTATCAATTTACGATTTAGTAGCGAATTTATGTCAAATATTAGAAACTTACAAAGATTTGTATTTTTCAATCGGATGATGTCCAATCCATTATCTAAGAGTTAATCTGCACTCTTTTATTAAATATCTATATAAATAGTAGGAATAGAACGATAGTTGGAAATGGCTATTCAAGAAATCAATTTTTTGTGGAGTAGGTACAAAATGCGGGTTTTGTAATATAAATAGGAGACGAAATTATTACCTGGTGACATATTTTAACAAAACATTCATCTTATTCTTGTTGTAAATAAGGCGTTGTTGCCATAAGGATGCAAGTATACCAAGTATAGGTACCAACATAGAATAAACTCAATACGGTATACGCCAAAGTCCAGGGTGCCGTCACTGCCGTCTAAGAACTCGAAGACGAGATACATAGCGTATTTGAGGGATAAGGAGCGGGCCAAACCCATCAGTGCTGCCAACATCGCCGTCATAACGAACTGTTACTACAATATAACTACTAACCTATAATAAAGCCAGTGCTGTACACGCCAGAGCCCAGCGTGGCATCCAGGAACTCGAACACGAGATACATAGCATAGTTTACGGAGAAGGAGCGGACCGAGCCCATCAGTGCTGCCAACACCGCCGTCATAACGAACTGTAACTACAATATAACTACTAACCTAGGATAAAGCCAGTGCTGTACACGCCAGAGCCCAGCGTGGCATCCAGGAACTCGAACACGAGATACATAGCATAGTTTACGGAGAAGGAGCGGACCGAGCCCATCAGTGCAGCCAACACCGCCGTCATAACGAACTGTAACTACAATATAACTACTAACCTAGGATAAAGCCAGTGCTGTACACGCCAGAGCCCAGCGTGGCATCCAGGAACTCGAACACGAGATACATAGCATAGTTTACGGAGAAGGAGCGGACCGAGCCCATCAGTGCTGCCAACACCGCCGTCATAACGAACTGTAACTACAATATAACTACTAACCTAGGATAAAGCCAGTGCTGTACACGCCAGAGCCCAGCGTGGCATCCAGGAACTCGAACACGAGATACATAGCATAGTTTACGGAGAAGGAGCGGACCGAGCCCATCAGTGCAGCCAACACCGCCGTCATAACGAACTGTAACTACAATATACCTACTAACCTAGGATAAAGCCAGTGCTGTACACGCCAGAGCCCAGCGTGGCATCCAGGAACTCGAACACGAGATACATAGCATAGTTTACGGAGAAGGAGCGGACCGAGCCCATCAGTGCTGCCAACACCGCCGTCATAACGAACTGTAACTACAATATAACTACTAACCTAGGATAAAGCCAGTGCTGTACACGCCAGAGCCCAGCGTGGCATCCAGGAACTCGAACACGAGATACATAGCATAGTTTACGGAGAAGGAGCGGACCGAGCCCATCAGTGCAGCCAACACCGCCGTCATAACGAACTGTAACTACAATATAACTACTAACCTAGGATAAAGCCAGTGCTGTACACGCCAGAGCCCAGCGTGGCATCCAGGAACTCGAACACGATATACATAGCATAGTTGACGGAGAAGGAGCGGACCGAGCCCATCAGTGCTGCCAACACCGCCGTCATAACGAACTGTAACTACAATATAACTACTAACCTAGGATAAAGCCAGTGCTGTACACGCCAGAGCCCAGCGTGGCATCCAGGAACTCGAACACGAGATACATAGCATAGCTGACGGAGAAGGAGCGGACCGAGCCCATCAGTGCTGCCAACACCGCCGTCATAACGAACTGTAACTACAATATAACTACTAACCTAGGATAAAGCCAGTGCTGTACACGCCAGAGCCCAGCGTGGCATCCAGGAACTCGAACACGAGATACATATAGCATAGTTTACGGAGAAGGAGCGGACCGAGCCCATCAGTGCTGCCAACACCGCCGTCATAACGAACTGTAACTACAATATAACTACTAACCTAGGATAAAGCCAGTGCTGTACACGCCAGAGCCCAGCGTGGCATCCAGGAACTCGAACACGAGATACATAGCATAGTTGACGGAGAAGGAGCGGACCGAGCCCATCAGTGCTGCCAACACCGCCGTCATAACGAACTGTAACTACAATATAACTACTAACCTAGGATAAAGCCAGTGCTGTACACGCCAGAGCCCAGCGTGGCATCCAGGAACTCGAACACGAGATACATAGCATAGCTGACGGAGAAGGAGCGGACCGAGCCCATCAGTGCTGCCAACACCGCCGTCATAACGAACTGTAACTACAACTACTAACCTAGGATAAAGCCAGTGCTGTACACGCCAGAGCCCAGCGTGGCATCCAGGAACTCGAACACGAGATACATAGCATAGTTGACAGAGAAGGAGCGGATCGAGCCCATCAGTGCTGCCAACACCGCCGTCATAACGAACTGTAACTACAATATAACTACTAACCTAGGATAAAGCCAGTGCTGTACACGCCAGAGCCCAGCGTGGCATCCAGGAACTCAAACACAAGGTACATAGCATAGTTGACAGAGAAGGAGCGGATCAAGCCCATCAGTGCTGCCAACACCGCCGTCATAACGAACGCCGTGCGCCGGCCGAAACTGGAAACATCAAATTAAATAATGAATACGTTTAAAATGAAACTATAAGAACAATACTGTTGAAACTTGGTAGTTAGATGTATTCCGTGAACCGCGTTAAGATTTTCACACAAAAATATAAAATAAAAAACCATAAATTTTGGGGGTTCCCCATACTTAGAACTAAAACTCAAAAATTTTTTTCATCAAACCCATACGTGTGGGGTATCTATGGATAGGTCTCCAAAAATGATATTGAGGTTTCTAAGTGCCACCCCCCCCCCCCTGTAACTTCTAAAATTACAGAAAGATATAACTAAAAAAACTATGTGATGTACATTACCATGCAAGCTTCCACCGAAAATTGGTTTGAACGAGATCTAGTAAGTAGTTGTTTTTATTTTAATACGTCATAAATGGTACGGAACCCTTCATGGGCGAGCCCGACTCGCACTTGGCCGCTTTTTGTATTATTGCGATAGGTACTTGCGATAGTGATCTACTTATATGAATTGTAGGTTTGGGTTCTAGAAGTTAACAGGATATACATAAACCCGCCAAAGGACGTGGGTGTAAAATAAAAATCAATTGATGATTATACATAATTCACTTTAAACCACAAGACTAATCTGCTTAATACTTTGTATTCTATTAAAACGTGCCCACATTTCCATGTGTTAACCAGTATACCAGTGGTTTACATACACAATGTGCACAATTCATTTACTTTTCAATTTTTGTTATGGTTTTTACAGCTCATTTCAGTCGCGGTTACGATGCGATATAATCAGCGCCTGACAAATTGTATTAGCAAATTCATTCACACTGAATGATTTTCAGTGCAAAAATGATGTAGGTATAATAACGCATTAAGAGGATACACCACGGCCGTTTCTCCATACAAACGTAGTCCCCATTTTCCTCTCTGGACATCGACAAAATGCAAAATGTTGTCACATATTTTGATGTACGTTAACCACAGCTATGTTGGACTTTTTTTTTAATTGTGTAAAAATTATAAGCGACAACAGATTTTATACAAAAATGTTAATGCCCCTAACTCTTATAATAATTGAAGGTTCAAAAATAAAAACCGGAAAAGTGCGAGCGGACTCACCCACCGAGGGTTCCGTGCTTTTTAGTATTTTTTGTTATAGCGGGAACAGAAATACATCATCTGTGAAAATTTCAACTGTCACGGTTCATGAGATAGCCTGCGGGCTAAGCACGGTCGCATTTTTATCGCCTGTCACTTTCTAACAAGTAAGTAAGTGCGAAAGTGACAGGCATAGTGATAAGTGATAGAAATGCAACCATGCTGCCACCGCTGGTGATAGACGGCCAAAGGGACGGACAGCGGAGTCTTAGTAATAAGGTCCCGTTTTACTTTGTGTACGGTACCCTAAAAATCAAACATAGTGGGATAACTGTAGTTAACGTTGATATTGATACCTATACATACAAAAAACTGTCAAAATATTTTTAATAATGTTAATATCCGAAAGGAAAATGAAGACTACGTTTGGAGAATCGGCCGCGGTGTATCCTATTATATTTGCTGCTGCTATACAATGTGTTTGTCCACGTATAGTGGAGCCGTTAAGAGGCTGTCAATATCTAAAGCGCGCACACTGTCTATTTGTATCGGAGTAAATGAGATAACACTGTCGCATGTTACTGGGCCTGGGCAAGGGAATAATGCGAAAATTATTTAAATTAAAAAAAGTGGATTATTAGTGTAATATTTTACTCGTTAGCGGTTTAGATATAAATGTTTTGTAATTGTGATTTTAATTGTAGACCCATAAGTCAAAACAATAAAGACATAGAACCGTTTAATTGTGATTTTAAGACCAATCTTTGCAATTATTTTCTATCGAGCCGATTTCGTTCAATCATGTTTCGAGTACAACCACGGTCTTTGAAATATAATTAATATGAACATATATTTTTCTTACTTGACTAAAACAAATAGTCTTTCTTAAAAAAACTGTTTAAGTAACATCAATTTCAAGGACATTGGGTGTTGACAGCCCCTTAACCACGTATAGTACGATGAATTTTATCGACAAATCACCCCCCATACCTGTTTTTTCTCAACCATTTTGAAACTGCACCCCTTCAAAGTTTTATGTTGCCAAACATGACTGCACTTGGTTAATGTACCTAACATTATCTGTCCATTCACCTATCGCACATTTAAAATATAAAAATCATTCGATAGCTTATGAATTAGGAGACAAATTTCAAGCATAAACATTACAGAGGTACATTTAATAGGAAACTGTTTTTATTCTATACAAGATTATTTTGATTTGTATAAATTTAAAAATAGTTCGATTATGTACTTTTATTTATTTTTTTGTGTGTGATTTTAGTTATAGTTTTGCAATACCCTAACAGGGTCTCATGTTGTGCTTTAATTTTGTAAGTTTCATCTGTATTTGTTTGTACCAACATGATCGCAATAAATATATGATATGATATGATATGAGAGAATTTTCGAGAATTACTCGAGAATTAACAAAATAAAAATGGTCTTCGAAAATTCACATTTCTTTGAAAACGAGGTTTTGACCTGTACTTTTATATTATTAAATGATTGTACATGATATGCTAAAAGTTGTTACCAAATTGATAGCCCTAGTTAAAACATTTCACAAGTTACACGAATCCAAACAAGACCTTCTGTAATGTGCGTGGAACTAAGTTGCTTTAGTTCCAAATGATAATTCCGGCGGCAGGCAATTATTCTTTAGAACTAAACTGATGCTTTGAACTTTGAAAGGGTGCATTTTTAAAATGGTAAAACTTATGTTTTTTCTATGTTTTGTCTCCCGCTGTTTTGGCTTTTGTCAATCACCCCCCATACCTATGTATGGGGGGTGATTTATTATTATTATTTGGTTTAAGACAGGCAGCTGATGCTGGTACGTCTAAATCAGAGTTCACTACACGATTTCATTGCTTAGATTTTTATTTGTCGATAAAATTCATCGTACTATACGTGGTTAGCGGCTCCACTAGCGGTGATTTGTCGATAAAATTCATCGTACTATACGTGGTTAGCGGCTCCACTAGCGGTGATTTGTCGATAAAATTAATCGTACTATACGTGATTAGCGGCTCCACTAGCGGTGATTTGTCGATAAAATTCATCGTACTATACGTGGTTAGCGGCTCCACTATACGTGCACAAACACATTGTATGTATTCAGGTGGATATTTTTCATTGTATGTTTAAGTAGCTGCAATAACAAGGTATATATATATTATACCTACATAGACGAAGGTAAGATGTATAGATAGTGTCATTCATGAAGACGTGTGGCTTGACTCGAATTGTCATGTTATGAAAGGTTACATTTGATAAATCGTCATTGTTGATGATACGAACTATATAGGTGTAGCAACATAGCGTAAGTATAAGTCATTTTAGTTTTTGGTTTTGGTTAGGTCACGTCTGAAAATAACGATACGGACAAAGTGCCAAAAATAAGTATACACTACTTTAATATATGGGCAATACGGTCGTGTATACATATTTTGGCACTAATTTCGTATCTATATCATATCTTTTGTGACATGGAATATGTAAATAAAATGAATATATTTAAGTTCTCATTTTAAGTGAATTAACAAATTCTTCTGGGAATAAAGAATCTTTAAACCGATATTTTCAGACTTGACTGTACCTAAGGATACGTTTCGACCAAAGATGTGTTGCGGGATGTGTTTTTAGGGTTCCGTAGCCAAATGGCAAAAAACGGAACCCTTATAGATTCGTCATGTCCGTCTTTCTGTCCGATTATTTAACCAATAGAATCACTTCATTTGTTTTCTTCGCTCAGCTGCAATTCTATTGGAAATTAAAAACGCACATCTTTGCTCGAAAGGCAGCTTTATCTGTAGCCTTAGGTCGCAGTTGCCATCAAATATATCAGAGTGGCCGCGGTGCTCGATAATATTTGAACACGCACTCTAACGCCTTGACAATAGAGGCGTGTTCACTGTTAAGATATTTGTGATTACCTTGGCCGCTCCGATATAAATTAAATAAAATATCATTTATTTTCAGGCAACTATGGCCCATATATACACACCTTACAGACTAACACATACAATAATAAAAATCTTAAAATATAAATATCATTTTGACGACGCAGTTTTCGGTTGCGCCGCCGGTTCTGGTGCGGGATTCGGCAGATTCCCACGAAACCGCCGAAATATCACACCTTTCGGCCAGAAGTCCGCGCTCGCGATGGTTTCCAGCAGCGGCCGCGGGACGCGCACCACAAACGAGCTGAAGTGCACGTAATGCCGCGATCGCAGCTGGAATACTTTCAGCTCGTAACGAACCTTCTTGCGGATATATTCCACCACATCTTATATGTCTTATATATATCTGATGGCGACTGTACTACATAAAATGCAACTTTCTCATCAGTTTTAGAGGAACAAAGATAGCCTTTACAAGCTGGTGTAGTGAAAAATGTATTCCCCAACTGTGCCTAAACAAGTAAAGGTATTGTATAGCTATAGGTAGTAAATATATTATGGATATATAATATTTTTATGTATCTTTCTTTGTATGTATATTTATTTATTCTACATATATTATTTATGTGTGTATGTATATTATGACGACCGGTCTGGCCTAGTGGGTAGTGACCGTGCCTATGAAGCCGATGGTCCTGGGTTCAAATCCTGGTAAGGGCATTTATTTGTGTGATGAGCATGGATATTTGTTCCTGAGCCATGGGTGTTTTCTAATTATATATTATACATATATATCGTTGTCTAAGTACCCACATCACAAGCCTTATTGAGTTTACTGTGGGACTTAGTCAATTTGTGTAATAATGTCCTATTTATATATTATTTTATTTATTTATCTACAATTTATAATACTGATTTATTAATATTATTGTGTGTATATTATTTACTTATATATCGTATTATATGGTTTCATATTAAAATCTTTTTAATTTAAATCTGTTTGACCCTGCCCCAACTTTTCGGTTTATCCCATAGTTGACAGGTAGAAAATGCCTTCTAGCATCAAATCCGCCATTTGTACTTTCATGTATTGTGCAATAATGTTCGAATAAATAAATAATTCGGTCAATAAACTTTTGAAATTAATGTGGTAGTTTTAAAGTTCATAGTCGATTATATAGGTGCTAATCCTTGAGCTACATAAAGATACAATATTAATGTCCCGGGCCTGGCATTGACTTTTACAATAATAAAATGCGATAAATTTACGAAATACCATTGCCGCATGACAATAAACATGACACACGTGTCATTTGTACATTTATCACCGTTCAACCTGTGTAGTGCGAACGACTTGAATAATATCGTGACATGAGTAATAAAGTGGTACCAGCGGTGGCAGCATGGTTCTATTTTTATCGTCTGTCACTATGCCCGTCACTTTCGCACTTACGTACTTGTTAGAACGTGACAGTCATGGTGACAAATGATAAAAAGCCGACCATCTTAGCCCTACCGATTCCGATTTAAGGGGTCATCCATTTACTACATCACACAAAATTTACATCATTACCCGATTACACGTTATCAATTACTATTTCGTAGCTCAGAAGGCCTACCGCGAACATCGAAGTTCACGAATTGCGGGCATCTTTCTCTTTTACTCCAATAAAGGCGTAATTAGAGTGACATTTAATTATTTATTTTAAGATTAGTATTTATAATTATATATTATATATATCGTTGTCTAGGTGCCTACAAGACAAGCCTTATTGAGCTTACTGTGGGACTTAGTCAATTTGTGTAATAATGTCCTATAATATTTATTTATTTAATTTGTACAAAATAAATCAGGTAACTTACGTATCAGAGACGTAGCCGGTGAGCGGTAACGCGGCGAACAGCCCCGCGCTGTGTATGGTGCCCACCAACGTGCGCTTCCACTCTTGGCACGCCAGGTCGAACTGGAAAAAGACAAAAGTCGTATGTGCTAGATCAATGGTTCCCAAAGTTAACTAGGCTCCGACCCACCTAACAAAAACTGCCAAATTAGGGACCCACCCTATCATTGTCGAAAATCCGGTCATATAGGTATGAGGTGTACGAAAGGAAAGTATTACTTTTAAATCTTCAAGAAACAGGTAAGAATAGTTACCAGCAACTGAGGTAAGAATTTCGTTAAATGCATTTTGTTGGTGGTATGTCGTCTTATGTTTCAGGGCCCACTCCGCTCGCTCCAACAATCGGTCGCGACCCAGATTGGCCAATGCTGTTCTAGTTTGTGCTGAATAGAGCGAAAGAAATCGCTCTCGAAAATGCAAAAAGATGACTACAAGTCAATCAAGCTCCTCATACGAGTATACAGGTTGCCAGAGCTCAACGAGGGGGGGGGGGGGGGGTGTTAGGGTCGGCAACGCGCATGTAACTCCTCTGGAGTTGCAGGCATACATAGGCTACGGAGACTGCTTACCATCAGGCGGGCCGTATGCTTGTTTGCCACCGACGTAGTATAAAAAAAAAATACAGACAAGAGCTTAAAGAGCCACACTGCTATGTTGACGTGCGTGTGAATGAGCGCGTTGTAATGTATGAAGTCTTATAAGATACGTCACCCCTACCGTACGCATAGGTACGCCACATCAATGGCTCCTCTACACGATGGGCCATCATACTGGCCTACTAGCGTATAGAGAGAGTAGTGGTATTGAATGGCGCGGCGGGACGGCGATGGAATGGCCACGGTGTCGTTTTACGTCCGCACATCAAAGATAGTGGGCCAGCGATGGTGCGTACGCATCTTCACGTGGCCCATTACATAGTGCGTGCTCTCAACCGTCACATGGCCACCTCGCTAGTCCAGCGCTGGTCCATCGCGTAAAGAAGCCATAACCGTCGCATAGGCAACTCACTGGTCTAGCGCTGGTCTATCGTCTAGAGGAGCCATAACGTTGAACGCAACGGGTATGATATCTACCCTCCAAAATTTTATAAACTGCGCGCGGGCGCGTGCGTTGAATTTCACATGCTTGCGTGCGCCCGCTCCTCGCACCCGCGCCAAATAGAGGACGCTCTCACAGTTGATATTTTGATTTCGATTAGTACATTACGATACAAGTGCGAAAAATAGGAAATTCGAAACGAGTGGCGATAAATTAAAGGGAGGGAATGTTTTAAATCGACACGAGTTGCGAATTACCTATTCGCACATGTATCGTACAACGTTTTACAGTACATATGGCCCTTTAAATGTTCGACATAGTAACGTAATATGCTAATTATAGCACTAGTGCGGTGAAGTAGCACCATATGTACTGTAAAACATTATTTGATTTTGCTACAGTGGTACTCAGAAGAATTAAAACAATAAACTGACAGCAGAGCTTGAAAAATAGATACCTAGATAGATAGATAGAATACTCTTTATTGGCACACATCAGTAAAAAGATACAAGAAAAGAAACAATAAATTAAATGTAGAAGCAGACAACAGGCGAACTCATCGCTAAAGAGCGATCTCTTCCAGACAACCTTTGGGTAGCGGAAACGGAGAAGTTAATCGAAAAGTAGTAAAAATAATGTTTTTGTCTTTATTTTTTATGATAAAAAGTATACTCGTACCTCTGAAAACAAAAGTACCTTTAAGTAATGAAATGTAATCTCATTTATCATGAAATTACTCTTTTTAGAAAGATCCCTCAATATCAGTACTTTTGCACTTTGAAACTTATCACTTCATGAAGAAATTCATAATCATTAATCTACATTTCTAACTACATATTTCATAATCGTTCAGTTATTTATCACTCGTCATTGCTGGACAATGGTCATACTGCACGTCTTGGCAGTTAAAGTACAAGCATTCACGGTTGCACACAAAAGTATGTAGTTATCACGTTTTACGAGTACAGTCAAGTTTAAAAATATGGGTGTACACATCTTACTCAAAAATATGTCCCATAGCATCTTACTCCAGTGTAATAAGAGCGTAGTACCATGTTAATGAGACAATTCTTTCGATACATATTTTTACACTTGACTGTACATATTTTACTGTGTAATGTATTAAAATATTTAAAAAATCATACGTCTTTTAAATAATTCTTATTTTAACTGTGAATTTTGTGCTAAATATCAGTATCACTTCTTCTTCTTCCTCGCGTTGTCCCGGCATTTTGCCACGGCTCATGGAAGCCTGGGGTCCGCTTGACAACTAATCCCAAGATTTGGCGTAGGCACTAGTTTTTATGAAAGCGATTGCCTTCTGACCTTCCAACCCAGAGGGTAAACTAGGCCCTGTTGGGATTAGTCCGGTTTCCTCACGATGTTCTCCTTCACCGAAAAGCGACGGGACGGCGAAATATCAGTATCACTAATTTTATTATTTTTATAAGCCCATGTTATCTCACGGGTGGGCAAAGGCCTCACACCTATTTTGCCACGTATCCTGTTTTTATCAGTTTTTTTTTAATGTACCTATTGATTTTCTGGAACTTACTTTGCTGTAATTTACTTTTCATCACACTTGCTCGGAAAAGATATTATTTCATGCAGGTATACTGAATGACAAAAGCATGTATTGTTCCCTCGGGAGTTATGGATTGTGAAAAAAAGGTATAACTCCCTCGGGAGTTACAGCTTTTTTTAAATTGTGTCACTAATTCATACGAGCCAAGTAGGTATAAATGAGTTTACTTTTTAAATACTGACATTTATAATTTATTTTTTCTGTTTATGTAAAAAATATTTAATTTGATTAATTTCATAGCTGTTTAAATATTTTTACACAATTTTCAATCGTGGCTGATACCGGATAGGCGTGTGCCTTCGATGCCTAACCTGTCAAAGAATGACAATATGGCAGATGAATATTAGAAATATCACCGTTAAGAATTATTTCGTTTAAAATGTAGTTTTTTCTTCGCAAGTGTGATGAAAAACATTGTGTGTTACTCCGGGAGTCCCGGGGGTAAGAATTGTTTCATTAATGTACTATTATATCTCACTTAATATCCTGTGACAATAACCATCAATAAAAAAGAGAATATGAATATCATAATTATGGAGTGTGGAATTAAGAGGAGTGACATCTCTTATGGTAGAACTGTTGCAAAAGTGTCCAGCTGTCAGCTATAAATAATAGTTCCAAATCTCTCCAGAGTAGCGCTAGAGTAGCTAAGAACCTAGGCACTATTGACGGAGTGAAGTGCGCTGTCTATGATTTGATTTTTTTGTTCAAGTATTCTAGGTATTGTAGCGCCATCTATTTAAGGTTTTTTGACGACACTTTTTGGTACATGGAGATTTATTTCCTTACCTCCACCTTCCGTAATCATAGTACTTTAACTGTGACAACTGACAATGTACGGGTAAATTCCTAAGAAATTGTATACATACTTAGTTAAAGACCTGTAATTAGTCTGAATTTAATTGATTCCATTGTATTACAGTAGTATGTGTTGTGACAATTAAGCCATTTCTACTGTCAATTAAGTTATACGCATGAATTTATTTTAGCGTACGTATTATAGACTTATACACCGTTTTTTAATCGAACTAGTTTAACTTCGGAGTATCGGTAAGTATGTTTTGAGAAAGTTACTTAATTTAAGCTCAGGGCTGCACCCTTGAAATTAACGAAAAAAACCGGCCAAGTGCGAGTCAGACGCGCACGAAGGGTTCCGTACCATTATTTATAAAAACGGCCAAAAAATATGTTTGTTGTATGGGAGCCCCCCTTAAATATTTATTCATTAGATGCGTTGAGCGAGGAAGCTGCCAGCTCTTTGATCTCCTGTGGCGTATCTGAGTCTCTTCAGATCTCTCGACAGATCTTTGAAGAGACTAAGAGCGTCAGGGCCCCACGGACCAAGGGTCTCGATACGAATGGAATAAAATTATACTCGGTGATAACAATAGGCCTAAAGGCGCCCTGAGCACACGCGCCGTCGTCCCTAGGCGCAGACTGCGCGCACTGGCTCTCGAGTGCCCAGAGACCCCACTTGCTGGTCTCGTACTTGTGTGGTGTCAAACTTCAAGGGTTTAAGGGATTGAAGAGGCCTGACTTCCTATCTACCTATCTTAAAGGTTGGTACTCATCTTAGTAACATAAGTAAGATTGACCAAGCAAACAAAATCTCTTGAATCCAGATCTTTAGGTAAGTCTCATCACACTTTTGAGCAATTTAGAAGAAATCAACTATTTAAGCCTTTCTCAAAGAACATTTGAAAACTTACCTCAGCTACAATCGTATCACGGCTACCATAAACATGATTATCACACGTTACGGTATGATTAGCGCTGAAGGCGCCCTGAGCGCATGCTCCATCGTCACTGGGCGCCGGCCGCGCGCACTGGCTCCCGAGCGCCCAGAGACCCCACTCGCCGGTCTCGTACTTGTATGGTGGGGACTCGCATTCTGGCACTGCGCATCTGGGGAAGATGTAGTTTAACTTAAAGAAAATTTTGGAAGAAACAAACGAAAGGCTTTGAGCCTAACGGCAAAGGAAAATTGAGGGTTACGATTTTAGCAGTGTAAAATGATCAATTATGTCCTATCAGCAATCGATGGCTCATTTGAGTCACACTAATCTAGCCGCCGTCAATCGAAGTAACACTCTCATTTTAATGGCTCCTATACATGATCCCAGCCCAGCGCTTGATCAGTGAGATGGCCATGCGATGGTTATGGCTCCTCTACACGATGGCCCAACGCTGGATCAGCGAGATGGCCATGCGATAGTTGAGAGCACGCACTATGGAATTAGGCACGTGTAGATGCGTACGCACCATCGCTGGCCCACCTTTGACGTGCGGACGAAAAACTCTACACGCTGCCCTATCTTAGTGGGCCAGTATCACGGCCCATCGTGTAGAGAAGCCATAAAACATTTCTGATATGACATGAAATTTTACATAAAGATTCAAGTAACATATATGATACCAAATATTTCGTATTTTACGGGTTGTCCCGTATTTCACACACGAATTTTTCATTGTCCCGTAAGTAAGTTTATGATTCAATGGCATTTAATGACGAAAATACCTATGTTGATTATTTCACATTTTCCTTTCCAGATAATATAAAAATAATATGTTTTAAATTATTTAATACCTATTATTATCAAAGTCTTTCATTAACAAATTTAGCGAATGTGTTCTTTGATTGATAATATATGGCAAATTTTAGTAATAGAAAAAAATGATGATTTTTAATAAAAAAAACTGCCTGTCCCGTATTTTCAATGCGTTGTCCCGTAAAACCGGAAATCAGATCTGGTCATACATGTCTTTGACCATAGGGGGTTATACTCTAGAACAAAGTTGTAAGACGCTCTAATAAATAAGATTAACAATGTTATTTCTAATATACTTTATAGTAATATTGACATGTAATACTACCATATAACATCGGCAGTGTACAGAGAACATCAGTTACAATTAAAAGCAGACTGGAGCCCAAATTGTCAAATGATTACACACCGGACCCGCAATAGGGATGATACCACCCCCGCTTCCCCGGCACTCCTGAGGCAGATGGAGAGGGAACAAGACGACGCTAATATGTCCTGTGATACAGATATATCGCAAACATTGGGGGATACCGATGTATTAACAACTTCTGAATGTAATAGTTGAGTGGGAGCCCATACATGAAAAGTACGCAATTATAGTTTGGTAAACGAAATCTTAATTCAATAATACAATCGACGAGTAGAAAAAAAGTTTATAGGACATTTTAGTCTTTAATATGATTACGCAATACGGCACCGTGTATATAATGCAAGAATTTCTCGTTTAAAGGTATAAGATAAGTGGTCTGTTAACCATATTGCTATACATCACACGTCACATTTTTATTTTTATTACGTAGGTATAGGTATTGTCTGCATTTTGTTAAATAATATCAAAGAGAATTTGAAATAGAGGAGTATTGTCAACGAAAACTTTGTAGCGACCAGGCGCGGATACAAGGGGGGGGCCATAGGGGCAATGCCCCCCCCCTAAAACCCTGGCTCTCACATTACTAAATTGAGTAAATTTTATTTTCTGTGCAAAAATATATGATTTTCTCAAAATGGCCCCCCCCTAAGCCAAATCTTGTATCCGCGCCTGGTAGCGACGTAAATTTACTGCGATCTTTCGACACATACTTAATTAAAACTTTTTGAACGCCATTTGTGATTTTATTAAATATCAAAAAATGGCGCCATCTAATAGATCAAAGGCCAAAGGTATAGCAGCATCATTTCGAGCAATGGCGCCATAAGCTTTAGGTAGTGCCCGGTAAGATGGCGCCACTTTTTGATGTTCAACAAATTGAACACATATCAGTGAAAAAATAAGGATCAAAGTCAAATGGCGTTCTAAAAGATTTAATCAATTCATGTGTCGACAGATGGCATATGGAGTGTGGAATTAAGAGGAGTGGTATCTCTTATGGTAGAACTGTTGCAAATCTCTCCAGAGTAGCGCTAGAGTAGCTAAGAACCTAGGCGTTATTGACGGAGTGAATTGCGCTGTCTATGATTTGATTTATTTGTTCAAGTACTCTATGTATTGTAGCGCCACCTATTTAAAGTTTTTTGATGACACTTTTTGGTACATGGAGATTTCGTTCCTTATCTCCACCTTCCGTAAGATGGCAGTTAACGTATGTCACTACAAAGTTTTTTTGACAATACACCTTAATTTCAAATTCTCTTTCATAATATGTACAGAAGCAAATCGTGGTTCGTGTAAAATAAAACTGTGGCACGTAGATTGAATGTTTCCTTATTGTAAGAACTATTTTCCTGTATTAGATTTTCCTCTACCATTTAAATGTATATAGTGTCTCGCAATTTGAAACTTTATCTTAATGATAGGTGTTACTTCTATTGCAGACTTTGCAGCTGTCATCAAATATCTGATAAGGACAAATAAAATGTAATGACCAAAACGTGTCATAATGTCGTTCGTGAGTCGTGACAACCTACCTTTAAATTCGAGTAATGTATGCCCTTTCGGGTACTAATAAAGTAAAAAACTTTTTAACAAAAAATAAAATCGACTTCAGAAATTACCAAAAGCGCCATTACATACATGTGCCTATAACATTTGAAGAGTTCCCTCGATTTCTCCAAGATCCCATCATCGGGGTCTGACTTGGTGCCAACGGGACCATCTCGGGGTTATACCCGTTCGATAAAAAAAAAATTGAAAATTGGTTCACGATTCTCGGAGATATCGAGTAACATACAAACAAAAAAAAAATTCAGTCGAATTGAGAACCTCCTCCTTTTTTGAAGTCGGTTAAAAATAATATATACCTACTTTAAGCCAAGAATCCGATTCAATTGGACCCGGGTACGTCCTTAAACTACGTCGAAAAGAGAGGTATGGGCATTTTGAATGTCATCTTGCTTTGTGTGGTAAGGCACAGCTCAACGGATGTCATTCCAGATCTAGAGCAGAGCCCAACTGGGGAAAGTACCTCCACCTTACAGAAAACCGCAGCCAAATAATACTAGACCCTACTCATAGTGTTGTGTTCCTGCCGGTGAGTAAGGTTGCCAGAGCTCAACGAGGGGGCAGGTTGTTTAGGGTCGGCAACGCGCATGTAACTCCTCTGGAGTTGCAGGCGTAAATAAGCTACGGAGACTGCTTACCATCAGGCGGGCCGTATGCTTGTTTGCCACCGACGTAGTATAAAAAAAATCAGCTTTAATAATTCGTCGTTACTAATACAACCTTGAAGATTGCTCACGCTGATGCCATGGTCTTATCCATTCAGCTAGTTCCATTTTTATCACTTGTCACTATGTCCGTCACTTTCGCGCTTATACGCTCGTTGGAACGGGACAGGCATGGTGACAAATGATATAGAGCCGACCATCTTAGCCCTGCAGGATTGTCATACTCGTAGCACACAAAACAACGAAACAATTGAAAACTGTGACATATCAATGTCATTTTGAACATCAATCGTCCGAGATAGTATTTACGTTTAGTAGCAAATGTATTAACTCATACTTAACACTAATCAATATGTAAACAGGCCCTAAGCCAAGTGTACACGCTCGTACGGGGCCTTATAAGATAATAATAAATAAATAATAAATATTATAGGACATTATTACACAAATTGACTAAGTCCCACAGTAAGCTCAATAAGGCTTGTATTGAGGGTACTTAGACAACGATATTATATAATATATAAATATTTATAAATACTTAAATACATAGAAAACACCCATGACTCAGGAACAAATATCCATGCTCATCACACGAATAAGTGCCCTTACCAGGATTTGAAATTAAATATTGATTATCTCCGAAACGGAGTTAATTAGAATACCGGTGTCTTTGAGAAAGTTACTTAATTTAAGCTCAGGGATGCACCCTTGAAATTAACGAAAAAGAAACACGGTGTATGTATATCAACGACAGCTATGTCCCTGTTTGATTTTTTTCGAATTTCTAATAAATTATAGAAGGAGTTATTACTTAATTCCTTGATAAATAAATAAATTGTAGATGGGGTATTCTGATTTCGAAATGTCGAGCTCGATTCAAATTTAAGAGGAAAGAGGACGGCCGATTCTACATTCAAACGTAGTCCCCATTTTCCTCTCTGGATATTGACATTTTGGAAAATAATTTTACATAATTTGATGTATATTAACCATAGCTACTACGCTACGTTTGACTTTTTTCGATTTTTTTATTATTATAAAAATTAGGAGCGAAAAACAGATTTCATACAAAATTGTAAATGCTTCTAGCTCCTATACTAACTTAATAATGAAAAATTCGAAAAAAATTAAACGTAGGGACATAGGCTATAGTTGATATACAACAAATTGTGTCAAAATATTTTCAAAAATGTCAATATCCATAGAGGAAAATGAGGACTACGTTTGTATGCAATGAAAAGGTGACCGGTTTGGCCTAGTGGGTAGTGACCCCGTCTACGACGCCGATGGTCCCGGGTTCAAATCCTGGTAAGGGCATTTATTCGTGTGATGAGCATGGATATTTGTCCCTGAGTCATGGATGTTTTCTATGCATTTAAGTATTTATATATTATATATATATCGTTGTCGAAGTACCCTCAACACAAGCCTTATTGAGCTTACTGTAGGCCTTAGTCAATTTGTGTAATAATGTCGTATAATAATAAAATAATAATAAGTAAAAAGGTAATTTCTTCCGGGTCCTCCACTCGTCTTAACGAGCGATAGAAACTCCGATGCCTAGATTACGCATTGTTGCTACGAAGCTCACACATAACTGGTTTTAAGAACGGTTTTACTCTGAACACTACCTACAAGTATTTACTCATTCAGGAACACAAAGATTTCCTTACTGAATGACTTATCGAACCACAATAGCATTTCCTGTTGACGAGTTGCGAAACGAGCCATCGTCTGACCGCGACCCACATGCAGCACCTGGTTACCTCGATAACTATAAGGATCCTTCTTATATGGTCATTTCATACAATCCAGTTCATAAATATGTATACATTTCTTCACCTCGTTGCAAGGGATTAAGGTGAAGAAATGTATACATATTTATGAACTCGACTGTAAGGAAATGAATTGAGGTAAATGAACATTTATGAATGAAATCCTCACGGTCGAGGTTGAGGTTGCAAGAACGGGAGGCAGCTATCTATCGAGTGAGAATAGTACATTGTGCAACGAGGGGGGTAAGTGAAATTTCGGATACGAGGGAATTAAAGACCCGAGTTTGCAATATTCTTACCCCCGGAGTTACACACAATGTTTTTCATCGCACTTGTGAAGAAAAAACTAAATTTTAAGCGAAATAATTCTTAAATACGGTGACATATCAAACATTCGTCCGCCATTTTGTAATTTCTTGACAGGTTAGGCATCTTAGGCACAGACCTATTCGGTATTCAGCCACGATTTAAATTTAAGTAAAAATATTTAAAACGGCTGTTAAATTAATCAAATTAATAATTTTAAGCATAAACATAATAATTTATAATAATTCAGCCTATATACGTCCCACTGCTGGGCACAGGCCTCCTCTCATGCGAGAGGGCTCGGGCTATAGTCCCCACGCTAGCCCAATGCGGATTGGGGACTTCACATACACCTTTGAATTTCTTCGCAGATGTATGCAGGTTTCCTCACGATGTTTTCCTTCACCGAAAAGCTTAGTGGTAAATGTCAAATGATATTTCGTACATAAGTTCCGACAAACTCCGAGCCAGGATTTGAACCCGCGACCTCCGGATTGAAAGTCGGACGTCATATCCACTCGGCCACCACCGCTTATTATGTGTTGTTATGTGTTAAATTTGTTAAATATCAAAAAGCGGCGCCATCTTACCAGGCATCGGCTGAAGGTAGTGGCGCCATCGCTCGAAACGATGCCGCCACACCTTTGGCCTTTGATCTATCATATCAGTGAAAGAATAAGGATCAAAGTCAAATGGCGTTCTAAAAGTTTTGATCATGTGTCGAAAGATGGCAGTAAATTTACTGTGGCTACAAAATTTTATTTAGCAATCCACCTCTATTTCCTCTATTATATTTAATCATAAACAAAAATATTAAATTATAAACGTTAGTATTTTAGAGTAAAACTCATTTATGCTACTTCGTTTGTATGAATAAGTAACATAATAAAATAACTAGACCTATAGCTCCCTAGGTAGTTATAGCTTTTTTTTCACAATCCATAACTCCCGCGGGAACAAAATAGGCCTTTGTCCTTCAGTACACCTGCATGTAATAAGATCTTTTTCGTGAAAAGTAAATAATATGGGTATCGTTAAAAACGTTCTTACCAACTTTAATCCCCTTAGAGGTTAATAATTTCCATTGAATACATTTGTCTTGCGTTACCACGATATTAAAAAAAAAGTATATAAACCGATTATATTCTGTATAATGAATGCCTATGAAGCCGTTGATCCTGGGTTCGAATCTCGGCAAGGGCAAGTATGTTGAGCACAGATATTTATTCCTGAATCATGGATGTTTTCCATGTCTGTTTTATATATTGTTTTCTGAGTACCCACATCACAAGCCTTCTTGAGCTTACCGTGGGACTTAGTCAATCTGTGTAAGAATGTCCCTATAATATTTATTTATTTATTAAAATGGACAAACATCAAGGACGCAGCCACGCTAACAAGACTGGCCAAGCATAGAAAAGACTTTGCAAAGGTGGCCACCGACGCCCGCCAGGGCATGGCAGCAGAAAAAGCAGATTAAATGGGTGATAGTTATGCACATTGTAATTTTGACAGAGGTGAATGTTAAACTATATATTTTTCACCCATTGACCACGAACACAACGACTAATGAGTTCGAAACGTCGTTTTTAAAATTTATTATACCCTATTTCATCTGTTTACAGAGTTATACACCGTGTTTTTTTTTTATTTCCGTTAATTTCAAGGGTGCATTCCTGAGCTTTCGTCTTTAAGTCCCGAGGCGAGTCATTTATTGAGTCTTTTTTAAGAGAACTCAAAAGGACTCGAGTCTCCGAATAAAGACTCCGTCAACAATTTCATAGGTTTAACCTAAATAAAAGTAAAGAAATTTTGCGTTATTGTATTATTTGTGTGCTGTAACTAACTTAATACTTAAAGAAATAACTAATTCGAAATTTTGCAAACAAAATATTTAGAGTTCTCTGAAAAGGACTCAAGTCCCTACAAAAGACTCAAGTCTCTAACAAGTTGAAAGAACTCGAGTTTAGACTTAATATTTGAGTCATAAACTGAGTCGAGTTTCAAAGCAGAGGACTCAATGGACTCGAGTCTTAACCAACACTAATAACATGTGTGAGCGTCATTCCATAGCTCACGTTTTGTTCTGATGGTTTTGCAACCAATGGAATCCAAGACTGTTTTACATTCTTTAAGATATTATCTCACGAAGTTACTGGAATTACTTCCGATCATGTTGACATAAATACTTTGATGTGTTAACACATCTGTAGATAATTAAAAAAAAAGAGTAAAAATTATTTATTGTACACAAGATAACTTACACAGAAACGGAATAATTTCAATTTCTGTGTAAGTCATCTTGTGTACAATAAATAAATTTTACTCTTTTTTTTAAATTATCTACAGATTGTGTTATTATGTTAGCTGGCAGTGCCTTCCGTGTCCAGTGCAATATCGGATATAGATTGCTTTTGGGATTTCTGCGTTTTTGCATCGAATCTGGCATGTTTGCACGGATGATTTTTAGGGTTCCGAAGTCGACACGACAGGAACCCTTATAGTTTCGCCATGTACGTCTGTCTGTCCGTCTGGGCGTCTGTCCGTCTATCTGTCTGTCTGTACGTCTGTGGGTCCTGGATATATACATCAATCACGCCGCCAAGTGGTAGAATGAAAACTAAAAAAAAATGTTAGGGTGCCTCCCCTACACTTAAAGTGGGGATACATCCCCTACACCAAAAAAATATGAAAAAACTGTTTTCCTTTGTTACGCCTAATAGTCTACCTTCATGCCAAATTTCAAGTTTCTAGGTCATCTAGAAATGGGGTAGGTTTTTGGTCTAAGTCTTAATTTATATAATAATTATCAATATATGTTTTTTCCATAGAATTATCAATAATTTTCAGTTTTCAGTGTGTGGGTTAGGTTTTAGATTTAATTAATCGAATTAATCAATATATTATGACTTTTATTCCAAAAAGTTTTCCTTTAAAAACACCTAATAGCTTGTCTTGATGCCAAATATCAAGTTTCTAGATCATCTGGAAGCGGGTTACGTTTTTCACAGGTTTTTGATGTATAAGTCAGTCACAAAAATGCCGGTTTGTCCAATGACTAAGGGCACATTGTATATGAGTTTAAATCACAGATTAAGACAAACTATTAATACGTAATTAAGGCTGGTAGCGTGTTTATGAATAACGCCATTAGACTTGTTCTAAATAGCGAACGAATTAGTTCAACATATATAGGTACAGTCGGTGCCAACGTAAGTATCCGATTTCTACAGCTATTGTTCGTTTTAGTCGTTAGAAATCCGAAGATTAGAGAATCTGTAGAATTGGGAATCTGTAGACATGGGCCTAAACCATGTGTGGGTAAGAAACTATAATGAATAATTTAATCAAAATCGGGGAAGCGGATCTACTTATATTTATAAACAGTGATCGGAACTATGGGAGTAAAACTTTAACAAAACTTATCAAGCGGACGTAAAAAAAGTACTTAGCCTTAAACTTATTCGAATATCTATGAATGTAAATATTTTTATGGCTGTAAGTACTATACTATTCCTATCCCTATGGACATGAATATTTTTAGGGCTGTATGCACTATTTTATGTCCGCTTAACAAGTTTTGTTAAAGTTTTACTCCCATAGTTCCGATCACTGTTTATAAATCATATTTAAGTTCAAAAGAGATATCATACACCAAGTTTACCTCTGATCTGCCCATGAATTGCCCCCCTATCGTGTCTCTTTTTATTTTATTTTATTTTCTTATAGGGAGAAAAAAACAGATACCGGCCAATAACAATCTATCCTTTTGTAGACAAATCGGCATTTGCCACTTTTAGAATTCAGTTACCATATTTACAATTACTAATTAATTGAGTGCTAGTGCTACAATTTTCCTCAGTTTATTCTAATTAGCAGGAAGTGTCCATTACTGAGTACGTCTTTGATTACCCCCATTTACCTGTCCTAGAGACGCGCGGCCTTGCATTCCTTCCGGAGTAGACGCCAATTTTGCGAGTGTCATAGACTCAATCTGCATTCAAATTGAGGATGACTCGTGTTACCGACACGAAAACAAGCATGACCAACAGAGGCCGGAATTCTCGTGGCAGTTAAAATTGTCATTAGGGATTTTTATGTCGGGACTTCTCATCTTCTCACTGTAGTTATATATATAGTCCTCCTCACCGTTTTCGATGACGGCGACCCCAAATAAACACATTATGGACGTTGTCTAGCGTGAGCCCTAATGTGGCTGGCCAGGCCGAACTTGCTCTTAAGGCCCTGATCGACGGGCGAGTAAAACCGCGGTTTTGCGGCTCGTCGGTAATGCTCGCCGGTGTATCATTGCAATACCGCGGTATTATATACCGACGAGCCGGGCTCGTGGCTCGTCATGTATGTTTGATTTTTTATCGGCTCGCCATGAAACCGCGTGTCGATCATAACAAACTTCATATTTTGAGCACGACATCTTGAACCGACCGCGATCGCACGACTGTTTTGCTCGCTAGTCGATCAGCGCTGACGAGCCGCGAGTAAAACCGTCGCTCTAAAACCGCGGTATAATAGCTCGTACGTCGATCACCCGCTTTAAAACTTGCTGGCCAACTTTATTGTCACGCGTGCAATAGAGTATTTAAGAGCAAGTTCACTGTAGTTAGCAATGTATCGAACACTGCATGCAAGTTCTCGCGCCGTGTAAATGGGACTTTAGATTCGTAAGATTATTGTACAATAGAATCATAAGCATGTACTCATTATATAATAAGAGTATCTTACAAGAAGCCCTAACGATGTACATCCTACCGCCAATCTAAATTAAAGTACAATAAACAACTACCAGGAGCTCGTTTGCGATTTTTCTTGGGAATAGTTTAACAATTTAAGTGATTGAAAAAATTTATGTTTAAAACGAATTAATGTAATATATAGCAGTGTCCATTGCATTGGTAGAAGACCAGACGCGATTTATTTATTCAGTATAAATTTTATTTTGACACTTGGAGAGACTTTACACCTCCAAATCTTATTAGTATTGGTACTCTGACATTGGGGACCTTTTACATCTCCAGATTTAATGTGTTTTTAACCATAGAGACTATACATCTCTATTGTATTGTAGTAATTATTTATTTTAAGATTATTATAATGTATTGTAACGTAACTTTAGTAAAATGTTTAAGAAATGAATTTCTGCACAAATATGAATAAGTGATATTGAAATTACTATTAAAACAGTTATTCATCAATCAAATTTGTGTGTTTTTACACATCTTATACCTAAAATCAATGAAACTTTGACAATAATGAAGAATGTTTTTCGAACGAATGTAGGTATTTTGCATCTATAATATAAATTATAATATGCCGAGTTTCTTGCCGGTCCCATATTGGGATAATGTTGCTGGCGTAGCTTTATTAGACGTTTATAAACGCATTGTAATATTGCCTACTTGAAAAATAAACTATCTTTATCTTTATGTCTGCAGGATATTATGTTTTTTACAAGCTTTTATTTAGTTTCACCTGTCTCATTGTCTGTCTGTCGGTCTGTAATCAAATCTTGCAAGTTAAATTTGACCCACTTCCCGGTTTCCAATGAAGCTGAAAATTTGCATACATAATGTAATTCGGGTGACAATGCAATATTATGGTACCATCGAGCTGATCTGATGATGGAGACAGGAGGTAGCCACAGGAACTCTGTGATAATGATAAAACAACGCAACCTAATTGTGTTTGGGGTTTTTAGAATTGTCTCGATGAGTATTACTTGCCTGTGGAAAGAAAGGTACAGTCAGCGATAAAAGCTTGTTAGAAAAATGAAATTTTTGCCAAAAACATATTTATTCACACGACAAAAAGACGAACACACAGTAATTTCTTGTAATATTGAGTGAGGTGTCGTGGTTAAATTTATTATGCATTATGTATGACGTATTTAATTTTTCTGAATACAACAGGAAAATTCCCGAAAAAAATATATTGATTTTCTCCGGAATTTTCATCCCTACCGCGAACCCCGCGCCCGTTTAGTCTTTTCTATGGGAGCGAGGCGGCACGTGATTGGTTTTTTTTTATATAGTTGACGACAGCGTCTCAAAATAAATCTTATATATATATTTTTAATACTACGTCGGTGGCAAACAAGCATACGGCCTGCCTGATGGTAAGTAGTCTCCGTAGCCTATGCACGCCTGCAACTCCAGAGGAGTGCGCTTTGCCGACCCTAAACCCGCCTCCCCCCCCCCCCCCCCCCCCCCTCCGTTGACCCCCCTCCTTACTCACCGTCAGGAACACAACACTATGAGTAGGGTCTAGTGTTATTTGGCTGCGGTTTTCTGTAAGGTGGAGGTACTTCCCCAGTTGGGCTCTACTCTAGATCTGGAATGACATCCACTGGCTGTGCCCTACCACACAAAGCGAGATGAAATTCACAATGCCCATACCTCTCTTAGGTTAACTTATATCTTATAGTTGACTTAGGAGCCCATATATGAAAAGTACGCAATCTTAATTCAACCATTACAGTCAACGAGTAGTAATACATATAAAATGATTACTAGCTTCTTTCCGCGACTTCTGTGTCAAATGATGATAAAACTATCTTTACACGATTTTTTTACTAAATCGGTTCAGTTGTTTGATGCGACACAATGTGGCGTACCGTCTGATCCGGATCGCCACACTCGCATTCCGCTAACTCACTCACTCACTGCATTATTCAATTGCAGTTATTTTCTCACTTAACGGCATGCGACGATGACAGTAAATAGCAAATCACGACCTTGTTCATTACCAACTACAGTACCCCTAGTGTAACTTTGATCGACATCATAACGTGACGAACGCGTTTGAGTTAAGTCTCATTTTGTATAGGATTTTGAGTTTCCAAAACGTCCCGCTTGGCGCGTTCTTTCGAAATCCAATACAAAATGAGACTAAACGCAAACGCGTACGTCACGTTTGGAAATCGAATTTAGTTACACTAGGGGTACGGATCTAGAATGACGCTTACGATAAAATAGAATAATTATAATTTAAATAAATAAGCCGAACTAGTGTTGGTAGGAACTCGAGACTTCTGAGTCTCAATTTGAAGAACTTGAGTCGTTTTTACACGACTCTTCGCTTAAAGAACTTCCGAGTATTTTAAGTTCCGAGTACGAGTCCTTTATCGAGTCTTTTATGCGCAACTTAAAAGAAGTACAGCGTAGGTTTTATTTATTTATTTTAAACTTATTGCACGTAAGAGTGCAACAGGCGGACTTAATGCCACTATAGGCATTATCTACCAGTCAACCATAAGGGATCATAAGGTAGAGAAATAAACAAAAAACCGGACAAGTGCGAGTCGGACTCGCCCACCGAAGGTTCCGTACCTTTTAGTATTTGTTGTTATAGCGGCAATAGAAATACATAATCTGTGAAAATTTCAACTGTCTAGCTATCACGGTTCATGAGATACAGCCAGGTGACAGACGGACGGACGGATGGACGGATGGACGGATGGACGGATGGACGGACGGACGGACGAACGGACGGATGGATGGACAGCGGAGTATTAGTAATAGGGTCCCGTTTTACTCTTTAGGTACGGAACCCTAAAAACCGTAATTTTTGAGATAAGTAAAATTTCAACAAAAATACTATTATATGGTTAATTATAACTTATGACTATTAAATGATGTAAGCCTAAGCTATGTATTTAGTTTCGAGGCAATGCGTATAAGAAAAAAAAGTGTACATCATTTAAGAGTTCTCTTTCAAGGACTCAAGTCTTTATAAAAGACTCAGGTCTTATTAAGAACTCAAGTTTCTACTTAGTGACTATAGTTCTTTTTTTAGCATTATATTTAGCAAAAGGTAAACAATCTTAACGTGTTTTTTTAATGAAAATTATTGAAAACCGCTAGAAAATAATTAGTTCATATTATTTATGAAAGCAATAGAATGTAAACAATCGTATATGACTTATAATTGTTACATATTTGCTGTAACTCATTTTACAAAGGAGAATTTAAAAAAAAAGACACTCCAAGACACTTACCTTCTTTCTAATGTTAAAAAACGAACTATAGAGTGAAAAACTGAGTCAAGACTTAAAGCAGAGGACTCAAAAGAGTTGAGTCTTAACCAACACGAAGCCGAGCCCTTTTCATCAACTACTTTATTCAAAACAATAACAAACACCCATTAAAAATCCGTTTTTAAACTGATCGGTCATTAAATCGATATTAAAACAATGCGTGACGCAAAATAAATATGTTTGGTATTCCACGCTCGTAATATCGAGAAATGGATTAGAGCCACTGATCGCAGAGATTTAATTATGTAATTGTGGTTGGGGTTCACTAGTTATACTCATATCATTCAAAATGTTATCGGTACCCCTAGTGTAATTTTAGTCGATAGCGAAACGTGACGTACGCGTTTACGTTAAGTCTCATTTTGTATGGGTTTTTGAACAGCGCGCCAAGCGGGACGTTTTGGAAAGTCAAAAATCTCATAGGGGTACGGTTCGTTCGTTGGGAACGATTTTACAAGCTTTTATTTACTTTCACCTGACCGTTGTCTGTTTGTAATCAAATCTTGCAAGTTAAATTTGATCCACTTCCCGGTTTCCGATTGAGCTGAAAATTTGTATACATATGTAAGTCGGGTGTAAATGCAATATTATGGTAACATCGAGCTGATCTGATGATGGAGACAAGAGGTGGACATAGGAACTCTGTGATAAAACAACACAACCTAATTGTGTTTGGGGTTTTTAGAACTGTCTCGGTGAGTATTAGTTGCCTGTGGAAAAAGTACAGTCAGCGATAAAAACTTGGACCAAAAGTACTATCGAGCTGATCTGATGATGGAGACAGGAGGTGGCCATAGGAACTCTGTGATAAAACAACGTAACCTAATTGTGTTTGGGGTTTTTAGAACTGTCTTGGTGAGTATTAGTTGCCTGTGGAAAAAAAGTACAGTCAGCGATAAAAGCTTGTACCAAGAATGATTTTTTGGCCAAAAACTTATTTTTTTTTACAATTCAATAAAATTTTATGGATAGACAGAAATCTTGTTCAGTATATAAGCGCATAAAAAAGTATGGCATGTTCGTAATTTAACAGAAAATTACAGCAGTTCACCAAAATCAACATTCTCAATGATTATTATTCATACAAAAAATCACATATTCAGGCTCAATAACGCTTTTCTCTTAAAAGTGGAGAGTATTTTTTTTTTTTATAACGATAGGCAAGCGTTTGACCACGATCTCACCTGATGGTAAGTGATGATGCGGTCTACGGTGGAGCACGCTTACCTATGAGATACCTATTTACCCTAGCCTTGAAGAGACCCAGATTGTACTCATGCGGAAACACAGACTCGGGCAGGGCATTCCACTCCTTGGCAGTTCGCATAAGAAATGTTGAAGCAAAACGCTTCGTGCGTATTTGTGGAATACCTACCATGAAGCGATGCCGGAGTGCCGATTGTCTGGTTGTCATGTATTCAAAGTATTTTAAATACTTGAAAGACTCAGATCTCGGATCAAACAACACACATTTTGTTATTCTTAGTTAATCACCACTCAAAAAGGAGCAGTAATAACTTTAACTGGCCATTGGTAATATTAATAATTGTCAGAAAGAAAACTTTCGTGAGACATATTCTTATTGACGAATCCAAATAAGTATAACCGTGGTATCTACATATTGTCAGAAAGGTTTATGAATTGTCATTCTGTACCTGTGACGAAGCGCTGATGGCCTAGCTGTAAGAGCGTGCGACTTGCAATCCGGAGATCGCGGGTTCAAACCCCGACTCGTACCACTGAGTTTTTCGGAACTTATGTACGAAATATCATTTGATATTTACCAGTCGCTTTTCGGTGAAAGAAAACATCGTGAGGAAACCGGACTAATCCCAACCAGGCCTAGTTTACCCTCTGGATTGGAAGGTCAGATGGCAGTCGCTTTCGTAAAAACTAGTGCTACGCCAAATCTTGGGATTAGTTGTCAAGCGGACCCCAGGCTCCCATGAGCCGTGGCAATATGCCGGGACAACGCGAGGAAGAAGGATTCTGTACCTGTGATGCGTAACACCAGCGTTAAAGATAAACTGCGACATCCAACACGCACTAAACATGATCGGCAACACTATTAAATAGTAAATCCTCCGCTGATACGCCCCGAACTCGCCCAACTCATCGAGTATCTCATCCAGGTCGGTAGGCACATTGCTGGACATCACCAACATATCACTGAACACTAAATTGTCCTGTATGGCATCACCGGATTGCGTGCTCATAGTTACAGGTATTATTGGATGGTGGATCTTGAAAGAGCTGAACTCATGTATTTAAACTAATCTGTACCGGTATTGGGACATTTTGATGATATTGACAGATGACAGAGGATTTCAATATTTATTACGCTTTGTTTACGCTTGACGTATACAATTTTTTTTGTCTCTGCCAGTATATCGTTTGAGGTGTGTAGGAATTATGTGAAAGTGAGTGTGCGGAAAAGAAGAAAGAAGTGCCTATTTCAGCGTTCAAACTACGGAAGGTGGAGATAAGGAACGAAATCTCCATGTACCAAAAAGTGTCATCAAAAAACTTTAAATAGGTGGCGCTACAATATCTAGAGTACTTGAAGAAAAAAATCAAATCATAGACAGCGCAATTCACTCCGTCATAAGGCCTAGGTTCTTAGCTACTCTAGCGCTACTGTGGAGAGATTTGGAACTATTATTTATAGCTGACAGCTGGACACTTTTGCAACAGTTCTACCATAAGAGATGCCACTCCTCTTAGTTCCACAATCCATAGTTCAGGAATAAAAAGCTTGGAGGATTTAAAAACTAGAGACGCCTTGACTGTAATTTTCTGTAGAAAACAGTTTGCCGATATTTGAGGGGGGATTAAATGTAAAAATAAAAAAAAACTTATTTTAATTACTCATTTTCACGGTATCCTGCCTTTTCGCTGAAAATTGTAATGCCGAATTTCTCTTGCTAACCAAATAAAAAATTTCGCCGACGTTTTAGTTGGCATAATAACTTTTACCAAATAATTATTTCGCAACCATTTCATTTCCCAACCCATAGTTGGGAAATGAAAATTGTAAAGTTGTGAAACGATTATGTGAAGTTGGGAAATGAAATTCGCCCAAATGAAATTTCGGCGAAAAGTTGGTTGGCAAGTGAAATTCGGAAATATAATTTTCGTCGAAAAGGCAGAGAACCCATTATCACAGCAAACTCTCAACAGTCATAAATACCAGAGACCCTACTGGCACTTAAGTCCTGTATGCTAATTTCCGCCATTTTGAATATTATCCAAAAAACGAAACTACACAAAAATTATATCTGATTACCAAACCTGCTCATAAAATTTCACGAGAATCAGTTGAGAAATGAGACTTGTAGAGACATCCGAACATACGAAATAACTTTTGCCCAAGCTGAAACGGAGCCAATGCTGTCTTGGCTTTAGTGGATTGTCTTGGTAATTGGCCTCGTGTAAAACTTGTCTTATTCTTTTCCGAGCCTGTTAATTGTCATTTGATTTGAGGTAAGTCTAAAAGCAAACCCTTATACAGCAAAAACCAACTTTGCTCTCTTGTTGCACAATCTACTCTTGTTAAGGTTCCTCCTCCCGCAAAATACCATAAAACTAAGTTACTCTGAACCTTTTTTTATATTAAATATGACACTCTTTGAGCAGAAAAAAATAACAATCTAAAATATATGAGAAATGATATGGTTTTTCTGGAAATCTATTTTAATTCAAATGAGTGTAGAAAAAAAACTTGAAGTCACCCCTATTTATTTCAGTTGTATCTTTATTACTACTAATATAATATTTTCGATAAAAGTATCGAAAATATAATGTAAAATAAAACGATTTGGTTTTCTTGCTTTTTGCAAATTCATAAAACTATGCCTCAATTTCTAAAAAAATAAGCCTAAATTCCGCCTAGGTTTCAACCATCACCCCGCTCTCATTCGTATAGTCATTACGGGGCAAGTCGCGTTGCTAGACGGCCCTGTGCTGCGACGCGCGCGAGCACGCGAAATTCTATTCTAGTAGTTCGGTGAGGGGTATAATAATTATAAGCTCCGCCTACACGCGCGAGGTCGTTGGCATCGGATGCAGCCTTAATCTACGTGTACTCTACTTGTACAAACAGCAACTCTCTTAACCTGACCCTTATTCCTCTTGTAACAAGGTCCACCTATGGACAGTTAACAGTGTGGGCGATGGTACAGTACCTGTGAGGCGTTTTGCTAGCATTGAAGACGTACTGAGACTTCCAAAAAGCACTAAACATGATAGGCAGCACAATAAAGCAATAGTTTTTCAGCTGATAAGTCCCGCACTCGCCCAGTTCAATAAGAATCTTGTCCAACGAAAATGGCACATTACTGGACATCGCCACCACATTATTATTGTACACTAAGTAATCATTTTGTATGGCATCATCGCCTCGGCTGTTCATACGCATTATTTAACCATCATATTAGTTTATATTTAAACCGCTAGAAAATAATTAGTTCATATTATTTATGAAAGCAATAGAATGTAAACAATCGTATATGACTTATAATTGTTACATATTTGCTGTAACTCATTTTACAAAGGAGAATTTAAAAAAAAAGACACTCCAAGACACTTACCTTCTTTCTAATGTTAAAAAACGAACTATAGAGTGAAAAACTGAGTCAAGACTTAAAGCAGAGGACTCAAAAGAGTTGAGTCTTAACCAACACGAAGCCGAGCCCTTTTCATCAACTACTTTATTCAAAACAATAACAAACACCCATTAAAAATCCGTTTTAAACTGATCGGTCATTAAATCGATATTAAAACAATGCGTGACGCAAAATAAATATGTTTGGTATTCCACGCTCGTAATATCGAGAAATGGATTAGAGCCACTGATCGCAGAGATTTAATTATGTAATTGTGGTTGGGGTTCACTAGTTATACTCATATCATTCAAAATGTTATCGGTACCCCTAGTGTAATTTTAGTCGATAGCGAAACGTGACGTACGCGTTTACGTTAAGTCTCATTTTGTATGGGTTTTTGAACAGCGCGCCAAGCGGGACGTTTTGGAAAGTCAAAAATCTCATAGGGGTACGGTTCGTTCGTTGGGAACGATTTTACAAGCTTTTATTTACTTTCACCTGACCGTTGTCTGTTTGTAATCAAATCTTGCAAGTTAAATTTGATCCACTTCCCGGTTTCCGATTGAGCTGAAAATTTGTATACATATGTAAGTCGGGTGTAAATGCAATATTATGGTAACATCGAGCTGATCTGATGATGGAGACAAGAGGTGGACATAGGAACTCTGTGATAAAACAACACAACCTAATTGTGTTTGGGGTTTTTAGAACTGTCTCGGTGAGTATTAGTTGCCTGTGGAAAAAGTACAGTCAGCGATAAAAACTTGGACCAAAAGTACTATCGAGCTGATCTGATGATGGAGACAGGAGGTGGCCATAGGAACTCTGTGATAAAACAACGTAACCTAATTGTGTTTGGGGTTTTTAGAACTGTCTTGGTGAGTATTAGTTGCCTGTGGAAAAAAAGTACAGTCAGCGATAAAAGCTTGTACCAAAAATGATTTTTTGGCCAAAAACTTATTTTTTTTTTACAATTCAATAAAATTTTATGGATAGACAGAAATCTTGTTCAGTATATAAGCGCATAAAAAAGTATGGCATGTTCGTAATTTAACAGAAAATTACAGCAGTTCACCAAAATCAACATTCTCAATGATTATTATTCATACAAAAAATCACATATTCAGGCTCAATAACGCTTTTCTCTTAAAAGTGGAGAGTATTTTTTTTTTTTATAACGATAGGCAAGCGTTTGACCACGATCTCACCTGATGGTAAGTGATGATGCGGTCTACGGTGGAGCACGCTTACCTATGAGATACCTATTTACCCTAGCCTTGAAGAGACCCAGATTGTACTCATGCGGAAACACAGACTCGGGCAGGGCATTCCACTCCTTGGCAGTTCGCATAAGAAATGTTGAAGCAAAACGCTTCGTGCGTATTTGTGGAATACCTACCATGAAGCGATGCCGGAGTGCCGATTGTCTGGTTGTCATGTATTCAAAGTATTTTAAATACTTGAAAGACTCAGATCTCGGATCAAACAACACACATTTTGTTATTCTTAGTTAATCACCACTCAAAAAGGAGCAGTAATAACTTTAACTGGCCATTGGTAATATTAATAATTGTCAGAAAGAAAACTTTCGTGAGACATATTCTTATTGACGAATCCAAATAAGTATAACCGTGGTATCTACATATTGTCAGAAAGGTTTATGAATTGTCATTCTGTACCTGTGACGAAGCGCTGATGGCCTAGCTGTAAGAGCGTGCGACTTGCAATCCGGAGATCGCGGGTTCAAACCCCGACTCGTACCACTGAGTTTTTCGGAACTTATGTACGAAATATCATTTGATATTTACCAGTCGCTTTTCGGTGAAAGAAAACATCGTGAGGAAACCGGACTAATCCCAACCAGGCCTAGTTTACCCTCTGGATTGGAAGGTCAGATGGCAGTCGCTTTCGTAAAAACTAGTGCTACGCCAAATCTTGGGATTAGTTGTCAAGCGGACCCCAGGCTCCCATGAGCCGTGGCAATATGCCGGGACAACGCGAGGAAGAAGGATTCTGTACCTGTGATGCGTAACACCAGCGTTAAAGATAAACTGCGACATCCAACACGCACTAAACATGATCGGCAACACTATTAAATAGTAAATCCTCCGCTGATACGCCCCGAACTCGCCCAACTCATCGAGTATCTCATCCAGGTCGGTAGGCACATTGCTGGACATCACCAACATATCACTGAACACTAAATTGTCCTGTATGGCATCACCGGATTGCGTGCTCATAGTTACAGGTATTATTGGATGGTGGATCTTGAAAGAGCTGAACTCATGTATTTAAACTAATCTGTACCGGTATTGGGACATTTTGATGATATTGACAGATGACAGAGGATTTCAATATTTATTACGCTTTGTTTACGCTTGACGTATACAATTTTTTTTGTCTCTGCCAGTATATCGTTTGAGGTGTGTAGGAATTATGTGAAAGTGAGTGTGCGGAAAAGAAGAAAGAAGTGCCTATTTCAGCGTTCAAACTACGGAAGGTGGAGATAAGGAACGAAATCTCCATGTACCAAAAAGTGTCATCAAAAAACTTTAAATAGGTGGCGCTACAATATCTAGAGTACTTGAAGAAAAAAATCAAATCATAGACAGCGCAATTCACTCCGTCAATAAGGCCTAGGTTCTTAGCTACTCTAGCGCTACTGTGGAGAGATTTGGAACTATTATTTATAGCTGACAGCTGGACACTTTTGCAACAGTTCTACCATAAGAGATGCCACTCCTCTTAGTTCCACAATCCATAGTTCAGGAATAAAAAGCTTGGAGGATTTAAAAACTAGAGACGCCTTGACTGTTATTTTCTGTACAAAACAGTCTGCCGATATTTGCGGGGGAGGGGCACGTCAAATGTAGGTACGTTAGTCCATACAATACATATGACCATTGGCCGAGCTTTTCGACAGAAGGGTAAGTTCTTAAAGGTGTCTCCAGTTGTCAAATCCTACAAGATAAAAAATGATAATTGCATTATTTATAATCTTCTCTATGGCGAAGCTACCATAAGAGGACATGTTTTTTAAATACCTATCTATTCCAATTTTTAACCCCGGAATGTCTGTCTGTGGTATCGTAGCTCTCAAACAGATGGACTGATTTATATGCCTTTTTTACGTGAGTTTCCGTGTGATGGTAAGAACCATTCAAACTGCTGGATCGATTTTTATCAAACATAGCTAAGAAGCTATGTTTGATAAAAATCGATCCAGCAGTTTGAAGACTATCAGCTCTTTTCCAAAATGATGTTAGGCATTTTCGGCATAAAATGGTTCAAAATCCAATGATTAGCGTACGGTTATTTTAAATTTTTACTTTAATAGTAATTATCCTCCGCGGAAGTGCAAGTAATGCTCCAAGATCTGGCTGCGTAGACAAGATGCCAATCATTAACGCCCCGTAGCGAACGAAACGCAACTATCTGTGTCGCACTAATATGGAAAAGTGATAGAGAGAGATAACTACGCTACGCTACGGAGCGTGAACGATTGGTATCTTGTCTACGCAGCCTGAGCCACGCTACGCTAGCCTTCAAGTTGGAAACGTCATATTTCATTGAAAGTCTTACGTTCTGTCTGGGCTGTCAAAATCGCTGTTAAGTTATCTTGGTCTGATTGTAGACCTCGTGATTAGCGAAATGTAAAAATAAAATAAAAACTTATTTTAATTAGTCATTTTCACGGTATCCTGCCTTTTCGCCGAAAATTGTAATGCCGAATTTCACTTGCCAACCAAATATTTCGCCGACGTTTTAGTTGGCATAATAACTTTTACCAAATAATTATTTCGCAACTATTTCGAAAATTAATTAGAAAATTGTAAAGTTGTGAAACGATTATGTGAAGTTGGGAAATGAAATTCGCCCAAATGAAATTTCGGCGAAAAGTTGGTTGGCAAGTGAAATTCGGAAATATAATTTTCGTGGAAAAGGCAGAGAACCCATTATCAGAGCAAACTCTCAACAGTCGTAAATACCATAGACCCTACTGGTACTTAAGTCCTGTATGCTAATTTCCGCCATTTTGAATATTATCCAAAACACGAAACTACACAAAAATTATATCTGACCATTGATGTACGTAATAGGTATCTGACTACCAAACCTGCTCATAAAATTTCACGAGAATCAGTTGAGAAATGAGACTTGTAGAGACATCCGAACATACGAAATAACTTTTGCCCAAGCTGAAACGGAGCCAATGCTGTCTTGGCTTTAGTGGATTGTCTTGGTAATTGGCCTCGTGTAAAACTTGTCTTATTCTTTTCCGAGCCTGTTAATTGTCATTTGATTTGAGGTAAGTCTAAAAGCAAACCCTTATACAGCAAAAACCAACTTTGCTCTCTTGTTGCACAAACTACTCTTGTTAAGGTTCCTCCTCCCGCAAAATACCGTAAAACTAAGTTACTCTGAACCTTTTTTTATATTAAATATGACACTCTTTGAGCAGAAAAAAATAACAATCTAAAATATATGAGAAATGATATGGTTTTTCTGGAAATCTATTTTAATTCAAATGAGTGTAGAAAAAAAACTTGAAGTCACCCCTATTTATTTCAGTTGTATCTTTATTACTACTAATATAATATTTTCGATAAAAGTATCGAAAATATAATGTAAAATAAAACGATTTGGTTTTCTTGCTTTTTGCAAATTCATAAAACTATGCCTCAATTTCTAAAAAAATAAGCCTAAATTCCGCCTAGGTTTCAACCATCACCCCGCTCTCATTCGTATAGTCATTACGGGGCAAGTCGCGTTGCTAGACGGCCCTGTGCTGCGACGCGCGCGAGCACGCGAAATTCTATTTTAGTAGTTCGGTGAGGGGTATAATAATTATAAGCTCCGCCTACACGCGCGAGGTCGTTGGCATCGGATGCAGCCTTAATCTACGTGTACTCTACTTTTACAAACAGCAACTCTCTTAACCTGGCCCTTATTCCTCTTGTAATAAGGTCCACCTATGGACAGTTAACAGTGTGGGCGATGGTACAGTACCTGTGAGGCGTTTTGCTAGCATTGAAGACGTACTGAGACTTCCAAAAAGCACTAAACATAATAGGCAGCACAATAAAGCAATAGTTTTTCAGCTGATAAGTCCCGCACTCGCCCAGTTCAATAAGAATCTTGTCCAACGAAAATGGCACATTACTGGACATCGCCACCACATTATTATTGTACACTAAGTAATCATTTTGTATGGCATGATCGCCTCGGCTGTTCATACGCATTATTTAACCATCATATTAGTTTATATTTAAGGAAATTTCACTCAACACGAAAAGTATGTGGAGTCCTCGTAAAATAGACTCCACAAGGTACGATGTATGTTGTACTTGAACACATCAAACGATACTTTGAAATGTATGGAGTTCGTCTAAACGGGGACAAAAATTAAATAGACTAGAGCGCGTTATACGTAAACTTAGAAATTTTGTTTATATTTTACTGACAGATGATTTTAAGATGTACATTTGACATTTGGCTTTATTGGTTTTGGGAATTTTGGATGCATGAAGGTAGGATAGTTATTTATGATGATTTGATGTTGTTTCAATGCAAAGAGTTATACATTGCAGTGTTGGCCGAATGTTAATTGCAATTGACAATTAACCGCAACGGACGGTTACAGTTTACGGGTTAATTTGTAATGGTTAATTGTCAATTTTAATTAACGTTTTGTACCTAATAATATTTATTTTCGTCCACACCTCCCTTATTGCACAGTGTACTATTACGTCATCAATAAACTGATATCCTTGTAAGTACATTTGCAATCAATTAGAAGTTATTCCTTTTTATCTAAGCACTATCAGCGATTTTCAATATCAGCAAAGTAATTCGATAAATTGATATGTGTCGCGACACACACCCGCCTTATAATTCTGTAGCAAAGGTCAATAACCTTACTTATTAATAAATAAATAATAATAAATAAATATTATAGGACATTATTACACAAATTGACTAAGTCCCACAGAAAGCTCAATAAGGCTTGTGTTGAGGGTACTTAGACAACTATGTATATATAATATATAAATATTTATAAATACTTAAATACATAGAAAACACCCATGACTCAGGAACAAATATCCATGCTCATCACACGAATAAATGCCCTTACCAGGATTTGAACCCGGGACCATCAGCTTCGTAGGCAGGGTCACTACCCACTAGGCCAAACCGGTATAATGACACCTACCCACTTTACTAATTTTTCCTACTCCTCTACTGTTATCTGTCATTTATGCATTCATTAACACGAATATAAGAACATACATAAAAGATTTCAAGAAAAGTCTATATTGTCTATTCCTCATAAAAGCTCTTGTGCTTTTAATCGCTATAACGTTACTGCGATTAATGGCTACCAACCTAACAAAACCAAAACGAATACAGTTTTAAACTAAGTGCATTGCTGCCAACTTACAAAATATTCATTTGGCTGCATAGTAAAAATAATTACTTCATTAGTCAGAAACATGCATGTGACACCCGTAATATAGCAACACCCATAGACTACGAAGACCGCTTAGCGTTGCTTGTTAGTCTCCGTAGGCTACGGTGGCCAAAATTGAGAAAAAACTGTCCAAAAAATTAATTTAACAAGTAGCAAGTACCAGGGCCTCATGAGTTACGAGGAGGTGTCGCCGACCGGCCGGCCGCGGCCCGGGGCGGGCCGGGCGCGTAACAAGGTATGCTCGCGCGTCTTGGCTATATACTTTTGCTGTAATTTGTTTACCTAAATTAAGATTTATTTTTGTTGACTCGTAGGAAAAATATTGTATGCAACGTTGTATAAGTAGGTCAAAAAATGCTCGTGGCGTATTCCTTTACAATGTCCGCCTATGCCTTCGGCTCCGGCTCACATTGTAACTCACCCCACTCGCCTTTTTTGACCCTTCTTATGCAACTGTTGCATAAAATACAATTAAATACCTAAAGAAACAGACTAAGACTATAGCTAGAAGCTACTTACACCGACCGGTCTGGCCTAGTGGGTAGTGAGAGTGACCCTGCCTATGAAGCCAATGCTCCTGGATTCGAATCCCGGTAAGGGCATTTATATGTGTGATGAGCACTAATTTGAATACAATAATTTATTTCTGTATTAGCTAAATTTCTCTGAAGTGAAATGTATAATTTCTTTGAGAAAATAAAGTTCTATAAACCTAATCTGTGTAAGAATGTCCCTATAATATTGATTTATTTATTTACACTTACGTAATTGCTCGTTCACGTATAGTCAGTTGACGAAGTTACCAAGCATTTAATTTGTTTGTGACAAAAAGGTTTAAATAATTAGGTAATGCCTCACCGACGGAGTGAATTGGAATTAAATAATCCATTCAAGCATTCGATTCAGCGAATCGGTCTAGTTACTAACTTGATTGCTTTTTTGTACTTACCTACTTATTTATCTCAACTACTTCGTTTCATTTTTGCCCGAATGACAGAAAAAAACAATAATAAAATAATAACCTCCACCTTACAGAAAACCGCAGCCAAATAACACTAGACCCTACTCATAGTGTTGTGTTCCTGCCGGTGAGTAAGGTTGCCAGAGCTCAAAGAGGGTGCGGAGTGTTAGGGGCGGCAACACGCATGTACCTCTGGAGTTGCAGGCGTCCATAGGCTACGGTAACCGCTTACCACCAGGCGGGCCGTATGCTTGTTTGCCACCGATTAGTATTAAAAAAAATATATTCGGGGACAATCTTATTACTTATAACACATTTCGAACTAGTCCCGAACTAATCAAAGCTTGTATTATACTATAATGTATACAACATAGAAAACATCCACAACTCAGGAGCAATAATTCGTGAAAATACACAAATAAATGGCCTTACCAGGAATCGAATCCGGGACATCCAGATTCGTATATTTTGATAGCCCAGACGGTTAACGGGTTAATAAACGTAAACCTTCTAGGAACTTATGACATTTACGTAACACTTGCACCATCTGGGCTATCAAAATGGCTGCCAAATTATCTTGGTCTGACTCTATGTTCTTTGGTGTGTCCTACCGCCTAAATACCTTGATAGACATTGGCATTAAAGAAATGCTTTCTCCATAAACGCCTACCCTATATATTTAACAGCCTGCCCTCTGACATCAGGCAGGAAGCCAACAAAGTTAAGTTAGGTAAAAAGCTGCGTAGTTACCTTGTAAACTGCATAAAACAATTATTAAGCATATAGATATAGAAACGAATTGCATTGTAATATAAATATAAATATAAGAGAGTAGAGACTGCACGATCCCACAGTCAAACCGTGTAAACTGTTTTGTGGGACTCCGTATCTGTTTGAGATGTATCATTTTATGTTAATAATAAATAATAAATAAAAATAAATATTGCAATATATTAAGCACTGTTGTAATATATGTCCTATTTATATACTGGTTTTTAATAAAAAAAATTAAAAAAAAAAATGAAAAAAATGAAAAATGATTTATTCTCTCACAAGCATATTTAACAAAATACAGGTTGGTGTCCCTTTTTAAGTATAGATATACCTGTGTTAAGGAACACCGCTCTTCCTTAGTCAAGTCAAATATCAATCAAATCTAAAAAATGTGTAGTGTGCATCTTTAAACACACGTACAATACAAACATCAATTGCGTCTAAGTATCAAAGCTAAAAGAAAATATTTCGAAGCGTAGGTATAAACGTATTTATTGAAGTTAGCATGAATTTTTAATGTATGTTTTTAAAACACGTATAATTTAGAAAAATATTCATACATATATGTTCGATTGAAAAGCCACTTATTTATTCAGTCAGGTCTTAAGTGTTTTGTTTCTTAAATAAATTCAGGTCACAAAACTGCTTTTGTCTGCCGAATTTCTTTTGTTTCTTTTTTTTTGTTCTTATGTCGGTCGAGAGACAACCATTTGCATTAAAATATTTTTTTTGGAAATAAATACCTGCCTTTTTAATTGATTTAAATTATTTTGCTTTTCTAATCCGCACTTCATAAAATAATTAATTGAGTAACTTAATAAAAATCTACTTCATAGTTTTTACGCTACGGTAGATCACACAACACAAATACCCACAATCAAGCCCCGAACAGACGTAGCGATAGTATAGGGACCGTGCGCGTTGGAGGGTCTGCCATCTTGTGGTCTGAATCGGAACCATAAACAGGCACATTTACACGTCAAGTGTTTTCTTGTGCATAGTAGGTTCTGCCATCTTGTGGGCTCCATCGGAACAAAAAACATCACATTTACGCCTCGCGCCAAAAATCTGACGGCTCCTGTGCTGCCTCCTATAGTTCATGCACGCTCCCTATACCAAAAAATATCTTATGCACAACGCATCTTACTATATATTTTACGTAACATTTGACAGAGTGCACACATGAAGCTATAAGATATATTTTGGTATGTTACGATATCTTATAGCAAGGCATATTAAGATACCTTGCGATATATAGCTCGGTATATTACGATATATTTTGGTACATTTCATCTCTCTCACAATGTAGACCTTAACCAAAGATCATTGACCCAACACCGTGAAACTAAATATTTTTTTTTTCTATTACTGATTTGTTTTATTGAATCTATAATTATTAGTCGTAAAATAGTATTTTATTTTGACTTGTAAGCTGTACCTTTATTTTACCAATAAAATTCTGTATTCTGTAGGTGCTAGACAGACAGCGATATATATTTTGGTGTCGTTGGCGTGTGTGGTGCTTAGCTATGGCATATTAGCTATGGTATATTAATATACATATTTTATCGCTCCGTCTGTGACGGGCGTCACACATTAGGTACTATAATGACAACTAAACGTGTTGGCTTTGTCGTAATCGGGTAACACTATAGTATTTAATTCACTGACAATTATTTGATTCAGTATAACTTTCATATGTACAAACTATTAAATTTACTTAATTTTATATTATACACATAGTTTTAAGATTAGACCCTATGCACTTTATATTGCTATGCCCTTACAGGGTCCATGTGGAACTACCCAGACTTTGTAATATCGATAATACCATGGTTGCAATAAATAAATAAATATGAAATATGAAATATAAAATTGTTACGATATCAGTACCAACAAATCAAGGTATTGATATTTTTAGTATTTAAGTAATATTTACACTGATAGCAAGATTATCAATTGCTGTAGCTGTATATTCATTTTAACTGAATTTTTCCATTTTGTAAAAGCAAGGATTTTCATCATCATCATATCGGCCTTTTCTCGCTCAATTCTGAGCATAGGCCTCTCTTCTCGTCCAGAAGTGATTTGTAACCTATCGTCTACCCAACAAGCTAATGGATGCCAGGAGCTCCTTTTCTCCTAAGTTTCTTTATTGATTAAAAAAGATAGGCAAGTTTTTTAAAAAGTAAAAATAAAACGAACCTGTGTGGGACCATGCCAGCATTGAAGACATATTGCGCATTGTACACCGCACTGAACATTATAGGGATCATGATCAGGCAGTAATTCAGGACCTGGTATCTCCCGAACTGGCCAAGCTCCGCCAGGATCGCGTCACAGTTCACATCTTTCGCCATTTTACCCTCAATTCACACACGCAAACTATAGTTCTTTAGAAACACTATTGTTTTGTTTTCCACTCAAAAAAAGTTGTCCAAAAACAGAAAATGCACTTAAAGGCTCGTTCAAAAACGACTAGCGTCTTTATCCTTTCATACGTGAATGGGTTACTAAAATCGTGATTTCAAACTTAGAATAAAAAAAACAATTTAAAAAAAAGGTGATACAAAAATGTGGCCTGGATCGTAATATAGCACACGAAAGAAAAAAATTGTCGCGTATTATGTACGCGCGTTTTTTGTCGAAACGTGTGCGTCGCTCGACGCGCCGCGGACGTCTGAATCGTCTGATAGCGGGTGATAAGCGCACGCGCTGCTCAGGTGTAGTAAGGACCTTAATTAGGGTCTGCGAGATTCACTTCCGAATGCCAAGCACAATGTCGATATTGTTATGAAACGTATTTAAATACTTACCTAGACTCTATTCAATAATTTATAAATGGCGTCAAAATTTTAAAAGATGTTCTCGATTCTTTAGAAAGTTTTTTGTGTTTCCCAATTTTTAGGGCTACGTACCAAAAAGCAACAATAGGAACCCTTTTGGTGCGACTCTGTCCGTCCGTCTGTCTGTCACATCGCTAAATATCTGGAGAACCACTTCAGCTATCGATTTGAAATTTGGAATAGTTGTGAACAGTGCCTACCCAGTCACACTGAAAATATTATATTTTTATTAACTATGGAAAATGCCCAATATGAAGAGGGGACAAAATTTAAAAGTCTAGTGACTAGGTCAATTAGGGTATCATTGTATCGTTTGAAACGGATCAAATTGTACAATCCATTTTTTTTTATAGTGAATAAAAATATTTATGAAGGAAAAGGTAAAAAAATACCACTTTTTGATATTTAACCAATTTGACTCATATCAGTAAAAGGATAAGGATCAAATTCAAATGACGTTCTATAAGTTTTAATTATGTGTCGAAAGATGACTACATAATTGGTAAATTTAAGTCGCGACAAATTTTGCTTTGACAATATACCTCTATTTCAAATTCTCTTTGGTATGATCAAGTCTTTCGCCGTTATCGTTACACGAGATAATTTAGTAAAACGAACTCCCACTTGACCGGTTTTTTTAAATTTGTTGGACCGATTTCAGTAGGAAAAACAAGTAAGCTCACCTATTTATGTTTATAATAATAATTAATAATTCAGCCTATATACGTCCCACTGCTGGGCACAGGCCTCCTCTCATGTGCGAGAGGGCTCGGGCTATAGTCCCCACGCTAGCCCAATGCGGATTGGGGACTTCACATACACCTTTGAATTTCTTCTCAGATGTATGCAGGTTTCCTCACGATGTTTTCCTTCACCGAAAAGCTAGTGGTAAATATCAAATGATATTTCGTACATAAGTTCCGAAAAACTCATTGGTACGAGCCAGGATTTGAACCCGCGACCTCCGGATTGAAAGTCGGACGTCATATCCACTCGGCCACCACCGCTTTTATGTTTAATCTATGGTAAAAATGCGGGCTCGGGTCCGCTTCGTCCACAATCCTATTTTGTCACCTTTTTAAATCGTCTACAGTGCCATGTCATCAGCATACAATTCCTTAATCGTCACCTTCCTAATTCGTCCACATTACCTATTTGACTACGAGTACAGTACCAGATCGTCTAAATTCCTATTTCGACCACAGTGCCAGCTCGTCAACATTATTGTACAATCCATTATAATAAAAGAAAAAAAAAAAGCCTTTAATTCCACTCTAATAACAATGATTAATAAATATATATCTCTAGCTTACATACTAAATTTTTTATTATTATTATTAACTTAATTTACCTCTTCGCGAGTAAAGGCCTCCCCCAGCCATTCTGAGCGGTCCTGCGCTACATCTTGCCATTTGTGCGGTATGATGTTGGTGACGTCATCGACCCATCTTGTGGTTGGTCTGCCAGATTTTCTTTTTCCATGTGGCCCTTTCCAAAGTGTTACACGTTTGGTCCATTTTTGGTCGCTCATTCTCGCTATATGGCCCGCCCATTGCCATTTCATTTTCAGACAGTGTTCTAATGCGTCGATGACTCTCGTCTCGTCGGTAGAATCCATTACCTTCTATAAATAAGACAACATCCGGCACTTTTCAATTACTTTTGCATTACTTTTTCCATCTAAAAATATTTGTTGGCCTGTCATTTCGACCTCCACCAATGCCCAGCACTATGGACCAAATAGGAATGTGGACGAGTTAGTCCTGTGGTCCATATAGGAATGTGGACAAGATAGGAATGTTGACGAATCAGAACAGTGGACCATACGACAATAATGACAAGTTAAGAAGGTGACGAAATAGGATTGTGGAAGAAGCGGTCCTGAACCAAAATCGGTCGCATTTCTCAACCGATTCTCATAAAAATTCGTGGGCAGTTTCTATAGTTAAACAAATGGATTTTCTATGTGGAATGTTTTGTATTTGTATGGTTTTTACTTAAATAAAACATTAAATATTTTGAACAATACTCTATTCACTAATCAACAGTCAGGCACAGCTACCGGTGGCGACTCGCAATCCTCCGGAATGGCCACTTTTTTCTTCGTGTGCACGAGCTTCGACGACTGACGGTCCTTTTCCTTTTTCTTTGTCTTCTCTTTCACTTTCTCTTTCGTCGTGTCGGATACCACGTTACCGTTTTTATCTATAGGAAATAAGTAGTAATGTTTGTTTTGTAATAGTATATTACGATATAAGTGCGAAAAATAGGAAATTCGAAACGAGTGGCGATAAATTAAAACACGACCGAAGGGAGTGTTTTAAATCGACACGAGTTGCGAATTCCCTATTCGCACATGTATCGTACAACGTTTTACAGTACATATGGCCCTTTAAATGTTCGACACAGTAACATAAAATGCTAATTTTCGCACTAGTGCGGTTAAGTAGCACCATATGTACTGTAAATCATTTTATAACCCAAGTACCGTACACTGGGATTACTTATTTGAATCGCGGGGAAATAGTTGTTTTACAAGGAAGCAAAGTGGTTGTTTAACCACTCGTGCTAATATTGATACCCGAGCAAGCGAAAGATTCCAAAATTGAACCACAAACGAAGCGAGTGGTTCTGAAAACGGAACCTTAGCATTGTGAGGGTTTCAAGGTACAAGGGTAGAACAAATTTTGCTCCCGAGTGAAACACAAAATGTTTCACTACACCAACCCAAATCAAGTCCAAATGAACGACATTAAATATTTATCATTGAAATAATCATGTATATCATATCATTCAAACTCAATTCTGCCATAAGGAAACAACTCAAAATCTACATCAGATTACTTTGCCCCACGTGTGGATAAAATGCATCAGTTATTGAACACTCAAGAGCGCCTCTACTAGCTGGTGTGGTGAAATAGTTATTTACGATATAAGTGCGAAGAATAGGAAATTCGTAACGAGTGGCGATAAATTAAAACACGACCGAAGGGATTCGCACGTGTATCGTACAACGTTTTACAGTACATATGACCCTTTAAATTTTCGACATAGTAACATAATGTGCTAATTTACGCACTAGTGCCGAAAAGTAGCACCATATGTACTGTAAAAGTACATTACGATACAAGTGCGAAAAATAGGAAATCCGAAACGAGTGGCTATAAATTAAAACACGACCGAAGGTAGTGTTTTAAATCGACACGAGTTGCGAATTACCTATTCGCACATGTATCGTACAACGTTTTACAGTACATATGGCCCTTTAAATGTTCTACATAGTTACATAATGTGCTAATTTACGCACTAGTGCTGTAAAAAATATGTACTGTAAAAAATATTATCGATTTGTAAGAAATAGGGAGTTGATTTTTAAACGCAAATTGAAGAATTTTATGATGTGGTTGGCAACCTTAACAGAAATATATAATGAAAGCGGTCAGAAATCAATTCCTTGTAGTTTTTAAATCGATTATCAGTGTTTCCCCGCGATTCAAAGTACAGGTTACCTAGGTAATAGTTCAAATCTGTTGAATTTGTTCAACTTCGTCGACTATGTATATTAAACCGACTTGGCCTCCTAGCCTAAATAGTCAATACTGACACTAAAAAGGTACTGGGCTACTGGGTTCGAATTTCTTTAGAAGTAAATGCCAATTACTGTGTATTTAAGTATCATAATATATATTATATTGCAGTCTAGTACCCATAACATACTGGTCTTAATGTAGGGCTACTTCAATATCTGGAACAAGGCTGACCCAATGTCACACAATATTTTGTGTCCATAAAATTCCATCATCTAGCTTTCTAAACTAGTCGTTATTTGAGAGGATATAGAACTTATTATTCACCTGTAATGATCACGTGTGTCTTCTTATCCTTCAAAGTATCAGTTTCCTTCGTTTCGTGCTTATGTTTGGTGGTCAGACTGGAGGCATCCTCCAGTCCGTCCACGTTCAGACTGTGGTTCGTTTGATTGTAGTCATCTTGGATAGAATCCTTCTTGGTTTTCGATCGAGTGTTGTCTACTATGATGGTCTCAGTGAGACCACCTTTGAGGTGTTTGACTTTTACTTTTTCTTTGGTTTTCGTTTTAGTTTTTGCTGGAAATGAGAAGATGGTCATTCAAAAACTGTTTATACGTCAAGCCGTTTCCATCAGTAGGAATTAGCGGCAAGTTTGAAAAATGTAGGCGCGAAGCAGGGGGGTATTTTAAAAGAAAAAAAAACGATTGAAATAAAGAAATGCAATATTTTTCATTTTTATGTGGCGCCCTGGGCCATGGCCCAGATGACCCTAGGGTAAATACTCCCCTGTCGTGAAGGGTTACCTTCCCATAGACAATTTGAATTTTCTACTGACAAAGTTGTTTGACAGACTATAGTTTGAGATTTAAATCTATTGTATGTTGAACATATTTAACGAAAAGAGTGGGAGGTACTTACAGGTATCTCGAGACGAAGTTTTGCTTACTGTAAATACAAAACATACTAATATTAGAAAGTGCAGGACACATTGACGACCTGTCTTGCCTAGTGGGTAGTGACCCTGCCTATGAAGCCAATGGTCCCAGTGGTTCAAATCCTGGTAAGGGCATTTATACTTGTGATCATCACGGATATTTGTTCCTGAGTCATGGGTGTTTTCTATGTATTACATTATTTATAATATTTTATATATTATTACATATCGTTATCACAGCCTTATTGAGCTTACTCTGAGACTTAGTCAATTTGTGTAATAATGTCCTATAATATTTATTTATTTATTTATACTTACTATTTACACAGATAATTATTGATGATAAAGTTATTTTAAAAATCTAAGGATCAGGTAAAAGAAAGCAAGAAAAACTGTACAAATTAATCTAAAAAATGAAATTCCCGACAGTGTTTAAATAAATTAAAGTATTCGTAAGAATGATGGCTCTGTTGTTAACCAACTTTATTATTATCCGAGCCTTATATTCGATGTGGCAATTAACATTTAAAAGTGATGACAGAAAACTCTTGATTTTAAATAAGAAATAACTATTCAATTAGGTACCCTACTTGACATAGAACGTCGATTTTATTTCACTATACAAGGTGCCCGTGAGCATTGCGAGACATTTTAACTAAACATTCCTGGTAATATTTAGAAACTAAAATGTCATATAAAATTTTCTGGATTAGGCCTAGTTTCAGAGATAATTAAATGTTTTTCGAAATAATTCTTTCGCCATAAGTCGGTACAAAACACATTTTTGACTGCGGTATTGCCACTTTGAGGTCTAGTCTGGACATACCTATTGATTGACATCGAAAAATTAAAAAACTGTATTCGAGAGGCTACCCCCAAATAAAAAAAAGTTTTTAGTTAATTTTTGGTGATGTGTTTATCAATAAAAATTACGTTTTGTGAACAGGAGTGTTCAAAAAAAAGGGGGAAAAAAAAAACAAAAAATTTTTTTTGTCGAATTTCACAAAAAATATAATATTTTTTGCTTCTGTTGCCATCAGGAATGCACCGTTAGAACCTCCCGCAATGCTCACGGGCATCTTGTATATCGCTTCAATGTCGCCATTATTGAGTTTTGGTTATTTTTATGTGTCTTTAATGACATTTGGAAAATTTAAAACAAATCGACTGACGTAAGAATCATCAAAATCGGCCCATGTGTTTGGTCTCTTAGAGTGCCACTAAGGAACATACATACATAGACTGATATACAAGTTACCCTACTTTGCGTTCCGCTATCGGGTAAAAATTATAACAGCACTACAGTGAACGTGAGATTTCTGTGAAAATATGACATCTAAGTAGTAGTAGTAAAACACTTTACGGTACAAAAAGAAACATACAACAGGAATAAACACACATCATTTGTACAAAGGCGAACTTACATAACACGTAAGAGAGGTATGGGCATTGTGAATGTCATCTCGCTTTGTGTGGTAGGGCACAGCCAGTGGATGTCATTCCAGATCTAGAGCAGAGCCCAACTGGGGAAGTACCTCCACCTTACAGAAAACAACAGCCAAATAACACTAGACCCTACTCATAGTGTTGTGTTCCTGCCGGTGAGTAAGGTTGCCAACTTGCCAGAGCTCAACGGGAGGCGGGTTTAGGGTCCGCAACGCGCATGTAACTCCTCTGGAGTTGCAGGCGTACATAGGCTACGGAGACTGCATACAATCAGGCGGGCCGTATGCTTGTTTGCCACTGACGTAGTATAAAAAAAACCATATTTACTCGTACAGTGGCATGATTACTCACCAACAGCCAAATATTTGACACCAGCTATACCTATGGTGAAAAACCGGACAAGGGTTCCGCACTTTTTAGTATTTGTTGTTATAGCGGCAACAGAAATCATCATCAGTGAAAATTTCAACTGTCTAACTATCACGGTTCATGAGATACAGCCTGGTGACAGACTGACAGAGAGACGACGGACGGACAGCGGAATCTTAGCAATAGGGTCCCGTTTTACCCTTTGGGTACGGAGCCCTAAAAAGTACTTATACTAACCCGTATCCAGAGTCTCCTTCGAGTAGTGAACTGAAAATTAAAAAAAGATGATCATTGTAATCAATCAAGCATCTGACATTAAGACATAAATCAGCCGAAAAGCGTAATTAAAAGAGCGTTGGTATCCTAGCGGTAAGAGCGTGTGACTTCCCATCCGGAGGTCGCGGGTTCAAAACCCGGCTCGTACCAATGAGTTTTTCGAAACCTATGTACGATATCATTTGATATTTATCATTCGCTTTTCAGTCATGAAAAACATCGTGAGGAAACCGGACTAATCCCAATAAGGCCTAGTTCCTCTCCTTGGAAGGTCAAATGGGAGTTGCTTTCTTAAATCCTTGTGCCTACGTCCTTGGGATTAGTTTCCAAGCGGACCCCAGGCTCCCATGAGCCATATGGCAATAAGCCGGGACAAACGCTAGTAAGAAGTGAAGGAAGAAGATTAAATCAGTCGAAAGTATTTCATTGCTGCGGCGATAGCACGGTCGCATTTTTATCACTTGTCACCATGCCTGTCACGTTCTAACAAATATATAAGTGCGAAAGTGACAGGCATAGTCACAGTGTGCTCAATAAAGCGAGGCGATACTTTACTCCGGGGCAAAGACTGCTGCTATATAAATCGCAAGTCAGACCCCATATGGAGTATTGCTGTCACCTTTGGGCAGGAAGGAGCACCTGCATGCCAGCTTGAACCATTTGACTCAGTCCAAAGGCGCGCTGTACGAATCGTCGACGATCCCAAGCTGACAAGCGGTAATGAACCTTTAAATCTAAGGAGAGACTTTGCCTCCTTGTGTATGTTATACCACTTGTACAATGGTCAGTGCTCTGAAGTATTGTTTGACATGATGCCAACGGCCGTTTTCTATCACCGCACCGCTTGCCGTCGGCAGGGTGTTCACCTCACACCCTAGAACTTGTGCGGTTTAAGAGGAATTCCCTCCCGCGGACGCTTCGGCTGTGGAATGAGCTTCCTGCCGAGGTTTTCCCGAGGGGCTACAGTATGGGGTTCTTCAAAAAAGGAGTGTACATGTTTTAAAGGGCCGGCAACGCGCATCTAATACCTCTGGTGTTGCAGGCGTCCATAGGCTACGGTGACTGCTTACCATCAGGCAGGCCGTATGCTTGTTTGCCGCCGACGTTAGTATTTAAAAATAAAAACGACACAAATCAACAGACGATTCTATACACAGTACATATTTATGTCCCTAGAAACATCTAAGTACTAAATAATTTGTATAATAAGGCGCAAACCTGGTTCTGGTGCTGGTTCAGGGGTGTTGCAATCTTCCGATGGCACCTACAAAAGAATAAATCATATAATTTAAATATCAATAAGAATAATAAATCTTCATAAAGCCTTTAACATCTTGATAGAAGATTTATGCAGCGTTTGTGTGTGAGGGACAACGTCTCTCGTGGCTGTATGAGCCAATGCGGGACCGGCATTTGCATCCACATTTGTGGCAGCTAAAGAAGGAAGCCATATCGGCAACAACTTCAGGTGGGTTGTGCCTCTTCGCGCGGTTTCGGGCAAGGTCTTGGTACCAAGCAATTGTCGTGAATATCGCGACCTTTCGCGATGGTACCCCTCGCGATCTGACGCGAGATCCTCCTAAGTGTCCTTATCGATGTCAAAAGAAATCATGTCGCGTTTCATTCAGTCTTTAAAACGCAGCAAGGGTCGTCCAATACGACGCTTATGAAATGCTATCTGGCTTAACATGATTTGCCTAGGCAAGCGAGTGCTGTCCATACGTTGCACATGCCCAAGCCCACGTAAGAAGTGTACCTAAGTAGGTCATAAGTAACGTTTAGGTAAAATGTTCAATACCCGTTCAAACTAGACAATTTTTGTTCCTAAAAAGATACTAGAAAATGAGTTCCTATAAGAATATAATGGGTTACTATAACAAGTAAATGATAAATATGTTTTGTAGATTCTGAAACTGCTTGTGAATTGTGGTTTTAACGTCGCGTTTTAATTTCTCCGATGTACAAATGAGGTCAGACTCACCTCATCAGTCGGAGCCCCGCCAGCGTTGATCGCCTGCAACATGCCAGTGAAAATGAGAAGCAGCAAACATCACCAGTGAAAATGAAAAGCATAATACATAAGCCAATGAATGAGAGTCAGCATACATCACTATTAAAAATGCGAAGTGTATATCGTGAAACTATACAGTGAGTAAATCCAATTCGTGCGATAAATTAAACCAGACATAGGAATATTTTTGTAATCATTAATGATGAAAAAGTTTTTAGGGTTTCGTGCCTCGAAAGGAAAAAACGAAACCCTTATAGGATCACTTTGTTGTCCGTTCGTCTGTCTGTCTGTCTGTCAAGACCCTTTATATCAGGAACGCGTGGAGGTATCAAGCTGCAATTTATATCGAATACTCAGGTCTACTGTCCCTTGGAGCTGTGAAAAAAATCTAACTTCTAAGCCACCGCAATCAAAAGATACAGACGTTTATGCCGCAAATTTTCGACACTCGCAAGGGAATCAAAACCTACAGGGTATGTACTTCCCGTGAACTCAGAATCTCGAAATTTGATACGAAGCAACGTCTTATAGTACAGATAAAGGAAAAATTGCGAAAACCGTAAATTTTTGCACGGAACCCTCGGTGCGCGAGTCCGACTCGCACTTGTCCGGTTTTTTTTTAAGTTACAGTTAATTATGATCCTGTAATTAATTTTTGGAAATTTAGCGTCACGTGACCTGTCGCGAGTATATCATTTTTTCCCCATCACAAAAAAGCACAGCGCCGCTAAAGAAGTTGTCACTTCATAAAAACATTTTTTTTTGTTTTGCAAAAAAAAAAAAGGAAAACCTATAAACTTAGTTTTTCGTTGTGTCATAACGTTTTCTCTTTTTGTATAGGTGATCACGTAGTACAGATGTAGTGAATAATCCTTTCCCATCGTATTTTCACGGAAACGCACGAACGTGTTATGTTATTTCAGTCAGTCCCAGTACAAAAAGTACTGAAGTTGACTGAAATAGCAGGACAAATACGAACGTTTCCGAGAAAATACGATGGGAAAGGATTGTTCACTACATCTGTAATATACTTACTTCCCAAAATTGTCACTCACCGACAAAATCAGCACCGTCCCCAGTATCACAAAAAGCCTCATTGTCTCTGGTCTAGCTCTCAATACAGACTGCCAACCAACTGAACACGCACTTTATACCCCCCACTAATATATTCATGGCAAATATTATCAACAATCATACAGAAGACCACCTTTTAATTACCCAGTTGAACAAATAATATTGACAATAAGATCTTTTGAAATGTAAAAAGTATATGATCTTTAATTTTCAGTTTTATCATGAATTTATTAAAGTTGAAAATTGAGAATGGTTCAAGATCCTGTGAAGATGTCATGGTTGGCAAGTAATTTTTGATGACGTTTATTGGAATTTGACTTACATTTTGTTTTTTTAATAAATATTGTATAACGTCACGTTATCGCACATCATGATTCATAGTAATTCGAAAATTGAGTTATGGCAACTGTTTATAGAAGATGCCAATCAAAACATACTTACTCCTGGTACAGCGGCCCAAAGTGTGTCTTGGCCTCCAACACGACTGCTCGCCACTGATCCCGGTCCTGTGCAGTTTCTCGCCAGTCTTCAAAGAGCTCGCGCAGATCCGTGTCCACCACATCCGCCCATCGATACCTAGGTCGACCGGCCGGGCGGCGTGCTGTCGGTTTTCCCTCAAACGCTGTTTGCACCGCCCGATCGCCTCCCATTCGCATCAAAACATAACGGCCCGATTCGAAGAATGATTAAGACACGTTTAAGATCTTGGAAAGATCTTCAAAAGATGGATAACTAAACGACATGTCAAAATTGACGTTTATTTCGATCCGCTGTGATCCCAATAAGATCTATCAACGATATTTCTAACGTCAAAGTGACATTGGTTGCCCGAATCGAGCTGCTTCTGTCAATTATACGACATACAAACGATATCTGGATGAGAACTTATCGTTATCGTTTTTCTTTCTTCGTATAAAAATAGTCACGTGACTTTTCGTAGCGCCTGTCATCCCGATACAGTCATTTTTTCTTTTCGTTTGTCGTTTGGCGATGTACAACAACTAGATGGTCCACAACTCCACACGCACACGTTCAACTCGAAATTAAATTATACGTCATACTTCTATGAGATTATGATGTTTAAATAACACTTGCCCCGTCTGGGTTAAAATCGCTGCCAAATTAGCTTGGTCTAACTCTATTGTTGTGGCATGAGGTTTTCCTTCCTTTGGTCAAAATATTCTGCCTCAGAAGTCTCAGAACGACTATGGAAGGTAGAGCCAAGGAACAGAATCTCCATATACCAAAAAGTGTCCGACAAAAAGCCATAAATAGATTGCGCTACAATACCTAGAATACTTGAGAATAAAATCTAATCATAGACAGCGCACTTCACTCCGTCAATAACGCCTAGGTTCTTAGCTACTCTAGCGCTACTCTGGAGAGATTTGGAACTATTATTTGTAGCTGACAGCTGGACACTTTTGCAACAGTTTTGCCTAAGGAGATTCTGTTCCTTTGCCTCTACCTTCCATAAGAACGACATTCGATATTTACACGTGATATATATTTAATGTGTTCATATGCTGTCCCCATCGGTAACAAGTATAAAGGTACAGTCGCCATCAGATATATCGGAGCGGACAAGGTACTCAAAAATATCTGAACATGCACTCTAACGCCTTGACAATAGAGGCGTGTTCAGATATTTGTGAGCACCTTGGCCGCTACGATATATCTGATGGCGACTGTAATAAGTAGCTAGTATTCAAATGACGGGATTTACCAAATAATCAATAAGTAGGTACAGTAAATGTGTAAGCTTGAAATGCACAGACAATCTAGGTACCTAACTATACGTAAATACTAGGCGGGCAATTTTATTAGTCATGTACGTACTTGGTTTTTGACATTTATTAAAAACCGAATAACATTGTTGTACTATTAGATCATTCGAAGTACCAACTGCTAATATTAATATCGTTATGTGGATTGTAGATTTAATAATTTTGGTCCAATTTGGCTCCCACCAACCAACGGATCAGCATATATACTGCCAAAGTGGTTTAGGTAGACTCCACGGGGTAGCAAGATATCACTCATATCTTAATCTACGCGCTCGAGTAACTACAAGGATCCACTCTTGGGCTCCCCAACCATAAGCAAATAAAGGATCCTATTACACCGACAGGACACTATGACGACCGGTTTGGCCTAGTGGGTAGTGACCCTGCCTACGAAGCTGATGGTCCCGGGTTCAAATCCTGGTAAGGGCATTTATTCGTGTGATGAGCATGGATATTTGTTCCTGAGTCATGGGTGTTTTCTATGTATTTAAGTATTTATAAGTATTTATATATTATATATATCGTTGTCTAAGTACCCTCAACACAAGCCTTATCGAGCTTACTGTGGGACCTAGTCAATTTGTGTAATAATGTCCTGTAATATTTATTTATTATTTATTTCAGCACAGTGTCTCATGTGTAAACAATGTACAAACAGAAGTACCTAATACTAGTTGAACATTAAACTCTATGAACAGGACAGTTGATGTTGCCACTCGTATTAGTACTATGAGCGGATAAAATAAGTATTTACTACGTACTCACGTATAGGGTTTGCACGACGCATCTCAAATGTATGGGAATAAATCCGTGGATTCGGATCCAGATCCGGATAATTTCATACATTTCGAATCTGGATTGCAAACCCTATCACGTATAATTAAGTCGAATAAACACTTCGAGGATCTTCTCGAGGGCGCGACGTGTACACGTTCTCGAAAATTAGACCGAAACATGTTCGTGTCATCCACGATGACGCGCAAATTTGTCAAATATGAACGGGTGCTGTTTGTGGAGACTGGGCTGTTTAAGCTAACTTTATTTTTCAGTATAATTACAGTGAGACACCTCATTTGGTTCTCGTATGTTTCTTTTATCCTAATGAATGTTTTAATTATACGGAATATTGACTCTTAGAGACTCTTTACATCTCTAAGGATAATTTGATAAAAAAAAATTAGTTCTGACATTTAGAGATATTTACACCTCTAAATCATTTTAGATTTTTTTTTGTATCTGTATGTTTTTTATTATTATTATTTTAGTTTTTTTTTGTAATTCAACAGTAAGTAAGTAATAATAATATTTTACTTACTTATTTTTTAAACAATAATACTTTAGTTTGCATTAATATTTTCAATGAATTGTATCATCGTTATAGCTAGGAGCTAGTAAGTAGGGTAATGGAGGGAACCGTGGCTCGGTAAAAAAAAGCCGGGTACAGTGGCTCACTCAACCTAAATTCAATACGAGAGAGGCAATCTTTGGGCGACTGAGCCACTGTTCGAGCTGAGCCACTGTTGCCACCTTTACCCTACATTAAAATCAAATCAAATCCAAACATAATAAGAATAATAAATAATCAATAATATTGACATAATAACAATGAAATCACGATTCATAGTAAAATAAAAAGTATATATATAGTGCTGTGTTTTAGCTATAGTGTTGACAAATTCGTTAACTACTACAAGTCACTGAGCCATCTACACAATTTTTAAATGTGTAATTGTATGATATTACCTAATGTACCTAATTATATTGTACAGTATAGAATACACAACTAGCAAAAATGACATGTAAAATTTATCTATCTATCTATTTTGTCGTTGACGGCGTCTAACAGGGCGGCGTCGGCGGGAGGGTTATACATAGCGCTTCAGTTGTCGTTGTTGGAATCTCACACGGCGGCGTCGGCGGGAGTGTTAAACACGGCGCTTCAGTAGTCTTTGTCGGCGTCTCACACGGCGGCGTCGGCGGGAGTGTTATACACGGCGCTTCAGTAGTCGTTGTCGGCGTCTCACACGGCGGCTTCGGCGGGAGTGTTATACACGGCGCTTCAGTAGTCGTTGTCGGCGTCGGCGGGATTGTTAAACACGGCGCTTCAGTAGTCGTTGTCGGCGTCGGCGGGATTGTTAAACACGGCGCTTCAGTAGTCGTTGTCGGCGTCGGCGGGATTGTTAAACACGGCGCTTCAGTAGTCACTGTTTTCTTTGTACGCACTAAAGTCTCCGATTCTTTAGTCTTTACGGATTTTTTTTCTTTCTCTGAAGCCTTTGTTTTGACTGTGTCTGACTTGATAGTTCCATCCGGGTTCGTTATGATCTTTTGTCGAGTGACGTTCTTGGCAACGCTTATTTCTTTTAATCTTTGCTGTTTTTCTTTTGTTAAAATAGCTTGTTCTTCGACTCCGCCTTGTATGATGGTGTGGTTGGTCTGGTCGAAGGAATCTGTCAGTCCTTTTGTTTTGTTTTTGGTCTTAGTTTTGTCGACGATGATGGTGACGGTACTGCCGTCTTTCTTTTGTTTTGTCTTTACTTTTTGCTTGTTTTTGGCACCAGATGTCGCTGTGGAAGATTATTTAATAGGTAAGTGTGTGTTTAAGGTTTATAAAATTAAAAAGTATACTGTAAATAATAAATATATTGTGCAGCATGTAGGTACTGCAACGAGCATAAATTATTAAAAAAAGATTATGACTTACCGTGGAGTTGTGATGAATTTCTAGAAACTGAAAAAAATCATTAGATAAAAGTTCAAAAACATTTTTTATGTATTTCGTAATTAATTCATTTGATAGTAACTGTCGATTCTTACCGTTGGATATAGTTTCCGTTCGAGGCCCATCTGTAAGAATAAGTACAAGAAAACAATTGGTTTTTCACTGATAAGCACGACCACAACCATCTGTTGTAAACATCTGACTATGCGTCAAAATGGTCCCGAAAACCATCAGAAATGCTAGGTCATCAGTTAGGTCATTAGATACGTATTTCTATGTACTTCCTTTCGTTCTGTAGGCACCAAGCGGGATACCTTTGCAGAACTGAGATATTTGTATATTAGTCAAAATGTAATCACCCTTATTACGTAGGCAATAGAGTCCAAGTAAGTAAATTAATGACTGCAGGGTAGATGTTCGCGTACCGCTGCGAGCGAGCCCAGCGGTGGACTCTATGGCCTAGGTAATAAAGGTGATGACATTTTGATTAAAATACAAATATCTCAGTTCTGCAATGGAATTCCGCTTGGTACCCATATAAATGAAGTACATTGAAATACCTATCTAACGACCTAACTTGCATTTCTGTTGGTTTTTGGTCCAGGCTCCATACAAAGGTGCCTATGGTACTTTACTTTGAAATAGCTGCGTCAAAATTTTAGTTGCCTGTCCAGAACTCTCAAACAATTAGCATTCTTGGCGACCTTGTATGGTTAGCGATAGAATTAGACCAAGCTAAGATGTCATTGATTTTGATAGCCCAGACTGTGCAAGTGTTATTTTACATGTCAAACTTCTATGAAATTATGTCGATTAGGAGTAAATAACACTTGTACAGCCTGGGCTATCAAAATCACTGCCAACTTAGCAAAGTCTAACTCTCTTCATTTTAGCATGTCGAATTGCCCCCATTTCTCTAGGTAGAGAGATATAGAGATATTTTATTGAGTTAATAAAGGTGCGTATACTACTTACATTGTTTTTCTTACATAATTTCAATGGTACAAAACCAACAGGCAAGCAAGTGTCATCTGACCCCCGTACTAGTAAGAACTGTATCACGGTGGGTCAGGATTCACCGTCCTTACATTTAATTTCCAACACGTACCAATCAATTTACACTTAGGTAACATGTTGTGCAGTTTATTACATTTATTTATTTGTATTCCAAGATAACTTAATATTTAACATCACGACAAGGTATGAATAGTGAACAATTTCTTAGCATCTGGACTGCGGCCGTTGCCGGGCCGTCTAAGAAGTAAACAAGTAGTATACGCAAGGACTTGAGATTATTTTTGTTAGACCTTTATTAGTTACCTATATTGATAATGTATAAATATACAATGTAAAGAATATATGAGTGAGTTGAAACTTACCAGGAGTTTTTTCTGTGGGAGACTGGATCACAGGCGGCTCGTTTATTGCGATAATTGGGTCCTGGTAAAAAAATACGAGTATGAATCGGTTTTTGACGTGAGAACGTCTTATAATTCGATGGAGCCGGCTGCACGCACGAAAAACATGACTCATGCGGCGTTACCTCGCTCTGAGGCGTTCCATTTAAGGCTTGAAGTGCAAGCGAGAGCGCGCAACGAGCGACAAAGAGGCACAATCGGATCACAACTTGATCAATTCAATTGTGATTTCCATTTACCTCCTTCTCTATATCCAAACAAAATATCTATCAAATAAATAAAATTAAAAATTTCTTTTGAAAAATGAAACCATTCCATCAGTATTTTCTTATGACGTTGTCACGTTCAACTATCGTCAGTAAACCGACTTTACAGACAACCGTTTTTTTTATAGGGGATATTCTGTCTTTTTCGAAGATGATATATATTATTATGGTAACACGATTAGGTACAATCAGCTTTAAGACAGTTGACTCCGACTTGTGTGGTTCTGAATTGTATTAAATTCATCCGTTCATACGTTCCTTACTTAAAGGATTTATTTTAGAAATATGTCATGATACTTACTCGATCTGTGTAACTCTCACATGGCGATGGTAAACAGTAGGTTGCCTGATAAAAAAAATAACATTACATATCAAATACATAATTAACAAAACCGTCAAAAGAATAGTACATTGTGCAACGAGGGTAAGTGAAATTTTGCACACGAGGGTGGTAATTAAAGACCCGAGTTTGCAATATTCTTACCCCCGGAGTCACACACAATGTTTTTCATCACACTTGCGAAGAAAAAACTAAATTTTAAAATAAATAATTCTTAAATACGGTGACATATCAAATTCGTCCGCCATTTTGTAATTTCTTGACAGGTTAGCATCGAGGGCACAGACTTATTCGGCATTCAGCCACGATTGAAAATTATGTAAAAATATTTTACACGGCTGTTAATTTATAATAATCAAATTATTTAATTTTAAACATAAACAAAAATATTAAATTATAATCGTCAGTATTTTAAAAGTAAAACTCATTTATGCTACTTGGTTTGTATGAATAAGTGACATTATAAAAAAAAAGCTATAACTCCCTACGAGAACAAAACAAAAGCGTTTTCTCCTGAAATGGATATTTCATAGAAAAAGTACCGTTATTTCGTTAGGATCGCAAAGCTATTCTTCCCTTTTAAGGACAGGCGACATCGCTTCTGAAAATACGCTGACAGTGCCGAGCAGTGTTGGCCGAACTTTAATTGCATTAACCATTATAAATTGAACCGTAACCGTAACGGACGGTTACAGTTTACGGTTCAATTTATAATAGTTAATGGCCAATAATTTTTAATTGCATTAAAGTTTCGGCCAACACTGGTGCCGAGTCACAGTGACGTGCCGTAAACGTAAGGACTTTCCCGCAAGCTCTCCATTTCTTCCAGTGCCATCTCCTAGCGGAGGTCGGCGATAATGAGGGCTATACGGACTTTAGACACAGCCGCGCGGAATAAACGTATGCTCTGTATAAACCATGTTCGAAGACCCCTTGGATCTTTCCTTGGATAATTAGTTGAAGGAGTTCATACTTCTGGTTTCTCATGATATGACCAAGGTACTGTATTTACTGACTGCAGAATTCTTTCGTTGGTTATTCTATCCGTCCATGATATTTTCAGGATGCTCCCCACAACGCTGCTTAAATAAGCTGACATATTGTATACGCCGTGACGTGCCTCATGCAAAATTACGATGTGTCAGTGTATTTTGAGCAGCGGTGTGGACGATACTTTAGTTTGCTGAAAATTGCCGTACTTTGTTTTTTACGCTCGCCTCTTACACTTGTAGCGTCTAACCAATTCACTCAGAGCGTCGCGATCAAGGTACGAAGAATACCGTAAAATGTGCCTACTTTACTCCCCACTGGGTGATTGTGCTCCAACAGTATATATATATTATATTAACTATATCATAATCTAATTTATGTGTTTCAAGCAGAGATCGGACAAATTTGCGTCATTGCTCGCAATAATGTGGAAATGACTCCAAAATTAATCAAATATGTAATCATTTAATTAATTTCTTACTTGACTTAAATTTTAATTCCTAGTCAATAAATACAAAAGTTTGTTAAAGTATAGATTTATTAAAGAAAATAATCAGTATTTTTTCCAAATTTTCTGCAGTCAGTCTATTTCTTTTTACATCTAAAATATACTTAAGTGTTGAAAAACTCCGCTCGCACTCCACTGATGTTAATGGGGCAAACTTAAGTAGTTTTATAGGAATATTATTATTCCAGTATAATTCAGAGTTTATTTTCTGTTCTAAGTTGTGGGCGATAACCTCAAAATCGGGATAAACTAAACAGCACTTAAGTATATTTTTGATGTAAAAAGAAATAGACTGACTGCAGAAAATATGGAAAAAAATACTGATTATTTTCTTTAATAAATCTATACTTTAACAAAGTTTTGTATTTATTGACTAGGAATTAAAATTTAAGTCAATTAAGAAATTAATTAAATGATTACATATTTGATTAATTTTGGAGGCATGTCCACATTATTGCGAGCAATGACGCAAATTTGTCCGATCTCTGGTTACAAGTTACAAGCACATTTTACGGTACTTGACTGTCACTATAAAATTAGATCTTAGATACATAATTAATTTAATAAAAAACTTACCGATATTATAAACAAAGACCCAAATATCAATAGACACCGCATGTTGCCCGAGTCGTCTCCGGGCACAGACTACCCACGTCAGCTTTTTATATTTTGCAACAACAACAAACGCTAATATATGCAAGGCAAATATTATTTTACTTGAAACAGCTTTCTTAGGTGTCGTCCTAATACAACGCGACTATGCAATTATCGCGCGAGTAAACGATGCTACCATCGCATGGTCACGAGATTACCAAAAGTGGGTGTCCTAACAGAATGCGAATAGGTACGCAATCATCGCGCGAGTAAGCGATGCGATCATCGCGCGGTGCCCTGCCGGTGCTCGCCCCGCTCGCACCCCGACGGCGCGACGCGGTTACCGCACGAATGTCTATGTTTGATCAAGCGTTCGCGCGGGTAAAATTTCGCGCGAACTTGCGATAATCGCGTATTCGTGTTGTAATAGGACGAGGCTTTAGTTTTTCCTTTCTTAATAAGGGTGAAAATGAAAAACATTCAATTACATTTTCCATACATGAATGGGCCTCGTGACAATAAAAAATATACGAATAATAAGCGTTCTTTGTTTACCATTGTAATAAAGTTGTCACCAATCAAACAATAATTACACACGTGTTATTTAGTTTAATAATTAATATTGATCCCGTACAAAATTGTATTACTCATTGTTGCGATCAATGGCATGGCACTTAAGAGGGGCGTAAAGTCTTGAAACTTGCGACGCAATGGAAGGTTATGGTGGAAATATTCGCTGCCAACGGGTTAGTCTCGGTAGCTCAGTTGGTAGAGCGGCGGGCTGGTATCCCGGGTCGCGAGTTCGAGCCGAGCCCAAGACAGTGAGTATTTCCACTTTTCCTATATTTCTAAGCATTAAAACGTCATCTTTTCATAGAAATTTGACGTCTAGCTTGTAGGCATTGTACTGTTATTACTAATAGAACCGGCACAGAGAACCAGTATTTTACGCCATGAGTTGTTGACAACAAACCATAGAAGCGGAGCGTGAATATCGCGACCTAAACGCATAAGCGCCATGAATTTTGCGGTGCTTACAACATTTTCGTCGCGTGACAGATTTCCACACTATGTTTTAGTGAATGCAGTGCAGAGTTACCATGGTCATAGAGAAATAAGTAAGCATACTACTTTACTAGATGTCACAAGTGTCGCAACTGACGAAAAGTGCTCAATAATTTAAAACTAATATTACAAGTCGAAGGAGTTGAAAATAGACTTGTAATATTAGTTTTAAATAGACCGGTAAATCTGGTTATAATATTAATTGAAACTTAAATAGCATTGCACTTTTCGTTCGTCGCGACATCTATTCTTAAGTAGCAGTACTGATAAATCCGCTACTTCACGCTAGATGTCGACTACGAAAATATTAATCGTTTTGGTAAGAAAACTAATGTATTGTTTGAGCACTATATGCTTACTAATTTCTCTATGCTATGGTCCGTTTCTATTGCCCCCTATGATTCAGTTGCGCAGTAGGACTCCAAAGCAAGGAAAACTCTTAAACTCGCATTCTAGGTCAAGTTGTTTATCAAGTGCTCTTGAAAGTTACGCACTTTTTTACTTAGCGCAGATAACCTGCTTCCAATTATGATTGAAAGATATCATATCTACTGAATGGGAGCAAGTTTACATCTAGATTAATTGGGAAGGAAGGAAAGGGGGCAATATAATGGTAGGGGAACCTAAGAGGGGATTTTTGTAGTTACTCGAGCGTGTCAGATAAAGATATGAGTGATATCTTGTTACCCGTGGAGTCTACCTTTATCACTGTTAGCCGTCTGTTGGTCCGTTGGTTTACGGGCAGTAAAAAAATCGTTAAGTAAATTGTAGATTTGGTTATGTACTTTGGTCCAAGTCCAGTTTGGTTTGGTTGCCAGAGTTCAAGGAGGGGGTGGGGGGGGGGCAGGTTTTGGGTCGGCAACGCGCATATAACTCCTCTGGAGTTGCAGGCGTACATAGGCTACGGAGACTGCTTACCATCAGGCGGGCCGTATGCTTGTTTGCCACCGACATAGTATTAAAAAAAAAAAAAAGTCCACGGTCCATGGATAGTGTTTCGAACTTGTAACCATCAAATTAAGAAAATTCATACGAATAATTGACAGATTAAAGTATTCGCTGTTAATTGTATCATAAACTTGGACCAAACTAATCAAATCCGCAATCGTAACGATTTTTTTAACTGCCTAACAACTTCCTACTAACAAACGAACCAACATAGACGTCTAAAAGCGGTTAGAGTTAGCGTCCACGGGTAGTAGTACGGTCGCCAAGCCGCTCCGAGGCCAGATTTAATTGACTCAGCTCTGCCTTACCCACAACCGGTATCAATGTGTTCGGATAGTTCTCCTGATCACCGTACATGCGGTAGTAAAGCAGAAAAATGGTGGAGGGGATAGTAATGACGTCACAAAGATGGCGGCCGGACCTATTCTTTTTGGCGGTGTATCTCGAAAACCACTTAACCGATTTTAATCATCGAGGTGTCAAATAATAGCTTATATTATGGAGATTATTTCCTTTTCTACAAACATTTACGTGAAACCTATAGGAAAAAAAATAATCACAAAAAACAGTTTTTCTATAAAATTATTATTTTTTATTTTGTAAAAATCTCCGTAAATATTAGCATTTCGCAAATTTTGTTTCATATAAAACATATTGCTTCATTATCAAGGAATATAATGAGCCTTAAAACATACAGATCGAGTAATAAACAATGAAGCTACACTCATTTATTTGCGCATGGGTAACGATAACTGGCTTTTACCGGTCGACTCTGTGGTGACTGTTACGATACGTATTGAATGGAATTTATAGAGTATCGGTTTTAATTACTGAAATTATAATTAAAATTATAAAAACCAGACACAATAATGTTACCTTACTTCGACGTTTAGTCTCTTTTTTCGTCTTAATCATAGGTAGGTACATATTTCTTTTTACTTAAAAATTTTATACAGGGTGAACTTTTAACCACCAGTCATACTCTGCGCAGCGACTTTATAGGTCATACTTAACAACTTTTACTATGGGACCAATTCCGAAATCGCGAAAAAAAATTTTACTGTCCCATATAAAGGTGCGACCAACTTTACCAGACCAACACTTTTCCAAACTGAGCTACAGCTGTCCGATGAAGTTAAGTACTTAGGACTAACTCTCGACAATAAACTCAATTGGAACAACCACATCAACAAACGGATAGACAAGGCGGGAGTTGTCTTCTGGCAGTGCAGAAGGATGATTGGTAAGAGGTGGGGACTCAACCCGAAAATTACCCTCTGGCTCTATAAGACGATAATCCGCCCCTTACTCTGTTACGGTGCTCTGGTTTGGTGGCCAAGAACAAACCTAGGCAACGTACGAGACAAACTACAAAGACTTCAAAGGCTCGCATGCGCGGCCACCAATGGCTGCACGAGGTCTACCCCGACTGCAGCCATGGAGGTCATGCTAAACCTTCCACCGCTGCACCTACACATACAGCAAGAGGCCAGTCTCTCAGCGGTAAGGTTGCGAACCCTCAAGATATGGTCTAACATCACAGGAGCTCTTCACACAAAATGCCTGGAAAAGGTGTATGACGAATTTCCAGTGCTTAGGTCAGGCACGGACCGGATTCACAAACAAGCTATCTTCGATAAAAGGTACAAAATAGAGTTATATGAGGACGACAATCATGAAGGACTCAATCCCCGGGAGCTGAGAATCTTCACTGATGGGTCCAAAACAGACAGCGGATCGGGCTCTGGAACCTTCTCAGAAGACCTGAACATGTCGATCACCACTCCGCTAGGAGCCCATAACTCGGTATTCCAAGCTGAGCGCATGGGCATCATAAACGCGGCGGCTGCCATCACTGCAAGGAAGGTAGTAGGATCCTCCATCCGCATACTCTCCGACAGTAGAGCAGTCTTAATGGCTCTAAATAGCCATATAGTTACATCCAAACTTATACACGAATGCCACGAACGACTAATGGAGGTATGTCATAATAACAAGATCACCCTACAATGGATCAAGGGACACAGTGGATCCCGAGGTAACGATGCTGCGGACGAGCTTGCCAGGCAAGGATCGAATGCGGGGGCGATTGGTCCGGAACCGATTCTTCCGATACCATTTAGCAAGGTACGCTCAATGCTGCTGGCACGTACAGGGAAACTACACACAGAACACTGGCTGAACCAGACTGGATGCAGACAGGCAAAAGAAGCCATGCCTGGCATCAACGGAAAACTCACAAGGGCGCTCCTGCAACTAGGGAAGGTCCGACTGAGTATGGTAACCAGTGTCATAACAGGTCATGGACTATTTAACAAACATCTTTTCACAACAGGTGTCACAGACAGTCCCCTGTGCCGAGGTTGCATGGAGACAGAAGAAACAGCCTCTCACGTGGTGCTGGAATGCAGCGGAGTGACTCCATACAGGGCTAAACATCTCGGATCTCCGAGAGACCTCCCCGAGGTCCTACTCAACATCAAAGGTTTGATAGGATTCCTCGAGGAGCTGGGCTGGCAGGACTAGCCCACCCCCAACATATCACGCAAAATAGGCGCAAGTCGTCGAGTTGCGGAAAAATCGCCCGAATACAATACAATACAATACAATACAAGGTGCGACCAGACCGCAGCTTAAAAAACGGTCACGATACGGAATCGCAGTGACGCGTCGTATGCGTACCGTTTTTGACGCATGCTCCCCACACCGCTGTTTAAAAAACGGTGACGGTACAGAATCGCAGTGATGTGCTTCACGCGAATCTTTTTTGTTCGCAAAACAGTTGCGTCTTTTACGTCACCGGTACGGTGTCTGCCATAAGATCTCCGTGTAATATTTTTTGCGATTTTTACGCAGTTCAATTTACGGTGCGTCAGCTTATTTTAAGCAGCGGTGTGGCGAGCATGCGTCATGGACCCGGGTACGTCCTTAAACTACGTCCAAAAGAGAGGTATGGGCATTGTGAATGTCATCTCGCTTTGTGTGGTAGGGCACAGCCAGTGGGTGTCATTCCAGATCCAAATTTTCTTGCGTGATTCGGCATTGGTCCCATAATAAAAGTTGTTCAGTATGACCTGTAAAGTCACTGCGCAGAGTATGGCTGGTGGTTAAAATTTCATCTTATACCTATATTCGACACAAGTAGTAAGTACTTACAGACCAACTATGATACACATTTTGCCTGTATAGTGATACATAGTGAATAAATTAATACCTGATTTAAAAAATAAAACAAAAATAACAAATAGCATGTTATTTAATTCAGTAATCACTAATCAGTCTTAAACAATGAACATCATACTTTTAGATTAGACAACAAAATGTATATTTATACTGTGTTTCGACTTGAAAGATTTTACTGCTTTAAAACATAAGACAAACCTACCAACCAAATGTATAAAAAAAAATGTTTTTTGTGATTATTATTTTCCTATAGGTTTCACGTAAATGTTTGTAAAAAGGAAATAATCTCCATAATATAAGCTATTAGTTGACACCTCGATGAATACAATCGGTTAAGTGGTTTTCGAGATACACCGCCAAAAAGAATAGGTCCGGATTGTGGGTAAGGCCGAGCTGAGTCAATTAAATCTGGCATCGGAGCGGCTTGGGGACTACTAATAGTAAAAGTTGTTCAGTATGACCTATAAAGTCGCTGCGCAGAGTATGACTGGTGGTTAAAAGTTCACCCTGTATAAAATTTTTAAGTAAAAAGAAATATGTACCTATGATTAAGACGAAAAAAGAGACTAAACGTCGAAGTAAGGTAACATTATTGTGTCTGGTTTTTATAATTGTCATTATAATTTCAGTAATTAAAACCGATACTCTATAAATTCCATTCAATACGTATCGTAACAGTCACCACAGTTTCGACCGGTAAAAGCCAGTTATCGTTACCCATGCGCAAATAAATGAGTGTAGCTTCATTGTTTATTACTCGATCTGTATGTTTTAAGGCTCATTATATTCCTTGATAATGAAGCAATATGTTTTATATGAAACAAAATTTGCGAAATGCTAATATTTACGGAGATTTTTACAAAATAAAAAATAATAATTTTATAAAAAAACTGTTTTTTGTGATTATTTTTTTTCCTATAGGTTTCACGTAAATGTTTGTAGAAAAGGAAATAATCTCCATAATATAAGCTATTATTTGACACCTCGGTGATTAAAATCGGTTAAGTGGTTTTCGAGATACACCGCCAAAAAGAATAGGTCCGGCCGCCATCTTTGTGACGTCATTACTATCCCCTCCACCATTTTTCCGCTTTACTACCGCATGTACGGTGATCAGGAGAACTGTCCGAACACATTGATACCGGTTGTGGGTAAGGCCGAGCCGAGTCAATTAAATCGTGTTTCTAGAGGGCTTTTGAGATTTGGCGACCGTACTATAGAAAGATATACTCATACTATCTGACACGCTCGAGTAACTGCAAACATCCCCACTTTGGCTATCCTACCATACGATATTTTGATATCTTGGTTGTAAATAATTATATACTGTTGCATTTCATTTGGTTAATTTAAATTGTATTACTTGTAATACAATTTAAATTAGCCATGTATTACAAGTAATACAATTTAAATTAGCCAAATGAAATGCAAAATGAAAAGTCATTTTTGTAGTTTCAATCGCTAGATTTTTGATGAATTTCGTGAACACCAAACCTCACGTAATGGTGCGTCCAGACCTAGCGAATATGCCGTGAACGCGACTTCAGCGTGATCCACATTCGGCTCAGAAACTTTTTTAGTATGAGTTAATTTTAAGTATGCTACTTTCCTGTGGACATCTTAAAATTAATGGACTACAAAGACGCATTTTCTTGCTGGACCATTATAAGCATGTTCAAACCTTCTACTTCTTATGTATGATATAAGCCTCAGGAAAATGTAATCTAATGAAAAGGTATTTTAATATCAATTTGCAGGAGGAGGAGTTGCAGTTGTGGAGTTGCAGAGTCAGCTGCAGAGAGTTGACCCCCCTGCAAACAAATTTCTATGAAAGGGGGGTTAGTTTTCTCCGCAGCGGACTGCACGCAAGTTGTTAATTTTTATAATGTCCACAGAATTTTACTGACCCATACGCTAGATCTATATAATACTTTTAGCCGGATATTTTGCGACCGGATACCGGATATTCGGTGGACCTGACGGCTTAATATCCGGTATCCGGCCAAACCACTATCCGTTGCATCTCTATTCTGGACTCACCTGCAGGTCCTATCAGATATAAATAAAACACAGTTTTTGTAACAATTAATATTATAATATCCTTAACCGTCTTATGTACATTAACATCAAATGCGCGAACAACACCGACTACATACAGTTATAATTTATAATATATTATATAGTGTACAACAGGTACATATATCTGTCCAGTAAAAATAGCTACGTATGAAGGTATATAAAACCTGTCACAGAATACACTACACAGACACCGCATTATGAAGAGTTTACAAAGAGCAAGTAACCACACATACACACAAAAAAAGTGGGGATATCATGTTCTAATTAAGACAAAGTAGCAGAAATTTATTACGAAAAAGTTTGTAGGGCTGACCGACTTGGACCTGCCTATAGAAAAATTTTTTTTTCTCATTAAAAGTTTTTTACTTTTTCCTAATGAAAACACGATACCGAATATGCCCTTCAACGGATCCCCACTATTTTTGTTACACCTTTTAGGTGCAATTTTACTTGTAAATAAGATGAAAAATCTTTATTTTCAGGCAACTATGGGCCCATAGATAAATACCTTAATACTATCACTACTGAGTTGCATTCTGCACCATGTTATACATCGTGTTACACCAGCCACGAGATATCAACATTGCAAGCCAAAATGTATCAGTCAATTTTTTTTACGCGATTTTGAAGTTGTTCCCACAGTAAAAGTTGCTCAGTATGACCTATACAAAATAAGATAAGATATCATTTATTGCATAATTATAGGTGTACAGGTTATAATAGATATTTTGGTAGTATTCGGTAGTACAACGTGTACCCACCCCACTTTCAGTGGCTGGTGTAACACATTGTATAACGCATTTTAATAACTAAAAACCAATTTTTATAGATTATTTTATACAGTACAGGGCTAAAATGTGGGTATACCAACGAGAACGCCTGTGTGGCGACCACAAGTCTTAAGCCAGGGATAGACTAGGCGACACGTGTCGTGGGACTTTTGTCGCCTAGTCTATCCGTGGCTTTTATTTATGGTCCATTTGGGGTGATCTGTGTAGTTGAGTGCTTCAAATTTCTAGAAACTAATTGGAATAAATATGTACGTTTGGAAAGCAACTAGGTATTTTGAGTTTCAGTTCGTTTTGATTCTAGCTGTCAATTATATTACTCATAATTATATGACAATCCATATTATCTTATCTTTTTTTTTTGTAAGATAGTAATTACTTAAGACACAAAAGTTTTATCTGTGGCCAAAAAATAATTATAATATACTATACTTATGTATTTAAAAGCAATGCTCATAAATGGGTATATTACAATATTAAAATAACTTTAGTCCTAGCTAGCTATAAGAATACTTGCAATTCCTTTTTCAGGGTGTCATGTGTTTCTTTAATTTAATTGTAACAACTATATACCATGGTTCGCAATAAACTATTTCTGATTTATAAAAGTTTTTTTTATACTACGCCGGTGGCAAACAAGCATACGGCCCGCCTGATGGTAAGCAGTCTCCACAGCCTATGTACGCCTGCAACTCCAGAGGAGCCCAACAGTCCGCACCCTCGTTTAGCTCTGGCAACCTTACTCACCGGCAGGAACACAACACTATGAGTAGGGTCTAGTGTTATTTGGCTGCGGTTTTCTGTAAGGTGGACTTCCCCAGTTGGGCTCTGCTCTAGATCTAGAAATCTGGATTCCATATAAATTAAAAAATAAAGTTATATGTAGTAACAATGTGTTTTATGAAAAAATATGTGAGACTTGTGGAACAATATGACTTGCCGACTCGCCTAGAGTAGAACTTTAATAAAATATACACCTAAACTTTTCTCAAGAATCACCCTATTGAAAGGTGAAAACCGCATGAAAATCTGTTCAGTAGTTTTTGAGTTTATCACGAACATACAGACAGACAAACGCGGCGGGGGACTTTGTTTTATAAAGTGTACTGACGTATTTCGGGTTAAAGATTATTTTTATTATTAAAGAAATTTACATTTCATTAAATGAGAAACATTTTTCTATAGAATTTTATGATTAGGTATTTGGCATAACGAATGCAAAATAAATTTTAAATTCTAATGAAATCAGAATAAAATCGAAGTAAGGTAAAAGTACTAGTGCTCGACGCTGCACTAGTCACCGACATGGGCACTTTATGTCATAGAAATATAGGTTAAATTTGAACAACGAAGATTTTTCTGTATTCGAACTTAATCCTTGTCACTTTGACATAAAGTGCCCATGTCGAGTACTAGTGCAGCGTCGAGCACTACCTTATATAAAATATACTACATTTTAGACCTTGACTTAGATGTGTTATACATTTAATCCTCTCAAAAATCCGATTTATACTTGTTTTCATACGATCAAGACCACAGACAAAGCTGATAAAACATATTATTTGTTAATGTAATAGCCATGTATTATAAACCTATTAACCCAGATAGAAAAACGAATATCTAGATCAGAATGACTAATATTAGCCCTTATCTGAATAACACAAGGAATCGGTTGCTAAATAATTACAAGTATTTATTTGAAAACAGAAGATAGCTGTATATATATATATATATATATATATATATATATATATATATATATATATATTATAATAAATATTATAGGACATTATTACACAAATTGACTAAGTCCCACAGTAAGCTCAATAAGGCTTGTATTGAGGGTACTTAGACAACGATATATATAATATATCAATATGTATAAATACTTAAATACATAGGAAACACCCATGACTCAGGAACAAATATCCATGCTCATCACACGAATAAATGCCCTTACCAGGATTTGAACCCGGGACCATCAGCTTCGTAGGCAGGGTCACTACCCACTAGGCCAAACCGGTCGGTATATTGGACAATTACTTCAACCAGGAGGTTGTCAAAGTACAAACATTTGTACTTTGATATGGAACAGTCAAGTGCAAAAATATGTATCGAAAGAATCGTCTCATTAATATGGTTACTACGCTCTTATAACACTGGAATAAGATGCTATGGGACATATTTTTGAGTAAGATGTGTGTGTGTGAGACTTCGCTGGCTCGGTCACCTACTCAGAATGGGGGAGGATCGCGTAGTCAAGGAAGCGTACTTGGGGCGACCAACCGGCCGTCGACCGATCGGGCGCCCCAGGTACCGCTGGTGTGATGTCGTGGAGGCGGACCTGCGTCGGCTGAATGCCAATTCATGGCAGGAAACCGCGCTGGATCGGGACAGGTGACGTTCTCTCGTTTCGGAGGCCAAGATTCTTTTTGGATCGCTGAGCCAAAGCAGTTAGTTAGTTAGTTAGTTAAGATGTGTACACCCATATTTTTACACTTGACTGGACAAGTGGAAGTGTTAGATGGAGGAACTAAAAACTACAACGCACGGAAATTATTAATTTCGAAATAAGTAGACCTAGAGGCAGACCAAGCTAAGTTGGCAGCGATTTTGATAGCCCAGCCTGTGCAAGTTAACGTCATAATTTCATAGAAATTTGACGTTTAAATTGACACTAGCACTGTCCGGGCTGTCAATATGGCTGCCAACTTATTCACTCTAGAGATCTAGCACGAACGTCATGTTGTTAGTGCTTGACAAACAAAAACATTGACAATACTGTTATCGATAAGTACCCCTTCAAGTTAATCATTTTCCATATTACCGCTATGCACCATTATCAGTGGATGTCGAAAAATATTTTAGTCAATTTATGTGGATTTTTTTTCAAAAATACAGTAAAGCTTGACACCCGAAAATGTGGAAAACGAATAATTTACTTTGAGAATCATGTAAAAAAACGAGTGTGATAGTTCTATTGTGTGATGGCCATTGGAAATACTGGCCGTTGTTTATGACATCATAATGACAGTTAAAATATATCGAAAAAATAAATATCGTAAGGAAGCCCCTCGCGTTGCTTTCCTATTCGTGCTAGAATCTCTAGGTCTAGTAATAAAATAAGTATTATTTAATTTTGAGCATATTACAACCGATTTGTGAATATAACAAATGTTGACGAACAGCAATATCAAAACGAACTGAATAGTTCAGGGATAGCACAGACTTAAGTCCGGTTTACACGCAACCAGTGCCGTTTAGATTTTCATGACTTCACACTGATACGTCCAATGAAATAATTAGATTTATTTTGAGATATTTTGCTTTCGCAGAGAGCGCTACTGTCACCCGAAGTTATTCTCAAACACTGACTCGTTCAAGCACTTGTCAAATGTAAACCGGGCAATTATAAGTCTTATATTATAACCCCCTTATTTATAAACGTCTACTAAAGTTGACAAGCCGCTAATAATCGTTTGTCCCTTTCCATCATACCAATACGTCGGAAAGGGACAAACTGTTATTAACGGCTTGTCAACTTTAGTAGGCGTTTATGAATAAGGGGGTAAGTCTACAGTGATTCGACTAGAAACTGGTAATTCTGTGAACTTATCACTACAGTTTCATATCAAATATCCATTAAAATTAAGTACCAATTTTAATGGAAGGAAAAAATATATATTATGTTGAAAAACAAACTCTCTAGATAAATAGAAACTGGGCACAAGGTATGGAAATTTCCTTCTTCATTTCACTATTTTCAAAGAAACAGGAACTAACCCGTAATTTGTTTATAATAAGTAATTTTAATATGTGCTACTTCCACGCAAGTTCAAGGGACGAAATAAAGATGTGACGTTTTGTAACTAAAAGGTACCACATTGTTGGTGGACGATAAGGTTGATTACAAATTGAAGCTTTATGGAAATAGCGTCTTATTTACAACCGGCAATAAGTACCCTTTTGGTTAAAAACGTCACAGACTTCCAATTAATCCATAAGGATTATTTTCTGATCAAGATGTACGCCAATAACATTTTAAATGTGTAAAAAATTTAAACTATTCAAATGAAAAATCCGTAAAGTTCGTGTCATCCACAATGACGCGCAGATATGTCAAATTTAATCTTTAATAAGATGACAATAAGAGTCATGGCACGCGTCGTCGTGAATGACACGATCTATAATCATTTACCCCCTTATTCATAAACGTCTACTAAAGTTAACAAGCCGCTAATAATCGTTTGTCCCTTTCCATCATACCAATACGTAGGAAAGGGACAAACGATTATTAGCGGCTTGTCAACTTTAGTAGACGTTTATGAATAAGGGGGTTAATAATTTGAGTAGGTATATAGTTTTTTGCGTGTAGGTTATACATGGTAAATTTAATGGAAGATATATTCAAAATTTACACGACTTTTACTTATACAAATATATTTAATAAGAACCAATAGGCATATCGCTTTTAAATTCCGTATTATGATTTGAAAAATGCATTCATACATCAGAACAAGTTAACAACTACATATTTCACATTTTTTCTACGTAACTTTTAACCTTTTAACCGCTTAGAATTTTTCATCTAACGTGCTCGTGTCGCCGCCGGTACGAAGTTGTTTTATTCATCAAACTGTGGCGAAATTAGCTGGAAATTCTGTCTTATATTATATATCCGACTACGGATATATAATATAAGACAGAATTTCTTAATTAGGTTAAAAGGTTAAGCTGCAAATTATTTTTATTTCCTATCAGAAAACGGTTTTTTTGCGTTAACAGGTAGAACCACTTCTTTACTTGTAGGATTCGACATCTGGAGACACCTTGTGTGTAATTTTACTAATTTTCTGTATAAAATTGTCTGCCGATTTTTGCGGGGGAGGGGTACGTCAAATGTATGGCTATTTCTACGTAACATACAAATAGTTATGTCAGATAAACGTCAGTCCATACAATACAATACACACACCTAGCCTAGACTCCTTAACTCAAAAATCTTTTTAATTTAAGATTAGTAGTCAAGTTAGAAAAATGCATGTTTTTTGTTATGAAAGAAACAGATTAAATTTCAAATTAAAAAAAAAAATATATGACCATTGGCTGACGTTTTCGACAGGAGGCTCAGCTCTTAAAGGCGTCTCCAGTTGGTAAATCCTCCAAGCTTTAATGTTGCCAAAATAACAAGTTTATCTGACCACATAATAACAAATATACACATTTGTATACTATCATGATGGTAACCGGTTATTATAGCTTATGGACGCCCGCAACTTCAGAGGTGTCACATTATTCCTTTTCCATTTAAATAATAAAATATGGAGTGTGGAATTAAGAGGAGTGACATCTCTTATGGTAGAACTGTTGCAAAAGTGTCCAGCTGTCAGCTATAAATAATAGTTCCAAATATCTCCAGAGTAGCGCTAGAGTAGCTCAGAACCTAGGCACTATTGACGGAGTGAAGTGCGCTGTCTATGATTTGATTTTTTTGTTCAAGTACTCTAGGTATTGTAGCGCCACCTATTTAAGGTTTTTTGATGACACTTTTTGGTACATGGAGATTTATTTCCTTACCTCCACCTTCCGTATAATAAAACATATATACAAATGTCAATCCGTTACAGTAAGATGAGTATATCCAAAAAATACGATATAGTACAATGGATTTACCTAATAAATATGTACATGATATAATGGAACACGAATGTAATAACATGTATACAAATTGAATGGATTGGTCAATCATGGACAGACAGCGTTACATACATCAATATAAATATCTGAGAGACCGAGCTTTGCTCACAAAACATATAAAAACTCATAAATGCGTTTTCCCAGGGAAAAGATTTAGCTAGATCGATTTTTCGCCCCAGACCCCCATATAGCAAATTTCATGGAAATCGTTAGAGCCGTTTCAGTCGATCAGGATTGTTGTGACGATCTAAATGTCTATGTCGCAGTCAACTGGTTAAATTTGCCAGCTAATTAGTTGGCTGTAAATCAACCAGCCAAGTCATTGATCGCAACGTTTAACCAGATGCCTGAACGTTGTGTAGTCATTTAGTTAATTTGGATTAATGAATTTGTTATTCGGTTAGGTTAGTAATTTATTGTTTATTTATTTATTTTATTTACCAGCTGACTTTGAATACGCCAAGTTAGTACGTTTGTTAAATTGATTTTCTATCCGCCTAGGCGACTAATTGGCTCGCTAACTAAACCAGATGGCTGCGACTTCTACATAGGACCCATTGCATTAGTAATAATAAAAGTCAGAAATGTTACTCAAAGTCTGACAATCGTACTCTCACGAAATGCTCCTAACAAAACAGTAAGCAATCGTGACGTCACTATTGCTGGGAAGCCATCTTGAAATACGGAAAACCAGAGATTGTCATTTAGTCCGTGAAATATTTCACACATAATTATACCTAGAGATTTTTCTAGCACGGACGGACAAGGCAACGCAAGACTTCCTTCCGATATTTAGTTTATCGATATATTGTATTATCGATATCTTATAACTGTCATAATAATGTCTTAAACAAATGTGGCATGTTTGGAAATAAATTAACAAGAATTACGAAACTATCAATTTATTAATAATTTACCTTATATTTAAAAGAAAATCCATGACACACAAATATACCGAGATTGCCCTCCAAACGGCAATCACACAATAAAACCACAATACAGGTTTTTCACATGATTCTCGAAGTAATCTATCCATTTTTTTACATATTTTCGGACGTCAAACTGCTTTGAGTCTTTGAAAAAATCCACTTGTATTGATTAAAAGATTTTTCAACTACCACTGATGTAATGGGAGTATACCGGATGCCATACGAATAAATAAATAAATAAGCGGGAATATGGAAAATGATTAAGGTTGAAGTTTTTATTTGGTCGAGCACTAACAACATGAAGTTCGTGCTAGGAAAATCTCTAGGTATACACATAATATATGTAACGCTGTCTCTAGAAATGTTACAACTACGAACAACAGGTATATATATCTCGAACAATTTCTTAAAACAATTTTATGTCATTTTTTTTTTAATTACAGGGTAAGTATTGAACACTAAGAAGTTTTCTATACAGTAACAGGCATTTAGATATTTTATTTATTATTTATAATATTATTAAATACATATGTTACAAGACAGCTGCAGGGACAAATAACGATGTGTATAAAATACGTATCTGAGGAACGTTGCATTTTGAACTTTAATATATTTTTCTCAAACTTGCTATGAAATGATGACATGACTTACGTCAAATTAGGTCCGGAAATACTACATATCAGGTGCGATGAATGAAGACGATATGTAAAGGAATTTCATACTGCCTTACACACCTAGGACTGCAAAGCAACCTTCTTTTGTTTTTTAACGTCAAATTGTGATACAACGTCTTGGCATTCAACCATCAACAAATATAGGTACGGTACGGTGATCTGTTGTGCATATTCGTTGCTAAGCAACGGCGGTGGCTTATCGCGCCGGCGCGCGGAGTTACGCGCGTAAGGCACCGCTGGTAGAGTGGCGAGCCGAGTAGTTCGCCACAAAACAAATTGACTAAAATTTTTTGTTTTAATTGCAAGTTTGAGAAAAGCACTATACAAATTTCGGCGAGAAACGGGGTTGCCGGCCGCGTATCTCTATATCTACTTGGCCTGCAACCCTACGTTTCCCGACCTCTATAGTAATGTACTAATAATCGTAGACTAGAGCAGAGGTAGCAAACTATTGGAGAGCCAGTTTAATGTCTTATTAACCTTTTGAACGCCACGCCTATCGTAAGCGGCGCATAATCGTGAACCTTGTCGGTACGCATGAAGGTTGATATTCATATGACGTCTTTGGCGGTCAAAAGGTTAAAAATTTAACAAAATTATTTGACGGCCCAGTGAGCATCAAATATATAGTGACGGCTATAGTGGCCAATATTTTTTTATCATTATTTTGTTACGGAGATCTATCTATCTAACAGCTATCAACACAAAATAGCGGAATGAATAATAGATTGAAAGCCAATACGATCTAACTTATAACTACTGATTACATTTTACTGAACTGATACTGGTTCTATTTTCCTTTAAAATTTATTTGTAGTTTTACATGTATGTAAAATGTATAATTGTTGGTGCAATAATAGTACATTACGATACAAGTGCGAAAAATAGGAAATTCGAAACGAGTGGCGATAAATTAAAACACGACCGAAGGGAGTGTTTTTAATCGACACGAGTTGCGAATTACCTATTCGCACATGTATCGTACAACATTTTACAGTACATATGGCCCTTTAAATGTTCGACACAGTAACGTAATAGGCTAATATTCGCACTAGTGCGGTAAAGTAGCACTACTGTAAAGAATATTTACTTACATACTTTTTTACATTCAAGTTTTACTTAAGTAGATGAAGAGTGTCCACGCTCGAACACAGCACACAACATAACCCTTCATAGGTACAATAATTCACTGTTTCTGTTTAGCCCAATGGTTGACTAGTAGAGAATGCTTTATGGCGTTAATTCCGTTATTTGTGCAATAAAGTTTAAATAAATAATAAAAAATAAAAATAAATAATAAAGGCAATTAAAAATACATAATAAAAAAATGTGTTGCATCTATATCCCCACGAAAGCCTATCAAAAGACCGGGATTTATAGGCCCATGAAATTCAAGGAGATACAAATATATATATTTTTTAAATAATAAAATAAAAATATTATTTTATTAAAAAAAAAATATTAAGTAAGTAGAAACCAGAAATGATAAAATTTTGAATAACACCTACAATATGAAATACAATAGAATGAAAACTTTGGTGGATTTAAAGGCCCGTGAAATACAAGGAGATACAATTTTTTTTAAATAAATAATAAAATAAAAATATTTTTTTATTAAATAAAATTAAAATAAATATTAAGTAAGTAGAGACCAGAAATGATAAAATTTTGAATAACACCTACAATATGAAATACAATAGAATGAAAACTTTGGTGGATTTATAAGCCCGTGAAATTCAAGGAGCTACAATTTTTTTTTAATAAATAATAAAATAAAAATATTTTTTTATTAAAAAAAATTAAAATAAATATTAAGTAAGTAGAAACCAGAAATGATAAAATTTTGAATAACACCTACAATATGAAATACAATAGAATGAAAACTTTGGTATCAATATCGGATATATCAGAACACATCCCTATCACTACGTTAACATGAGAATGTTACGATAAATTTGGCCACTTTGGCGGTCACCCTGTATTTGATGCAGTCTGTACAGCCACGTCTGAAAATATTGATACGAAAAATGTGCCAAAAATATGTATACACTACCTTAATATATGGGCAATAAAGTCGTGTACACATATTTTTGGCACTTTTTTCGTATCAATATTTTCAGAGGTGTCCGTACCACGTGGCCCTTACTTTTTTGATTTACCAACAAAGGTTTGCCATCCCTTAAGTTAATAAATTAAATAATTTCATAAAATCTCCCAAAAGTCCCAAACTAACGATTATACGATTCAAACTACACCCAAGGACAATAAGACAGGTTTCTTTGTATGAAAATTCGCATAACCCGTTTTCATTGCTATAAATTGTAATACTAGTTTCAGTTAATGTTACACTGTTATTTATCCCTCACAAGTAACAAATTGATACATTATATAGTTTTCTCTAAAAGGTAACATATTGAATATTAATAAGCCAATGTTCGCAATGAAATTGGCACATTTGATCCAATATTTCACGCGGCTACCGCTTCGGTGTGTGAGCGATACAGCTATATGTATGTATACATCTGTCCCGCTCGCACACCGGAGCGGAATGCGGGTCCAATGTGAACACCGGATATTTTAACCTTTTCCACACAATTACGTCTACGCGACATACATTACACATTTTAAATAGAATCGCTGTTCAAATAACAACCTTGTTCACAATACGTTAAGATTCACATTTGAATACACTCAAGGTATTTTTATACATTTATTTTTATTTCTTGAAACCGACATATTGACAGACGAGTTTAAAAAACACAGATAATTATTTTGCACGACACATTAAATTCTTTTTTACAGTTATTATTTACAGTAAAATATAAAATATGACAGATAACACACCCATAGGTCGTTGAACTGGTACGTATAAACCTTTACCATAGATAAATTAACTAACAGAGCATTAGCACAATCAAAGAGAATTTGAAATAGAGATGGATAGCCAAAGAAACATTTGTAGCCACAGTAAATGTACTGCCATCTTTCGACACATGATTAAAACTTTTAAAACTCCATTTGTCTTCTTTCCTTATTTTTTCACTAATTTGTGTTAAATTAGATAGCAGCACATTTTGATATTTAACATATCAGTGATAGAATAAGGATCAAAGTCAAATAGCGTTCTAAAAGTTTCAATCATATGTCGAAAGATGGCAGTAAATTTACTGTGGCTACAAAGTTTTCTTTGACAATCTACCTCTATTTCAAATCCTCTTTGGCACAATCTAAAATAACTCTTTACTACTTGAAATAGTAAATTATGATACATGTGCAAAAAAATTGGAAGTTTCGTAACGAGTGGGGATAAATTGAAACACGACCGAAGAGTGTTTAAAATCGGCACGAGTTGCAAATTACCTATTCGCACATGTATCGTACGTTTAACAGTACATATGGTGCTACTTTACCGCACTAGTGCGAAAATTAGCATATTACGTTACTGTGTCGAACATTTAAAGGGCCATATGTACTGTAAAACGTTGTACGATACATGTGCGAATAGGTAATTCGCAAGTCGTGTCGATTTAAAACACTCCCTTCGGTCGTGTTTTAATTTATCGCCAATCGTTTCAAATTTTACATTTTTCGCACTTGTATCGTAATGTAGTATTACAGTACATATGTGCTACTTATCGCACTTGTGCGGTAAAGTAGCACCATATAAATATAATAAGAGATATCATGTTTTAAATCGAAATACCTCTTTATGGAACGAAAGTAAAGAACTCATCAAGCAATTTTTGACTTAAAAAAACATGAGTTAGCCATTTCAATAGTAAAGTTTTTGTCTCACGGAAGTGTTGGTATTTGAAGAGCTAAAGCTCCGACACCGAATACGACACGATACCGAATACGACCTAACAGATTCCCACTATTTTTGTTACACCTACTATTAATGTGTAGGGTCATGGAGGGAACCGTGGCTCGGTAAAAAAAAGCCGGGTACAGTGGCTCACTCAACCTAAATTCAACACGAGAGAGGCAATCTTTGGGCGACTGAGCCACTGTTCGAGCTGAGCCACTGTTGCCACCTTTACCCTATACATTAATCTTTAGATAATAACATTAAAATGAAGTCCGCAAAAGTACCTGCCCAGTTTCAATGTTTTAAAATGTCCAAATTGCACACAAAGTATGTGACTTGGTACATTTTCTTCCGTTATTAGATCCTCATTCGTTTTTGGGTTTAATAATTTAATTCGATGCAATAAATTAAACACTTAATACGAGTTCTGAATGGGTTGATAAGATTATCTTAATATTGGATATAGGGAATTTAAATATCATGTAAATTAAATATTACTATAGAGATAACGCGTAATCTGTTTATTATCTGCATTCGATGAAATAGTTGAAGTGTATTTGATTATCTTGGTAGGATTATTTTGGTGCGTAATACTTGTGATTAGGGTTTGCAATATCCGCCAATTTTTCGGATCCGGATATTTCGGATCTTAAAATTTGACGGATCCGGATAATTCGGATAATACGGATCCGTATAAAAAAGGTTACGTTCTAAAAGCGAAAAAAGGACTATTTTTAATAAAAAAAAGTACCCAAGTTATACTCACAAAATCATATGTTAATAGAGTAAAAGTTACATTTACTTCTTAAACGAGAAATTTGTCAAACATGTATTAATCTTTTATATAACGGTTTGATAAAATCACATAAGGTGTGTCACACTAGGCGTGGTCCTTGATTCCCTCTGTAAAAGAGTAACATATTAAGTATTCGCGTCGTTCCGTTTTCGGCTAAATATTAGACTACGCATCTTATTTCCTTGTCTATATTTTTTATAATTTTATAAAAACGAGCAGACGAATTGCCTGAAGCAATTACCATCGCCCATGGACACCTGCAACACCAAGGTTGCAAGTGCGTTGCCGGGATTAAGATGGGAGTGCGCTCTTTCCTTGAAGATTTGAAGGTCGTATCGATTCGGAAATACCGCAAGCGACAGATCATTCCACAGTTTAGCTGCGCGAGGCAGGAAGTTTCTGGAGAAACGCACAGTTGAGGACTGCCAACCATCTAAGTGGTTCAATATTGGAGTAGGTCTTATCAATTCGAGAATACCGCGGGCGACAGATCATTCCACAGTTTAGCTGCGTGAGGCAGGATGTTTTTGGAGAAACGCACAGTTGAGGACTGCCAACCATCTAAGTGGTTCAATATTGGAGGAGGTCGTCTCGGTCCAATAATATCGCAGGCAACCGTTCATTCCACAGTTTAGCTGCGTGAGGCAGAATGTTTTTAGAGAAACGCACAGTTGAGGACTGCCACCCATCTAGGTGGTTCAATATTGGAGGAGGTCAGGCGACAGTTGACAAGGTTTGTTAGACTGGACGGGCTTAAATACATATATTACTAAACACCAAATACGACTCCTACTTTTTTATTCAATATTGTCAAGAACTACTTCCAAAATAGCAGGAAGTAGGATTTTGATAGTCATATACAAACACGAAATAGTTGTAACTAGTAAAAATACATGAAATATCCACTACAATAGGTCAGGCAACGAAAAGGTATAGAGGGAAATGCTTGGAACACAATTTTTTACTTCGTTTGGACTAGTTAGGAGGTGAACATATGAACAGTCCTATTTTCTACAAGTTTTACTCAGTCAATCTTTTATAGTCGACATATCGGGCGACATTGCGCGCCTTACATATGATGTATCCGTGGCTTTATGTTTTTCGTTAATTATGTATTCGTCAGGGTGTAGACTAATTTTCATTTTATCATTTTACTTATTACATAATATTTCTTTTAATTTTAATTGAAATTAGTACAATTAATACTTATTTTTCATTAGATAAGGATGATACCAAATGCAACATCAATGTCGACATTAGCTATAAAATTCAACTCAGATGACAGTAAATTTACTGTGGCTACACATTTTTCTTTGACAGTACTCCACCATTTCAAATTCTCGTTGATTACGGGTTTTTTTTTTTTCATTTAGGAAATAGTAAGACTTCATTAGCATGTATGAGAAACTAAAAACCGAGTGATATTTATCTGACCTATAAAATTTTGTATGCTTTTAATATACATGTTTTTTGGTTTCATAAGTAGAGAAATTTAGGGTACAAAAATTGAAGTTAAGGGCAGTCTCGCGGCGCCGCTGGGTTGCAAACGCAAGTCACTATGGGCTTCATGATTAGCTTAGTGATTTTTCTTTAGCATTAGAAAGTTCATTTTTTTTAACATTAAATAAAAGGTAAGCAAAAAGGTTTTTCCAAAATCAGTAGAGTCAAGGAGGGAACAGTGGCTCGGTAGAAAAAAGCTGGATACAGTGGCTCACTCAACCTAATTTCAACACGAGAGAGGCGATCTTTGGGCGAGCCACTGTTCGAGCTGAGCCACTGTTGCCGCCTTTACCCTATTACTTATGAAAGCAAAAAATTTAAATGATTGTATATGATTAATAATTGTTACATATTTGCTGTTACTTCTTTTTCAATAAAAAGACACATCAGATTTGCTTAGCTTCTTTCTAATATTAAAACCGGACTATAGCCACGCATAAATAATAGTATTGATGACTGCAGAAGATACACATACCTACATATAAGTATATATTTATACATACAGGGTGATTCATGAGACGTGAGCAGGACTAAGCCTACACAATCAGTAAATGTCAATGAATCGTTCACCATCATATTTAAGTAAAACAATCACGCTTTTTATCTGTTATTTAACTTTTTGTTAAGACAAATTTGATTATCTATTAAAAGTAACCACACTCCGATGACATTCAATTTGTCACTTATTATGGATAAAACAAAGAGGGTGACCATAAATATCGTAAATAAAATAAAACTCTTTTTTTTTGAACAGTAAAAATTAAATTAACGTTAATCTCACAAATACTGGTACGAAACAGTTGCTGATAATTTACTGAATATGCAGGCTTGATCCTGCTCACGTCTCCTGAATCATCCTGTATAAGTACATTGACTAGTGCTGCACTGGTCGTTTATTAGTGTACGTTTTAAGGTTCTGACGGAAGATCAGCGCTGTGGTCTCCGCAGCATTTATGCTGAGTCAGCGCCTATTCTTTACCACAACACATGACCCTCTACTAATACCTCTACTAATCTAAAAATAAGACACGTAATACATTGTTATTGATATTAGTGTCAAATTGTATGTTACTTTTTCTTTGTCTCTTGTCAATTTTCTTTTTCTCTTGTTATTTGTTTGTGTCACAAAGCATGTAAGTTGTGGTTGAATAAAGATTTTATCTATCTATCTACCAGTGGCGGATCGTTCAAAGAACTCGATTCCCACCGGCTTGTCTAATTTCAGCCTGTTGAGTACTTTCACGATCGGTTTATGGAGAAAAGGAAAGCAAAATTAGCTCCGGGTTCCTTACGAATATTTGTGACGCGCCGCCACTGCTATCTACATACAATTTTGGATCAGGTAGTATTGGTTAAGCACAACACTGTCAATATATGTCGTGGCCAGATCATTTTTCCGGTCCCTGCTTAATATTGTAATACTAATGCCGCAAAAGATACTCAAGGTCACGCCATTTTTTTAGACAGGAATTTGCCAATGGATGTATATAATGCGAGGGCGGGAACGGCGTGGTCTCTGTTCATAGCAGGCGTTGTTGTTATTTATTGCTTTCGTATCGTACCGTAGGTAATCTATTATCCACGGATCGGTTGGTAATGGCTTTAATAATCATTCAATCATTGTAATATATGTAAATGGATGCGGCAGATTGTTACAAAGTGCATAAGATCGGTAACTATAACACCCACTACTCGGCTTAGTAATTAGTCCCGCGTAAATACAGTATCGGTCATTATACATGATAACAGGTTGTTTGTCAGTGTACGCACTTGGTGGAGCTCAGAGCGGCAGGTGCGTTAACGGGTGCAAGGTGAGCGCGGCGGTGATGTCTGTTCATAGTTAGACGCTGTTATAAGTATAATACATTGGTATTTTAGTGTAGGTAATAATTCTAGTATCCACGGATCAGTTTGGTGGCCTCACTAATCATTCAAACATTGTTATATAAATATGAATGCGGCAGATTGTTACAAAGTGCATAAGATCGGTAACTATAACACCCACTACTCGGCTTAGTAATTAGTCTCGCGTAAACACAGTATCGGTCATCATACATGATAACAGGTTGTTTATAAGTGTACGCATTTGGTGGAGCTCAGAGCGGGAGATGTGTGAGGGGGTGCACCGCGATAATTGTTAAAATGTATTGTTTTAGTTCGTATCGTATCGTTCGTACTAATCTTAGTATCCACGGATCGGTTTGGAGGCCTTAATAATCATTCAATCATCGTTATACATATCAATGCAGCAGTTTCTTACAAAGTGTATAAGATCGGTAACTATAACATCCACTACTCGGCTTAGTAATTAGTCTCGCGTAAACACAGTATCGGTCATTATACATGATAACAGGTTGTTTATTAGTGTACGCACTAGGGTGGAGCTCAGAGCGGCAGGTGGTTGAGCGGGTGCAGCGCGAGCGCGGCGGCGGCGGTGTCGGCGGCGGCGGCGGGCTCGCCCAGCGCGGCCAGCACGAGCGCCAGGCGGCGCCACGTGTCGGCGCGCGCCGGCGCCAGCGCGCCCGCCTCGCGCAGCGCCTTCTCGGCCAGGCGCAGCCAGCCCAGGTTGTAGTACGCGGCGCCTGGATAAACGTACCTATACTCTGTATCTTTACGTACTTACATTATTTTTTTTTTTTTTAATTGATAAAAATGTTTACATGACATTACAGTTGAACCAATGCGTCACGAAACTTAGACTAACAGCAATAATAATTATAAGTATTAACAATTATAAAACAATAATGGCACATTAACAAATTAAATTGGAACAGTTGAGCACCTAGCATCCATCGCCTCACAGAATCTCAAGCATTCACTATAAATTAATGTAAACAATGCATTTTTTCTCAAACTTGTTATGAAATGATGACATGACTTACGTCAAATTAGGTCCGGTAATACTACATATGAGGTGCGATGAGTGAAGATGATACGTAAAGGAATTTCATACAGCCTTACACACCTAGACCTGCGGGCGCTAGGCGGCAACCTTATTTTGTTTTTAAAAGTCAAATTATAGCACGTCTTGGCATTCAACCTTAAAAAAACCTATAAGCAAAATTCTGCCATAATGCTTTTTTTTTGTTTTTTCGTTTTTTTTTTGTGTTTGTTAAATATTATTTCAGGGTTTCCTAGAGGGGAACGAAAATTTGATTATTTCTGCGCTACGTCGCACAGTTTAGAAGATACAGCACTATAAAGTTTTTTTTTTTCAATCATGCAGAAACTTTTATAGGGCTGTATCTCCTAAACCGTGCGTCGTAGCGCAAAAATAATCAAATTTTCGTTCCCCTTCTAAGCCCGACGCACTGAATAACCTATCACATTAGGACATGAAACAATCATCATCATCATCATCCAATTTATTATTATTATTACTTCATTGCAAGTTTGAGAAAAGCACTATACAAATCTCGGCGAGAAACGGGGTTGCCGGCCGCGTATCCCTATCCGTCCTCGCTACGCTCGGCCGTCTATATCTACTTGGCCTGCAACCCTTCGTTTCCCGTCCTCTATAGTAATGTAACTAATGTACTATTACATTTTCCGGGTACTTGAAACATTCATCAGTTAACCAACCAAATAGAAAACTGCCAGAATCTGCTCCTTCATCGTTCTGGATTTAACCTCTTTCATTTAATCATGTAATGTTTTGATCTACCCTCAAATGGCTATATTCGATCTCGTTTTAGATTCTTTACTACGGCGAAGTAATAGCAAATATTACGAAACTAAATTAATATTGATTAATGAAATCATCCCGATATATTCCTATAACAAAATAACACGATTACCGCAGCTTCGTTGTTACTTTGAGTAAGTAATATATTGTAGTAAAACTTCTGTAAGTTTTGGCATCATCGAGTTACATTAATTGATTTGAGAATTTTCTTACCCAATAAAATACCTGGTTGTGGTTTGTTTACATTATTTTATACAGTGTGTCCCTAGCCATTGGACAAAGCCGAAATGTACATATGCATTAGGGTAATAAGAACCAGTGTACAAAGTATCATAACAATTGGTGTAGCGGTTTCGAAGAAATTAACAAATTACCATTTTTTACTTTGGAGCAGCCTGTATGTGTTAGTAGCTCCTAAGGTAATATCCTCAAAGAATAGTATGAAACCTTCTTCGACCTTTTTGATTATCTTTTTTATTTATGACACTAATAAGCTTCTGACTTTTGAAAAATGTCAATACTATCAAATATTTCGAACAAATTGTCAAAAACACTGCCAAAGATAACCACAGTGTGTTTTTTTTTGTTGTCAATTATTACAAATCACTTTTCTTCGAAAAAATTTTTTTTTTATCTTTTGTTCTAATTAAAAAAATATTAACGTCAGAGCATTCCTGAGAAGTAACCCTACGTGGGATTTCAGGGTTTGTCCAATGGCTAAGGTCACCCTGTATACCTAAAGATACAAACTATAGGGTGGGCTCACACGCTTTTCCTTATTGGGACAGACAGACAGATGAATATTTCGCGAATTCACTTGACTAATTACTCCTCACATTATCATGATTTATTATTATTTTTACTTAATCCTAATGAATGACATGTACGTACCCCTTAATTTTAAAATGCATAACTCCCATACATACCTTACCTTAGAATAATCAGTTTTAGCATGCACTTTAGAGTATATTTTACAATTGTATTTGCATGTATTTATACGTGAAAGCAAATAAATGTTCTGATTCTGATTCTGATTCTGAGACGAACGTTCCGATGGGGTGATAAGAACGCGGAACCCTAAAAACGAGTCGTTTGGAAATTTTCCCGTGTTTTTCCGGGTTTTTTCAACGCTAGTCCCACTCTAATCGAGTCCCGTGACTTACCTAAATGCACAATGCTGTCGAGATGCGTGGGATGCAGCGCGAGTGCGTTCTGGAAACATTGCCGCGCCTCCTCCCACTCCTGGCTCGCCTCGTGAACCAAGCCCCGCTGAAACACGAAAACAGATAATAGTACATTACGATACAAGTGCGAAAAATAGGAAATTCGAAACGAGTGGCGATAAATTAAAACACGACCGAAGGGAGTGTTTTAAATCGACACGAGTTGCGAATTACCTATTCGCACATGTATCGTACAACGTTTTACAGTACATATGGCCCTTTAAATGTTCGACACAGTAACGTAATATGCTACTTCTCGCACTAGTGCTATAAAGTAGCCCCATATGTACTGTAAATTGTTATTTGTTTTGCAAGTGGACAAAGTTGTTTGACCGCTCGTGCTAATATTGATACCCGAGCAAGCGAAAGATCCCAAAATTGAACCACGAGCGTAGCAATAATAATAAAAAATAGGATGATGATGATTGTTTCATGTTCTAATCTGTTAGGTTATTCAGTGCGAATCCAAGGGAAACGAAAATTTGTTTATTTTAGCGTTACGAGGCACGGTGTAGGTGATACAGCCCTATAAAGATTTCTGCATGACAGAAAAAAAAAACTTTACAGGGCTGTAAACCGTACGTCGTAGCGCAAAAAGTATCAAGTTTTCGTTCCCCTTTGACACTCTGAAATAATATTTAACAATCACAAAAAAGAAAGAAAAAACCAAAAAAGACAAAAAAGCATAATGGCAGAATTTTGCTTATAGGTTTTTTATGGTTGAATGCCAAGACGTGCCATAATTTGACGTTTAAAAACAAAAGGTTGCCTTACAGGCCTAGGTGTGTAAGGCTGTATGAAATTCCTTTACATAATATCATCTTAACTCATCGTACCTGATATGCAGTACAGTGTTGTCACATCTACCAAATTTTCGGTAGATCTACCTATTTTGCCTGCTTTCTACCTATCTACCTCCCTCGGCCTGAAATCTACCTATTTTTCAAAATGGTACAATTGTAAGCAATTCTCAATACATGTGACGGAACATTACTTAATTTCTACCGAATTTCGATTCGATTTAATGAAAGCTTGCCAAAGAAACAGATTATACAAGCAGGTTTATTACCTATAAACAATGGAAATCCTAACTTTTGTTTCAATTTCTTTAATAAACATGTGTACTAACGTCACAATATTAAAAACTTATAAATAATTCAAAACATTTTATACACATTTTTAATCATAAAAATGTACTTCTATTAAGTGGTAGATCTACCTATTTTTCATTTTAAACTCTACCCATTTCTACCTATTCTTGCACCCTGTTCTACCATTTCGCCAAAATTGTATGTGACAACACTGATGCAGTATTTCCGGACCTAATTTGAAGTAAGTCATGTCAAGATTTCATTACAAGTTTGGGAAAATATTAAGTATAGTTGCCGTTTGAATAGGTTGCTACGTTACCAAACATTATTTTGAAATGTGACAGTTTCTTATATAGATTCTGTGATAAACTAGCGTTACTTAGTTTGCGTCTGGAACAGCGCCATCTATCAGGAAATTGGGTCAACAAACTAAACATAATAGTATAAGAATAGTGACCGTGTAGAGCACTTCGTGGCTGGCGGGCGCCAGCGCCGCCGCCTCGGCCGCGCAGCCCGCCGCCGCCGCCACGCGGCCCAGCCTGCAACAAGGGGGGTAACTGAAACTTCGGATACATGGGTTATTTTTTTTATACCACGACGGTGGCAAACAAGCATACGGCCCGCCTGATGGTAAGCAGTCACCGTAGCCTATGGACGCCTGCAACACCAGAGGCATTACATGCGCGTGTTGCATGTGGCATGTTATTATTAGTACATTGTGCAACGAGGGGGGTTACTGAAACTTCGGATACGTGGGTGGTAATTCCCGACAGCCGCAGGCTGGAGGGAATTAAAGACCCGAGTTTGCAATATTCTTACCCCCGGAATTACACACAACGTTTTTCATCACACTTGCGAAGAAAAAACTAAATTTTAAGCGAAATAATTCTTAAATACGGTGACATATCAAACATTCGTCCGCCATTTTGTGATTTCTTGGCGGGTGAGGCATCGAAGGCACAGACCTATTCGGCATTCAGCCACGATTGAAAAAATATTTCAAACGGCTGTTAAATTAATCAAATTAAACAATTTTAAACATAAACAACAATATCAAATTATACACGTCAGTATTTTAAAAGTAAAACTCATTTATGCTACTTGGTTTGTATGAATAAGTGACATAATTAATAATAATAGGCCTTTTCATCTGTGTGAGATGTTCTAAGCAGCATCCTGGTAACGACACTTGCGTTCGTGGCTGTATAACCCTATGCGAGAGAGGCTCCCACGTCCACACTCGCGGCAGGTGTATGCTTGCCCAGGTGGGCGAGGGTTGGAGACCTGCTCGTGGCGCCTCATACGTTTCTCTCTTAAAGAGGTAAACCAGGCATCGTCGTGTGTGGCCTGACCATCGTGAATAGCACGACGCCATACGGGTCGGTCTTCGGCCAGTTTTTGCCATTGGTTACATGTGATATTAAAAGCAACCATATCACGCTTGACGCAATCTTTGAAGCGCAGCATTGGCCGCCCGACCAGTCTTTTTGCGTCTGCAACCTCCCCTAGCAGGATTTGACGTGGCAAACGAGTCCGTTCCATTCGATACACATGCCCAAGCCACCTCAGTCGTCTCTTCTTTAGTATGGCTGTGATACTATGGAGCTGTGCCTCGCTTAGAACAGACTCATTTGTCACGCGATCCTTCCATGTGATGCCAAGTATGCTCCGCAGACAGCGCATATGAAAGGAGTTCAGCCGGCGTTCTTGTTTTGCGTAAGTTGTCCAGGATTCCGCTCCGTACAGAAGAGTGCTTAGGACACACGCTTGGTAAATAAGCATAAGTATAAGTGACATAATTAAAGGAATAATCTATAACTCCCTAGGGAGTTATAGCTTTTTTTTCACAATCCATAACCCCCGCGGGAACAAAATAGGCGTTTGTTCTTCAGCACGCCTGCATGAAATAAGATCTTTTTCGAGCATGTGTGATGAAAATAACATTTTCTCCGATATGCTTGGAAATGTTCACCTTATTGTAGCAAAAATAATACGGGATTTTTTTTCATTATGGTCTAACTCAAATTAAACAATTCAAACCATTATTGTCGTGTTTTAGCGGACGGGAAGTTATTACTGTTTTGTTTTTTACTTTTTTAAAACATGTATCCACTAAGAAAAACGCATACTGAATGGCAGAATAGTTGTGCCTTTAACTTTAAAAAATAATTAAAGTGACGTTTTTAACACTTACAACGCGCCCTCTGATAAGGCTCACTCCACCCGATAAGCGTCAGCGGATTCTTCGCTAATATACACTAGCTAAGACGACCATTATTTTACGACAAAAAATAAAAATGTATCAGAATGATAGATCAAAAAAAAAAACATATAGATATAAAATTTTCTTTTTTTAGACTTCCGTACCCAAATGATAAAACGTTCGTCTGTCACCAAGCTGTACCTCATGAACCGTGATTGCCGCTATAACAACAAATACTAAAAAGTACGGAACCCTCGGTGGGCGAGTCCGACTCGAACTTGTCCGGTTTTTAGTAACGAATGTATTTTACCTAGGCCCCCTGATATCTAGATTTCCACGAGATTAGGGTCTTTTTGCTCCATGTGCATAAGGGCCGTTCTGTGATGAAAAACCATTTAAAATCCTTACCCGAGAGAAGAATTAGCAGACAAATTACGATTTGGAACTGAAATCAATTTATTCGCCAGCACAAACGCTGTAAGCCAGGTATCTTATACCTTTAAACGAGCAATTCTTGTATATATATATATGTATATATATTTCTGTGATCTCGGAAACGGCTCTAACGATTTCGCTGAAATTTGGTATTTGGGGGTTTTTGGGGGTATACAATCGATCTAGATTAGTCTTATGTTTGGGAAAACGCGTGTTTTCGAGTTTTTATGCGTTTTTCTTTCGTCGCAAAATATGGTCGCTAATTTCGTGCTGCCGGCCACTGTCCGTCTGGTCCAGCGGGTTAGGACTCGGACGGCTAGAAACGAGTGTTACGGGTTCGAATCTCGCCCGGTGACTAACTTTTGTTTTTTTTTATATGTTCAAGTTTATATATTTTTTTAAATTTTTATTGTTTTAGACAAGTTTAATTTACTAAAAACATGTATTTAAGATTATCACCTATACACCACCATATTGCAATAAATAGTTAGCCCAGGTGGTTTATAATAATAAGCCTCACCTAAGACACAGATCGGCCAGCAGCAGCCACGCCTGCGCGCGGTGCGCGGCCAGCGGCGGCCGCGCCTTGCTCCGCGCCGCCGACACCGACGACGCGCCCTCTGATAAGGCTCGCTCCACCCGATAAGCGCCAGCGGATTCTGCTCGTACGGACGCTGTTCAAAAGAAATTTATTGAGAATAAGGCTTGTTGTAAAAAACTTAAGTAAGTCACCTGTTGTATGTAGTTGTGACGTGTTCGAATAGACATTTGTTTTGTTTGTGTGTGTCTTTTAAACATGTATTGTCTATTCGAACACTACATACAACAGGTGACTTACTTAAGTTTTTTACCTATAGATGATTAAGATTTACAAATTGAATTACATTTTTAAGGATTTTATTACTAAGAATTTTTTTTTCGTTTTCATGGCATTTATGTCCGACACTTTTAGGGTTCCGTACCCAAAGGGTAAAACGGGACCCTACTACTAAGACTCCACTGTCCCTCCGTCAGTCTGCCAGTCTGTCTTTCTGTCACCAGCCGTGCCAGCTCATAAGCCGTGATAGTTAGACAGTTGAAATTTTCACAAATAATGTATTGCCGCTATAACAACAAATACTAAAAAGTACGGAACCCTCGGTAGGGGATTCCGACTCGCACTTGTCCAGTTTTTCATTCTCCTACTTTTGAAACCTATAGTTTTTTAATCAACTTCAAGACTTCAAAGAACCGAGGTTTCCAGAAGAGTTTTTATTTATTTTGTGTTGAAATACACTGTTTTAACTTCTTTCCTGAATATTAATGCTATTTTGTCCAGCGAATCACTTGGTAAACTCTGTTTTTATTACGTATAAAACTTTAAACTCCTATTATTTATTTATTTAAACTTTATTGCACAAAAAAACTTTGTTCAGACCCCTGCTGCGTTTGCTGTGAGATTCAGTGCGCGCGAGTGATTTTGCCGTCAACATTGAATAGGCGCTTACTGCACCGCTATTAATAATTTTTATGTCTACCCGTCCCTTGCACTTTTTCATATCTACCATGTAAGACGTTCATCGTCAATTAAATAGTTTAAAAATATAATTTGGGGTTTTAATAGTCATATTAAGGCTCCGTAATGTACACTGCGATACAAACTTCTTATCGTATTATGTAGTTAATTTGTTTTTATCATTTTATACCAAACACTAATGTCAACGTAACGGATAATACATATTTGAACGTCAGTACGTTTTCAAATAACGACATAACTTACGCGCATGCGTTGTGCTATGCAAGTCCGTCTGCCCCGAGTCCGACAGAGCGTCCAGCTCCGCGTACCCGTTCCGCTCCTCCGCTTCCGCTTCCGCCTCCGCTTCCGCGCTATTCAGCAGTGTGAGCAACTCCTTACCAGTCGCTAACGCTGCCTGGAACAGGAAAGTTTTTGAGATTACATCAGTAAAGTTGAAGGCGTTTATGAACTTTAGGAGGTAGCAAAGGAACCTCCTGTTTTGGCAAGATAAATGTCAAGATAAAGTTACACATTCAACCTCTCGTATGCCGGTTTTTTTTTAGTGTCCGACCGAAGATTCGATTTCGGTTTCGGCCAAAAACGGCCGAAGCCTTCGGCCGGGCCGAAACTTACGAAATCTTCTTACTATGAAACTAAATTATGTGACAAAGACCAAAAGTTGAGGAACAACTAGGACACCAAAATTCATATACTGATTTATGTATACAGAAATCGCACAGTAGTAGGACACACACTGACCTCCCCGCTCTCCCACACCAGCTGCAGCGCGCACAGCGCCCACAGCGGCCACAGCGCGCCCGGGTACCGCGCCCGCGCCAGCCTCGCCGCGGCCAGCGCCCGCGCGCCCCGCGGCCCGGCCGCCGCGCACGGCCACAGTAGTAGGACACACACTGACCTCCCCGCTCTCCCACACCAGCTGCAGCGCGCACAGCGCCCACAGCGGCCACAGCGCGCCCGGGTACCGCGCCCGCGCCCCGGCCGCCGCGCACGGCCACAGTAGTAGGACACACACTGACCTCCCCGCTCTCCCACACCAGCTGCAGCGCGCACAGCGCCCACAGCGGCCACAGCGCGCCCGGGTACCGCGCCCGCGCCAGCCTCGCCGCGGCCAGCGCCCGCGCGCCCCGCGGCCCGGCCGCCGCGCACGGCCACAGTAGTAGGACACACACTGACCTCCCCGCTCTCCCACACCAGCTGCAGCGCGCACAGCGCCCACAGCGGCCACAGCGCGCCCGGGTACCGCGCCCGCGCCCCGGCCGCCGCGCACGGCCACAGTAGTAGGACACACACTGACCTCCCCGCTCTCCCACACCAGCTGCAGCGCGCACAGCGCCCACAGCGGCCACAGCGCGCCCGGGTACCGCGCCCGCGCCAGCCTCGCCGCGGCCAGCGCCCGCGCGCCCCGCGGCCCGGCCGCCGCGCACGGCCACAGTAGTAGGACACACACTGACCTCCCCGCTCTCCCACACCAGCTGCAGCGCGCACAGCGCCCACAGCGGCCACAGCGCGCCCGGGTACCGCGCCCGCGCCCCGGCCGCCGCGCACGGCCACAGTAGTAGGACACACACTGACCTCCCCGCTCTCCCACACCAGCTGCAGCGCGCACAGCGCCCACAGCGGCCACAGCGCGCCCGGGTACCGCGCCCGCGCCAGCCTCGCCGCGGCCAGCGCCCGCGCGCCCCGCGGCCCGGCCGCCGCGCACGGCCACAGTAGTAGGACACACACTGACCTCCCCGCTCTCCCACACCAGCTGCAGCGCGCACAGCGCCCACAGCGGCACAGCGCGCCCGGGTACCGCGCCCGCGCCCCGGCCGCCGCGCACGGCCACAGTAGTAGGACACACACTGACCTCCCCGCTCTCCCACACCAGCTGCAGCGCGCACAGCGCCCACAGCGGCCACAGCGCGCCCGGGTACCGCGCCCGCGGCCGCCGCGCACGCGGCCACAGTATAGGACACACACTGACCTCCCCGCTCTCCCACACCTGCTGCAGCGCGCACAGCGCCCACAGCGGCCCCAGCGCGCCCGGGTACCGCGCCCGCGCCACGCCTCGCCGCGGCCAGCGCCCGCGCGCCCCGCGCCCGGCCGCCGCGCACGGCCACAGTAGTAGGACACACACTGACCTCCCCGCTCTCCCACACCAGCTGCAGCGCGCACAGCGCCCACAGCGGCCACAGCGCGCCCGGGTACCGCGCCCGCGCCAGCCTCGCCGCGGCCAGCGCCCGCGCGCCCCGCGGCCCGGCCGCCGCGCACGGCCACAGTAGTAGGACACACACTGACCTCCCCGCTCTCCCACACCAGCTGCAGCGCGCACAGCGCCCACAGCGGCCACAGCGCGCCCGGGTACCGCGCCCGCGCCAGCCTCGCCGCGGCCAGCGCCCGCGCGCCCCGCGGCCCGGCCGCCGCGCACGGCCACAGTAGTAGGACACACACTGACCTCCCCGCTCTCCCACACCAGCTGCAGCGCGCACAGCGCCCACAGCGGCCACAGCGCGCCCGGGTACCGCGCCCGCGCCAGCCTCGCCGCGGCCAGCGCCCGCGCGCCCCGCGGCCCGGCCGCCGCGCACGGCCACAGTAGTAGGACACACACTGACCTCCCCGCTCTCCCACACCAGCTGCAGCGCGCACAGCGCCCACAGCGGCCACAGCGCGCCCGGGTACCGCGCCCGCGCCAGCCTCGCCGCGGCCAGCGCCCGCGCGCCCCGCGGCCCGGCCGCCGCGCACGGCCACAGTAGTAGGACACACACTGACCTCCCCGCTCTCCCACACCAGCTGCAGCGCGCACAGCGCCCACAGCGGCCACAGCGCGCCCGGGTACCGCGCCCGCGCCAGCCTCGCCGCGGCCAGCGCCCGCGCGCCCCGCGGCCCGGCCGCCGCGCACGGCCACAGTAGTAGGACACACACTGACCTCCCCGCTCTCCCACACCAGCTGCAGCGCGCACAGCGCCCACAGCGGCCACAGCGCGCCCGGGTACCGCGCCCGCGCCAGCCTCGCCGCGGCCAGCGCCCGCGCGCCCCGCGGCCCGGCCGCCGCGCACGGCCACAGTAGTAGGACACACACTGACCTCCCCGCTCTCCCACACCAGCTGCAGCGCGCACAGCGCCCACAGCGGCCACAGCGCGCCCGGGTACCGCGCCCGCGCCAGCCTCGCCGCGGCCAGCGCCCGCGCGCCCCGCGGCCCGGCCGCCGCGCACGGCCACAGTAGTAGGACACACACTGACCTCCCCGCTCTCCCACACCAGCTGCAGCGCGCACAGCGCCCACAGCGGCCACAGCGCGCCCGGGTACCGCGCCCGCGCCAGCCTCGCCGCGGCCAGCGCCCGCGCGCCCCGCGGCCCGGCCGCCGCGCACGGCCACAGTAGTAGGACACACACTGACCTCCCCGCTCTCCCACACAGCTGCAGCGCGCACAGCGCCCACAGCGGCCACAGCGCGCCCGGGTACCGCGCCCGCGCCCCGGCCGCCGCGCACGGCCACCAGTAGTAGGACACACACTGACCTCCCCGCTCTCCCACACCAGCTGCAAGCGCGCACAGCGCCCACAAGCGGCCACAGCGCGCCCGGGTACCGCGCCCGCGCCAGCCTCGCCGCGGCCAGCGCCCGCGCGCCCCGCGGCCCGGCCGCCGCGCACGGCCCACAGTAGTAGGACACACACTGACCTCCCCGCTCTCCCACACCAGCTGCAGCGCGCACAGCGCCCACAGCGGCCACAGCGCGCACGGGTACCGCGCCCGCGCCAGCCTCGCCGCGGCCAGCGCCCGCGCGCCCCGCGGCCCGGCCGCCGCGCACGGCCACAGTAGTAGGACACACACTGACCTCCCCGCTCTCCCACACCAGCTGCAGCGCGCACAGCGCCCACAGCGGCCACAGCGCGCCCGGGTACCGCGCCCGCGCCCCGGCCGCCGCGCACGGCCACAGTAGTAGGACACACACTGACCTCCCCGCTCTCCCACACCAGCTGCAGCGCGCACAGCGCCCACAGCGGCCACAGCGCGCCCGGGTACCGCGCCCGCGCCAGCCTCGCCGCGGCCAGCGCCCGCGCGCCCCGCGGCCCGGCCGCCGCGCACGGCCACAGTAGTAGGACACACACTGACCTCCCCGCTCTCCCACACCAGCTGCAGCGCGCACAGCGCCCACAGCGGCCACAGCGCGCCCGGGTACCGCGCCCGCGCCAGCCTCGCCGCGGCCAGCGCCCGCGCGCCCCGCGGCCCGGCCGCCGCGCACGGCCACAGTAGTAGGACACACACTGACCTCCCCGCTCTCCCACACCAGCTGCAGCGCGCACAGCGCCCACAGCGGCCACAGCGCGCCCGGGTACCGCGCCCGCGCCAGCCTCGCCGCGGCCAGCGCCCGCGCGCCCCGCGGCCCGGCCGCCGCGCACGGCCACAGTAGTAGGACACACACTGACCTCCCCGCTCTCCCACACCAGCTGCAGCGCGCACAGCGCCCACAGCGGCCACAGCGCGCCCGGGTACCGCGCCCGCGCCAGCCTCGCCGCGGCCAGCGCCCGCGCGCCCCGCGGCCCGGCCGCCGCGCACGGCCACAGTAGTAGGACACACACTGACCTCCCCGCTCTCCCACACCAGCTGCAGCGCGCACAGCGCCCACAGCGGCCACAGCGCGCCCGGGTACCGCGCCCGCGCCAGCCTCGCCGCGGCCAGCGCCCGCGCGCCCCGCGGCCCGGCCGCCGCGCACGGCCACAGTAGTAGGACACACACTGACCTCCCCGCTCTCCCACACCAGCTGCAGCGCGCACAGCGCCCACAGCGGCCACAGCGCGCCCGGGTACCGCGCCCGCGCCAGCCTCGCCGCGGCCAGCGCCCGCGCGCCCCGCGGCCCGGCCGCCGCGCACGGCCACAGTAGTAGGACACACACTGACCTCCCCGCTCTCCCACACCAGCTGCAGCGCGCACAGCGCCCACAGCGGCCACAGCGCGCCCGGGTACCGCGCCCGCGCCAGCCTCGCCGCGGCCAGCGCCCGCGCGCCCCGCGGCCCGGCCGCCGCGCACGGCCACAGTAGTAGGACACACACTGACCTCCCCGCTCTCCCACACCAGCTGCAGCGCGCACAGCGCCCACAGCGGCCACAGCGCGCCCGGGTACCGCGCCCGCGCCAGCCTCGCCGCGGCCAGCGCCCGCGCGCCCCGCGGCCCGGCCGCCGCGCACGGCCACAGTAGTAGGACACACACTGACCTCCCCGCTCTCCCACACCAGCTGCAGCGCGCACAGCGCCCACAGCGGCCACAGCGCGCCCGGGTACCGCGCCCGCGCCAGCCTCGCCGCGGCCAGCGCCCGCGCGCCCCGCGGCCCGGCCGCCGCGCACGGCCACAGTAGTAGGACACACACTGACCTCCCCGCTCTCCCACACCAGCTGCAGCGCGCACAGCGCCCACAGCGGCCACAGCGCGCCCGGGTACCGCGCCCGCGCCCCGGCCGCCGCGCACGGCCACAGTAGTAGGACACACACTGACCTCCCCGCTCTCCCACACCAGCTGCAGCGCGCACAGCGCCCACAGCGGCCACAGCGCGCCCGGGTACCGCGCCCGCGCCAGCCTCGCCGCGGCCAGCGCCCGCGCGCCCCGCGGCCCGGCCGCCGCGCACGGCCACAGTAGTAGGACACACACTGACCTCCCCGCTCTCCCACACCAGCTGCAGCGCGCACAGCGCCCACAGCGGCCACAGCGCGCCCGGGTACCGCGCCCGCGCCAGCCTCGCCGCGGCCAGCGCCCGCGCGCCCCGCGGCCCGGCCGCCGCGCACGGCCACAGTAGTAGGACACACACTGACCTCCCCGCTCTCCCACACCAGCTGCAGCGCGCACAGCGCCCACAGCGGCACAGCGCGCCCGGGTACCGCGCCCGCGCCAGCCTCGCCGCGGCCAGCGCCCGCGCGCCCCGCGGCCCGGCCGCCGCGCACGGCCACAGTAGTAGGACACACACTGACCTCCCCGCTCTCCCACACCAGCTGCAGCGCGCACAGCGCCCACAGCGGCCACAGCGCGCCCGGGTACCGCGCCCGCGCCAGCCTCGCCGCGGCCAGCGCCCGCGCGCCCCGCGGCCCGGCCGCCGCGCACGGCCACAGTAGTAGGACACACACTGACCTCCCCGCTCTCCCACACCAGCTGCAGCGCGCACAGCGCCCACAGCGGCCACAGCGCGCCCGGGTACCGCGCCCGCGCCAGCCTCGCCGCGGCCAGCGCCCGCGCGCCCCGCGGCCCGGCCGCCGCGCACGGCCACAGTAGTAGGACACACACTGACCTCCCCGCTCTCCCACACCAGCTGCAGCGCGCACAGCGCCCACAGCGGCCACAGCGCGCCCGGGTACCGCGCCCGCGCCAGCCTCGCCGCGGCCAGCGCCCGCGCGCCCCGCGGCCCGGCCGCCGCGCACGGCCACAGTAGTAGGACACACACTGACCTCCCCGCTCTCCCACACCAGCTGCAGCGCGCACAGCGCCCACAGCGGCCACAGCGCGCCCGGGTACCGCGCCCGCGCCAGCCTCGCCGCGGCCAGCGCCCGCGCGCCCCGCGGCCCGGCCGCCGCGCACGGCCACAGTAGTAGGACACACACTGACCTCCCCGCTCTCCCACACCAGCTGCAGCGCGCACAGCGCCCACAGCGGCCACAGCGCGCCCGGGTACCGCGCCCGCGCCAGCCTCGCCGCGGCCAGCGCCCGCGCGCCCCGCGGCCCGGCCGCCGCGCACGACCACAGCGCCGTGGCCAGGCGGAGACCGCCGCCGCTTTCTGAGTGAGCGGTCAGGCAGGCTCGCGTTGCGTCCTGAATAGAAAAAAATAAAAATAAACAGTATTCCGTCGAAGACAGGACATGCAAATAATTGATAAGTTTAACATAAAATAAAACAATATAGAAAAATTAAAATGAGTAAAATAATGGCTAAATTTTTCATACGTACTTTAAAAAACTGATAACAGAACAAAATATACCACCGGTTGTACACTCAAGGACTATATTTCTTGACCCATTTAGGGTTTACATTGGACATTTCATACCGTTAGTATTGACCAAAGAGAATTAAGAACACCAATTGGTGGAAGTTCGTAAAAGGACAAGAACACTCGAAAGCTCTAATCAAAGGGTTCAACAGCAAAACTGCTAGGGAGCTTCTAGGGCTCAAAAGACACAAAGCCTGCGCGGTGACCAGAATTTTGACTGGACACTGTAAATTGAACAAACACATGTTTCAAATCGGAAAGAAACAAGACGCGACATGCAGGTTCTGCCATGAGTCAGAGGAGACTGCAATGCACATTCTCTGCTCCTGTGGACCACTAATGTCAAAAAGAAGTACCCACCTAGGGCGGCACGTATTGCAACCCTATGAGGTACAGAACATTACGGCCCAAAGAATCTGGAATTTCCTGGATTCAACGGGCATCAGTAATGAACTTTAAAGGGCTGTCACAATAGACCAATGCCTGGTCGACGTGACATTCAAAGGCCCACAAACTACAATAATAATAAATAATAAGAACATCAAGAGTGCTCGCTCCATACTACGGCTCGCGGCAAACAAAAAGTCTACCTACTACTCAACGATTATCAGCTAATATTATAACCTGAGTAAGCGTAGAAGTTGAAAATAGGCTTGATCCAGGCAATTATAGACCAATACTATCGCATTTAATAGCATTAATCCCGATTCTATCAAAAATATTTGAAAAGGCTTTCTACATTCGACTTAAAAAAAAATTAGCAACATTTGACATACTCTGCCCGGAACAGTTTGGCTTTCGGGAAAACAAGTCTAAAACAGATGATTGTGATAATGATAATGATGATGATGAATGAATAGCGTCGCTTTTCTTAGATATGACAAAAGCATTCGATTTTGTTAATCATTCGACACTTCTCAATAAGGTTTAACATTACGGTATAATATAAGTACGGTAGGCAGAGCGCTCGACTGGATCAAGTTATTTGACAGATAGAATTCAATGTACAGAGATCAGTAGATTTACTGAATCTAATAATGTAATGATCAGGAAAGTATTTAAATTTCAGTACAAACTCAACCTCCGCGGTGTCCCACAGGGAAACATTTTGGGCCCACTTCTCTTTATTGTCTATATTAATGGCTTACCAAATGCAACTCCTAACAAGGTTGCACCTATGTTTGCAGATGATACGACAATATTGGTGAAATGTGGTAATAGGTTGACATTTAATCAAGATGTAAATAATTCTTTAACTGACATTATAAATTGGATGGATATGAACGATTTAAAAATTAATATAAGCAAAACTAAATTTATGCAAATTACTTCTTATAATTCAAATAGTTTACCTGTTACAGCTCAGTACAACAATGATAAAGTAGATGAAGTATCCACTGTCAAGTTTCTAGGATTTACCGTAGATAGGCATCTGCACTGGAAAGATCATGTCGAACAAATTTGCAACCGGCTAAACACATTTGTGTTTGCTCTCCGAAGACTCAGGGACACGGTCTCATTAGGAGCTGCTCTGACGGCTTATCATGGATATGTGTCCTCTGTTCTTCATTACGGGCTAATTCTGAGGGGTAGGTCTGTCAATGTACAGAGAGTTTTTAAAATACAGAAAAAATGTGTAAGGGCTATTTGTCATGCTAGTCCTGATGATCCTTGTGTTCCCTTATTTGAAAAGCTGCATATTCTTCCCTTACCCTGCTTATACATAAGAGAAATATCTTTATTTATTAATAACCACCGGGCACTTTTTTCTAAACGTAGTGATGTTATGCATAGGCAGAAAAGGCAGAAATTTGTAAATCTACTTTTTAAACCACGTGGACGTAAAATGATTTATGAAATAAAAAGGATATAACATGTGTATATTAATTGATAATAGACTACCTGATGACTTAAAGATACTCAGAGGCAACATATTCAAGCGCAAGTTGACTAGCTGGCTTTTGGACAGATGCTTTCATAGTATTAAGGATTATTTGAATAACTGACTTTGCAATTATTTTTCATTGACTTTTCATATTTTTTACTAATTATTATATTATTCTTTATTCATGTTTGTATTGATTTATGATTTGATGTTAGAATGTGCTATACTGTGTATATATGTGTGTATGTCTGCACGCAGACTGAATACACTGGAACTTTGTTTTTAGGGTTCCGTAGCCAAATGGCAAAAAACGGAACCCTTATAGATTCGTCATATCCGTCTGTCTGTCCGATTATGTCACAGCCACTTTTTTCCGAAACTATAAGAGCTATACTGTTCAAACTTAGTAAGTGGATGTATTCTATGAACCGCATTAAGATGTTCACACAAAAATAGAAAAAAAAAAACAATAAATTTCGGGGGTTCCCCATACTTAGAACCGAAACTCAAGAAATCTTTTTTCATCAAACCCATACGTGTGGGGTATCTATGGATAGGTCTTCAAAAATGATATTGAGGTTTCTAATATCATTTTTTCTAAAATGAATAGTTTGCGCGAGAGACACTTCCAAAGTGGTAAAATGTGTGTGTCCCCCCCCCCCCCCCGTAACTTCTAAAATAACAGAAAGAAAAAACTAAAAAAAATATATGATATACATTGTCATGCAAACTTCCACCGAAAATTGGTTTGAACGAGATCTAGTAAGTAGTTTTTTTTTTATAAGTACGTCATAAAATTTTTAAATAAAATTTTTTCATCAAACCCATACGTGTGGGGTATCTATGGATAGGTCTTCAAAAATGATATTTAGGTTCCTAATATCATTTTTTTCTAAACTGAATAGTTTGCGCGAGAGACACTTCCAAAGTGATAAAATGTGTGTCCAAAGTGGTAAAATGTTAAACAAGATCCAGCAAGTAGATTTTTTTTTAATATGTCTTAAATGGTACGGAACCCTTCATGCGCAAGTCGGACTCGCACTTGGTCGCTTTTTTTTTGTACCAATATGATCTGCATGTATATAGGTGTATTCAGTGCAAATAAATTCTTTGAATCTTTGAATAGAGTTCCGCTTACTCTGGTTATAATATTAGCGCAGAATCGTTGAGCTGTAGACTATTTGTTTGCCACGACATCTATTGTCGAGTAGCAGTACTGAGAGTTCCACTACTTGACGCTAGATGTAGACTACGAAAATAATAGTATTTTTGTAACAAAACCGTTGTATGGAGTGAGCACTCTTGGTCTTTTTAATTCTCTTTGACCAGACCGAAGCAAAGCGACATCCCTGCCATCAGCCCTGACCATCCATCATCATCATCATCTGCCATCAGTATTTTTTTTTTATACTACGTCGGTGGCAAACAAGCATACGGCCCGCCTGATGGTAAGCAGTATCCGTAGCCTATGTACGCCTGCAACTCCAGAGGAGTTACATGCGCGTTGCCGACCCTAACCCCCTCCCGTCCCTCGTTGAGCTCTGGCAACCTTACTCACCGGCAGGAACACAACACTATGAGTAGGGTCTAGTGTTATTTGACTGCAGTTTTCTGTAAGGTGGAGGTACTTCCCCAGTTGAGTTCTGCTCTAGATCTGATCTAAATATTCTTTATTGTGCACCATACACTTAAAAATAGACAGGAAATTAAAAAAACTCTTAAAAGCTAGGTAGCAACAGGTGGTCTTATCACCACGAAGCGATCTCTTCCAGACAATCTTTGGGTAGCGGGAAACTATGAACTTACAGCAATGAACGGGTAGTGCCGATATACATATAATTCAACAAAATGGAGACGCAAACAATATAATACAAATTAATATAATAAATACATATATACATACATATATTATACAATCTTAAATAAAGGCAAGTTAATGCAACGAAAGGCAATGAGTTTTCAAAAGATTTTTGAAAATTGGAAGGGATTTAGCACGTCTAATGTTTAATAGCAAAGCATTCCACAACCGAACAGCACGAAAAGTAAAAGAGTTGCTATAAAATTTTAATGAAGAAGATTGTGGAACAAATATAAGCCAGTCTCACTTACTGTAATTTTATTTTTAAGTGTAAACGCAGTCGTATGTTACTTACATAAATTTTAGGTTTTTTATTATTATTATTAATTCCCAACAATAATTATTGTGTCGAACATAATTACTTAATAATTAAAATTATCTTCATTGTACCTATTAAAAATTAAAATAAATATTGAAGAAAATTATAAAAAATTACAATGTCAACAGAATTACAAAATTATTAGAATAAAAATTCACAGCACACCTCCAATTTAACAATCACTTACTAGAACTTACAAATGCCAATCTCAAGTCAAATCAAATGTCAGTCTACTTAAAAATAACTGAATAAATTCCTATTACAATAATATAAAACATTAACAATTGCTTTTAGTAATGTAGACAAGTGTCTTAGAAAAAAAACACTAGCATTGATCGTCTGATGAGAAATCTGCTGTAGAGTAGTAGGATTTTTTCAAAAGATACTGTTTGAGCCTTGCATTAAACAATTTGCTATTTAAAATAGATTTCTGTTCGATTGTTAACTTGTTACACAGAAAGACTGACTGATAGCTAGCGGCATGCTTCATGATATTAAGACGTGGGACAAAGTTGCATTTCAAATCCTTCCGTCTAGTCGACAGCCTGATTTCCCTGTCTGTAATGCTCTCATATTTATTTAAATGCTTAATTAAATCTGTTAGGAGTACGAGGATATAACAGACTTACAATTCTAAATCCTATAATTACTATAATAACTTACCATAGCATCATTTAGCCTCCCCTGTTGCATGTACGCCACAGCGAGATGGTAGAACGCCAAATGGTCGTTGTCATCCAAAGTGACTGATCGTAATAGGAGTTTGAGGCACTTTTCGTTCGCTGCGTCCTTGTCCACGCGGGAATTCGTTTTCTGAAAGTATAATAATGGTAATTAACTGAACAACGGCTAAGGCAAACTCATTATAATATTACTTTGCTAATCCGCCAGAAAATAACGTGTTAGTCAATCAGTGCTAACCCGTTATACTTACTTGCGTATTTTTATATGCACTTACGGTTTGACACCCGGTCGGTCGGTTTTGGTCAGTTGTCGGGTGTCAGACCGTCAACATCTCCAGCATCTCCTGAGGATGCCTCGTAGAGAGGCGAAACACGTGTCGAGTTTTGTATTTTTGGTGGTGGGTTGTTATATTTATTTGCGTATTTATTTTTGCGGTGGGAGGGCGGGAACATTAATTGCATGTAAAAATCCGCAAGTAAGTATAACGGGTTAGCACTGATTGACTAACACGTTATTTTCTCGCGGATTAGCAAAGTAATATTTTTTGCTTTAATTTAACGCCTGATTCTATTAATTAAGGCGAACTCGTCGGAATTGATAAATCAGCACCAAAGAACTATCTATGGCTTTACTGATTACTTTCAGGGACCGATCGGGTATCCCCTTCGAAGGTTTTGGAAGGGGTATTTCGTAAGGTTTTGCGTACCAAAGCCGTTGTTAACTAAAACCCTTTAATTTGGCTTTTAAGCGCTTCATGATACGGGTAAGCTGATACCCATTCCTAAACGCTAACCTCTTGAAGGAGTATCGATTTTAAACTATAACGCTTATGCCATTTTTCACCTTTCTCCTTACACACGTATCACAACGTATCAGCATTGCGATACAACGAGGAAATACCGCCAGCATCCTTGGTACAATGTCTCAAGGACTGTTGGGGACAAGGGGTGTTTCTCATACTAGGAAGTACCTGTGTAAGACTGTAAAAATTATTTAACTTACCTGTGCCAACATTTGGTACCCAATCCCACAGTAGAGACAGCACCTCGCCAACATGGGTCCGTTTCGCTCGTCCTCTATCGCTAACGCCTGTTCTGCTAACTCTATTCCGTCTTCTATCTGAGGATTAAAATAGGTGAAATGAATATGTACACCCAAGGCCAATAGTATGGAAACAAGCTTATATTTTAATAGAAAAGTGTGGATTTTAAGCGATGTAATATGTACTACCCATTAGAAACAAAATGGTAAATATAATAGTAGAACATTTTTTTTATTTTTTATTTATTATTCGGAAAAAAACAGCGAAAAATAATACATATGTTTAAACAAATACAGAATACACACAAGCCATAACAGTTTCCACTTATAGAATAATAACATTATTTGTTGCTCAAACCAGACTTATACAATTTCAAAAGTAAATTACTCAAATTACTCAAGCTGTGGCTATGATATTTGGCAGTTCAACATTTTTCAAAATAATTAAAAGAGAATAATTATTTTACTTTTCCTAATTTATTTTTTTATGTTTTTGACAATATTTTAGGATGTTTTGATATTTAGCGAGTATTTTAACCTTTTGTGGTTGCTTAATGTGAATTTTAAGTTACAATTTAAAAAAAAAAAACAAAGACAGAAACATGAGATATTAAAGAAAACAACCTTGTTTCCATACTTTTGGCCTTTGGTGTACATTGAAGATGTTTTATTATTAATTGAAAATAAAAAATGTAATAGATTTCTAGTTATGATCATAAATCATTCTGATGTCGCTGATGAGTAGCAAGACAAGCCAAAGACGAGGTTCGGATGTAACACGAGGATATATTAGTAATTTATACAATCATGATATAATAGAGAGCTTTTCAGTCGAGTACCCTTTTTTTTTTTTGACGGAGTGGGAATGCATTTACGCACGGTGTGTGGGACTCGCCACTCCTTTCCCCTCTCCTGGGAAGAGGGGGGGAGAATTTAGCCCTACCCACTAAACCCACTCCGGCGTTTCACCCTCTTTGCCGTTTATGAGGGCGCACTGGGATCGATGATGACATTCACCACGGCGCCCTCCGCAGTCGAGTACCCTGTGCCTAAGTAAGGTACGAGATTGGAAAGCTGGATTATATTACTAAAGTATACAATAGTTTTTCTACGAAGAATTATTAATCTAACTCAAAGATCAGAAAATGACTTTAATATACAAAGATTCAGAAACAAGTCGAAAGCTATGTGACAGATTATAAATAAATGTAAGTAATATACGACCAGAGCCAATACATCAAATAACAGTGAACGATAAACATTTAAGAGACCCGACCAGTATTGCTGAAGCTTTGATAAATAACTTTATTGATGAAATAAAAAACAACGTTATCACTTCCCAATACAATCATCGAATATCTGGTAATCCAACTACTGTGTTCCTTGCTCCAACTTCACCTGATGACGTTCTTAAACCTATGAAAGATTTAAAAAACAGTCATGGTATTGATGGCATAAGCACTAAGGTAGTTAAATATGTGGTTGCATCCATCTCCTTGCCTTTGAGCCATATAATTTATCTCAGCTTTACTACTGGTGTATTCCCAAATAAATTAAAAATAGGAATTGTAAAACCTTTGTATAAAAAAGGGTGTAAGGAAAATATCCAAAACTCCCTACCAATAACGCTGTTAACTATATTTACTAAAGTTTTTGAGAAAATCATTTACAATATAATTTATAGTTTTTTGGATAAAAACAAAATATTAATAGAAGAACAGAAAGGATTTAGAAAAAAATAAAACAACAAATATGGCTATATAAGACTTTGTCAGAAAAATCTATAGACTTTGCTGACCTGGTTGGTATACCAATCTGGACATAAGAAATCCGTCATGCGCCATATTTATGGACATGACGAAAGCCTTTGATCATGACGATCATAACATTCTGCTAAAAAAGTAAGAACTCTATGGAATCCGGGGAAATGCATACTACCTATTAAAATCCTACCTAGATGATAGAAAACAATATACAGAATTAACACAAATATGTACTGCATCTAGGGAAGAAAAGAAATATAAATTAGAACGTACACGCGTGAGGTATGGAGTGCCACAGGGAAGTGTACTGGAACCCCTATTATTCTTGATTTACATCAATGATATTGTAAAAAGTAGCCCACACGCTATGGTACTCTTTGCCGACAGTCCAGTTTTTATAGAACTTGATACTAATATTGACTACGAACAAAATGAGTATTAACATGTAACTGCAAAAGACATTATTAGTTGGCTAGAAAACAATAATCTAAAAATAAATATTAGTAATACTAACATTATGCAATGTTCACAAAGAAATTCCGTGCTAAAATTAGACGTGGAGTACAAAGGCGAGAAAATAGGTAAAACGCTTATCACCCTAGATATTTACATCGATAACAATATGCCCTGGGAAACTCACTCCTTAGAAATATGCAAAAGGCTGTACCTTCTCATATGCGTTAAGTAAGTTACCTAACACCTCTGACCAAAAAACCATATTGGCAGCTTACCATGAATTTGTCAACTCTACCTTACGATTTGGCGTTATATTCTGGGGCAACTCTACTTATAAAGATAAAATGTTTAAAGCCCAAGAGCGCTGTATTAGAGCTATTTATAATCTTAATCAAACAGAGAGTTGGGCTGGCAAGTTTAAATCTAGGAAGATTCTTACTCTACCTAGTATATACATTTAAAAAATGCTGTAATTTTGTAAAAAGTAATCTTACTCTATTTAAAATCAATGAACCCAATCCTATGGGCAATTTACGACCTAGGGCCCTAATGATTTCTATAAAGAAATATCAAACTGCAATAATGGGCAACATTATCAATGGCATTGCACCTAAATTGTACAACAAGCTATCCATAGAAATAAAACATGCAAATATGAATAGATATAAGTTAATGCTAACAAAAATGCTAATAAATAAATGTTATTATGGTACTAAGGACTATTTCAGTGACTGAATTAAAATTTTAAGGGACTATTAATTGATTCATAATTATATGAATGGTTAATTTTTATTTTATAAGACATAGTACCTATTTCAATAAATCAATGTTATTTTTTTATTAATTGTAGGTATTATTTTTGAATTTTTTATTGCATGATTGTAAATATTAGTTTAGGATATTTTAAGACTTAGTTTTTAAAGTATATTTTTGTGTATGGCAGATTTTAGCGAATACTTTTTTGTTCAACATTCTATTGTACCTACCTGAAATCGTGCAAAATAAATATCATTATCATTACGAGTTATATTTAATTATACTTTTTTTATTATAAAACCTAAATAATTAATGAAAATTGCTAAGTATATCAGTAGACAAAAGTGTAGTACAAAAGACATAAACGCGCGTTGAAGGAATATGTTCATGAAATAGTTGCCCGTTTGTCTTTTCTATGGGAGCGCGGAGACACGTGATTTTTTTATAGTTGATTAAAGCGTATCGAAATGAATATTAAAGTTGAATGAGCCCATACATGAAAAGTACGCAATCATAGTTTGGTATACGAAATTTTAATTCAACCGTTACAGTTGACGAGTAGAAAAAAATAATTACGATTAAAGCATGTTTTTCATTCAAGCCTATATATACCGAAAAAGATATAGCATGTGAATATATTAGTAATTATGACAAAAGTATTTGCAGCTATTTATTATTTAATTGCGATATTGTTAAATAGGCAAAGATACATAAAATATTATAAGGCAACAACTATTATTATGCAGCTGCTATACAGCTTCGGGCGTCAGGTTGATGAGATCATCTAGTCTCCCCGGGTAGGCGCGGTTTGGTCTTTGATGCCACAATCAGAAAGCGCGGAGTCGGTCCATCCCCATTTGTGACGGTAAAGTTACATCATCCGTGTCCAGTTTTTAGGCGATTCAGTCGGCACCATTGCTTCCTAGGGAGGTCCGTTCCCTTATACTTGGTTGTCGGGTCGATATTCAACGCTTTCACCCACCCGACCACCCAAGTATTGGGTCATTACCTATGAAATTGACGTTTTTGTTGATAAGTATTAGTCAAGTCATAGTTTATTTATTTTAATAGTAACTTCGAAGTATTTTTTAATTTTATTGGTGCGCTACATAACAACGATTTTACATACAATTATTTGCTACTTTTATTGTTTTATGTATTCAGAACACCGCTCTGAAAACAGCTCTTTTCATGTACTGCCGGCTCGAGTATTTAAATGACTTATATATTTTTTTAAATGAGATAGAACATGTGCCTTAAAAATGTCTCAGATTACTGGCAAAAATTTGTTTGAAAATGCCGTCACAAAATAATCCGCAAAATTAATTGTATCAAAAATCGAATTTCGTTAAAGTTCTCCATACAAAACGCCAATTACATAGGTAATGACCTAATATAAGTACAGACCGCGGATAATCCCGGCTTACCCATCCACTCCTGTAGCACGTGTCGGCGCCGAGCAGCCGCAGGGACGCGTCGCGCGGCGCGAGCGGCGCGGCGCGCCTCAGCACCGCGCGCGCGCGCACGCCCGCCGTCCACGCCGTGCTGCCTGCCGCGTGGTACACATGTATTCCGAACCTTACCATCAGGGCCCGTACTATTCATGCCGTTGACGCAAAAATTACGTAATTTAACATACAGGGAGTTACTACAAATTTAGATAATTTTCTTATTGATAGGTATCATTACGTGAATAAAAACGCTTTTTACGCTGTTAATAACCAAAAATATGTATTATTCCATAAATTATTTTCTTATTGATTACGTGAATAAAAGCTTGTTACGCTGTTAAAAACCAAAAATATGTATTATTCCATAAATTAATAATCTATTATTTATTTGTGTGACAACAAAATGAAAGGCAGTTAGACGTTTCTATAGTGATTGTCAAGTATATGTATCAGTTACCTAAAGAGGTTGACAAATGATTAATTATTACGAAAATACTAATTGGAATCATACTCTATGTAGCGTGACGTCATTTTTCTGTCAACGGCATGAAATGTACGGGCTCTGCTTATCATACCACAGGGCTTGTGCACAAATCACGCCAGGTTTTTTCGACTACTTTTTTGACCTCCCCCTTGATATGTTGTGAGGTTCTTGCCTAACCTCTCCCTCCCCCACATAACCTCACGTGTATATTTATTTTATTTTTTTCATTCGACCTAATTTTGAGATAAATAGTATTGTAAGCAAATCTTGTTTATATTCGCTATTTTGAAGTGCCAAGTGAAGATTTAATGTTTAACGAAAACGAGAAAAAGTATGTAGTAGATATTTTTTCTTACTTTCGTTCACTATAGAAACATACACGTGAGGTCTCCTTATATAACCCCCCGATCTATCGTGATTTTTTCGTGACCCCCACCCCCCCTATCGAACCTCGCGTGATTTGTGCACAAGCCCACACAACTACATTCATGATAAAACAACGTGGGATTCATTGTGATTCGAAATTATTAATTTTATCTACACACATATCACGAACCCTCTATGATGCCTTCAAATCCGTAAATAATGGCCACCATTACGATAAAATGTTTTGTTACAACAAATTTGTTATCTGTGATAATGTTGTGATTGCTTCATAACTACATCAAAATCGATTTGGTTCATTCAAATTTGGAGCGTATCTGAAAAAAAAACAATTCGATTTGACCTCTACTCTAATATCATGCGAGATGCTTTTTTGTTCGAAATGAAATGTTTTGTTGTTTTTGAAAGTAACTATAGCAAAAGTTTCGTATAAAATGAGTGATAAAAATACCACCACACATATCAGCGAGTTCCGCCAAGAGAGCAACGATGTCCCAACGTTGGCTGTAATTTGGGTTAGTGAATATAGCATATAAAGTTTATAATATGTGTGTAGATAAAATAGTGTATGTAACTGTACAAAAATAGACATTAAAACGCTCGTGTGGTCCTTTTAAGAATCTCACTTCGTTCGTTTCTTAAAACCACACTCGTGTATTTTAATGCCTTTTATTATGTAGCAGTACTACCACTCACATAAACTACTATATTATTTATTTATTTATTTAATCTTTATTGCACAAAAGAAAACCTTATAGTACAAAAGGCGGACTTAATGCCATGAGGCATTCTCTACCAGTCAACCTTTATTTCAATAATAATGATGAAATGGAGACACACGCCCATTTGGTTTGCGACTCACCTTGATCAGCACTTGGGAGAGCAGTATCCAAGATAGAGCTGATGCTGAACCCTGGCAGTACCTAGTGGAACTCAGGTTTGGTGCAGCATAGGCACACCCCGTTTTGATCAACTATATAAACTTACTTCTTATCACAAAAGATGTAGGAATAGATATGCCGCTCACCTGGCGAGATATGTTGTGGCGCGTGACACAGCTGCACGGGCGGTGTAGGCGCCGCCGCCGCCGTGGCCAGCGCCCTCTGCCGCCAGACATGCGCCACGCCGAACGAAAACTTCATCGCTCGCTCCAGGGACTGCACAATACAAAATAAAAACTTTTAACTAAGAAAGTAAGTAACGAACACGTTAGCGAATATGTAGCCTCAAACTCGTGGTAAGGCTGCAGTTGCACTACATCAAATTTGTAGTTTTCGAGAGAAAATGTTTAAGTTCCTTAAAAGCGATTGGCGTCCGTTAGCTCGTTGGATGATTTGGAAGATTGCTGGTCACTTCTGGATGAGATTAGGAACGAGACAAGCGGCGTACTCGAAGAGCCTATGCTCAGCAGTGGACGATATAAGAAATGATTTAGGGTCGGCAACGCGCATGTAACACCTCTGGAGTTGCAGGCGTCCATAGGCTACGGTGACTGCTTACCATCAGGCGGGCCGTATGCTTGTTTGCCACAGACGTGGTATATAAAAAAAATGATATACCTCGTGCTGTGAGAAGAGCGTATGAGGGGCACCCGGGTAGAAAACGTCCGTCTGTACGTCCCAGATACCGCTGGAGTGATGAAGCCCTAAAAAACCTGTCCGCCCTCGGAATACCTAACTGGCGTGAAGCGCAGGATAGGGCAGAGTGGCGCTCTCTTGTGTCAAAATCCAAGGAAACTCGTACAGGATGTAATGAGCCAAGTAAATGTTACATATTATTATTATTATTTTATTTGATACACTAGCAGCTCTTGGAGCTGATGCGTGTATATCGCAGCACTTGTTTATTTAGCACTTTTTAATGTTCTAGAATGTGTATCTAGTCCATTTTTGAAAGAGTTCACTGACGGACTAACAACAGTTTCTGGTAGAGAGTTCCACACATTTACCACACGATTTGGCAAGAAGTGTTTCCTAGGGTTGCTAGCCCATGGAGGTTTGACTAGTTTTTTAGTTTTTTTTTTTTATACTACGTCGGTGGCAAACAAGCATACGGCCCGCCTGATGCTAAGCAGTCTCCGTAGCCTATGTACACCTGCAACTCCAGAGGAGTTACATGCGCGTTGCCGACCCTAACCCCACCCCCCTCGTTGAGCTCTCGCAACCTTACTCACCGGCAGGAACACAACACTATGAGTAGGGTCAAGTGTTATTTGGCTGCTGTTTCCTGTAAGGTGGAGGTACTTCCCCAGTTGGGCTCTGCTCTAAATCTGGAATGACATCCGCTGTGCTGTGTCCTACCACACAAAGCCAGATGACATTCACAATGCCCATTTACTCTTTTGGACGTAGTTTAAGGACGTACCCGGGTCCAAAATTGCTATTGTTAATATACAACAAATTATACCACTAGCCTATGTACGCTTGTAACTCCAGAGGAGTTACATGCGCGTTGCCGACCCTAAACCCTTAGATTGACGCCAATTTATTTTCTGATCAAATGATTCGACTTGATCATACCATCTGGACTGGCCTTTACAATGTGTTATTTGGCTGCGGTTTTCTGTAAGGTGGAGGTACTTCCCCAGTTGGGCTCTGCTCTAGATCTGGAATGACATCCGCTGTGCTGTGCCCTACCACACAAGGCGAGATGACATTCACATTGCCCATACCTCTCTTTTGGACGTAGTTTAAGGACATACCTTGCTGTATGCTGTGTGCTGAGGAATTGCACAACCTTATTCCTCCGTCCCCATTTCACCATCGGACTACCAGACTTCGGCATCGCTTCATGGTAGGTATTCCACAAATACGCACGAAGCGTTTCGCTTCAACATTCCTTATGCGAACTGCCAAGGAGTGGAATGCCCTGCCCGAGTCTGTGTTTCCGTATGAGTACAATCTGAATCTCTTCAAGGCTAGAGTAAATAGGTATCTCATAGGCAACCGTGCTCCACCGTAGACCGCATCATCACTTACCATCAGGTGTGATCGTGGTCAAACGCCTGCCTATCCTCCATAAAAAAAAAAAAAAAAAAAATACCCGGGTCCAGTGTACATACCTCTAAAACAAGACATAGCTGTCCCCATCTCGTGACAGCCAGCGCCAGCAGGTCGGCTACAGCCACGGCGTTGGCCAGGGCATGTTGGCGCGCCGCCTCGAACTCCGCGCTCTGCGACAGCACCGCGTCGCGCACCGCCATGGCCTCGCCTACTAGGAGGAGGAGGATTATCTCCTCGTACTCGTTTCGGGGGACGAACTGGAACAAAGTACCGGGTCGGTCTAGTGGGTAGTGACCCTGCCTACGAAGCTGACGGTCCCGGGTTCAAATCCTGGTAAGGGCATGTATTTGTGTGATGAGCATGGATATTTGTTCCTGAGTCATGGGTGTTTTCTATGTATTTAAGTATTTATAGATATTTATATATTATATATATCGTTGTCTAAGTACCCTCAACACAAGCCTTATTGATCTTACTGTGGGACTTAGTCAATTTGTGTAATAATGTCCTATAATAAAACAAAATAAAGTAGATTTTTAATTGTTTAACCTTTTGAACGCCACGCCTATCGTACGCGGCGTGTAATCGTGAACCTTGTCGGTACGCGTGAAGGTTGATATTGGGCTGTAGCCGCGCGCGTCATATGACGTCTTTGGCGGTCAAAAGGTTAAACCTATAATAATAATAATAATATAATAATTCAGCCTATATACGTCCCACTGCTGGGCACAAGCCTCCTCTCATGTGCGAGAGGGCTCGGGCTATAGTCCCCACGCTAGCCCAATGCGGATTGGGGACTTCACATACAACTTTAAATTTCTTCTCAGTTGTATGCAGGTTTCCTCACGATGTTTTCCTTCACCGAAAAGCTAGTGGTAAATATCAAATGATATTTCGTACATAAGTTCCGAAAAACTCATTGGTACGAGCCAGGATTTGAACCCGCGACCTCCGGATTGAAAGTCGGACGTCATATCCACTCGACCACCACCGCTTCGCTTTTTAACGGTTAAACCTATATTTTATAAATATACCCAAGGCCAAAAGTATGGAAACGAGCTTATATTTTAATAGAAAAGTGTGATTTTTTAAGCGATGCGAAATATTAAATTTAATAGTAGAACATTTTAAAAGTAAATTACTCAAATTACTCAAGTTGTGGCTATATTTGCAAGTTCAACATTTTTCAAAGCAATTAAAAGGGTATAATTATAATACTTTTTTCAATTTTTTTATGTTTTTGACTATAATTTAGAATGTTTTGATATTTAGCGACTACTTTTAACCTTCTGTGGTTGCTTAATGTAAATTTTAGGTTACAATTATAAAATAAAGACAGAAACATGACATATTAAAGAAATCCTTGTTTCCATATAGATGTATATAGCTCACAGAGCCATTAGTATACACGGTGTAACACGAGGAACCCGAAAGTTTTTTTTTTAATTATTATTTCAAGAGAAAACTTAAGTGGTAGGTATACATATTTTTTCGCCAAACTGTGGACAGTTTGTTGGCGAATAGTGCACTCCAAAATAAAGCTAGCAATGTTGTGTCATACCTACCCATACATTATACAAACTTATTGTAGTAGGTGAGTACTGAGATAAATGATTAATTTACAATGCTTACTTGTAGGTATCAAAACTTACACAACTATTTAGTTATCTATATATCTAAGAAATATAAGTACTATATATTGATAATATTATCTAAAAGTATTGAGTTAATAGTGTATTCCTGATAACATTGAAACTAAAATGTGATATAAACTTTTCTTGAATTCGCTTAGTTTCAGAGTTAATACAAATTTAAAAAACAACATCTTATTTAGTCCAAAACGCGTTTTTGATACCATTATGGGGCATGTAGACTATTTATAGACGTCCGTATCCTTATAGATAGACGTCAAAAGTGACAAGTAATACTTTGCAAAAACTAGGTTTTAATAATAATGTTTACTTTTTGTGTACCTGACGATATGTTCAAACATATCGTCAGGTGGCAAGCAAAAGTCACTAATTACTAAAAAATAATTAAACAAAAATCAACCTTATTTTATTAGCAATATAGTTCATTATAAATGTGTGGTGGTAATTAGTGGGTTTTGCTTGTCACCTGACGATATTCAATAAATTTAAAAAAGGGTTTTTTGTCGAAATTTACCTAAACTCATATAAAGTCCTTCATTTGGCCTTAGAAATGCGTGGTTAAAATCTATCGGGTTCCTCATGTTAAACCGTGTATAGACGCAGGTGCGTCTAGCACTAACAAGGAAAGGTACCCAACTGTCCGGTTCCGATTTGATTTATATTTATATATGTTATAGAGTAGTCTAAAGAAAGAAGATCTAACCAGGTGGCTATTGACATATCTCCTCCAATTAAACCTTATCTCTCCTCAATCCTTCAGCAACGCTCCGAAGGTCATCAAGTTTCGAGGAACAAACGATAGCGCCATATAAAATACAGAGAGACATCTATCGGTGACCGGCGAAAACTGACTGACCTGGTTAATGGCGGCGTATCTCTTAGGTTTCCACGGTCCGTCACTCACGTAGTCCTCTCTCCTTCGCAGCGTGCCCCCCGGCCCACTGCTGGGCGTGGGCGCGGGCTCGGGCGCTCGATACTCCTGTAAATAATTCCATTTATTATAGATAGATGTAATAAAGAATACAAATACAAATAACGACCGACGACGACCGGTCTGGCCTAGTGGGTAGTGACCCTGCATATGAAGCCGATGGTCCCGGGTTCAAATCCTGGTAAGGGCATTTATTCGTGTGATGAGCATGGATATTTGTTCCTGAATCATGGGTGTTTTCTATGTATTTAAGTATTTATCAATATTTATATATTATATATATCGTTGTCTAAGTACCCTCAACATAAGCCTTATTGAGCTTACTGTGGGAGTCAATTTGTGTAATAATGTCCTATAATATTTATATAATATATGATATAATTTATTGAAAAAATTATAGTACGGTGATAGCACTTAAAGACTAAGGATTAAGGATAAGGAAAAGTATACAAGTGCCTGAACTAGGAGTTCCTGTGTTTCAGGCAGAATAGGACCATATTAATTAATTTGTAATTATTCACTTTTTTTTTACCTGTGAAAAGTATTTATTGACAATAACAATATACATAATGGATATATACAGATGATTACTATAACTAGCTTATATCTAAAATAGGCCCTTGATGCATTGTACTAAAGATACTGGCGGCATTTCCTCGTTGTATCGCAATACTGATACGTTGTGCGAGGAAGCCGCCAGCTCTTCGGTCACCAGTTATGTCAAAAAAAATACATAAATACCATACGCCATTATTCACTTAATTATAATTATAAATAATACACAATAAAAATCTTATCACCTTAACAAAATAACTTATTTAAGTATTCTATATCAAAGTACAGTAAGTAATCATTTTACGACTATTAGTAAGTTCTCTGTATCGTATGTCATATTCTGAAGGGCGCGTCGTAGAGTATTGTTACCTACAACCAGTGTAGCTAAGTGGGTTTAAGTCTAGTTTTGAATTCAACCTGTTGTACAAAAAAGGGCCCAAAAAGACAATAAATCTAGATGAAAATACGTGCTTTCTTTGTACGGTTTGAATAAAGAATATTTGTATTGTATAGATGGCATTATTTTCTAAAACATAGGAAGGCTAAGCGTAGGAATTGAAAATAGAGTTCCGGTTACTCTGGTTATAATATTAGCTGAAAATCGTTGAGCATTTGACTTTTTGTTTGCCGCGATATCTATTGTCGAGTAGCAGTATTGAGAGTTCCGCTACTCGATGCTAGATGTCGACTGCGAAAATAATAATATAATATAATATAAAACCCCTAACATCCCTTAGTTATCGCAGAGAACGTACCGATATCTTAACCCTTTATAAAATTATTAATAATATTATTGATTCTCCGTTTTTATTACATTCACTTTCCTTCAGAGTCCCTCGACGTTGTGAACGTGCTTGCAGGAAAAAACCCCTCTTTTACGTCCCCCGTAGTCGGACTGCTTACGCAAAAAATAGTTTTGTTAGAAGGGCGTGCAGGTTGTACAACGAAAAATTTCTGAGCCTTAATATTTTCTGTGAGAAACTTAATAGATTTAAAACACTATCTATGCAGTGTAATAATTAATAACCCAAACGTTTAGATTGGCGCTATAAAGAAAAAAGAAATAATCTCAGTATTAGATGTTACTGGTTTTTATAATTTCTTTATTAATAGATAACAAATCCTGAGAATTCAGTTTATAAATAATTAGTAACAATACCATAAGGTTGTTATAATGCTCTTATATTTTTATTCTCATCATTTTTCTTTTCTTTTTTTGTATTTTGTTTTTGCGCGCACAAATAGCTCTGTTTTACTATGTAGAAACTACTTAATAAGCATGATGTTAAAATATTTTCATTAAGGAAACTGTAAGTCTAGTTTTAAGAAAAGTTCCTGTGTTATATGTAACTATAAAATACTGTTTGTTTCTTAAATAAATAAATTAAATTAAAATGTATGGAGTGAGCACTCTATTACTTCCTATTTCTCTATGTTCATGCTCACCTGCCCAGCCAACCCTCGCATAAGCAGCTCGGCGAGCTGCCGGGCGAGCGCTAACCGCAACGCCTGCGTGGATGCCGCTTCGACCGCCGTTAGCATCACTCGATACCTGCCGATGGATAATTACCTTTATTACGTAGGCCACAAAACTCATTTTGCAAGTCTATGACACGTTTTCTTCCAGAATTTTGAAAATGCCACTAGATGTCGCTGTATCAGTTGAAGCGATTTCTACATCGCGCTAACGATGTGTCGACGTGGAATACGTAAATAGTGATGCTGCCTGGGTTTGGGAATGTCACATATTACAGAATAGGTATTTCTGTATTTGTACGGTCACGTCTGAAAATATTGATACGAAAAAGTGCCAAAAATATGTATACACAACTTTATTGAATATTGCCCATCTATTAAGGTAGTGTATACATATTTTTGGCATATTTTTCGTATCGATATTTTCAGACGTGACTGTACAGTTGAGATATACCTGAACAACCAATGTATTCAGAAATATCTGAACCCGCCTTAAGTAGTTAGACAGCATGTTTAGATATTTTTGAGCACTACGGCCGCTCCAATATATCTCATTGCGACTGTTGCAAGAATCCCATCAACGTACCTGTCAACGGCGCTATGTAACCGTTGAGCCCGTATGTGTAAGAGCGGGACGCGCTGTAGTGCTGTCTCGAGCGTCGCGCCCGCACTGACGTTTGTTGTACCTCGTTGGAGATACAGTAGCGTCAATTCTGATGCCAGCTCGAAACTCCGAATCTGAAAAGATATCAATTTAGCGGACCTGGAAACATGTCAATCTGAACTCTAACGACAGCTATTAAAGTCTAAATTTAATCAGTAAAGAGTCAAAAGTTTTGTCTAGAAAGATCAAAATGATTTTCGTTATCTTGTTTCTGATCACTCTGTCACGCTTGTATCTATGTCTTCTATCAAATAAATAAAAGTCGATTGCTATACTATGTATCTTTAGATCTTTAAATAAAAGTGAACAAAATCTACCCTCTAATAGCTCTTTTTACAGTTATAGCTGTAAATTATATTTTACGTGAGAAGAATTATAAACAAAATTTCATCTCATACACACATGCATACATACATATGTGCTTGCGACACTGCACCACAAACCATGGCGCACCTGCTGGATTGCCCCGCGTGCCCGCACTCGTGCTCTAAATCTGACCTGAGAGATGCCACGGTCCGGGCTGTCAGTACCGCTGCTTTCTGGGCATCCACTGTTTAGGGGAACCTCGACACGAGAGAAGAAGAAGATCTCATACAAAATTATCCACTCTGTCACGTTTTTTGGCGACAAAAACAAAAACGAAAACAATTATGACCCAAGTACTTTGCGGAAAGAGACGAAACTCTTACCATTTCGCTTTCTCGCTCTGCCTGCTTATATCGACTGCTGCCTGGTAACGCTGTTTGTTCGAGACACAACCCTTTGATGGCGTAGGACTCGGCTACTATTCGTAAACTCCGACTGTAAAAAAAAAAAGTACTCAAAAACATACACACGTACAGTCAGCATCAATAGTAGCGGATGAAACAACGTGCCAAAAGTATCTGACATCCCAGATAACTTTTCCAAATATTCAAAAATTTCATTTCAAAAATTCACGTTCCGAAGTATATCTTTTACAGTCTTAGTTGTTCTATATTAAGGACATCACTTTTTGCTAAGCTGTTACAAAATGGATACTTATGAAGCGTTATTTGATCCGCTACTTTTGATGCTGACTGTACATTTGGACCCAGGTATGTCCTTAAACTACATCCAAAAGAGAGGTATGGGCACTGTGAATGTCATCTCGCTTAGTGTGGTAGGGCACAGCACAGCGGCTATCATTCCAGATCTAGAGCAGAGCCCAACTGGGGAAGTACCTCCACCTTACAGACCGCAGCCAAATAACACTAGACCCTACTCATAGTGTTGTGTTCCTGTCGGTGAGTCCCGCACCCTATCTTTAATCCCGGTACCTGCGTATGCGGTATTTCCGGGATCCCGCATGAAATTTAAAACTATTAATACAAGGTTAAAAACACAGTGAAATAATCAACCATATGATCAAAGATAAAGAAAAATATATACATGCCTTCATTAATGATAACCAAAATCAGAAAACTAAATATTATTTTTTTGCTTGTGGTGAGCACCCCTGAGCCGCTCACACCGGTGTTGCTCCTGGTCGTCGTCACTACAGCAGGTTCAGGGGCCCATCTAGTGGGCGGCAAGTCGAAGCCTACCTCGATAACTAGTGAAAACATTGTTATGGCAGGTGCCCGTACGTCTTTGCAATAACCCAGTCTCATTGTCTACCCACACTTTAATCCATAGACCGTTATACTGTTCACTTTTACTATAATAGTCCCAATGCCTGCTGCGACCGGTTCATGGGTGTCTATTGTTGCGCCTGTGAACGGGTTCCAGCAGGCGTTCTACATGACATTAAAGCTCTCCAAGGAGCCTCAAGCAAGCAAGCCTATCAAAAGACCGGGAATTATATGCTCGTGAAATCCAAGGAGATACTAATAATAATAGGAAGGATAGATAGGAGGAAGGACTGAAGGTATTACGAAATCTGTGACAAGGTTCTACAATAACCCTCAACCTTTGAGTAGATTATAAATAAATAAATAAATATTATAGGACATTATTACACAAATTGACTAAGTCCCACAGTAAGCTCAATAAGGCTTGTGTTGAGGGTACTTAGACAACGATATATATAATATATAAATATTTATAAATACTTAAATACATAGGAAACACCCATGACTCAGGAACAAATATCCATGCTCATCACACGAATACATGCCCTTACCAGGATTTGAACCCGGGACCATCAGCTTCGTAGGCAGGGTCACTACCCACTAGGCCAAACCGGTCATCAAAATTAATAATACTTTTAGATATTTAACAAATTTAAGGCATATCAGTGAAAGAATAAGGATCAAAGTCAAATGGCCAAGCGGTGGTGGCCGAGTGGATATGACGTCCGACTTTCAATCCGGAGGTCGCGGGTTCAAATCCTGGCTCGTACCAATGAGTTTTTCGGAACTTATGTACGAAATATCATTTGATATTTACCACTAGCTTTTCGGTGAAGGAAAACATCGTGAGGAAACCTGCATACATCTGCGAAGAAATTCAAAGGTGTATGTGAAGTCCCCAATCCGCATTGGGCTAGCGTGGGGACTATAGCCCGAGCCTTATCGCACAAGAGAGGCCTGTGCCCAGCAGTGGGACGTATATAGGCTGAATTATTATTATTATTTAAGGCCGTGAAAGAATAAGGATCAAAGTCAAATGACGTTCTAAAAGTTTTAATTATGTGTCGAAAATATACACATATTTATGACTTGACTGTACAATAAGAGCTTCGTTCCCTTGCTGCTTGGCAATAAGGTTTATGAATTATCAGTTAACAATGAGTGTGGATGATGTATTTATCGTAAGTAATTAGTAGCATTTACGCGCGATGCGACCTTCACGTGAACAATTTCTAATTCATACTGTTATTAAAACTTGTTAAACCACTTACAACAGCCATAGCGGACGACCTTCTGTATCCGTGTAAATAATTAACAGTTATTTGTTAATTATTAATAATTATTTATATATTATATATATCGTTGTCTAAGTACCCTCAACACAAGCCTTATTGAGCTTACTGTGGGACTTAGTCAATTTGTGTAATAATGTCCTATAATATTTATTTATTATTTAATATTTAATATCATTCGATATTCACCAGTCGCTTTTCGGTGAAGGAAAACATTGTGAGGAAACCGGACTAATCCCAATAAGGCCTAGTTTACCCTCTGTGTTGAAAGGTCAAATGGCAGTCGCTTTCGTAAAAACTAGTGCCTATGCCAATTCTCGGGATTAGTTGCCAAGCGAACCATGCTCCCATGAGCCGTGGCAAAATGCCGGGACAACGCGAAGAAGAAGACATAGACACACTTGAAATACTTTAAACTTATTAAGAGCGGCTGGGACGTAATCAATGACCTCATGATGTGCAAATATGAGTGAACACTGTTAGTAGTAATACGAAAGTGCTATGCGAAATAGATTCACTAGATAACTTCTTAATAAAGAATATTCCAACTCTTACGATACTGGACCCGGTTGTCCTTAAACTACGTCCAAAAGAGAGGTATGGGCCTTGTGAATGTCATCTCGCTTTGTGTGGTAGGGTACAGCCAGTGGATGTCATTCCAGATCTAGGGCAGAGCCCAACTGGGGAAGTACCTCCACCTTACAGAAAACAGCAGCCAAATAACACTAGACCCTACTCATAATGTTGTGTTCATAAAGTGCTTAGGTACCATCAGGCGGACCGTATGCTTGTTTGCCACCGACGTAGTATAAAAAAAAAGAAAAAAGGTTAACCTTACTCGAATTGGTGACCGAAGAGCTAGCGACTTCCTCGCACAACATATCAGCATTGCGATACGAGGAAATGCCGCCAGCATCCCTGGTACAATGCCTCAAGGGCCTATTTTAGATATAAAATAGTTATAATTTAGTTTAGTATTGGGACAGTTACTGTAATAACTTTGGTACCTGATGGTGGAACATGCTTACCTAAAACCAATATGTCTAGTCACTCTCGTTTTAAAAAGATGCAAGTTACTTAGTTAGGTCATAAGTTCTGTCACAAAGGTTTTGACTGATGAAATGTAATACAAATCTTTTAATAAAAAAAGTTTGCCATGATTTCAAAGCTTGGTTTATACTGATCAAAACGTAATATAATTAAAGCCGATTATGCTGGTACGGATATATTTCCAAGCGAGATGACGACTATGTAGTCAAAAAGGTCGAGAACATACCAAACCGATCAAGAGGACGAGGCAGAACCCACGCTACTTGGTGGACCAAAGTACAAAAGGAGATGAACCAGGACAGCCTAACTACGCCAACAACACAGAACAGAGCTCTCTGGCGCAAACGTACAAGGAAACCTAACCTAAGCTGTTACCTAAATTATAATATACATAAGCTTGGTCTACAACACTTGGTAAACTTGTATGTTAACATACCGTTTAGTTAAGTCCGTTTATTTTATGTATGTTTTAGTGAGAGCGTTTAAGGAAGTAAGTGTTCATCTCTATATTGTTTGTACCTAACAATGTAACCTATTATCCTGTCGCATACTTCTGTTGTTTCTCCAATAAAAATAAAAAAAAACCCGACCCCAGATGAGTTGGGAAGAGGGTTGGCCAAAGAATAAGAAAACGTATAATTAGTTTAAAATTTAGATCGCGTCTTTATTTACTACTTGTTTACTTTGGGATTGTCGTTAGACGCGAATACGCGGCTGGATTGTGAAAAATTATACTTTACAAAATGGAGTAAAAATCAATGTCGCATTAATAAAATAGGTACAATTGTTTAATTTCATGAACCGACCTAGAACGTTATTTTATCACCAGCATTTAGTTCTCCGAGAAGTCTGTACTTCAGCTAATACCTTTCAAAATTAGGGTACTTTTCAGTGACATGCTAATTTTTGTCTGCCTTCAAACGAGTAGGTTTGGTTAAACACGTAGATTTGCAATTTTGGCAATAACAATTGACATGAATTATATATATATTATGATTTAGTTTTTGTTTTATGTAAGATTCAACCATGTGAAAAAGAAAAATAAATAAATAGGGATCAAAATCACCTTGAACAGGTTGCGTATTTTTTGCATGTTTTTTAATAACATTTTTCCGAATATTACACAGATTTATGCAAAACCAAGACAGCAAATTACGTTAAATTATATTGAAAGTAATTCAGCACTAAATAAGTTTTTAACCCATATACATAATAATATATGAATAATAAGGGATCTATAGGTACCTATGCTTTTTTATCAGTCAAAACGTTTTTGACAGAACTTATGACCTGACTAAGTATAGTGGACTGGGAATAGATTTGCTGGAAGTGAATTCCACTCCTTAACCGTTCGCATGATAAAGCTGGATGCGTAGCGTTTAGTGCGAATCAGCGGCAGAGTAACAACGTAAGGGTTTAGTCATTCGCGCGACATGTTACGGAGAGCCTAGGTCTCCTTTCTCAAGCACTAACTTAGTTTAATGTTAGTATTTATTTTATATATTGAAGGTACCAAAGGATGTAGGAAAAACTGCATCGTGTTATTCTTGTTAAATTATACCATGACCCCGGAGGCTTGGGAGTTATGTCATCCGCCGCGAAAGGTGAAGGCGCTGACTCGGTACAGCCGATTTCATAAATATGTATACATTTCTTTACCTTAATCCATTGCAAAAAGGTGAGAAAATGTGTACATATTTATGAACTTGACTATACCAGCCCTGGGCACTGGAGGACTTGGACTCTTTCTTTCTTATATAACATTTATTTCAGTTAGCATTAAATATTTAATTCCAATTATACCTCTCGATATGACCTAGTAACCCCTTATCAATTATGAAGTCCATAATGCACTAATAATCTATCTCCGGAAAGCAGCGAACTACATTATCAGAAACCACAACAATAGCTATAATATATCAACTGCAGACCGGATGGCAACGTATGGATACGCGTATTTAAATATTATTTTTATTATAACAATTTTATCTAAAGCGTTCATCGCCAAGCAATGCCGTCGAGCGACAGTCTATCGCGATTCCTACCTTTCGGACACACGTCCCAATGAAAAACAGTTCATAGCTATAGCGATCTGTCGCACGTTTCATCGCACGTTTGAAATTCTAAATTCAACTTTATCAAGGGGTGTAGGAATCTGGTACAGAACAATCCAAGCTAGACCCTTGTGGATACTTGATGGTACCATAATATTGCATTGTCACTCAACTTACATATATACTTTACTTTTTATATTTACTAATACTTACTTTGTGTAATAATGTCCTATAATATTTATTTATTTTATTTATTTATTTACATATGTATGCAAATTTTCGGCTCAATCGTAAATCGGGAAGTGGGTAAAATTTTGCTACCGAGATTTGACCCACACATACATACATACTAACAGAAATTAAATAAAAGCTTGTAAAATTGTTACACAAAGAAGATAGAGCAAAAATATTTTGAATGTAAAACTTCTACCTTTTTTCGCTGTTCAAGCAATCCGTCTTTGGAATGCAATTAGACAAGCCCCAAACAAGCTAAATTTCAAACGAATTCTCTACAAGCACCTGCTAGATACTGTCTAGTAAATACATTATAAATTATAAACATCAAATTAAAGCAAAAACTTACATAGGCAGCTCCTTCTCCGTGAGCGTATTGAGTTCTGCCATCTTATAGTTCTTAAGGGATTCATCATAAGCCCCGCAGGCAAAGTTCAGCTTCCCAAGCAGCAGATAAGCATCCAAAGCCACTCCGGCCTTCCGGCCTGCCTCATCGGTAGCCAGTGTCAGGTAGCCCCGGGCCTCGGAGAGCTCCCGTTGGGCTCGTTCAATGTTTTCTTTGTTTGGAGGCCATTCGTCCAGGTAGGCTTCAAGCTTGCCTTCTCCGATGAGGAAGTGTGCGAGGCTTTCTGTAAATTTTTAAGGTTTTAGAATACTGATTAAAATGTAATATTTACCTAGGCACTGTCTGTTAGATACTGTTCGGAAAGAGATGAGTTGTAGAATGTGTTGGGGCCCATACATTCCACGACACATCTCTTTCCGCACAAACTATAAGACATTTAAGATTTGGGTCATTCCGAAAATCAACTCTAATATGATAGAATTATGGGTGATTTTCTGAATTAAGGAAATGCACCTTGTATACAAATTTTGCTATGTACTTATATTTAGATTTTTTTTTTAATGATGATTAAAAAATAATAATGATGTCATTGTAAATGCATTATTAACTTGTGAAGGAGCTGTAGAATGTTGTTGTCCTAAGGCACCCCAGAGGTGCAAAGGGCCTTCACAAGCTCGCGCCATTCTATCTTCAGCTCGCCTTCTGGCCTCACTCCAGCTCAACCCAACCGTAGATTTGATTTAATTGTACTGTTCATTTCTAGATTTTCTCAAGCTAAATTTTATGTTTGTAGGTTATTAAATTTGTACTTGTATTTAAGTGGGAGATGTATAATAAATTACTAATTTCATTAATTAATTAGGTACAAGTTTAAATGGAATAAACAATGGTGTTGATTTACGTGGCATGTTTTTGAATTGTTTGGAAAGTGTTTTTTTTTACTTATAAGAGATATTTTTAAATATTAACGTCAGGTTTTAACCCTTTAATTGGCAAACTTAGTTTTTATATTGCAAAAATGAGCACCCTATAACAATGATTCTTAATCTTTATTTAATTTTCGGTAATTTTCGATACTCGTATTTGACCGTTAACATTCAATAATGCTTTTTGGTATAGGATTTACTTATTTGGCAAGATGGTTGTTCTATAACCAAAGTAGAAAGTTCATTCGCATCTGACATGGTTGGCAACATGCCATGGGAATAATAGTAGCAGTACTGGACTGTTTGTAGGGCATGTAGCTTAAAAACTACTATTACAAATAAAGATTTTACTCTCAATTTACTAATGAATGCTATCGGAATTTACTTTTGGAGTGACAATTTCACCCAGTATCATGTCATTAAAATGATACACCTACATCTCTGTCATTGCCTCTTAAGGGCCACAGCCCTACCACTAGTACTTATCAAGTTCGATGAAATTTAAATTATTTTAATAGTAAAAGAGTTGACGTCATATCCACTCGGCCACCACCGCTTAATAATAATAATAATAATTTTATTTTAATCTTGTGAATTTATAAAATATATTAGCAACTGTATAATATTTCCAGTCTCAAGGCTAACCTTGCATGCTGTTTTAAACATATAAAACCATAATTTTTAGCAAAAACAATATTTAATAAATGGAGATTTGTGAGAAATCTTGCAAGAAAACTGATTAAGGAGTTTCAAGTTTAGAAAATGAAAGAAAAAATCATAAAATGAAAAGTGATTGCCAATAATTGGCTATTAGTGTACCTAATCATGCGTTCAAGCGCAGCAGTTACACTATGAGTATGTCATAACTCTGCAAATAAACAGTTGTGTGAGTAATGAACTGATAAGATCTGGTACAATCCTGTTAGGATAATCCAATCCCGTCAACTGCCCTGACCCTAAACGAGCTCTAAATAGTCAGAATAGGTGTTTAAGAAGTCACTGACCATGCTGAGGAGACCTGGACTTCAGCTGCTGAGCTAAATCCACCGCCTTCTTCCAATTCGACTCCTCACGGCTCTTCTCGATCTCTGTTTCGTAACTCCGCACTGCATTCTTGCTTCTCGATGTCATTTTAACTCACGCACTATCATCCAGATGTCACACCATCGACTTTAACTCGAGTTTCACTCAAACATTGCAAGAAACAGGAAAAAATCCTTCGAAATCGCGTGAAACCCCAGCAATTGAAGGCCAAATCTGACAGATGACAACATCCTCCCGTAAACGTGTTTCGTTACACGATTTATGCAATCTGGTAACAGTGTTATGTATTTCTTTTTACTTTAATCGACAAACAAACTAAATAAAATAAACTGTTTTTGTTTTATTACACATAAGTAATATCTTTACATACAGTTTTTCAAAAAATCCTTTTCCCAATTACTGTTTATTTTTTACATATTGCAACACTATAACACTTAGTCTAATTTTGCTACTCACCACTAGATGGCGTCACAACCTATCTTTTGCAACTTATTACGAGAAAACTGCTATTATAAAATTTGAAATTATGTGCATGTGCGTTACACGAATCGTTTACAGGGCTCACTCACTCCCAAAACAATCATGTCCTCTTAGAAAGGCTTAGCTACCTACAAGCTACAAGGCACCTTATTGAGGACCTATCGCGAAATTTCGGTCCTCGATTTTCGCGGTAGGCCCTCTGGCACCTAAAACTAAAGCGCTTCACACATCTTACTTAATTGAATAACTAACTGTAGGGATGCAGCGATATGTAGAAGTGGGATGCAAATATTCTACCGTGGCTAGCTGCCGTGTATAGCTGCGTGTCGTGAGTTACTGAATTACTTTTAAATCAGTTACTGAATTTATTACTTAATTATTGTATGCTGCGCTTAATATAAGTAACGTACTTCGTCTCTTATCCAGGGTGTACGCTGCAATTTCCGTCTCATACAAGTCATAACTCATAAACCTTATCCGCAAGACATCGACCAATTTCAACCTCAACATTATCATTCAGATCGATCTACTGCCACTATCATAAACCAAGTCGGTCACGAAAACAGAAAAAGAATAACCGCCTGGTACGAATTACGTCGCCAACACAGAGTTAAACGCAAAGGTATCCAGACGAAACTATAGAGCGTGATCCAAAATAGTTATTTGTTTTACAAGGGGGCAAAGTTGTTGTTTAACCGCTCGTGCTAATATTGTTACCCGAGCAAGCGAAAGATTCATAAATTGACACAACATTTTTCACCACACCAACGCCAGGAAAATACTATCAAGGAAATACCAAAAAAAAACCAAATGAACGTAATAAAAAAATTACAATTCTAAATCATATTTAAAAGTCAGTTCTACCACTGAACATAAGGAAACAAATCAACATTTTATTACTTTGCTCCGCATGTGGATAAAATGAATTTTTCTCATTAGTTTTTGAACAAAAAAGAGAGCTTTTAGCAGTTGGTGTGGTGAAAAATACATTGTTTACGGTTGTATTTCGTTTTATGTGTATTTTTTTACTTTACGTTGCACAATAACGAATATTTACTTACTTACTTAATAAACAACATTGTTTGTGTTTATCTATCAGAGCCAAAGGAGAATATTCTGAAATATTGTTTTAGTTAAATGATTGTAGTTTTAATTTTTCATTACTTTTTGTGGGAGAAGTAAGAAAATATTCCTAAAAATGTTTTGTCACCGTGTTGTTAGGCCATTCTGTATTTTATTAATAGTACATTACGATACAAGTGCGAAAAATAGAAAATTCGAAACGAGTGGCGATAAATTAAAACACGACCGAAGGAAGAGTTTTAAATCGACACGAGTTGCGAATTACGTATTCGCACATGTATCGTACAACGTTTTACAGTACATATCATGGCCCTTTAAATGTTCGACACAGTAACGTAATATGCTAATTTTCGCACTAGTGCGGTAAAGTAGGACCATATGCATATCCTTTCGAATTTCCTATTTTTCGCACTTGTATCGTAATGTATTATTTAACTTGCCCTGTTAGTATGATTAGGACAAATCTTGCAAGTTAAATTTGACCCACTTCCCGGTTTCCGATGAAGCTGAAAATTTGCATACACATGAAGTCGGGTGACAATGCAATATTAGATTAGATTAGATTAGATTCATTTATTTCTTATTGGAAATGTACATTATATTTTACATGTCAAAATAAAATGCATTCACAAAAAGATCGTCACAACATAATAACAACAATAATAATAATAACTACGAATCGGAATAAAATAAAACAGTAAACAAATTAAAATAAAAAAAATATAAAAACACTTTATGGTACCATCAAGTTGATCTGATGATGGAGACAGGAGGTGGCCATAGGAACTCTGTGATAAAACAACGCAACGTAATTGTGTTCGGGGTTTTTAGAATTGTCTTGATTTAGTTGCATGTGGAAAGAAAAGTACAGTCAGCGATAAAAGCCTGTACTAAAAATATTATTTACTTTAATTAAATAATTACTTTTAGTCTATGGGTAGCTATAAATAGCACAGGAAATCGTTTTTTGCGTGTGATTGTCATTATAGCTTAACTGCCGTCGCGTCCGCCGCGCGACGTCGCGCCGCGGCACGGCCGACACGACCATCTTGATAACGGGGTTCCATCGACCTTGGGACGTTTAATATTCCATGGGTAGCTGACGGATCCCATCGAGTCACTGACTGGTGAAATTAAAAGTATATTTAAAAATAAGAGAATACCGCTACCGCGAAAATGGAAATTCGCAAATTGCGGGGATCTTATTCTTTTACTCCCACTAAGACGTAATTAGAGTGACAGAGAAAAATACTCGCAATAGGGTTGTTTCCATCTACAAATCTTAGGGCAGAATTGTATCCCAATAAATTCTTTTGTATTATAAGAACATGTTAAACTACTTTTAGGGGACCTGTAATGACCAAAGAGCGTTTTGGGCGCGAAAGCATCCGTCAAAATATATTTTGTTAATTTAACATATTTAAAGCCGTTTTTAGTATAAAAGTTGAATTTTAGGGCAACTTTTAGTTAATATAGAACGTAATACAAGCGTTTCAAAAAATTGGAAACAACCCTATTGACGAACTTCGATTTTCGCGGTTATAGCCTAGGCCCGATTCGAACTTTAAGATACGTTAAATATAGATACGATAATGGATCGGATATGTCAATGTTAAAAGTGACGTTACTTCAAACAAAAACGTCACTTATGACACTGACATATCCGATCCATATCGTATCTGGACCTAATATTTGACGTGTCTTGAAGATCGAATCGGGTCGCTAGGCTATAGATTTAGATTTTTTATTTCATAATATGAAATTACAATATAAATTATATTAAACTAATGTATATGAATTTACATTATGATCGTCAAAGAAAATTGATTATATGTATACAATTAAAAAATGTCTAGAAATATAGGTACATACAAGTCATCATCAAAAATCAATACTTAATATATTCTTCACAGCGTCAATTAGATAATCTACTACAAAAATTGCTCGCTCCTAGTGAAGACGCAGCCCTATGGGCCAAGACATTAGATATAGTTCTTTAACTCTTTATTATACTTTCTAATACCTTAAGCGACTCGAAACTTGCCATACGATTAATAATAATAACTACAAAAATATAGCTACTTGAAAAAATGAAAATGAAAAATGTTTTATTTGTTAAATAAATACTTATATGTAGGTATCTCGTAATGATCGTCAAATTAAAATAAAATAGGTACAAGGCATATAAAAAAGGCATTATGCAAGGTATATAGGTTATATTATATAGGGTAAAGGCACCTATTACCGTGGTAGTTAAGGAACTTTTCAAAAGAGATCCAAAAGTTAAGGGTATCAATGCTGTCTAACAGCCAGGAATATTTTTTTTTCATCAGAGCATTTAATGAACTTTCCGTTTCACACGTTTTTGGATTCATTTTGGGTTATTATATGTATTAAAATATTTTTTGAAGCCAAAATGACCAAATCTTCTATTACCGTGGCAAGGGACAGGCTGTGATTCTATTATCGCGAATTGAGCTTTCATTACCGAGGGTACAATTGGCATGATTTTTCTGCAATCGTTAACAGAAACCAAACTCAAAATTCGAAACCTAATACCGAGGGTTAAAACAATAATAACGACGTGGGTTCTGTATATTATTTTTGTGTCATTAAGTTTAATAATGACACAAAAATAAAAAATAAAACTATAGGAGTATGTTTAAAAATAAGAGATATATTCGAAGAGATTATAATTACCTACACTTTGGCACAATCAAATACTATTAAATAGTTAACTTACCAAGTACCCACGAGTACCTGTATAACAAGTTATAAGTTGAATGTTTTACATGTAAAACAACAAAAATTATTGTTAGTAAAGTTTTACTAAGGACGTATATGACAAATAGGCCTGCCTGTTATTAAATAAAGTAATTTTTAAATGCTATAAAGATTGATAAGAATTTGTCTTACTGACATAATTAGCTGCACAAAAAAAACAAGTAAGTAACATTTTCTCATAAGGCACAGCGTAAATTATAATCGAAATTTTATAAGCTGGACGTTTACCACCACCTGAGTGAAAGTTTACCACAGTGAAATGGTAAACGTCCACCTTATAAAATTTCGACTATATATAAAAACATGAAAATTTTTAATTCTAATATTTTTGGTAAGGTAATTAAGTTAAATAAAGTCTCTCACATATTATGTGTTATAATTTATCCGTTTATAATTAACAAATCACAGTACTTTTCTTATTGCTGATTCTTATAGCTAAAAGAAATCATGTCTGAGATTTTGGACTACTGTATAAATAAAATTATATAAAAAAAAACTAATCGGAATTGTCCGGCAGTTGGGTACCCTTCCTTGTCAGAGTAATAACTGAATCAGAAAAAAGAAGAATTTAGATCTGATAATGATAACTGAAGTCTAAATTTTATCAACGACGTTGCGGTACCCTAAATGCGATATTTCAATACAATACCAAATAGTCACTCGGTAATAGATAACTCTTTAAGAGCCTATTACCGACCCATTCGATATTTCTCTGGGTCGGTAATAGATTTCTATACATTCTATTACCGAGGGTAATATGATCATACCATCGGTAATAGGCTTAATTTGGAGTTTAATTAAACCTAATTCCGATCCATAAAAAGAATAAAACACAGATGTTTTTTCAAATCAAATCAAACACGTATATTACAAGCTTCTTGTACAGAAAAAATCACATAACTGGCAAGTAAATTTTAGGTTTTAACTCAAAATAAAAAAAAGTTGACAGATTAAGGGTTCCCATAGAAACAAGGAAATCGGTGCTGAAGTTTTTGTTAAAAATTAAGGGTTAGTTGAATACTTTCCATACCACGGAAATAGGTCTTTAATAGCGTGAATAGGTCAAGATTGGAATAAATAAAAGAAATTATAAAATTGATAATTTGTACCAAAACTAAAGAGTAAATAACAAAACTACCACTTTTTCTATTACCGTGGCATACCACGGAATTACTTACCACACAAGTAATTGGCGCCTATCACCGCTGTATTTTATTTTCAATTTTAAACTTATTTTCCGGTCAAAAACTAAGTTAAAAGTAATTCAAAATCGTGTAGAAAACAATACACAACCTCTTAAAAGGCATTGCACTAGTTTATTTGCCATAACTATTACGTAAAACACTAAGTAAGATTGGAGTGCACTTACCTGTGGTGTCACGCGTCTGTATGGAACAACCGGTTTTTGCGCCGCCGTCGCACAAACTGACGAATCGCGAGTTTTAAGTTACACTCACACAAATGCACACTAATGGGCACGATAAACCAATGAATGAGCTTGTTTTGTGTATGCTTTATTTCTTAGAGAATAGATCTGTTTGCTTGCAAAATGCGTATTTGTAAACACCGCGGTGTTAGACGTCGATTTTGATACCCGCGTTAATAGCCGCCGTTACTAGTTGATCGAGTGATAGCGAAGCTCCCGTTTCAACTCAGGCAAAAATGCTTTCTCTTCTGGAGGTCGCTGTTTTCTACCGATTCGTGTGAAATTTGGTGATCAGTTTCAATAATTATATGTTTTTTTGCCGTTTTTTTTCTTTGGGAGAGCATTGGAGTCCACGAGGTTTCCAGCTCACAGGCCCACTAGTTAGTTAGGGTAGTCTTTTGAACCATCTCCGCAGCTCTTCCACTCCCTAGTCGAATGTTGCCTTAAATAAATCACTTCTATTTAATTATAAGACCACCTGTTCTTATTTCCTTCCGTTACTCATTATATAATTCGTAATTCTCTCATTCCAATAATTCTAATAACCCTGTCAATAGGGAGTATTACTGCAATGCTCTGCCGACAGAGTGCAGCACTAGCACATATCGTAAACCAGAGAGTAACTTATACATACTGATACTGTGTCTAAAGCTGTTTTTAACAAGTTTTCACAGATAATAAAATATTGACGTTGATGCATCAAGGCGGTTTGTTTACAAAGGGCCTACCCGGAAACGCGAAAATCGAAATTTAGTTATCTGCCTCTTTATCGCTCGAATATGCAAGAGTGATAGAGAGGTTAGATTACGAAATTTCGATTTTCTTGTTTCGCGGTAGACCCTTGAACTGTGATCGATTGTGGTAGTGGCGCCCCCTACGCAGAGTTTTGCGTAATATTCCCTATTGTAATGTCATTTCCTGTAATAACATTGACATATGTAACTCTAATACTTTTTTTTTTTTTTTTTTTTTTCACGCAGGGGTAAATGCATTTACGCATCTCACCCCCTGGCTGGGGAGGCCAACTTGGGGGGTGGTATGTGGGACTCGCTCCTCCCGGTACTCCCTCTGTTAAACAGAGGGAGGGGAAGAGAATACCCACTAACATCCCCTGCGGCGTTGCCCGCTCTACCGTTATTGGGGGACGCCACGGGGTCGCGAGACCATTCTACTACTGCAGTAAGATATTTAAACCAACTTCATTACTTGCCGTTATTCCTTCATTCTAATCACTGAGTACACTATCATACTAGCAAAGAGAATTTGAAATAGAGGTGTATTGTCAAAGAAGCCACGTAAATTTACTGCGATCTTTCGACACATGTTTCAAACTTTTAGATCGCCATTTGACTTTAATCTTTATTTTTTAATATGTGTCAAATTTGTTAAATAACAAAAAGTGGCGCCATAACCTTTAGGTTGTGCCCGGTAAGATGGTGCCACTTTTTAATATTTAACAAATTTAACACATATCAGTGAAAGAATAAGGATCATAGTCAAATGGCGTTCTAAAAGTTTTAACCATGTGTCGAAAGATGGCAGTAAATTTACGTAGCTACAAAGTTTTCTTTGACAATACACCTCTATTTAAAATTCTCTTTGCTATTGCTACATACCTTGTTGAACGAATGATGTAAAAATAAAATGACATGACTAGGATTGTAAATTTTTAACAATTTATTACATGTAGAAGGATTTTGTAGACAATAATTATAAATAACACAAGAAATATGATTAATGTCTAGATAAAAGCGACCTTTTTATTTAAAAATATTTTTTTTGCTGTTAGATTTAGGTAAAATGTCTGATACACTTTTTTAAGAGAGGTATGGGCATTGTGAATGTCTTCTCGCCTTGTGTGGTAGGGCACAGTACAGCGGATGTCATGTCCAGATCTAGAGCGGAGCCCAACTGGGGAAGTACCTCCACCTTACAGAAAACCACAGCCAAATAACACTTGACCCTACTCATAGTGAGTAAAGTTGCCAGAGCTCAACGGGGGGGGTTAGGGTCGGCAACTCCTCTAGAGTTGCAGGCGTACATAGGCTACAGAGACCATCAGGTAGGCCGTATGCTTGTTTGCCACCGACGTAGTATTAAAAAAAACTAATATCTGATACTAGTAATGTAATTTATTTAAGGTAACTCATGATAGGTAGGGGTAGTCATCATTCTGTGGGGTAGGTCTGTCAATGTAGAGAGAGTTTTTAAAATACAGAAAAAATGTGTAAGGGCTATTTGTCATGCTAGTCCTGATGATCCTTGTGTTCCCTTATTTGAAAAGCTGCATATTCTTCCCTTACCCTGCTTATACATAACAGAAATATCTTTATTTGTTAATAACCACCGTGCACTTTTTTCTAAACGTAGTGATGTTATGCATAGGCAGAAAAGGCAGAAATTTGTAAATCTACTTTTTAAACCACGTGGACGTAAAATGATTTATGAAAAAAATGTATATAACATGTGTATATTAATTTATAATAGACTACCTGATGACTTAAAGATACTCAGAGGCAACATATTCAAGCGTAAGTTGACTAGCTGGCTTTTGGACAGATGTTTTTTATAGTATTAAGGATTATTTGAATAACTGACTTTGCAATTATTTTTCATTGACATTTTCATATTTTTTACTAATTATTATATTATTCTTTAATCATGTTTGTATTGATTTATGATTTGATGTTAGAATGTGCTCCTCTATAATCTATAATCTTTGCATGTCTGCACGCAGACTGAATACACTGGAACTTTGTTTTTTTTTTTTGTACCAATATGATCTGCATGTATATACGTGTATTCTGCGCAAATAAATTCTTTGAATCTTTTGAATCTTTGATAGTGCCTGGTCCGTATTACACAACGATGTATGTAAAAATATAAGTAAGTATGACGGGTTGAAATATCCCTAGCTAATTTCGCAGGCTGCACAATACTTACATTGCAAAATACAATTGCCAACAGCTGTAATACTCGACGGTACGGGGCGGCCAAGAATAGATAATCGGCTTAGTCGGCCTCGGCCGCAGGATTACTGCCGAAGGCTGCTGACATCCGTAAGGTCAAGACTAGTAATACTAATTCACTTACTGTGCATTCGATTGTTCAAATACGTTGGTGATTAAAATACAATTTTACACTCCATTTTAATTAAAAAAAACCGGACATGTGAGAGGACTCGCACACCGAGAGTTCCGTACTTTTTAGTATTTGTTATAGCGGCAACAGAAATACATCATCTGTGAAAATTTCAACTGTCTAGCTATCACGGTTCATGAGATACAGCCTGGTGACAGACGGACGGACGGACGGACAGCGGAGTCTTAATAATAGGGTCCCGTTTTGGTACGGAACCCTAAAAAGGTCTATCGCGAATTGGGTACTTGACACATGTTGAATATTATAACAAAATTTAGTTAAATGGATAGAAAATGAGCCTTCCATTATAAAAAAGTGGAATTTGAAATATTATATTGAGATTATAAAAAAATACAAAAAAAAAAAATTTGTCTTTCAAAAATATAGTATTATAGGTGACTGTACCCGTCATCTGCAATTCAATGAAAGTATAAAATACCTGTTATTTTTACGTGCCAGTACATTGCATGTTCAATACTTCTATCTTTACTGCACGCTTATCAAATCCACTTATCTTGAAGTCTGACAATACTGTAATATCTGCAATACAACTTTCAACCGTGATTCCATGACATATGTTTCAAAACGGAATAAAATTTGAAAACAAGAATTTTAAATTTAGATTTATTTCGAAAAGACAAATGTAGAAAATAACCAAATAAATATCCGGTTTGGTTGAAGGTTTTATATTAAAAAAATTGGCTGTGACATCAACGGACAGACAGACATGACGAATCTATGAGGGTTCCGTTTTTTGCTATTTAGCTACGGAACCCTAAAAATCAGCTAAGAGCAATGGCCCAATGGCCATGCATACTACGAAAAGCACAAACAATTCAAACGAAAATGATATGTTAGTCGTATAAACATCATGTTGGTGTAACGCTAGGCTAAGGTATTGTGTGGACTGATACAATATCGTACTTGGATCGTCTGTGTAATTTTTAATTTATATCTATGAGTTGCGTCTTTTTTCCGTATAAGTTTTCTTATTTATTTTATGTTTAACGTGCCTTGATTCTTCTAACTTGTTGGTCTCATCGTAATATAAGACCAGCGCTGGAAGTCATCATCATGCTCAGATGAGGCCATTTCGTGGCACTTCTTTGTGTTTACGAATAAAATATTTATATTACGTTGTGCAAGGAAGCCGCCAGCTCTTCGGTCACCAGTTACGTCAACCAGACGCTTCGCGATTTCTGTAAAAAAAATTGTGAGCGCTGGGACCCCATGGACCTAGAATTTCAACGCCAAATGGTACAAAATGGTACTCTCTGCCGAGGCTTTTATATTTATTACGTTTCAAGATTTAAGCGCTTTCCGCCGCTCCGCCCGCTTCTACATTAGTCCGCTGGAGGTAGGATGATGAGTGTGTGTACGCAGGTAGCATCCTACTCTAACATTCGTCCCAGGCTCCAAGGAACCAAGGACACCCCATCAGACCTATTGCCAACATCCCTGATAATGCCTACTTTATTATATCTCGTAAGTATGTACCTACCTACGAACTATAATAAAGTTGTTAGTTGTACTAACTGTTAAATATATCTGGCAGATATACTTAATAATTAGTAGGTATCTTTCCGGTTTTTTCCGTGTCCAACTATTATATTTACCAGAAAACCTTTCATTACTATCAACACGAAATTCGAATGTAAATTACCTACCCGAAACAGAATCAAAATGGCGGTTTAAAATTAGATTATTGCAGTCGCTCACGAACTGTACTTATAATGCGCCTGATCATGCTAACTGTAGTACAAATTGGATTTATTGCTTCGGCTTTTGCTAGTCTTCTTTTATTTATTTTCATCACACTTGCTCGTAAACTGTGTTATAGTATACCAGCACTGCTTCCTGATACGGAATGAGCTATATTATGCCCACGGGAATAATAAACTTTTTTTATTTAAATTTAATTACGCCTATGGGCATATTGGGCATAATGCTTTTTTCAAGTAGGTATAAATATGACGATATATGACGTATTAAAATAATGACGTTTATAATTTATTAGATTATTTTTTTGTGTATGTTTATAAATATTTAATTTGATTAATTTAATAGTCGTTTAATAATTGTACACAATTTTCAATCTTGGCCGAATGCCAGATATTTGAAATTCTAAATTTCGCTTAAAATTTAGTTTTTTTCTTCACAAGTGTGATAAAAAAACATAGTGTGTGCCACGAGCGGTACCAGAATTACGAACTCGTGTTAATTAATACTTGTAAATACTTGTTCACCGCCCTTAATACACAATCTACACACATTTCTCATCGGTCAAAATGTTTTTATTGCGCAATAATAACATGGGTATCAATTTAATTACATTTAACCTATTGACCGCCAAAGACCTTAACCTTTCGACGACCGGTCTGGCCTAGTGGGTAGTAACCCTGCCTATGAAGCCGATGGTCCCGGGTTGAAATCCTGGTAAGGGCATTTATTTGTGTGATGAGCAATGGATATTTGTTCCTGAGTCATGGATGTTTTCTATGTATTTAAGTATTTATAAATATTTATATATTATATATATCGTCTAAGTACTCTCAACACAAGCCTTATTGAGCTTACTGTGGGACTTAGTCAATGTGTGTAGTAATGTCCTATAATATTTATTTATTCATTAAAGACGTCATATGACGTGCGCGGCTACAGCCCAATATCAACCTTCATGCGTACCGACAAGGTTCACGATTACGCGCCGCGTGCGATAGGCGTGGCGTTCAACGGTTAAATTTAGAAACTATCTGAAAAACAAAGGAATTTCATATGCTCTCATGTAGTAGGGGACACCTAGGAGAATTTAAATTTAAATTTAATTTATTTTGTATTCGAATATGACATTGGATATTGAATTTAATTAATTTAAAATTATATAGTAATAATGTTTTATTTATTTATTATTTCTCAAATTATATTCTTTTATCTTTAACATGTTTCCTGGAAGTTAGTTAATATTTTAATTTTAAGTTTGTATTTTAATTGTAATTTTTATGTATCAAAGCTTTATTAATAAACCATGTTACTTGAAATAAATGAAATACAAATACAAAAGGACAGGCTTAACGGACAGTAATTATAGGGGGCCAGTGCAGCGGTATCACGCGCACAAATTCGAGCCAATCATGCAGTGTAACGCCACAACGCGATTGGTCGCAACTAGTTGCGTTAGACTGCACGATTAGCTCGAATTTGCAAGTGACACCAATGAATTAGCACCATTTTTAGTGCGCGGAAGGCCCGTCCTTAGATATATGTCAATGTAATCTATGAATTTAAACAATAAAACTTTTAACTGGTGACCGAAGAGCTGGCGGCTTCCTCGCACAACGTATCAGTATTGCGATACAACGAGGAAATGCCGCCAGCATCCTTGGTACAATGCCTCAAGGGCCTATTTTAGATATAAGCTAGTTATAGTAATCATCTGTATATATCCATTATAATACAATTAGGTTGCGTTGTTTAACAATAAAATAAGTACGTAGCCATAGCCCGAAGTTGGCGAAATTCAATAAAACACTGTGTATTATTACTTATTTTATTATACAATTTGATTTATAGTTCAATTCTGTTTTGTAACCCTGTCCCGTTTTCTTGTTTGATTACTCGATTGTTTAATATACAAGTTTAATCCAGTGATTACACAGTTTGTTTACGAATTCAGGACCGGTAGCAGATACCCTTAAATCCTCGTAATTGGTATAGGACTGTTTTGTTTGTGTGTATGTTGATCAAGAGAGGTATAGGCATTGTGAATGTCATCTCGCTTTGTGTGGTAGGGCACAGCACAGCGGATGTCATTCCAGATCTAGAGCAGAGCCCAACTGGGGAAGTACCTCCACCTTACAGAAAACAGCAGCCAAATAACACTAGACCCTACTCATAGTGTTGTGTTCCTGCCGGTGAGTAAGTTTGCTAGAGCTCAACGAGGGTAGGGAGGGGGTTAGGGTCGGCAACGCGCATGTAACTCCTCTGGAGTTGCAGGTGTACATAGGCTACGGATACTGCTTACCATCAGGCGGGCCGTATGCTTGTTTGCCACCGACGTAGTATAAAAAAAAAAGTTCATTTATGATAGTGCTGCTACTGTTTTAGTTTTAGATACTCATATCCAAAAATAAACAGAAAATAAATAAATATAAGTATTTATTTATTTATTTTAAGGAGAACCAGCAGCTTTAAACTTACAACAAGATTAAAACAGTACCCCTAGTGTAAATATTTTCGACAGCGAAACGTGACGTACGCGTTTGCGTTAAGTGTCATTTTGTATGAGATTTTTGACATTCCAAAACGTCCCGCTTGGCGCGCTGTTCAAAATCCCGTACAAAATGAGACTTAACGCAAACGCGTACGTCACGTTTCGCTATCGACTAAATTTACACTAGGGGTACTGAAAGCCAATTACATACAGGAACTCACAGGTTTTTTTTATAAAGTATTCTATATAAAGTATGTAAAGCTAACATTTATGTACACACACATGCGTACAAAGAGAGAAAAATAAAAACACAATTGATAATGAAAATGGAAGCCTAGGTTCTGAAAAACTTCATTAGCGCCCAGAATTGTATTGAATATGGTAACGCCCATGTGTTGGGCCAGCCCAATCACTCAGTACCCCAGCGTGTTGCGTATGAAACGTGTATAAAATACAGCCCAATACAGCCCGGGCGTATATTTTTTTGCAATAAGGCGCCCGGCAATAAAAAAAGAGAGGCTGGAGCCAGGGGCACACTACAAGCGATGAATACAGAGTTTGATTCTAAATTAACTTAATTTGGGGACCTTTTACATCTCCAGGTTTAATGTATTTTTAACCATAGAGATCTATTGTATTGTAGCAATAATTTATTTTAAGATTATTATAACGTAATGTTTACCCAGGTATTGGCTGTTGTATTTATAAAATCTTATGCATTTTTCATGTCACAATATGATGTTACTATAAATTTTGTATTGACTTGTAAAGAGCCCTTGAGGCCTATTTGCAAAATAAAATTTTTGAATTTTGAATTTTTGAATTTTGAATTTTTGAATTTTGAATTTTTGAATTTTTAATTTTAACTAATAGTTTACGCTTCGATCTTGTTTTGACACGACCTTAGCAATAGCATATGCTGATGGGTGCGAGAAAAACGCGCTAGAAGTCTCTCTGGTTTCGATGAATCCAGCTAAATCATATTTACAGTACTTCAAAGGATATCCTCAAAATCAGGGAATTAATCTCAATTGTGTACGTTTTCCCGCGTAAGACTTGGTAAACATGATGATTGATGAGTCTTTTATTGTCGTCATATCACAGTCGGGTTAATGCGTGTTCAGGGTTATAATACCTAACCGTAAAAATCGAAATTCGATTACTCACTACGACGTAATTAGAGTGAAAGATAAAAATGCCCGCAATCGACGAACTTCGATTTTCGCGGTAGGCCCCCTGGGCTATAACCGTGAAAGTTCGTAAATTTCGAGCAACTATATCTGTTTCTCTAATTACGCATTAATTGGACTAAAAGAGGAAGATGCCCTAAATTTGGCTTTTTACATGGAACTCTTAAATCTCCTTTACATCTCCTTTTATACATAATTTATTAGCTCTGAGAGCTTAGTGGCCTTAGATTGCTCAATCCATACCTAAAAATATTTAAAAAACCGGACAAGTGGGAGTAGGACTCGCCCTACGAGGATTCGGTACTTTTTAGTACCTATTGGTTATAGCGGCAACAGAAATACATCATCTGTGAAATTTTTCAGACGGACGGACGAACGGACGGACAGACGGACGGACGGACGGACAGACAGACGGGCAGACGGACAGACTGACAGACGGACAGACGGACAGACGGACAGACGGACAGACGGACAGACGGACAGACGGACAGACGGACAGACGGACAGACGGACAGACGGACAGACGGACAAACGGACAGACGGACAGACGGACAGACGGACAGCGCAGTCTTAGTAATAGGGTCCCATTTTAACCTTTGGGTACGTAACCCTAGAAACCATTTATAATAAGTTTTAAGCGAGCTTTGCGAAAATTTTTTTGTAATAAAATAAGGTTTAAGATTAATAAGTATTACGTTTTAAGCGAGTTTTAACTTTAACAAATACCATATCTCACATGCAACTTATTATGTATTAAGTAAGGAAACTGATGTATGGAGAGAGTACTCTAAGCTTACCTATTTTTCTATGCTCTCAGTATGAGCCAGCCTTTCTAACGAACGCAAAGGTCGGCCAAATAGCCTCGTACTCATATTTCGACGCTCGCTGGCCCAAAATATTGCTGTGAGAACTGGTGCAAATACCGCTCAGAAATACGCTTTATATGAAGAAGCAAGTGCTAACAACGAAGAATGCAAAGATACTTCTGAATTTCTCATGCTCTGAAATTAGATCATTCTAGTCGCGTAGCCAACGTTACAATCGTTGACGCTCCGTAGCGTAGCGTAGTTATCTCTCTCTATCACTCTTCCTTATTAGTGCGACTGTGACAGTTGCGTTTCATTCGCCACGGAGCGTGAACGTAATCACGTGATGAACTGCGTTCGAGCGCCAAACTACCTCGCCCTTCGAGCGCCAAACTACCTCGCCCTTCGAGCGCCAAACTACCTCGCCCTTCGAGCAACGCCGGGAAGGGAGACGCCATTCGTACTATTTCCCCTCTGCCGAAGCATAGGTACAACTGTACCTATGGTAGTGCATGTTGTGTCTCGTCCATACACAAAAAGATTTGTCTTTTACGTGTGTCATTTTCTATGTTTTTGTGTCGTCATTACAGATTGAATTTTGTATGTGGTGAGTGAGAAGTGCGACTGTGTGCACGTTCCCCCCCGCAAAAAATGGCAGAAAGATTTGTACGGTAAGACATCGCTTAGGCTCCTCCTTTCCAACGTGTTTCGAAGCCGGTGTTGCTCGAAGACCTCGACAGAAATGAGTGCCTTTCATCCCTTGGTTAAAAATCTATTTCTTGTACTATTTAGTTAATAGGTATTTACTTTTTTCATTAGTTTTAGATTAAATTATAATTATCTTATTAAAAAACATACTATATTATAATGTAATGAATATAAAAATATAATAATGAAATGGTATGTATATATGGTACGGAATATAAATTCCATAGCCCTGTGTTAAATCCATCGCATTCCATCAACTCTCAATAGTCCTTACAGCCTGGCTGGTGCTGCCTCTGCATGCGTCTCATGACAGTCATGACACGGGCAAAGGCAGCATCCGATCGACCGACCTTTTATTAAAATGTCAAAGAAGCACGTGTTACCTTCGGCTCAGCGCAAGCCTCCCAAATTCCTAGGTATAGTTGTTTAGCAGAAAATGTCTGGAACACCATTGTGCCGTGGGAAAAGACATAATAATTCAACCCATTAACGTCCCACTGCTGAGCATAGAACTCTCATGCACGAGACTTTTTAAGCGGTGATGGCTGAGTGGATCTGACATCCGAATTGATCATTGATTATTTTGACACTTGGAGAGACTTTACACTTCCAAATTTTATTAGTATTAGTACTCTGACATTGGGGACCTTTTACATCTCCAGATTTAATATGTTTTTAACCATAGAGACTATACATCTCTATTGTATTGTAGTAATTATTTATTTTAAGATTATTATAATGTAATGTTTACCCAGGTATTGGCTGTTGTATTTATAAATGTTGTTATGTATTTTTTCATGTCACTATATGATGTTACTATAAATGTTGTATTGACTTGTAAAAGAGCCCTTGAGGCCTACTTGCAGAATAAATTTTTGAATTTTGAATTTTGATCAATACGGAATTCAGATCCTGCCTCGTATGTGGTCGTCTTCTTCAGTCGGTCCCTCAATGCTGAGGATCGTGACATTATGTCCTACTGTTGAAGACCAGATTTCTCCATAGGCTTGTATACCTCGCCAAGCGCATGGCCTCGTGCAGTTTAAATTGCATAGGTGCAGTGATTTGAGCACACAATCCAGTAGAGGGAGTGCCCTGAGGTCTGGTGCCTTCAACTTTGCCCATCATAATAACTGTCTCTAGGCTATCCGGGGAGCGGCGTGAGAGATGTCCGAAGTCGTATGTGGTACCAATGAGGTTTCGTAGATAATATATTTGATATTCTACCACTAGCTTTTCGCTGAAAGAAAACATCCTGAGGAAAAATTCTAACATACTTATGTGAAGTCCTCAGTCCGCATGGGATTAGCGTGGAAACCTAGAAGTTAATTTAGCTTCTTGTTAGTCCGTCTCCATCTTCTGCCCATTATAATTAGCCGTGAGTCTGCAAATACCCGAGTTTGCAAAAAGCTCATTAATTTGACTAATGTGTCCCTGTTCCGCTCGGTGAAAGTAGGCTAGCATCTGAATAGTTTTTATCTATGCCGTTGAGTAGCTTGATCCAATACCTATATTTGACGAACGGTCTGGCCTAGTGGGTAGTAACCTATGAAGCCGATGCTCCTGGGTTCGAATCTTGGTAAGGTCATTTATTTGTGTGTTGAGCACATATATTTGTTCCTAAGTCATGGGTGTTATCTATGTATTTAAGTATTTTATATATTATATATATATCGTTGTCTGAGTACCCACAACACAAGCCTTCTTGAGTTTACTGTAAGACAGTTAATCTGTGTAAGAATGTCTATTATATTTATTTATTTACTAGTTTGTCCCGCGTAGCAAAATTCACAGCCGCATTTTTCCCCATTGTATATTTTACCTAACTTTTAATTTCATTGTACTAAGTTTGATCATATCAGTTACCGGTCAGTCGTGCGGGCGTCTCGCTCGCACTAATACATGTACGCACAAGTCAATACCATACTATTTGTGATACTAAATAAATAAAAAAAATAAAAAAAAGATCGAAATAAAGGCGCGAATGGCAGTTAGGTTTGATGTCCGGTGCACGTTCGAAGTGGCCTCTAAGTCCTAGTCGCATTTTTCTCCAATGTGTAATTTTTTCCCGATAGTCACTAAGTCAATAGGTGACAGGTTAGGTTCGTCCACTTTGAAGAGAAAAGCGACCAGGACGCGTGTACTAAATTTTGATATTGTAAAAATAAACGACTTGTTAAAAAACAAAAATGGAAAAAATGCGACTAGAAATTTTGCTACCCGAAACGAACGAGTTTGAAGACCTGGTCTAGCCAAGATGCGAATCGTTTGCAGAGAAACAAAACGAAACGCTGTCTCAATCACAGTAATATGGAACAGTTATAGAGAGACAATAGCGTTTCGTTCCATTTTCCGCAAAAGCTAGGTCAGCTTGGCTAAGCCCCCTGATCTAGCTACTCATACTAGTTATTATGAGACAGAGTACGAATATTACGATCTAATCGGCTCTCAATCTAAACGGAGTAATAAAAAGACAGGGGAGGGTGTGTCGGAGGTACAGTCAGCCTGTGAAAATATTCCTACTAGCTATTTTTAGACAGAGCCCGAATAAAGCGATGGGATCTCGGCCTAAATGGGGTAAGAAAGGGTAAAGGCGGGTGTGTCGGGGTAACGACTCGAAACGTGTCGGCGCCGAGGTACTACAGTCAGCTTGTGAAAGGGCTTTGTGGTTATCAAATGTCGTTGAGTTCTAACTACTAATTTGTTTGAGGCTTATTCAGTCAAGGACTTTACGGATCCGGTTCTCCATTCTCCATACAAACGTAGTTACGCTCTCATTTTTAAACGACTAGCTAGATTGCTCTGAAACTTTCTACTTACAATATTATAAGGTATATTGCTGTAATCAATTTATGTAGCTTCAGATACCATAGTTAAAAAAAAATAGAGCGAATTAATAGCAATAGCAATTATAGCTGACAGGCTTGACAGTCAGCTTCTTGTGCACTGGACCAGGATACACTCAGTGGTAGCTACATACACATGACTCACATGAGTGTATGTAGTTATTACTAGTGTATGTGCCTGGCTCCAGTTTAAAACCTAAAATATTGTAAGTTTAATTTATTTCAATAATAATATAATATATATATATTTTAGAGTAAGTCAAACTAACACTGTATGGACCAAGGTCTGAAATAAATGTTATTTTTTTCTTAAAGTTTCTCATACAAAACTTGTTTTTGCTTTATTTCGTTTGTTTTCTAAACTGGAGCTATATAAACCAATTACAAGTAAGCGCTGGTGGTCTAGCGGTAAGAGCGTGCGACTTGCAATCCGGAGGTCGCGGGTTCAAACCCCGGCTCGTACCAATGAGTTTTTCGGAACTTATGTACGAAATATCATTTGATGTTTACCTGTCGCTTTTCGGTGAAGGGAAACATTGTGAGGAAACCGGACTAATCCCAATAAGGACTTAGTTTACCCTCTGGGTTGGAAGGTCAGATGGTAGTCGCTACTTATATACATAGAAAACACCCATAACTTAGGAACAAATATCTGTGTTCATCACACAAATACATGCCCTTATCGGGATTCGAACCCAGGACCATCGGCTTCATAGGCAAGGTCACTACCCACTAGGCCAGACTGGTCGTCAGGTACATCTATTATAAGCCCTTTATATGTTCAGGAACCATATGATACGACCGCCATTGGGGCATTTGATTTCTTCATTTCGCATGCACCAATGAGCCTGAGCGTTCTTCAAGGTCGTGTCAAAACTATAACTAAATGTAAAAGTAGAATCGGGCTCCTATTTTTGTTTTTCTAATACCCAATTTGTTTATGGTTTATTTAGAAACTTACTTACCCATAACAACATTAAACGACCTTTATTCCGTTTCCGTCGAGAAGAAGTCGATAATGCGTGAGATAAAATTGAAGAAATTTGAACCTTATACAATTCTATTTAAAGTTCAAATTTCTGCAATTTTATATCTTGACTTATCAACTTGCATGCTCTAGTATCTATTATGCCCTATGCCGTAGTATCTATTTATGCCCCATGCTCTAGTATCTACTATGCCCCATGCCCTAGTATCTATTATGCCCCATGCCCTAGTATCTATTATGCCCTATGCCCTAGTATCTATTATGCCCTATGCCTTAGTATCTATTATGCCCTATGCCCTAGTATCTATTATGCCCTATGCCTTAGTATCTATTATGCCCTATTCCCCAGTATCTATTATGCCCTATGCACTAGTATCTATTATGACCCATGCCCTAGTATCTATTATGCCCTATTATGCCCTAGTATCTCGAGTTAACAACTTGCATGCCCTATTTTCATAATTGCATGAGTCAGCGCACTGCTACGGCGTAGCACGCGTCGTAGCACGTCGTAGCACTAAGCCGCAATAGCTACGAAAGAAACGGCTATCATTGAATCGACTTGCAGCCCGATTCGATTTAGTTATTCGATTTGTTTCCAATATGACACTGATCTGTCAGTGTAAAAATTTACGTTCAGATCGAAAAAGTAAAACTCGAATTGGCCTATTAAGACAGCACCAAACCCACACCAAATGGTAAAATCAGAATCAGCCTCCCTGTGATCGAATGTAATCGAAAAGCTGCCCCAATTAACAGGCCAATTCGAGTTTTGGTTATTAGATCTGTTTTCAATAGATATCAAACCACTTACAAACGAAGCGTTGTAAACCACATCAGTGGCAGCATGATGGTTCCATTTTTATCGCTTGTCACTATGCCCGTCACTTTCGCGCTTATATACTTGTTAGAACGTGACAGGCATGGTGACAAATGATAAAGAGCCGGCTATCTTAGCGCTACAGTAGGGCTAAGATGGCCGTATCTTTATAATTTGTCACCATGTCACAAAGTGACGGGAATACTTCCTGATTCGCCGGATTCTTGTTTCGCCGGATTCTTGATTCGCCACATTTTTTTGATTAAGAAATACTATAGAAATATCGCGGCTTTACTTATCTATTAAATAAAAGGCAGACACTTCGTTACATTAATAAAAATATTTACGAGTATTTGTTATTCATTTAATTAATTATTACGTAATTAGGTAACTTAATTAATATAATTGGCATTATCTGTTTAAACATTCTATGACTGTTATTCTTCCTTCGACGTAGTCATCAACTATGCCCCTTTCTTGTCGATATTTTGTCATATTAATTCGACGCAACTGTGTAACATCGGGGCAATGTAGCTGCATTTTTCTTATAACAACATCTTGCTGCTGTGCTTCTTATTTTTAGAAACGCAATACATTCCATAAACACTTCGGTCCAATTGTTAGTGAATTGTGTCCAAAATGTCTGAGACATAAATAAAACTTTGTATGAACTAAAATGGCTTTAATTGTTTACTTTTTTTTTAGCTTTAGTAAAACAAAGCACCAATATAAAAAGTTATCTTAACTTTTCAAGGGTATGTCCGATTGAAACTTAAAACTGGAGCAGTGGGGGTCTAGGGGGAAAATACGGGGGGGGGGGATACCCGCGGTCCCCCGTGGTACAAAAGCCGTGGTACCACGGTTAAAACCTGCATGTTTCCTTTGCCTGGGTGATTTTATTGTATATTAATATTTCCGACGAAACAAGAATCCGACTAAACAAGAATCCGGCGAAACAAGAATCCGACGAAACAGGAATCCGGCGAATCGGGAAGTATTCAGTGACGGGCATAGTGACAAGCGATAAAAATAGAACTATGCAGCCATAGCAGGACAGTATTTACAGCTCTTCAAACCAACCACAATGTCCCTTGAATTGCAGAAAAAAGTATAAAACCCCCAATAAATGCACGCATTACATATGGCCACACTTAAAACCTGAAATGGACACTTATTCTAATAGAACTCCCAATGATGACCCCATGAAACCACTTGCTCATAGTCAAAAAGCTTTAAGTCACAAACTATATATTTATCGAGTTTGCACGTTATTATTTTGTGTTAAAGTTGATATTTGAATAGAGCGTTAAAGAAAAGTACTTTCGTCAGTGTTTAAGTACAAATGAACAACCTATATCTTTTGATTCTGGACTTTATAACGTGGTGTTAAAGGTGATATTTAAATAGAAGGTTAAAGAAGTATACACTTTATTGTTTAAGGTTAAATGTCGATAAATAGCTGGTCGATTAATGGTCACATTCAGAACGGCGCGAAACTCGATTTTACTGCTTTAGTTTATATCTCATTGATCGAATGGCTACATAAATCTCTATTAAATGTTTAACGACCTGTTTTTATTACATTGAATTACTTAGTCTAAGCTCTTCATAGTTATAGATATAAAGCGGAGTTTGAGAGAAAGGACATATAATGTAAACGACATGGGATTCTTCATGAATCGGGTATTTAGGGTTCTCAAGGGTCGGCAACGCTTATGTGGCTCCTGTGATGTTGCTTATGTCCATGGGCGACGATAACCGCTTCCCATCAGGCGGCTCGTCTGCTCGTTTGCTGACTATACTAACAAAAAAAAGCGGCCAAGTGCGAGTCGGACTCGCCCAAGAAGGATTCCTTTATGACGTATTAAAAAAAACTACTTAAACTACTAGATCTCGTTCAACATTTTACCACTTTGGACACACATTTTACCACTTTGGTAGTGTCTCTCGCGCAAACTATTCACTTTAGAACAAAATTATGTTAGGAACCTAAATATCATTTTTGAAGACCTATCCATAGATACCCCACACGTATGGGTTTGACGAAAAAAATTTTTTTTTTAATTTTATGACGTATTAAAAAAAACTACTCACTAGATCTCGTTCAAACCAATTTTCGTTAGAAGTTTGCATCGTAATGTATATCATATATTTTTTTTAGATTTTTCATTCTGTTATTTTAGAAGTTACAGGGGGGGGGACACACTTTTTTTCACTTTGGGAGGTTCTCTCGCGCAAACTATTCAGTTTAGAAAAAATGATATTAGAAACCTTAATATCATTTTTGAAGACCTATCCATAGATACCCCACATGTATGGGTATGTTGAAAAAAAAAAAATTTTAATTTCATGACGTATTAAAAAAAAACTACTTACTAGATCTCGTTCAAACCAATTTTCGGTGGAAGTTTACATGGCAATGTATATCATATATTTTTTTTTAGATTTTTCATTCTGTTATTTTAGAAGTTACGGGGGGGGGGACACACATTTTACCACTTTGGAAGTGTCTCTCGCGCAAACTATTCATTTTAGAAAAAAATGATATTAGAAACCTCAATATCATTTTTGAAGACCTATCCATAGATACCCCACACGTATGGGTTTGATGAAAAAAGTTTTTTTGAGTTTCAGTTCTAAGTATGGGGAACCCCCAAAATTTATTGTTTTTTTCTATTTTTGTGTGAAAATCTTAATGCGGTTCATAGAATACATCCACTTACTAAGTTTGAACAGTACAGCTCTTATAGTTTCGGAAAAAAGTGGCTGTGACAGAATCGGACAGACAGACGGACATGACGAATCTATAAGGGTTCCGTTTTTTGCCATTTGGCTACGGAACCCTAAAAATACCTTCATTTCCTAATCTCGCACTTTTTGTGGACTACTATCGTTTTATCAACAGTTTATAAACTTAAACCTTTTACTTATATCAATTACTAGTGCAAATATATGTTAATTATTATAAAATATGTTAATTATTATTTAATATTTCAATAAAATAACAATCCAAAACTTTTGGGTTATACGTCAAATGCTAACAAAATCTGTCATGTTTACATTATTTGTCTCTCCTATTGAATACCACTTTAAAGGCATTGAAAAAGCGTAAGTAATTTGAAACTATCTGTTCGAGTTTAAAAGTATCATTTATTTTTGAAATCGAAGAAACAAAAAGCTTTTTGTCAAAGACATCATACAAAACTGTCTAACCACGCGGTAGGAGGGAAAATAATATCCCTCCGGCCGCGTGGTTAGGCAATCTGCTCCCACATCTCTCCTTCTTCCTCGCGTTGTGGATGCGAGCCTGGGGTCCGCTTGACAACTAATCCCAAGATTTGGCGTAGGCACTAGTTTTTACGAAAGCGACTGCCATCTGACCTTCCAACCCAGAGGGTAAACTAGGCCTTATTGGAATTAGTCTGGTTTCCTCGCGATGTTTTCCTTCACCGAAAAGCGACTGGTAAATATCAAATGATATTTTGTACATAAGTTCCTAAAAACTCATTGGTACGAGCCGGGGTTTGAACCCGCGACCACCGGCAAGTCGCACGCTCTTACCGCTAGGCCACCAGCGCTTTTTTCCATCTTCTTCGACATGTCGAGTGAAAATGAAATCCCTCCGGCCGCGTGGTTAGGCAATCTTGTCCGACATGTCAGAGGACAAGGAATTTTAATTCCTCGCTGTCCAACCACCCGGATCATTAGGAATGTTATGCTACACTTCGTTTTACCATCGAACCGAGGAATCCTTAAATTCCAGTTAGTTCGATCATCGAATGCCAAAGGATTATTAAGGGCCCAATTGATTACCAGTTCGCCATACGATATCGGCCTGTCAGTTATTTGCAATTGTCAGCTTTTGCGAATAACTTTAGTTCGACCGTGGAATCATGACGAATTCTGAAATTAATATATTTTTATTAATCAAAGCACCCAGTCCGCCTTCTAAGCTCAATGTTAACGCTAATACTGGTTCAGTGACGTCTGAAATTATCGATACGTACTAAGTGCCAATAAAGGAGACTATATGTCTCTGTAATATTGTATAATAATTATACTTGACTTGATACATACATATAATCACGCCTATTTCCCGAAGGGGTAGGCAGAGACCACGGATTTCCACTTGCTACGATCCTGACATACCTCTTTCGCTTCCTTCACTTTCATGACATTCCTCATACACGCTCATCGGTTTAGGGTGCTCTTGACCTGGCCTTTTTTCAGGATTTCCCGATTTGATCAGAGAAAGTCCGCCGAGGTCTACCACTTCCAGCTCCCTCTTCTATTTCTCCCTTATACACTCTCTTTATTAACCTTCTTTCACTCATTCTTTCCACGTGTCCAAACCATCTCAACATACCTTTCTCAATTTTTGTCACTACATCTTCGTTCGGTCCACACTTTTCCCTTATCACACTGTTCCTAATTCTATCTTGTAATTTTACACCACACACACTTCTCAACGCTCTCATTTCCACTGCATTCACTTGACTCTGATGTCTCTTCTGCCATACCCAACTTTCGCTACCATACATAAGTGTAGGCACCAACACCCCTCTATGCACAGCCAACCGTGCTTTTTGCGACACCTACTGGCTGCTCATAAAAGCGTTGAGTGCCCCATTCACACGATTTCCAGCATTCACTCTCCTTTCAATGTCTTCATCATGTTTACCGTCTCTAGTGAACAAGGTTCCCAGATACACAAACTCTTTCACTTGTTCAACTCTTTCTTGACCAATCAAAACTTCACGTTTTCTGTTCTACGTCTCTGTCATATTGTATAATATACTTGACTTGGTACATAGTTATGTATTCTGTAGCATTAGTTTATGAGACTGCTTGCTTAACAGTCCAGTACCCCTAGTGTAAATATTTTCGACAGCGAAACGTGACGTAAGTGTCATTTTGTATGAGATTTTTGACTTTCCAAAACGTCCCGCTTGGCGCGCTGTTCAAAAACCCATACAAAATGAGACTTAACGCAAACGCGTCACGTTTCGCTATCGACTAAATTTACAATAGGGGTACTGACCAGACGCGATTTATTTATTCAGTATAAATTTTATTTTGACACTTGGAGAGACTTTACACTTCCTAATCTTATTAGTATTAGTACTCTGACATTGGGGACCTTTTACATCTCCAGATTTAATGTATTTTTAACCATAGAGACTATACATCTCTATTGTATTATTATAATGTAATATTTACCCAGGTATTGGCTGTTGTATTTATAAATTATTTAGTGTCCCACTACTGGGCAAAGGCCTGCCCTCGCTTTCTCCACTCACTTGGACGTATTTTATCCGAGTTGGCGGGAAACTACAAAAGACAGGGATGAGTGGAGAAAAGTTTATAATTTAACTTACCAAAATATTGTTTCATTTTAATTGGGTTGTGAAGTCGGTATGTTTTTTTACTAAAAGAAAGCTTTCACAAAGCATCATTTCAATAGTTGCTACACACACACACTCACACGCACGCACGTACGCCCGAACATCCATCCTGAAAATATACTTCAATTATTTAAAAAAAAGTGCAAAATCCGTGTTTTTCCTTCTATTTTATAAATTATCGCTCTCGGTCTCGGCCGAGAATCCCATTGAATCTCGGTCTCGGCCTCGTTCTCGGCCGAGACAGTAAGCGTTCTCGGTCGGACCTCACTTCTAAGTGTAGCGATATTTTAGTATTACAGACTATTTGAAGCAGACTTTACTAACGATGTCCATATTATGTGATGCAGCAATGCGGGCCTATAAACACTCTTGAATACTAAACTTTAGACCTTACCCTATGGCAATAAGGTTGCAAGTCGTGTAAACGTTATGTGACAGACTGGCGAACGGCCAGTTGGCACGTGCCAATAGGCTGTGCCTAAACGCAGTAGGTAATGTATTCATAATGGGACAAGGTCAGACGGGGTGGAACGAGTGGTTACGAAGTACATAATATATTTTACAGTACATATGGTGCTACTTTATAGCACTAGTGCGAAAATTAGCATATTACAATACCGTGTCGAACATTTAAAGGGCCATATGTACTGTAAAACGTTGTACGATACATGTGCGAATAGGCAATTCGCAACTCGTGTCGATTTAAAACAGTCCCTTCGGTCGTGTTTTAATTTATCGCCACTCATTTCGAATTCCCTATTTTTCGCACTTGTATCGTAATGTACTATTACAGTACATATGGGGCTACTTTATAGCACTAGTGCGAGAAGTAGCATATTATGTTACTGTGTCGAACATTTAAAGGGCCATATGTACTGTAAAACGTTGTACGATACATGTGCGAATAGGTAATTCGCAACTCGTGTCGATTTAAAACACTCCCTTCGGTCGTGTTTTAATTTATCGCCACTCGTTTCGAATTTCCTATTTTTCGCACTTGTATCGTAATGTACTATTACAATACATATTACATATGGTCCTACTTTCCCTCACTCGTGCGGGAATGAGCACTTTCCGTGCATATGTCGAAACTTTAAAGAGTCATATGTACTGTAAAACGTCATCGTGTTTTAATTTATCACCACTCGTTGCGAATTTCCTGTTTTCTGCACTTGTATCGTAAATAACTATTTCATCACACTTGCTCGAAAAAGATCTTATTTCATACAGTTGCACTGAAGGATAAAGGCCTATTTTATTCCCACGAGAGTTATGGATTGTGAAAAAAACTCCCTAGGGAGTTATAGCTTTTTTTTTTTCATTATGTCACTTATTCATACAAACCAAGTAGCATACATAAGTTTTACTTCTACGTAGCGGACAAATGTTGGAAATGTCACCGTATTTTAGAATTATTTCGCTTAAATTTAGTTTTTTCTTCACAAGTATGTTGAAAAACATTGGGTGTGCCACAGGCGGTACAAGAATGATGAACTCGTGTGAAATAATTCTTGTTTATCGCCCTTAATACACAATGTACTATAAATATCTGCAGAAAATACAATCAGCGACGGATAATACCGACCAGAGGTCATATTTCCGCAAAAAATCTTAACAACGTGAAGTAGGTTCATTCATGCGCGGTACAGCGACATCTAGCGGGTAATTTGACAACTAAAATTAACACTGCATATAATCAAACTAATAAATACACACAACGGTTACTCAAAAGTTTATGTGAGCGTGCGAGCCTTAAGAGCATCAAACTGACTATATTTTCAAAGGAAAGCTGTGATAGTATTTTTTTCTCTAAGAAAAATCTAAACTTTTAGTGATTTGACACGTGGCGCCTTTGCTCGACGGCTCACCCTTGGCCGGTCGCCAGGCTGTGCCTACAGCGAGTACTGCATCTGACTGCATATCGCTAAGGCTAGATAAACGGGAACCCATAATATTCATTAAAACGAAAAAAAACTAAAACTAGATTTTTTAAGATGTAATTAGGCCTAATAATAAAAGGAATATTAATGTACCTATGTTTTTAGGGTTGCGTAACCAAAGGGTAAAACGGGACCCTATTACTAAGACTCCGCTGTCCGTCCGTCCGTCCGTCTGTCACAAGGCTGTATCTCATAAACCGTGATAGTTAATAGACAGTTGAAATTTTCACAGATGATATATGTCTGTTGCCGCTATAACAAAAAATACAAAAAAAAAATAGATAAAAATGAATATTTTTAGGGGCTTCCATACAATAAACGTGATTTTTGTGCGGTTTTTTACGTAAGCTACGGAACCCTTCGTGCGCGAGTCCGACTCGCACTTGGCCGGTTTTTTTATACTACGTCGGTGGCAAACAAGCATACGACCCGCCTGATGGTAAGCAGTCTCCGTAGCCTATGTACGCCTGCAACTCCAAAGGAGTTACATGCGCGTTGCCGACTCTAATACCTACTCCGCACCCTCGTTGAGCTCACAAAAAATTAATTTATGATTGAAAGTTTGTATAGATGACTGTACTTTTCTTTCTACAAACAACTAATACTCAGCGAGACATTTCTAACAACCCTAAACACAATTAGAGTTCCCATGGCCACCTCTTGTCTCCATCATCAGATCAGCTCCATGTCATCATAATATTGCATTGCCATCCGATTTACATATGTTCAGTTAATTTCAGCTCAATTGGAAATCGGGAAGTGGGTCAAACTTAAGTTCCCAAGATATGACCCATCCTTTATTTTTACTTAATAAAAAATATACAGCAATATTCTTTATACATTATTTTTCGCCAAATTGCATGCCAGTTTGTTGGCGAACGGAATTATTGTCGTATTTCTAGAACATTCCATTTCGGGAGAAAACGTTTAACATTTACTAAATCTTAACAAATCACTTTGATTTTGATGTCGTTTGCTTCGGCATCTAATATTTTCTAGATATAAAAGGTTTCGTTTAAAATAATAATAATACATTACGATACAAGTGCGAAAAATACTCGTGTCGCTTTATAACACTCCCTTCGGTCGTCGGTTAATTTATCGCCACTCGTTGCAAATTACCTACCCGCGTAACCAACGTGCACATCGTTCACGCTCCGTGGCGAACGAAACGCAACTGTCACAGTCGCACTAATATGGAAGAGTGATAGAGAGAGATAGCTACGATACGCTACAGAGCGTGAACGATTGTAACCGTGTAACGTTGGCTACGCGGCCTATTCGGACATGTATCGTACAACGTTTTACAGATATGGCCCTTAAATTTTTGACAGTCTCGTAAAATCCTAATTATCGCATTAGTGCGGTTAAGTAGCACCATATGGTCTGTAAAGGGATAAGCATCTTCAAAACAAAGTTTGGTTTTGCGAGCCACATAAGGGCATTTCATAATCCGGATAAGAATTGTTGATGGAGTCGCCATTGCCGGATACGGCAAGGAAGGAGATGGATGGAAAGGGATAAGATAAACGATATGTTTACGAGTAAGTATTCTCTCTAGTTTAGTATTTTATCTGCAAGCTGCATATTTGCCTTCATTCACAAACCGCGAGGAGAGCGGGGCGCACCTGCAGCGGGTCAATGTCGGGTCAGGGGAGGCTGGGGAGTTTCAATGGAATATTTATAGTGCGATGCGACGTGAAAACGATGCTTTTGGACGTGTGAAAGTTCTTTTTTTATACTACGTCGGTGGGAAACAAGCATACGGCCCGCCTGATGGTAAGCAGTCTCCGTAGCCTATGTATGTATGTTCTGTTGCGAGTGTGGAAACACTGGGGCTATTTGGAATTAAAACTAGAAGCTTGGTTCACCATACATAAATGGCAGTCTTTGTGTCAATTATAGTCTGTCAAGCCATTTCCGTCAGTAGAAAAAAGCGGCAAATTTTAAAATTTTAATTTTATTCAAAAAATATTTTTACACAATTTTCAATTGTTGCTGAATGCCGAATAAGTCTGTGCCTTCGAGGCCCGAGGTTTCAGAATAAACTCGATGACTATTAGTTGCCTGTGGTAAGAAAAGTACTTTTTTTGCTTATGTGACTTTAAGCTTAATTTCTTTTTGCTTATGTTTTTTTTTTATACTACGTCGGTGGCAATCAAGCATACGGCCCGCCTGATGGTAAGCAGTGTCCGTAGCCTATGTACGCCTGCAACTCCAGAGAAGTTACATGCGCGTTGCCGACCCTAAACCCGCCCCCCCTCGTTGAGCTCTGGCAACCTTACTCACCGGCAGGAACACAACACTATGAGTAGGGTCTAGAGTTATTTGGCTGCTGTTTTCTGTAAGGTGGAGGTACTTCCCCAGTTGGGCTCTGCTCTAGATCTGGAATGACATCCACTGGCTGTGTCCTACCACACAAAGCCAGATGACATTCACAATGCCCATTTACTCTTTTGGACGTAGTTTAAGAACGTACCCGGGTCCAAAATTGCTATTGTTAATATACATCAAATTATACCACTAGCCTATGTATGCTTATAACTCCAGAGAAGTTACATGCGCGTTGCCGACCCTAAACCCTTAGACTGACGCCAATTTCTTTTCTGATCAAATGATTCGACTTGATCATACCATCTGGACTGGCCTTTACAAAAATATTTGAAAAATAAACAGAGGCCTTACATACAGCCATGCATAATTCAAATTCCAAACCTCTCTCTCAGTTGCCCGTAATTCCTCAAACATCCCGGATATAAGGTAAACTCGCAATTTTCACATAAATTACCAGCAACGAATAACTCTGACTACCAAATTGCTTTACTTTTATCGGCAATCATTGTTAAACTAATATAAACCGTATTATTGGAATAACAAGGTAGTTTTTATATTGACAGTGTGTTTCGGCCGATGCTCCCCTTTCAATTTGCGCGCGTGATGGAGGTAATCGGACGGACGTGATTATCTTTTACCGATTGCTGAAGGGGGGTTAATGAGGTTTCTATTTCGATCTAAAAGTTCAGGAGTTTCTGAGATACCTAATCGTATTTTTTTTATTTCTTACACGTCTTATGTGAGGTGTACGGCCACGTCTAAAAATATCGATACGGACAATGTTTCATAAATATGTAGACACTACCCTAATATGCCCATATTAGGGTAGTGTCTACATATTTATGAAACATTGTCCGTATCGATATTTTTAGACGTGGCCGTACACCTCACATAAGACGTGTAAGAAATAAACGTAATAACGTCGTGTACACATATTTTTGGCACTTCGATTGTGTCGATGTTTTCAGACGTGAAGTACATAAACATTATAAAAGTCGAAAAAGATTTATAATACCGGTTCCCTAATTATCCCGTCCTTTTCAAGAAATAACAAAGGACTCTTAACAAAAAATAAAGATATTTATTTACCACCTTACAGAAAACCGCAGCCAAATAACATTAGACCATAGTGTTGTGTTCCTGCCGGTGAGTAAAGTTGCCAGAGCTTAACGAGGGGCGGGAGCGGGTTAGGGTCGGCAACGCTAATGTCCTCTGGAGTTGCAGGCGTACATAGGCTACAGATACTGCTTACCATCAGGCGGGCCGTATGCTTGTTTGCCACCGACGTAGTATAAAAAAGAAATTACCAACACAAAACAATGAATTTCATCTATAATAAAAAATAAGTACCCGTACCATGACTCACAGTGTCTAAACTGACATACTTATACGCTATCGAGAACGCACTTATATGCGAATACGAGCGAGATACATAGAAAATAAATAACGTTCTCGATTGCTTTCATGTTTGCGCCGAACTGGTGGTAGCCACACAGGTAGAATTTACTAATATTTGTGCAGAAAAATGAGACTCAGCGAGACAGCTAATTTCCAGTTCCTAACCAAACAACTTAAAGTCAAACGTACAGTCAAGTGTTTTGACGACCGCTCTGGCCTAGTGGGTAGTGGCCCCGTCTACGACGCCGATGGTCCCGGGTTCAAATCCTGGTAAGGGCATTTATTCGTGTGATGAGCATGGATATATTTCTTCCTGAGTCATGGGTGTTTTCTATGTATTTAAGTATGTATAAATATATATATATATATATATATCGTTGTCTAAGTACCCTCAACACAAGCCTTATTGAGCTTACTGTGGGACTTAGTCAATTTGTGTAATAAATGTCCTGTAATATTTATATTTATTTAGCGGCCGTCCCATTTCCTCTATTATATATATATAATATATAAATATAATAATAGATGTGATTATGGATTAGCTACACGTCATGTCATAAAATACATTTAAACATTTAAATCATTAAATCAGGTCAGTAAACGCTAAACATGCGTCACTCGCAGTTGCAGTATACTATGCAATTGCAGTTGCACCCAAGGACGCAGGACGATGCGCGGTCGATAGCGCGCCGTCACGCAGGCGTATTCCAATTTTAATTATAGGATATGAATTCGATCTGGATTAGATGTGGATCGGATCTGTCAATGTCACATGTAAATAAAATTAGAATACGCCGGACAGAGTAGATAACGTATCTACCTATCCCTGCGTACATAATTCGCACTATATTTCAAAACTGTACCCCTAGTGTAAATTTATTCGATAGCGAAACGTGACGTACGCGTTTGCGTTAAGTCTCATTTTGTATGGGATTATGAGTTTTCAAAACGTCCTACTAGGCGCGCTGTTTCTAAATCCCATACAAATAGAGACTTAACGCAAGCGCGTACGTCACGTTTCGCTATCGAATAAATTTACACTAGGGGCTCTGATGTTTGACAGGCAGTTTATGTTGTTACGCCCTAATAGTAGCATTCTATTGGCTCTGCAGTAGATATATTGCTGTAATGTCGACACGGTGGTGCTACACTGAAAAAAATAGATAGCCGAACTGGTTTTGTAACTTTACTAAATAACTAAACTACGGTTATAAGAAAATAAACTTTGCATAAATTTACAAACTTATTTTGTAGTGTATACCCAGTACCTGAACACTGATAGCCAAACACGGTTTTGTAACATATAACACATAGTTCGCAAGTCCGAATTTTTGTGTAAACAGTAACCAAAATTTTGTTACACTTATGCAAACCATTTCTTTCAGTGTACTGGCAAGGTAGTCATTAACGGATGACTCAAGCAAGACCGGGCCGTGTCCGGGTCGAGGCGTCCGACACGGTGATCACATGGATCTTTCCATAGGAAACAAAGCCCCGGAAGCTCCGGCCCGGCCCCAGCCCGGTCTAGCGTGAGTCATCCTGTAATGACTACTGCTTAGATAATTTGTAACAAGTCCCAGCCTTTTTGGGCCTACTACTTCACACTATCAACTGTGTATTCTGATTTAAAATGTCTTCAACCAACAACGTCACTTTTGACACTGACAGATCAGATCCATAACTACCTAATCGAAATCAAATTTATAACCTGTTATTAAAATCAGAATAAGCCTGTATGTCTTTAAACGCTGGTCTGGATAATCTTCTCTATGTTGTAAGAAATAGCGAATAAATATTTTTGAAATAACAACAATATTGTTAAAAAATGCGTAAGTGTCGTGGAACGCTCGGTTGAAACAAAGTTAAGAAAGAGTTGTGACGGAAACTCGTGACGGAATTCAAGTGTTAACGCCCAAGGTGGAAATAGTTATACTGCTTTTTACATCATATATGAGGAAATCATTTTCAGGTTCACGCTCATGCTCCTGTTCATGTTAGTGGCCTTGTCCGTTTCCGTTTCCGTGTCCGCGTCCGCGTCCGTGTCCGTGTCCGAGTCCGAGTCCGTATCCGCGTCCGAGTCCGTGTCCGCGTCCGTGTCCGTGTCCGCGTTCGTGTCAGAGTTCGTGTCCGAGTCCGTGTCCGTGTCCGAGTCCGTGTCCGTGCCCATCATCCTCATTCTCATTCTTTCTCAATCGTATGGGTTGTGAATTGTGAATGTTGTGATAAAAAAAATCTTACACTGTTTCGCCTAGCCATCCTCCATGCTGATGAACTGCGGTCTAAAACATAAGTAAATACAAAAATATATCACTGCCTACCAAAACAATGTTTGGCAGCGGTCACGAATTTCGTTATCCCTCCCTAGCGCATGACACGTACGTATGGTAATAAATATTATGGCTTTACAAATCAAATAACTTTAGAATACATCATATACATACATATTATAGGACATTATTACACAAATTGACTAAGCCCTAAGCTCCACAGAAAGACAACGATATATATATGATAAATAAATACTTAAATACATAGAAAACACCCAAGACTCAGGAACAAATATCCGTGCTCATCATACAAATAAATGCCCTTAAGATTTGAACCCAGAACTATCGTCTTCCTTGGCAGGGTCACTACCCAACGGTTATCAAAGAAACAAACATTTTTGCACATTGCGTCGTGTGACAATGTATAAAAAAGCGGCCAAGAGCGAGTCGGACTCGCCCATGAAGGGTTCAGTACCATCATTTATGACGTATTAAAAAAAATTACTTACTAGATCTCAGTAGAAACCTCAATATCATTTTTGAAGACCCATCCATAGATATCCCACACGTATGGGTTTTATGGAAAAAAAAAAATTATGACGTATAAAAAAAACTTGATCTCATTCAAACCCATTTATGGTGGAAGTTTGCATAGTATTGTACAGCATATATTTTTTTCAGTTTTATCATTCTCTTATTTTAGAAGTTACAAGGGTGGGGGTGGGGACACACATTTTACCACTTCGGAAGTGTCTCACGCGCAAACTATTCAGTTTAGAAAAAATAGTTATTTGTGTCCACAGGGAGCAAAAGAAGGAAATTGCGTGCCGGGTGTAAAAATTTTACCCAAGCCGAAGGCATTCCATCCCGCGTGATATTATCACGCGGGATGGAATGTCTTACGTTTCTTCCCGTGGTGCGCATACTATTTTTCTACTCTACGGAGGCGGAAAGCGGCAACTTCGTTTAGCGTAGTGGGAGCAAAGTGGACGCTTTCCGTCCGGAGGGCAAAAAATGATATTAAAAACCTCAATATCATTTTTTTAAACCTATCCATAGATACCCCACACGTATAGGTTTGAAGAAAAAAATGTTGAGTTTCAGTTCTAAGTATGGGGAACCCCCAAAATTTATTACTACACCGAATATATTCACTTTATCAAAAAAAATTTGTTGAAGACCCCTATTAGTTTTGAAAGACCTTTCCAACGATATCCCATACTGTAGAGTTGAAGTAAAAAATAATTCACGCCCTCTTTACGTGTAGGGGAGGTACCCTAATTTTTTTTTTTAATTTAATAAACAACATGTTCTATGTTTTTAACAATTTTTGAATACGTATGTCGATACGTATGCATGACTGTCGAGTCATGCATGACATATTTTTTTTTTTTTTAAATAAGCTTATGTAACAATTAAGTATGTCTACAATCTACATTGTCTACATTTTTGAAAATGTTTCTAGCGGCATATATATATACATATTTTATATTATTGAAAAATCAAAGTCGTCCATTTTTTAAATACCTATGAAATTGTGTTCATTAGGGCCTAAACTAACTACCCTTAGTTTATGCGGTCGTACCAAAAATGCACGCTGTATATACATCATACATAAACTTTGATAAACTGATATTAAACAATTCTGAAAGACATGACATGTATACATAATTATACAGCGTGTATTCTTGATATGACCGCATAATCTACAAGTAGTTACTTAGTTTAGGCCCTAAACAGAAGCTCTTCATTTGCAACAACCTATGGTTATTCTGAATAGCCCGAGCCCTAAACAAATATAATGCCTGATGCAAACACATATCGTTCGTGTAATTATTCCTCGTTTCGCTGTTTTCATTCCGTACTGTGTCAACATCATTACTACCCAATTATCGCTATATTGGACTGAAAATAAGCGCGATAATACTTAATGTGAATATTTAACTTCAGTTTAGGGTGCTGTTAATGCTGTTATACTAGACTCCCGTCTTCTTCAAAATCGGGCTGGACATATGATTCGCCAAAACGTATGAGACAGCAATTTTTTAGCGTTTTCGGGGTTTACTTCATAGTAAAAGTTAGCTCCCAGAGTATGGTCAGACATAACGTTCTAACAAGATTAGAATGCGGGATATGCAGTGCCGGATTAAGACATTTTGATGCCCTAAGCATTTCTAGACCATGGTGCCCCCTCATCAAGAGTACATTGAATTTTCTTGGTAAATTGAGTGACGTTTATTGCCGCATTACTGCTGATAATAGAATTTTCAATCCAACACATCATTTTATCACGGAAATTGACAGTACTGCAGCAGTAATGTTCCAACAGTATGTAAGGTCAATTGTTAATTTGTTAGCAAATTGAAGATCGTGCTTCGCATAAGACCGGGGGCGAGCCAACCAATGTCCAAGTGTGAGAAGACATAAAAGGCATAGGCCGTTCTCCGCACAGGGTTTTGCAACCTCTAGAGCTTTCCTGCGAAGCTCATTCATGTGAGAGCAAAGGCAGAGCTTCAGTAGGGGCTTAGCCATTAGGGGACTTAATAGGGTAAGATTTAAAATTACCACTGACCCGATGTTTCAAAAACTGCGTTGTCCCCATGGTCTCGGAAAAGACTGGGTAAAGTCGACATCAGTATCTTGACGTTGGAGGTAATTTTAGAACTTAATCAAACGCGATTAAGTCCCGTTTTCTTAAATAATAATGTGTCACAATTAGGCCAATAAAATCAGTTTTTTTCGAATTTGGTCTTAAATGCGTGTAATCCGAGTTTGCTCCATTCCTGGAGGTGTGCATAAATGTTTCCTCTTTTTCAGTTTTTTTGCTTGAAAATCGAAAACGGTACGTCCGGCGTAATATTTGTTCTAATTATGATTAAAACTGATATCTGAGGATCCGAAATGTAATTTAATTATGTTCTTGCAATAAAACAAATTGATTTATTGAAGGTACCCTAATATGTATTCCTAGTCTAAATTGTATAAAAAGGTCGACATTTTTTATTTTTGGTAAAATCATGTTAAAAATCCAAAAACGTCGTTCTTACCAGTGTCTAATCCGCGAACTGTCCTATGTCCTTCAAAATCAAGTGGATTCGAAAGGAAAAAAATATCTCCTAAGGATCCCAAAATGTATGCCCCCTGGGATGGAGCAAACTTGGATTACACGCATTTAGAATGAAATGAAAGTAGGTATTAAGAGTCCTTATTCCTACAGACGAGCGTATTTTGTAAAATGCCTCCTTTTTCATTCAAGATTACGACGTAACTATTAGTATTTATTCAAAAACTGATAACGTACTTAAATAATCGTTTCCTAAACTAGGGGCTCCAACAGTTCAAATTTTCATTTTCTCTTTTAAACCTCTTTTTTAATGAGGTTTTTTGGGAGTCTTTTCCAAATTTTGCAGTGAGATGTGGCGTTTCGGTTCTCAATTTTGCTATAAACAAGAATCATTTGGTACATGAATGACTACAATTTGATTCAACATATCTCGTACGAGTGGCTGGAATGATTAACAATCGAAGATTCATTTGAAAAAACTGATAAAATACCTTCCGAGTTTTCTTCATTTTTTTGGCGAAAACAGGGTTTTATTATATTTTATTTCCGCAAATTGTACGCATATTTTGCTTTAAAAATAATATTAAAGCAAACTGTAACTTTATGTTAACCTATAAAAAAAAATCGTAACTATGGGACCTACATTGCCGTAAATTTATATTTTTTTAAAACACGTATAAATCACGCAGCAGCGACGCCCCGTTCTCAGTCCGCGCGGAGCGCGCTTAGAGGACGGACCTGTGCTCGATTGTCAGGCATTCGTTGCGATCGTAATCAGCTACGGAGTTCCGAGAAGTGCTATATACTGCGATTAGAAAATCTTAATAAAAGTTCATTTTTTACAGTATGCCTAACAGACTCGCTTATTGATGGATTTTCAGTGTTACTTTTTTTTTAATACTAAGTCGGTGGCAAACAAGCATACGGCCCGCATATGTACGCCTGCAACTCCAGAGGAGTTACATGCGCGTTGCCGACCCTAACCCCCTCCCGCCCCTTGAGTTGAGCTCTGGCAACCTTACTCACCGGCAGGAACACAACACTATGAGTAAGGTCTAGTGTTATTTGGCTGCGATTTTCTGAAAAACGCATTTTCACTTGAAATTACGTTAGGGTTTGCATTATTATTTTTGACCCGGATGAAGTCCAAGTTCTCATGATGGAGTCAGGAGTTGGTCACCAGAACTCCTAATCTACTAATTATAATCCCATCGTGTTTGGGCTCAAAAGATTTGCCCTGACGAACACCATCGATCTAGATGAGGTCCAGGGTCTCATGATGGAGTCAGGAGTTGGTCACTAGAACTCCTAATCTACTCATTATAATTCCATCGTGTTTGGGCTCAACAGAGTTGCCCTGATGAGCACCTTCAATCTAGATGAGGTCCAGGGTCTCATGATGGAGTCAGGAGCTGGTCACCAGAACTCCTAATCTACTCATCATAACTCCATCGTGTTTGGGTTCAATAGAGTTGCCCTGACGAGCACCATCAATCTAGATGAGGTCCAGGGTCTCATGATGGAGTCAGGAGCTGGTCACCAGAACTCCTAATCTACTCATCATAACTCCATCGTGTTTGGGCTCAATAGATTTGCCCTGATGAACACCATCGATCTAGATGAGGCCCAGGGTCTCATGATGGAGTCAGGAGTTGGTCACCAGAACTCCTAATCTACTAATCATAACCTCATCGTGTTTGGGCTCAAAAGATTTGCCCTGATGAGCACCATCGATCTAGATGAGGTCCAGGGTCTCATGATGGAGTCAGGAGTTGGTCACCAGAACTCCTAATCTACTCATCATAACTCCATCGTGTTTGGGCTCAATAGATTTGCCCTGATGAACACCATCGATCTAGATGAGGTCCAGGGTCTCATGATGGAGTCAGGAGTTGGTCACCAGAACTCCTAAACTACTCATCATAACCTCATCGTGTTTGGGCTCAATAGATTTGCCCTGACGAGCATCATCAATCTAGATAAAGTCCAGGGTCTCATGATGGAGTCAGGAGTTGGTCACTAGAACTCCTAAACTACTCATCATAACCTCATCGTGTTTGGGCTCAATAGAGTTGCCCTGACGAGCACCATCAATCTAGATCAGGTCCAGGGTCTCATGATGGACTCAGGAGTTGATCACCAGAACTCCTAGTCTATTCATCATAACTCCATCGTGTTTGGGCTCAAAAGATTTGCCCTGACGAGTACCATCGATCTAGATTAAGTCGAGGGTCTCATGATGGACTCAGTAGTTGGTCACCAGAACTCCTAATCTATTCATCATAATGGTAATTTGATGGTGCTTGTCGGAGTAAATCTATTGAGCCCAAACACGATGGAGTTATGATAAATAGATTACGAGTTCTGGTGACCAACTCCTGACTCCATCATGAGACCCTGGACTTCATCTAGATCGATGGTACTCGTCAGGGCAAATCTTTTGAGCCCAAACACGATGGAATTATAATATATAGATTAGGAGTTCTAGTGACCAACTCCTGACTCCATCATGAGACCCTGAACATCATCTAGATTGATGGTGCTCGTGAGGGCAAATCTATTGAGCCCAAACACGATGGAGTTATGATGAGTAGATTAGGAATTATGGTGACCAACTCCTGACTCCATCATGCGACCCTGGACTTCATCTAGATCGATGGTACTCGTCAGGGCAAATCTTTTGAGCCCAAACACGATGGAATTATAATATATAGATTAGGAGTTCTAGTGACCAACTCCTGACTCCATCATGAGACCCTGAACATCATCTAGATTGATGGTGCTCGTGAGGGCAAATCTATTGAGCCCAAACACGATGGAGTTATGATGAGTAGATTAGGAATTATGGTGACCAACTCCTGACTCCATCATGCGACCCTGGACTTCATCTAGATCGATGGTACTCGTCAGGGCAAATCTTTTGAGCCCAAACACGATGGAATTATAATGAGTAGATTAGGAGTTCTAGTGACCAACTCCTGACTCCATCATGAGACCCTGAACATCATCTAGATTGATGGTGCTCGTGAGGGCAAATCTATTGAGCCCAAACACGATGGAGTTATGATGAGTAGATTAGGAATTATGGTGACCAACTCCTGACTCCATCATGAGACCTGGACTTCATCTAGATCGATGGTACTCGTCAGGGCAAATCTTTTGAGCCCAAACACGATGGAATTATAATGAGTAGATTAGGAGTTCTGGTGACCAACTCCTGACTCCATCATGAGACCCTGGACTTCATTTAGATCGATGGTACTCGTCAGGGCAAATCTATTGAGCTCGAATACGATGGAATTATAATGAGTAGATTAGGAGTTCTAGTGACCTACTCCTGACTCCATCATGAGACCCTGGACTTCATCTAGATTGATGGTGCTCATCAGGGTAAATCTATTGAGCCCAAACTCGATGGAGTTATGATGAGTAGATTAGGAGTTCTGGGGAGTTCTGGTGACCAACTCCTGACTCCGTCATGAGACCCTGGACCTCATCTAGATCGCTGGTGTTCGTCAGGGCAAATCTTTTGAGCCCAAGCACGATGGAATTATAATGAGTAGATTATGAGTTCTGGTGACCAACTCCTGACTCCATCATAAGAACCTGGATGGACTTCATTCGGGTCAAAAATAATAATACAAACCCTAACGTGATTTCAAATAACACTGAAACTCTATAGCACTAATGTGCGCAAACGATTGGCATCTTGACTACGCAGCATGGGTGCGTAGCCACCATGCCAATCGATACGACAACGAAACACTATCTGTCTCTCTCTCGTACTAATATGCACAAACGATTGGCATCTTGGCTGGGCAGCATGGGTGCGTAGCCAACATGCCAAACGTTTACGATACGACAAGGAAACACTATCTGTCTCTCTATCGCACTAATATGCGCAATCGATTGGCTTCTTGGCTAGGTATCATGGGTGCGTAGCCAACATGCCAATCGTTTACGATACGACAACGAAACACTACTCTCTCTCTATCGCACTAATATACGCAAACGATTGGTATTTTGGCTAGGCACTAAGCAAGTGTGTGGCCAACATGCCAATCGTTTACGATACGACAACGAAACACTATCTGTCTCTCTATCGCACTAATATACTTTATTTATACCTGCAGTCATTTAGTAACTTCTTCATTTTCCATTGGTGTGAAAGAGACAGAATAAAGAGCAAGGGTTATAGTACACTCTGTAGTCTGTACACTTAGTAGTAGTGTACATAAAAAAAAAAACTACTGTGCATATACAATAAAATAAAGAGTGCCCATATGATATCATATGACACTAAAATTAATGTTGCTTGAAATTATATTGAAAACTATCAAGATTATTCTAGTCTGCATTGAAACGCGCGTCGCGTTGCCGGCGCTCGCGTACCGAGCGCCAACGCCATCTATCGAGCGTTATTTCGTGAAATCGGAGAACGCTCCAAGGATTAAGGGCTCTTAAAACATTTTCCAGCTTGCTGGGAATTAATTCCTCAAAACGCTATTTTTGGATTTAATTTGATTGGCCTAAATCGTGAAAGTTTAAATCAGTGTTTTTAAAGGCAAAGTCTAACGCTGAGCTTTTCATAAGGCTGAACGCGCGGAGCGTTCGATCGGCGCTTACGGATGAGGCATGGATGAGGCCAAAGGTCGAGCCGGAAGAAAGCATTTGAATTTGACCACTGGCGAGGTATGAATGGCTGAACGTCCGGAGCGTCCGATCGCGGTGGGTTATCATACAATACAACTGATGGCGAGGTGTGAGCAAGGCAGAAGGCCCAGCTTCGAGAGAGGACAGCTTAGATTTGGATCCATGTTAAGTGAAAGTAAGGCAGTTTGCACAAAGTAGAAGGCCTAGCGTCGCATAAGACCTAACGCCGAACTGCAAAAGAGTGGCTTGAAATCGAACCTATGTAATCACGGTTCTCCTACTGCTCGGCCTTTGGCTTAAGTGGAAACCAAAACTTAATAAGTTGCTTTTGGTTTTGTGCCTTCGCGGGGCCCTTTATAACAGTTTGACAATTAGGTCGCAGGATCGTGGTTCTGCAGCAATTCGGCCAGGCCGACACATCTGGCGTGCAAGAAAGCAAAATTCGCTACAAAATCGGTAATCTACGTCGAGAAAATCGGTTGACCACAAGCCCGACGGTAAGACATTTTGGCTATTAGCTTTGAGGGCCTCCGCGAAGGGTTGGAGATGTGCTTACGTGTCCTCACTCTCTTACGACCCTTCGTTATTAGATGGGTACTTGCACACGTCAAAGTACTACGACTGCGATGCAGCCTGCGCGTTTTTTTCCTACGATTTTGGTGCCCCCCTAGACGTGGTGCCCTAAGCAAGTGCTTATTTTGCTTAATGGTTAATCCGGCACTGGGGATATGCCAGGGTGGACTTCTCCGGACCTCTTTAACCTTTACGGCAATGACTTCATGGGGAGGATGAGTGGCACTGGAGTCGGTTGTCGGTCGTCTGTATTAACAGTCTCAGTCTCAGCTCCGCTGACGATAATTACATTTAGGCAGTATGTGGTTCACCTCGGAACTCAGTTCTTACCTTACTGTCCCTTCATCCCTTCATATTTAATTAAGGGCCTGTTTCACAATGTCTAAAGTAAAGTTTTGGATAGCTAATTAACTAATAAATTAACTGCCAGATAAAACTTCCTGCAAAACTTAGCGCTTTATCTACCAGTTAAGCTTATTTGAAGATTGTGAATCGCCAACGATGACTGTATTCGTCAGATAAGTGGCAAGTAGCTTATTCAGGACTTTACTTTGACATTGTGAAACAAACCCTTAATAATAATAATAATAAATAATAATTCAGCCTATATACGTCCCACTGTTGGGCACAGGCCTCCTCTCATGCGCTAGAGGGCTCGGGCTATAGTCTCCAGGTCTCCACGCTAGCCCAATGCGGATTGGGAACTTCACATACACCTTTGAATTTCATCGCAGATGAGTGCAGGTTTCCTCACGATGTTTTCCTTCACCGAAAAGCTAATGGTAAATATCAAATGATATTTCCGTACATAAGTTCCGAAAAACTCATTGGTACGAGCCAGGATTTGAACCCGCGACCGCCGACCCTTAATATTTAAATAAATATTTCTAATAGCATCTACCTACTTAAAACAAAAGGGACAATATACCAGAAGAGGGTGTGTCAGAATAATACAATATTACATTACGTATATTGTCCTTTTTGCTCTAAAGAACGTAAAAACCCTAAAAAAAGTCGGAAACGTGGGTGCAGTGAAGTAACATATTCAAATGAGGACCCGATCAATATTCATGAGACCCGGCAAAAATATGTTTACATCGACCCCATTTATCTCGAGTAAGGCGGGAGTTTTTTAGCTTTTTTATACTGCTTAGCAAACTCAACATAGTTAAGGATGATACGCGGAAATTTCTCAATTTTGGAAACTTTTAGACGGTACGGAAGTACACATCCCTGCTAGCAGTAAAATAAACAAACAAAAAAGTGTATTTATTAAGTGTGTGTGCTTTATTGCACCACAAAAGAAAAAATAAATAACAATTTATAATGTTAATAAAGGTATATATAAACTATCTTAGTTAATTAATTTATTGATACAATATGAGCAAAATGGACGAGCAAGAAAATCAATGACTCTTTACACACAATTAGAAGAAAGATCGCATCCCACCAAAAACATTTTCATGTAAAATGTTGCCAAGACGAGATCATATGGTTTGCACTGTTAAAAAGTTATCAGATCTCATGTAGAACTAAGCTTCTAACTCTACAGCCCCTAACTTCACAAACTCCACCTTAGTCATAATATGTGGCTTGGCCCTTTCGCTTGGTACCGATACCGTCACATGGGCGTAAGGTGAAAAATGTAATCACCATTCATAGTTTTTTGGTTAAGTATATACCTAATAGTTCTTGTAGTAACGAATTTTTCTTTATTTATTTGGACCTAAATCAATTTTCAGAACTCTAGGATCAAAATTTGTGGAAGTCTCTTACAAATTTCCATCCCCTAGTTTAAGGGGTTGGGGGGTTAAATTTCCAAGTTTTAGATTTTTGGTTTTGTGTACAAATACTAGCTTACGTACCAAATTTCAGCTTTCTAGGACAGGAAGTACCCTAAGAATTTCGAGGACGATCAGTGAGTGAGTCAGTGACGACATTGTTTTTTAGATATGAATAAAATCTAAAGAGCTACCTAGGCAATTGAAATTTTTTATGCTTAATAAGTCAACTATTGACATTATACCCCGAGAATTTTGTTTATCTGGTAAAATCCAAGCCCAAATTATGAGGGTTCAAAAAAACGACGAAGCGCTTCGCTTTGCTCGTCTTGGCGGGGGCACTACGGTGCCCCCAGATTAGAACTTTTGTACTACCTATGTCAAAACTTGATCTGCATGAATACTTATTACAAAAGTAACGAGCAGACGAGTCGCATGATGGTAAGCAATTACCGTTGCCCATGGACACCTTACAACGCCAGAGGGGTTGCAAGTGTGCTGCCGACAAAGATGGGGGTGCTCTCTTTTATTGATGGTTGATAATGTCCGTGACGTTATCAGAAGGCGTATGGCATAAAGTTTATACAAGGTGTAACACAGTGCCCATTGATGTAAAATGATGTTTGGGTAGATTTCAGTGTGCGTCTAAGATGATTATTTTCTGTTTACGCATGACAATGAATATTCGTTCAGAAAGCCTTATAACTCATTTCGTTGATAGATATTTTATGTTTTAATTTGCTTTTATTGCGAAATATCTAAGATTATAGGTACCTGCACTGGTATTATACTGGTTTTGTCAAAAACATATGGACAATATTACCCAGCAATCCCAGCACATTTGAGGAAAGCTCACCAATACAAAAGGCGATGTGATACGATATCTTGTAAATACGAGAATTGTCAGGGACCAAGAAACTAACCTCGTAGAAAAGGCACATTCGAAAAATCTTTAGGTAAATTACAACCTTAAAATTGTAGTGATACGGTTGAATACAGAAAGATGACTGGTTCAGTTTAAGGTAAAAGGAGTGCAGGTGTAAAGGCAATATTGAAGGTTGAGATGGCTCGGGTTGTACAACAGTGCTTGTATACATCCAGTAAGGACACAGACTTTATATTTATTAAGCCTTAGACTCAAATCGACCGGGATATGGACCATCATTATCCATTTTGTATTGTTTTGTATTTTATTTTGTTTTCTTGTGTTATATCGGGAGCTCGTAAACAATACAAAAGGTAATCACGGTCCATATCCCGGTCAATTTAAGTGTAGTGAAACTTACCGTGAATCATTCAAAACTGTTATATTAGGCCTTTTTTTAAAAAATGGAATAGTATCCGTCTAAGCTAACTTTGCGCCGATTTAGACAGAACAAAGTGAGGTATTTTCATGGTAAATGTCATATTTTCATAGAAATTTGACATTTACCACTTTCCGACTCTAGAACGTACTGAGATTTTTTTCTAATAGTAGTAGTTTTTTAGATCAATCGTCAAATCGTCAATAAGAAGAATTGTCTAAGCGTATTCTATTTTGAATTATATGTTATGAATTCGATCAGGATCAGATATGGATCGAATTTATATCCTATCCTATAGTTAAAATTGGAATACGTCTGTGAATTTCAAACATAGGTAGTATATAGATACGATTTAATTTAACAAGCTGGTCCCAAACTAAATGATGTTCAGTATAACCTAGGTAGGTAGCACAGTCAACGAATTTGATTTATTTTGATTTAATGTCATTACATGCGTTTAATGAACGGCCTACGCGTCTAATTAGTTGGCTAATTTAACCAAATAGCTGCGACATATATGTATCATTTCTTACTTAGTAACAGTCAACAATTATTGATGTAATATAATTAACTGAATTCACAATCGGCCGAAAAAAAGACTTCAACCCACGGTGGGCTGGATGGCTCGAAAAGAGGACATTCGCACTTTTTTCAGAAAATCATTTTTTGAAAAATGCTATCCGATAGAGAATTATATAAGGAACAATAAATGTGGTAAGTATAAATTTTTTCGAAATAAGGTATATTGACAAGGGAAAAAAAATAGTCTGTTTTTTTTGTATGGGACCCAAAATAGGTATCTTGTTTCTCAGAAACTATTAGAGGTCCCGTCTTCTACCTTTCAAGACTTTGTTTTTCTACTTTTATAGAGTAGGAAACGATAAGCAGATTTTTTATACGGGTGCTGGTTTTTTTTAGTCCAGTAAAAAGTCCACACATTTTTGATTTTTTCGTTTATGTATTTTTTGGGATTCCACATTATTTTTCGGGACCTCTTATAGTTTCTGAGAAACAAGATACCTATTTTTGGGTCCCATACAAAAAAAAAGACTTTATTTTTTTCTGCTGTCAATATGCCTTAGTTTAAAAAAAAGTATACCACATTTATTGTTCCTTATACAATTCTCTTTCAGATAGCATTTTTCAAAAAATGATTTTCGGAAAAAAGTGCGAATGTCCTCTTTTCAAGCCATCCAGCCCACCGTGCAACGGCTCGTGCGCGTACTCGTACGTGCTCGAACGGCTTTTGCCATTCGGCCGTCGACAACGACAACTGTCAAACACGACGAAATGTTCCGTGAAAAAATGCACGTCTAATAGCAAAACAACAAGAAAAAACCGGCCAAGAGCATGTCGGGCCACGCTCAGTGTAGGGTTCCGTAGTTACTTTTCCGTCACAATAAGCTAAACTGGAGCTTAAAGTATAGTAAATTGTTAACCAAGGGATGAAACGGTACCTTTCACCCGAGTTAAACAAATAGGCAAATTTGCATAATCAGTACCTAATTAAAGTCTTTTTACTATGAAGGGAAACTTTTTGCGATAACCCAAAAACAGCTAAACTGATCATGTCCGCTATAGTTTTCATTTAATGTCTTTCTTAAGCTCTACTTCCACGATTTTTTTCATATTTTTTGGACCTATCGTTCAAAAGTTAGAGGGGGGGGACACATTTTTTTTTTCTTTCGGAGCGATTATCTCCGAATATATTCACTTTATCAAAAAATGTTTCTTGAAAACCCCTATTAGTTTTGAAAGACCTTTCCAACGATATCCCACACTCTAGGGTTGAAGCGAAAAAAAAATTTCACCCCCACTTTACGTGTAGAGGAGGTACCCTAAAAAAAAAAAATTTTTAGATTTTATTGTACGACTTTGTTGGATTTATTGATTTATATATCCATGCCAAATTTCAGCTTTCTAGCACTAACGACCACGGAGCAAAGCCTCGGACAGACAGACAGACAGACAGACAGACGGACATGGCGAAACTATAAGGGTTCCTAGTTGACTACGGAACCCTAAAAATGCGTGAGTGTCGTGGAACACTCGGTTTCAAAGGTCAAACTCGTATACGTGTCCGTGTCCGAGCCAGTGTCCGTGTCCGTGTCCATGTCTGTGTCAGTGTCCGTGTCCGTAATCCGTACGTAGCCATGTCGTAGCCGTGTTTTCGATTAAAGCTTCTAGCCAGCGTGATTTTTTCCGACAATATCTTTATATTTCAAGCAATTTACACAAAACCTTAACAAGTTATATACCTAAGCCTTCCTCAAGAATCACTCTATTGATAGATGAAAGTCGTATGAAAATCCGTTTAGTAGTTTTTAGTTTTGGAGTAGTGTTATAAGATGTAGAGAATTGACGTTTTCCCCTAGACTTGCGGGCGCTAGGTTGCGTGACAGTCGTGCACATAGCGAATTGTATATCGACCACGGCTGTACGCTTACGTTTGTATTTTGTTTTTTATTAAAACTGTTTATCGCTTTAAATTTTTACCATACCGTAAAACTACCCAACTATAGTCCAATACTGCAACTATGGTCCACAAGTTCAAAAGGAAATTAAATATCTATACCAATGTTCCTTGTGGTCTACTCCTAGTTTTACCTTCCATTTATAAACATACTTTGCCTTAGAACTACAAAAATATAGTAAAATACACACCTGAACGAGAAAAATTGAGTTTATTTGTGGACCATAGTTGGGAGCTTTTGACTATAGTTGGGTGGTTTTACGGTAGTCAAAAAATCGAAAAAAGTCAAACGTAGCTATTGTTAATATACAACAAATTATTGAAAAATATTTACCGTATTGTCAATATCCAGAGAGGGAAATGGGGACTACGTTTATATGGAGAAGCAGCCGTCCCCTTTCCTCTTAATGCGTCAATATTTTCAATAGTTTTTACTTACCTAGTAATTATCTCAACGTTAATAAATACCCTGTAAATGTATACATTTTGTGGATGTCAATACTGCTCTCACGAGACGCTCGGCAAAGGAAAATATTGGTGGCGTCATATTTGTGGTGTCATATTTCTATTAACACGTCACAATAGACCCCACTCGCTGTCAACCCGGGGTCGGAAATAGCGGGCAGTTTTATATAATAAATAAATATTGAACGGAATAGGACTTCTATTTACCGGATATTACGATATAGTTTAGTAAGCAAGAGAAGGTAGGTGGTATCATAACGAGATCAAAATCATATGAATTAACATTAGAATCAACCTCCAGCACAAAAATTAAAGAAATGCTTTTAGACTTATATACCGTAAAACCACCCAACTATAGTCCAAAGCTCCCAACTATGGTCCACAAATAAACTCAATTTTTCTCGTTCAGGTGTGTATTTTACTATATTTTTGTAGTTCTAAGGCAAAGTATGTTTATAAATGGAAGGTAAAACTAGGAGTAAACCACAAGGAACATTGGTATAGATACTTAATTTCCTTTTGAACTTGTGGACCATAGTTGCAGTATTGGACTATAGTTGGGTAGTTTTACGGTACCTATTGAGATGTCATTGGTAGCACCTAAAAACTTTTGTTTTTTTTTTTACAAAAACTGTCTATAAAATGACAGCACATATGGAGTCTCAGTTACTGATTTTCATGACTGATGGTTAGGCTTCGACGCGTCGAAGTAGAAATAAAATAAAAACAAAAATAAGCGTTTTTTATAGATGTATTTATACAACTTTAATAAGTACTGAAAAATCCCTCACAATAGTATAAATAAAATTTTATCGCATGAGTAGAGCCGGAGCAACTAACAACTTTCGGATCAGCCCTCGTATATATCGTTGTCTAAGTACCCTCAACACAAGCCTTATTGAGCTTATGGGACTTAGTCAATTTGTGTAATAATATAAAAAAAATTTGTTGTGCTTAATATTCCAACTCAAAAGATTTTTAGCGATATTTTTCCTTTCCTTGGGCTCATAATTTGCCATCATAATAAATGAATGAATCATACAATCATAATCCTCATAAATAAAGGTGTTTGACATAAAATAACTAAATTTTTCAACTCCCTTTTACGGCAGCTGTCTACGAAATCAACTTTTTGCAATTCCCATTTCACTTGGCCTTTGAAGGCCGGCAAAAATCCCAAATATCTACATTGTTCAGGCGCCGTGCGTTCAGGTTCTTCTCTTACTCTAACTATTAATGGGCTCAGCAGCGCGAATGTGAGTGAGACGGCTGTGCGTGCCCAAGACCGCGGATATCATTGTTTTAAATTGTTTTTTTATGTAGTTAGTTTTAACAAATAAGTATAATAATAATTCAGCCTATATACGTCCCACTGCTGGGCACAGGCCTCCTCTCATGTGCGAGAGGGCTCGGGCTATAGTCCCCACGCTAGCCCAATGCGGATTGAGGACTTCACATACACCTTTGAATTTCTTCTCAGATGTATGCAGGTTTCCTCACGATGTTTTCCTTCATCGAAAAGCTAGTGCTAAATATCAAATGATATTTCGTACATAAGTTCCGAAAAACTCATTGGTACGAGCCAGGATTTGAACCCGTGACCTCTGGATTGAAAGTCGGACGTCATATCCACTCGGCCACCACCGCGGCAACAAATAAGTAATCGATAGAATAGTTTGATCAGAAATAAAATTTCCCATGCGTGCTTCTAAACACTTTTCATATTTTTAGCTATAAATTGTATATACAGATTTCAATCACAATGAAAAAAATCAACAATGATTCCACAATAAAAAAGGAAAATAAATATTTACATATATTAAACGACAACAGTAACATCACAAGACTCAAAAGGTGGCAGATCTTGGAACTAGACCAGAGAGAATAACCCACCCCCTGTTTTCACATAAAGGAATGGTGGTTAATGGACCACCACCTGGAAAAATACATTTTTAGATACATAGATACAATCTGATTATGGCTAAGAAAGCCGATGGCAGATGAGAGTAAAAAACAAAAAAAAGGAGAAAAAAACATATATTTAGAAAATGTAATGGTTCGTTTGTTCTTTTTCTGTCAAGCGAAATTTGACAAATCATGTTATGAACTGGGATCGGATTCAAATCGATTAAGCTCTGGTTTCCTAGGACAGCGGTGCCGTCATATATCGGCCGTAATATTACGGACGCAAAAAGAATGTTCCTTCAATCACCGTCCTTTAGGAAACCGCGCCATTTTGTTTACATACACAATGTTCTAAGTGACGTCATTCAACCGGTGATTACGGACGCTTTATGACAACACGGCTATCCTAGAAAACCAGAGCTTTACTAGAGAAAGATCTCAAGATTGCTAGGTATTCATATTTTTGATCACCGAATTATGATCTATAAAAGGACCGCGATTTTTCAAAAACTCTGCTGGATGTCCCCCAGCACCTTAACGCACAAGAATGGTTTGATTAAAAAACTCCATGAATTCCGTCGTCGCTGACAGGTTATTTGACATAAAATATTATTTGCTCGTTCTGCACGACAAGACAACGTTTATCATTTATCGCTTTGGATATAAAGTGTAATAAAAGTGAGTCACGTCTTGACAAATATTGCAATGAGATTCGTGAAAGTTATGCTTTTGGTAATGGGTTGGTGACATGTTGATTTTTTTTTTGCCTAAACGTAGAATTGTAGATGCAATATTCAAAATGGAAATTATATATTGTAATGGAAAAGTATAAAGAAAAATAAGAATATGAATTTTAAATTACTTATAGTACTTTTGTTGTGAAATAGAATTCACGAGCACTTTTAAGGCCCTCAGTTTTCATGGGCTACATTTTCAACATTTCAACCTTAGGTCAAAGATTTCAAAAGTAAATAAGCCCGTTCAATATAACTCCGATCGACCATTCTCGTTTGATGTTTTTTTTTTTATGCCACGTTGGTGGCAAACAAGCATACCGCCTGATGGTAAGCAGTCACCGTAGCCTATGGACGCCTGCAACTCCAGCGGTGTTACATGCGCGTTGCTGATCCTTTAATAAATATAATAATAAATAAATAATAAATATTATAAGACATTATTACACAAATTGACCAAGTCCCACAGTAAGCTCAATAAGGCTTGTGTTGAGGGTACTTAGACAACGATATATATAATATATAAATATTTATAAATACTTAAATACATAGAAAACACCCATGACTCAGGAACAAATATCCATGCTCATCACACAAATAAATGCCCTTACCAGGATTTGAACCCGGGACCATCAGCTTCATAGGCAGGGTCACTAGTGTCACTACCCACTAGGCCAAACCGGTCGTCAAACCTCGGAATGTGCCTCCGTGGGATGCTACAACGTGATTGGTTGATGAGTTCGCATCACGCACACGATTCCACACTACTTGCGTTGGACTGCACGCTTGGCTCGCATTAGTGCACAGCGGCATCACGGACACCACAGTATGCTGGCACCACAACATGTTTAGTGCCCGGGTCTTAACGGAAGTAATCTTTGCGAAGTTAAAATATATAAGTCAATGCCTTACAAGTACACTAGAGTGATCTACTCATATTGGATTCAGACTGCACGACCATTTACTATAGCAGTATTGTAGCGCGACATTACTGCCGTATGCATTACTGCCGCAAATGTGAAAAATCCAGACAGCAACATCGATTGTGACATTAGTGGCAGTAATACAGCCAACTGCATTACTACAGGAAACGACAAATGCGGCAGCACTATTTGAAACATCATATTTTGACGTTCTTAAGCAAAAGATGCCACATTATAGCTTACCATAAGGGCGAATTTTGCTCGTATCTTTATACGAATAACTTGTCAGACCGTCCTTATGGCAAGCTACAATGTGGTACCTTTTGCTGGAGAGCGTCACATTTAGGTGGAGTAATAGGCGCATAACACACTAGGTTTGATTCACATGCCACTCCGACGTACGAGCGGGATGTCGCTATAATAAGTGCATAGATAGCGTTGTCTCACTTAAACAATGTCAATACATTTATGAGAATATTCTGTATGTGCATAAAAATATTGCCGATTTTAAGAAAGATTGTGACATTCATAATATTAATACTAGAAATAAACATAAGTTCGCCGTGCCCTTCACTCGGCTCCATAAAATTAAAAAATCATTCATGGGTAATTGTGTGAGATTTTATAATAAACTTCCAAACCATATTACTGAGTTACCAATTAATAAATTTAAGAATCATGTAAAGCGTAAACTTATTTCTAAAGCTTATTATACCACACAAGACTACATGAATGATAAAACAACGTGGGATTAATTGTGATTCGAAATGATTAATTATTTATTATATTTGAATAATGATGATGAAATGGATATTCCAATGCATGTATTTCCTTTGTTGTTTTTATTATATTGGTTTGACATTTAGAATTTATTCTAGAAACAATCTAGACTAGTATTTTTTATACATTTTTTTTTGTATGACTATATTTTGTGAAAGTTTTAGTATTAAATTTGATCTATGAATTATATTCATTAGTATTATATATGGAATAATATTTACAACATCAATAAATTGCTCTGATAATTAGATTAAGATAATTATATGTAATACTGTCTTACTATTCATAAGTGCTTGTTGCTAGGCCTACATGAATAAAGTATATTTGAATTGAATTGAAATTGAACATCGGAGCGACGTGCAGATCGGATCCAGCTAAGCGCCATACCGTGTCGCTATCTCATACAAAAAGGTGTTTGTTTTGACGAGTGTTAGAGCCCTAAAACAAACATTATGGTAAAACAAAACCGATATGATTTACGGACATTACTCTAAAACAGGGTGAGTAGGTAAATGTCCTCAGTTTCCCCCGACCTCTTTCCAAGCCTACATAGCCAACAACACAGTTCCAGCGAAACGCCCCGCTGGGAGCGTAATCGACTCGTCGGGATGAAATGAGATTTTTTAGTGCCCGAAACGCTACAAACTGACGGTTTATGCGATCGGACGGGCCTTCATTTAAACAGGGCCTAGAAAACATCCTATCAAAAACATTTTCATGTTAAATGTTGCCATGACGAAACCATAAGGCTCGCACTGTCAAAATGTTATCATTTCTCTTGTACAGCCAAGCATGTATAAAAAATGAATAGTGAATAAATTTATTTATTAAAAATGCTCGGCGTCCTACCTAGTCTGTATTAAGATCCATTTTAGTTATAATAAAATACAACGTAAATTAATCACGTACGCCTGCCCGCGTTTCCATGTGTTTGTAAACAAATGCTTAAGGCAAATTCTGCACATCTTTTGGCCTAACTGGATCACAAACGCTCACTTAAGGAGAATAACCGGACAAGCACCCGTACATAAGGAGATCCAAACGCGCAAATGGCATTGGATTGGGCATATCCTCAGGAAGCCTGACACCCACCTATCCAAGGTGGCCCTGACCTGGAATATGCCCGGAAAACGGAAACATGGTCGCCCTAAATCTACTTGGCGCCGTTCCGTTGAGCAAGAGTTGGGTGTATTGGGGATGGGGTGGGAGGAGGTTACCCAAGCTGCCCAGGACCGGAGTCAGTGAAAGAAAATGATTCGAGCCCTACACCCCAGCAGGGGGTAACAGGATGGAAAGAAGAAGAAGACGCCTGCCCGTCCCGCGTCTGCGGCCTGTGTTGATGTCCATATAAAACTTGACGATGAGACGCGTAGCGGGCGCGCTTGCCCGTGTGTGTGCGTTAAGCTTAACTCCTGTCTGGTTATCATCACGCGCTGATAATATTTTGCTTGTGGCTTTAATGAGCCAAATTGTGGAATTATCTCAATAAACGTTATTTTTATAGAAATCTAACGTATATGTTGAGGCCACACTTTGTCATTTGCCTGCAAATTGATAGAAAGAAAGAAAGAAAATATATTTATTTATGACAAAGCAAACACGGATGACAAAAACATGTTGACAATATAATGTAAGTATAACACTTAGCGCAAAATGTCACTACTCAGCATGTAGCTGGCAAAGCCAGCGCTTTTCTTCTGCTGTTGTTCTGATGAAATAAAAATACAACTTGGCTATCGAAGCCGTACAAATATTTATAAATATGTAGATATATTAAAAAAATAGCCTATGTCACCAATCATGGGACATTTAAGAAAAATTTGGAGTATTTTGATATTTTCTCGGCACCTGTAAAATGTTACCACTTGATGCGTTAAAAGTTAAATGTTCTATTCGTCCTTTATATTTTCGATTTATTTAATGAGACATACTTCAATTGATTTCAATATTATTAACAAATAAAAGCTATGTTTTTTGGGCAGAGCAAAACAAAGAAAAATCAATTAAACTTAAACTCAAGCAGCTCTGAGGGCCTACCGCGAACCACGTTCAGCATTTTACCTCTCTGTCGCACTTGTGAATTCGTACTTAAGTGCGACAGGGTGGCAACACGTCGAACGTGGTTCGCGGTAAGCCCTCAGGCTCTTGTTTATGGTAAAATATTGCCAGTGTTCAAAAACTTATGATAAATACTTATTAAAATAAGTATGTATCATCAGTCATTACGGGTGCCTGTTCCATGATTACTATATCAGACTGAGACATACTTTAAAAAGCGAACTATAAACATTTATCTCCATTTGGTAAAGTATTCCAGGGCTATAACCGCGAAAATCCAAGTTCCTCAATTGCGGACATTTTTCTCTGTCGTCTAATTACGTCTTAGTGAGAGTAAAAGAGAAAGATTCCCACAACTTGTGATTACGGTAGCAAATACTTTGGTGCGTAGTTTCATTCGCTATTGCAGCTGACTGTACAAGGTCCAGAGGCAAGACATAAATGAGGTATAACCGCCTGCCGACCTTTGACCCAGTTCAGGTGGAACTGAAGGCAATTTACACAAACCCGACCATTATGAAGTTGTTGGAACTACGTGTACATGTATTGTATACTTATCCTTACAGGGTGAATTTTTGACCACCAGCCTTGCGTAGTGACTGTATAAGTCATACTGAACAACTTTTATTATAGGAGCTTAATGTGGGACTTAGTAATTTGTGAGATTGTGAGAAATATATATAAGTACCAATAAAAACTCTAAAATGTACGCGTTTTCCCAGAGATAAGACATAGCTAGATCAATTTTTAGCTCACGATATAGCAAATTTCATCGAAATCTTTAGAGCCGTTAGAGCTACAGACTTCTTTATATACAATAATTGCTCACACATCTTCACACACCTTGATACTGGCGAAATAGTCCCACTGGACTGAAGCCATAATTTTAAAATAATGAATGAATAAAATGTTCAGATCGGGTCGTAAGAAAGGAAAGGACAAGTAAGGAAGGTTTCAGTCTGCAATCAATAGTAGCGGATAACAGTAGCAGATTTGGGGACTAGCTAAGGGTCTCAAGAATTCTCAAAAGCATCTGAGTTACTTCATAATAAATAAATAAATATTATAGCACATTATTACACAAATTGACTAAGCCCCACAGTAAGCGCAATAAGGCTTTTGTTGTGGGTACTTAGACTACGATATTTGTAATATATTATAAATATTTATAAATACTTAAATACATAGAAAACACCCATGACTCGGGAACAAATATTGGTGCTCATCACACAAATAAATGCCGTATTAGCGAATATCAAATCAAGTTGAAATGTTTAAAGTTCAAATGCCCCTTACGACCACACCACGTTTTATCCTCGCGTAAATTCGCTCGTAAGACGTGCACCGCATGATGCGGGTTACACGTACAGTCTACTTCAAAAACCCCAAAGAAAAATACGAGTCTTCTTTGTCGTCACATTCTTACGATATGCACGTTGGCTACGCGGGCTGGGCCGGTGGCAAGTTTCACTGTACTAGCCCTTATTGTAGGTACATTCGTGGAGTGGTCTATCGAGTGCATTTTTAACTAAGTCTGACGTCTGACCAACGCATTACTGACCTACCGCACCTTGCCTTTGGCTTTTCCTTGCACTACAATTCGTCCCACAGATGTATCGTTTCGTTCAAAATACGAGTACATCTATGTACATTATCTCAAGTTCTGTTTACTCTCAATGCGCATCGTTTAGTTCCGTAAAAAATAAACTTACGGCACACTTCGAACAATGCTTGGATATCACACCGATAACCGACTGTCAAAAGTGACGTTTTTGGTTGAAGAATTGTTCGGATCGACTTCCAGTTAAAGCGCCATCTTTATAGCCTGTGATTAATACCTTTGTTTTTTGCTCATTACTATAGTTTAAAGTATAATATATTTGACTGGTATTTGACGACCAGTTTGGCCTAGTGGGTAGTGACCCTGCCTACGAAGCCGATGGTTCCGGGTTCAAATCCTGGTAAGTGCATTTATTCGTGTGATGAGCGAATTAATCGACATTCATGCCAATATCATTTCTTCCTATTCGCAATTCTACACAGTCTAAATTCCTCACAGTAAGTATTTAACCACATTCGCTATTGTGCACAGTCATTATTTGTGTACAGTAGCGATTCAGCCTTTTCGCAATTCTGCACAATCTGAATTCTACACAACGGCATTTCACCACAGTCGCTACTGTGCACAGTCATTATTTGTGCACATTAGCGATTCAGCCTTTTCGCAATTCTGCACAATCTGAATTCTACACAACGGCATTTCACCACAGTCGCTACTGTGCACAGTCATTATTTGTGCACATTAGCGATTCTCCCTGTTCGCAATCTCGCACAATCTTAATTCTACGCAATATCATTTAATCGCATTAATAGTTTATTTTTTCGTTTTTAGTCGATATATTTAGTCAACTGTAATTTTTTGGGTTTGATGGTACCTCAAAAGTTTAAATATAGTCAAGTACAAGTCAGACTCGTGCATGAAGGGTTCCATACCACTAGAAAGTGGTCAAGAGCATGTCGGGCTATGCTTAGTTGTAGGGTTCCGTGGTTTTCCGACAGTCATAGTAAGTGATTCCGATTTAAAGTTAACTATTTGATATATGCTATTGAGATTACATACTAAAAAAATCCTACGTTATGACGGGTATCATATTACAAATTATTTTCTGACCTTAAAACCTTCCTAATACCTCACACATCAAGGTTTTTATGGAATAAAATACCTCCTGCCCTATAACATATTACCCTAAAAAAATCATTTGCCACTTTTTATTTTACCACTTCCGCACGTTTAATATACAAGGTGTTACAAACTGTCAAAAAGTGATAAAGATAGACAGTCGCGTGCATCCTTAAGTGAAATTAAAATTAATCTTAAACTAATTAAGATTGTGCGAGATTGCGAACAGGGAGAATCGCTAATGTGCACAAATAATGACTGTGCACAGTAGCGACTGTGGTGAAATGCAGTTGTGTAGAATTCAGATTGTGCAGAATTGCGAACAGGGAGAATCGCTAATGTGCACAAATAATGACTGTGCACAGTAGCGACTGTGGTGAAATGCCGTTGTGTAGAATTCAGATTGTGCAGAATTGCGAAAAGGCTGAATCGCTACTGTACACAAATAATAACTGTGCACAATAAAGAATGTGGTTGAATACTTACTGTGAGGAATTCAGACTGTGTAGAATTGCGAATAGGAAGAAATGATATTGGCATGAATGTCGATTAATTCTATATATCGTTGCCTAAGTACCCTCAACACAAGCCTTATTGAGCTTACTGTGGGACTTAGTCAATTTGTGTAATAATGTCCTATAATATTTATTTAATATTTATTTATTTAATATCGATAGCTTATTATACAGTAAACTTGTGGTAGTGTGCAATGAATGGAGAATGAATCTTGAAACGCATTTTTAAACACCATTTTGGACTCAACGGCCGGTAGTACACGTGCTACTTGTAAAGTCCAGAGAGACTACTTGTACAGAAAGAGCTAATAAAATCACCGTACACTGTCTTGTACTAACCGTACAATTTTAGTCGTATTTAAAGCTTCTAATACCTTGATACTGGCGAAACAGTCCCACCGGATTGAAGCCATAATTTTAAAATAATGAATGAATAAAATATTCGGATCGGGCCGTAAGAAAGGAAAGAACAAGTAAGGAAGGTTTCAGTCTACATCAATAGTAGCGGATGACGGTAGCAGATTTAGGGGGTAGCTAAGGGTCTCGAGAATTCTCAAAAGCATCTGAGTCACTTCATAATAAATAAATAAATATTATAGGACATTATTACACAAATTGACTAAGTCCCACAATAAGCTCAATAAGGCTTGTGTTTCAGGTACCTAGACAACGATATACATATATTATATATAATTATAAATACTTAAAATACATAGAAAACACCCATGACTCAGCAACAAATATCCGTGTTCATCACAGGCAGGCAGGCGTGGGCGAATATTGTAAATGAATACGCCTCGAACATTTTTTGAACTACTTATACAACGTTGCATACAATAATTTGTCTAAAACTACTGACTTACAAACAAAATGTTAAATAACTAAAAAAAAACATGAAAAACCTTTATCTATGGTGAACTTTTTTTTTAATTGACGTTCACTAAACTAAACTAAATTTTTGAAAGTTAGCAGCAATGCACTTAGTTTGAAAACTGTATAAGTTTTGATTTTGTTTTTTTTTTTCTTTATTTACAATAACACTATACATAATGGATATATACGGAAGATTACTATAACTGGCTTATATCTAAAATAGGTCCTTGAGGCATTATCCCATTTTGATTTTGTTAGGTTGGTAGCATGTCAATGTAAACAATTACAGAATGCTACATTTGAACGCGAACCATACAGATACGAGTATATTTTGTAAAACATTTTTTTAATAAATAAAATAAATAAATATTATAGGGAAATTTTTACAAAAATTGACCAAGTCCCTCAGTAAGCTCAAGAAGGCTTGTGTTGTGGGTACTCAGATAACGATATATATAATATACAAATACTTAAATACATAGAAAACATCCATGACTCAGGAACATCTGTGCTCATCATACAAATAAATGCCCTTACCGGGATTCAAACCCAGGACCATTGGCTTCACTACCCACTAGGCCAGACCGGTCGTCAATTAGGGGCGACAATACTGTTATTTTAGCTTGTAGTCTTTGATGCTGATTGTACACGCACAGTTAGTTCCTCAAAAAGGCCTCGGGAATTTTGCAAATACGTCTTCATTATCCTCGTACGTTCTCCAGTTCACTCTCTTTACGCGTCATTATTCTTGTTCCGTACAAATATAAACACAAATACAAATACGTTTATTTCATTACTCTGTACCGCAGTTCGTAGGTATAAATGACGTATATAAAAAGCAACGCACGAAGTTCTCAAAAACTATTTATATAACTGAAAAATCGGTAGACGTAATTGAAGTGTACTTCATTATTCATTATTGGTTAAAATTTCATGTCTTAGCGATGCATAATAAGGGAGTTTATACGCATTTTATCTCGAGAAAAGTGTTCACGGAAACATTATTTACTTGTAATACATTATGTTTTTTTGAAATATCAGTAAACATAAAAGAACAATTATCTTCTTCTTCTTCTTATTTGCCTAGCCTTTTCCCATGTCATTTGGGGTCGGCTCTCCTCGTCATTCTTCGCCAGGCGTATCTGTTCTGGGTCGTCGAGACATTTGTTTGAGCTTTCTTAAGGTCGTTGTTTATGACGGACATCCAGGTCGTAAGGGGTCTACCTCTGCCCGATCTTTTGGAGCCAACGTTGATGCTCAGGACTTGTCTAGTCATGTGATCTTCTGGCCTCCTCATGACATGGCCATACCACTTTAAGCGAGATTCGGAAAGCTTATCTTCTATGGGCCGGATCTTAAAGCTGCCGCGGATGTGCTCGTTTCTAACCCTATCAAGTAGAGTGACACCTCCTGCCTACCTCGACATCTTCATTTCTGTTGTGTGCAGTTTTGTGGTATGGACCTTCTTCAAAGGCCAACATTCAGCGCCGTAGGTGAGAGCCGGTCGGATTGCGGATTTGTACAGCTTTCCCTTCACACGCACCGGCATTCTGCTGTCGCATAGCACCCCCGATAGTTCCCGCCACTTTATCCACCCCGTGCTGATGCGGTGAACTATGTCAGCGTCAATGGAACCGTCATTGGCTACAACCGATCCAAGGTATTTAAATTGGCTGACTTCCCATAACTGATGGTTTTGCAGTTTCACCGGAATGCACTGCTGGTTGGAATCCGAGTAGCAGCAGCGCATGTACTCCGTCTTCTGTCGACTTATTTTCAGTCCGCCTGACTCAATAGCGGCTCTCCATACTTCAAGGGATTCTTCCAGGTCACTGAGGTTATCTCTGATAAGAACGACGTGATAAAAGAACAATCATCAAGCTAAAATATTGTCTTCAGAACATATAAATTAATTGTTTATACAACGTTCAAGCATGCTATGGAGACTTAAAAAACCGGCCAAGTGCGAGTCGGAATCGCGCACGAAGGGTTCCGTACCATTATTTATAAAAACGGCAAAAAAAAAATGTTTGTTGTATGGGAACCCCCCTAAAATATTTATTTTATTCTGTTTTTAGAATTTGTTGTTATAGCGGCAACAGAAATACATAATCTGTAGAAATTTCAACTGGCTAACTATCACGGTTCATGAGATACAGCCTGGTGACAGACGGACGGACGGACGGACGGACAGTGAAGTCTCAGTAATAGGGTCCCGTTTGACCCTTTGGGTACGGAACCCTAAAAACAGCGAATTTGGCCTGGTAGCCCCTTAACATTTTAGGTAATTATCGCTCTGAAATTCCATAACAATGACACATAAATGTTGCGTTGGACTGTACTCATGCACTAACTATTACATAATTTGCGCCGTCTGTACCTCACTGCCCAAACTTCAACATCTAGATGTCGCTTTAAGAAAGAGGCCTACGATTAGAGAATACAATTCTAAGTCAAAAAGTCGTATCTACATACACACATACGACTATAACCGTGCCATAACGTTTAGTTATAATGGTAATTTCAGATGCGACATTTTAAAATCAGAAAGATGTAAGTAACTTTGCTTTGATTTGGGGAAGTGCCTTTATAGACGGTCGAGTTCATTGTTGACTGTTAGGAACAAAAACAAAATGTACATAAACTAAATTACCTGATGGAATGTAGGCGTGCTTCAACTTTGAAAATACTAGCGCTTATAAGAGATTACGTGACGTTCTCAAATAAAAGGTACCACATTGTCACTTACCATAAGGACGAAATTTGCTTGTAGGTATCTTTACACGAGTAACGACGAAGCGACAATTGAAAGCTGTGAATTTGTTGTGTATTGTAAATCAATGTACCAACTACCTAGTAGGTTTCATGAACGAATCTGGATTTGGAAATCAAGTAGCTGAGATTTCTGTCAAGGCTGCTATGCCACTTAACTAGAAAAGAGCACTCATCTCCGCCTCAGTAGAAATAGAAACACAGCCTAAATTAAATAGTTTATAAAATAATTTGTATAATCTGCAAATAAAACGGTAGGTCGAATATTTACTATTAGCTCTGAGAAAACTGAGAGATGATGATGAGATTGATCAGAGAGTGTATATGTATTTATGCGTGCTTCCTTATGCAAGATATTATTTCAAAGTGGCTGGTCTTTATATGTATTCCATTTATCTTCATCTTCTTAAGAAAACTAAACGAATTAAGAAGCCATAAGATCTCAAAGTTTTTTCATATAAACGGGATTAATTCACTTCAGTCAACATTATCCCAACCTTTGTCCCGAAACAATATACTTCTAACCTACCTAGTGCCTCTTCACCTTCAGTCTAAAAGCGAAGTAAAAAGGCCGCCATCTTGACCTTCTACCACTTTAACATCACAAGGTCGTATGTGTGCACCGCTTCAAACGCAGATGCGACGTTCTGAAGATCTGAAGCTACGCCAGAAGTTATCAGGGCATAAAGGTTTTGGACCACTTCAGAGTAGGCTAGAGTCAATATGTCTGTGTTGTGTTAAACTAGTTTTATTATTTAGAATGATGGAGATGTGTCATTCTCGAGAACGTTTTTCGCTTACTAATGGAAAATATTTTCGAGGCGTTCTGAGAATAAGCATAAGGCACACCAATGGGCAATCAAATTGTGTACCAAAATCGTTACTTATATGCACCCGAGCTGTTAACAATGAGACACATATTTTCGGTACTTAGTACTTACATCAAAAACTAAGGCTTTAAATTAAATTTTAGCTAAGCGTTGCATATTATATTAAGATGACTCTCTCTTCGTTCTCTCTTTCGTTCCACCGAACCAGTAACCATAAGCTTTTCCAAATTGTCTCCAGTCTCCCTGGCTATGTGTCCGAAGAATGCAAGTACTCTCCGGAGACATGTGGCTGAAAGCGTGGTGGTTACTCCAAGCTCCTCATTTTCCACCAGCACCACATTTCAAAGGCATCAATGCACTTCCGTCGATTTAATTGTCCAGGTCTCAGAGGCATACAAAAAAATAAAGAATACGAGCGTGCGCACTAGCTGTACCTTGGTTTTGCGCGTGATATTTCGATCTCACCAAATTTTCTGTAGCTGTGTCATGAAGATGAGATACACCCATCCAATTTCCATAGTAACTATACTTTAGAACACAAAGTCGTATCTACACTTGGAGCTCCATTCACGTTACTTCAGTAACTAAGGTCGATGCTGACGGGTCTGTTAGTTAAGTAAGAACCCTCAGATTTAAAAGGCACTTTAAGTTTCTAGCAATTTGAGTCTCCATTTAATTTCTTATAGCAAAAAGCGTGTAGGTACGAATACAAAACCCAAAACATAAAATCGTCACTGTTTTGATCTGATTTTCATCCTCAAGGATACAACGGTATGCACTCTCAATTTATTTTTAATTTTCCGAAATATTTTGCTGTGATTCTGTTATATCCTGTTATCGCATAATAAAAGGGTTGCCACATTGAAAAAAGTGTGATATATTTGTTCTTATTCACCTTTCAGTTTATAGGTTTACTTTGTCGTAAGACTGCCTACTTTGTCGTAAGGCTTAAATGGCTTAATAAATACAATAATATATAATTACAAGAGAAATACCAAAGATTATCTTTACAACAAATAGCAAAAACAATGTAAAGAGCACAAAAGCCAAAAGCTCCAAAACATTCCCTAATAGAACTTTTCAGAAGTAACATTTTACTGAAAAAGGGCGTATCTGCATTTACTCCTCAAAGTAAGTAAATTTCTTGGCAACAGAACGCTCTAAGTCGGTTTTTAAGTTAAACAGACGTTTATACAAGCAAAGATGCACTTAAGTGCCCACGAAAAGACTTTATCTCGTTGTAGTAAAGTTTATTTTGGGTGCATAGTAACTACACTCTTTTGCAGATGCGACCTTTTTGTGTGGGAGAACAGAAGTATGCGCCAGCCATCCTAACTTTAGTCAATAAAGTTTGGGGATCATATATCCGAAACAGGCTCGCAGATGCCAACTATACAGTCAGACAGGACATTTATATAATAGGTTGTACAGTCCGCTGAAGTAACTGGGCGCTTTCGGAGGTCTCTTCAGACAAATAATTTCTTGTTTATTCAACTTAAAAAAATGGTTTCTATCAAGGGAGGCTGGGCAAATTGGCCTATTTGACCAATAAGGGCAAGCGGTATGTATCCGGATAGGTTGTTTGTTGTTGTTCTTGTCTAGTGAGTAGTGACCCTGCCTATGAAGCCGATGGAAACACAAAAATATTTTCGAGATGACTTCGTGATTTTAAAGTATAACCGGAAATACAATTGCTTGTTATCATACGTCATTTCGAATTGACCTCCCTGACAGTGCCAAAAGTGACGTTTTTGGCTGAAGAAATGTCAATTTTGACACTGACAGATATCGAAAACGAATCGAATAGCGCAAAACTCGAATTGGTCTGTCAATTTGTAATGGATATTGTTGCACACTCTTTGCAGCATCAGGCTTATTTTTCTTATTTGTCTATTATAAATTCAAAATTGACTTAAAAAAGTATTTGTCATTCTGATTACTTCGGGTTACTTATTTATACTGATTTGGTTGTATCGTTGATGTGATTTTCTATTTATTGTAAATATTTATTAAAACAATAGCAAAGGTATATTCCTCCCTTTTATTCATACAGTCCACCATATCATACCATCTTTTTTAGATATGATCTGTCAGCTATCAATAGTGACATTTTTGGTTGAAGGCATGTCGCCTCCCGGTTGCATGCTTAAGGTGTTTTAGCAACTTATCCCTATGTTTGTGAGCCTACGAAGCTAGATGTCCTTGATTAGAATTCCAGTAAGTAATATCTTTCCATCAAGGCCTGTTGACTTCCTTAGAAATAAATGTCGCTTCATAATTGCGCATGTGTGGTCTGACGATCTGGAAATAGATACCAGTTATTAATATAAAAATATTTTGCTACAGCAACATTGCTCCTATCTGACTTTGTCTATTCAACTTTGGGAACAATTAAAATCATTTTTATCAAATATTTTTATTTATGTGACACTACCATATGTAAATTATTATTATTTTATATAAATTATTACCTATTTCAGTTTGTCTTTGTCTATGTTCATAAAATTTATGGAGGTCAGAGGCACATATACCCTCCATAAAGCCTTGCACTTGGGTCTGGCCGGTTAGAACATAGACAAAAGTCTGCAATGTCAATGCTGTCAAAGTCATTTCCGCAAAACTATTTTCTTTATCAAAACTATCAGTTTTCATATAAAATTATTAAATAACGATTTATGTTCTTGAAATAGATTTATTGATTCATTTTTAAAATTAAAAATCCAACGCACAGTATCGCCGCTCAGACTCGGTTAAAGTTTAATCCATACTACTAAACTAAGAAACAACAATTATTTCAAGGTAAGAAATATTTTAATCTATAAATAAAATAAGTGTACTATTGCCAAATTCAAATACATAAATTTAATCTTACCACCCTCTTAAGTCGCACGGCCGCCCTATCGCGTCCAAAATTACAATCTAAATTTATCATAGATGTAAATTCTAACATTGTTTTAGCTGGCAATTTAGAACTCTGGTAGCTATTAGCAAGGTTAGTAATTAGGGACATAGGTTATAGTATTGTTTAAAATGTGACTGTTTTGTTTTAGAGGGTGAACGTGAGCAAAAAATCCTTGGGCGTCATATCATTTCCTTGGAAAGGCTCACAATCAAAAGGCACGGATCCGCCACATAATTGTGACTAGTTGTAGTTTCCCGGTGACCATCAACAAGACCGCTGCACTGAGCTGTGGAGGCTCATTATGAAGTCACTGCCGCTCGTAACTTGACTAAATCTTAAAGGTTACATTCGGATTGTGACTATAGCAGCATTAAGTATTGTTACAACGTTGCTGAGTAGGACAGATAGTGCGGGTTAAAGAAAAGGTTTTTGTGAATGACGGTTGGTACTCAGGCGCCGTCTCGATTTCTCTATGGCTGACGGTTGACAAAGCAAGGGCTACGACTCATTATTAAGTCGCTGCCGCTCGTAACTTGACGAAATCTTAAAGGTGACATTCGGATTGTGACTATAGCAGCATTTTGTATTGTTACAACGTTGCTGAGTAGGTCAGATAGTGCGTGTTGTTAAAGAAAAGGTTTTTGTGAATGACGGTTGGTACTCAGGCGCCGTCTCGATTTCTCTATGGCTGACGGTTGACAAAGCAAGGGCTACGACTCATTATTAAGTCGCTGCCGCTCGTAACTTGACGAAATCTTAAAGGTAACATTCGGATTGTGACTATAGCAGCATTTTGTATTGTTACAACGTTGCTGAGTAGGTCAGATAGTGCGTGTTGTTAAAGAAAAGGTTTTTGTGAGTGACGGTTGGTACTCAGGCGCCGTCTCGATTTCTCTATGGCTGACGGTTGTAAAAGCAACGGCCTCGACTCATTATTAAGTCGCTGCCGCTCGTAACTTGACGAAATCTTAAAGGTGACATTCGGATTGTGACTATAGCAGCATTATGTATTATTGCAACGTTGCTGAGTAAGTCAGGTAGTGCTGGTCGCTAAAGAAAAGGTTTAAGTGAATGACAGCAGCACTCCGACGCCTCTATCTATCAATGGCTGACGGTTGACAGCACATCTTATCTTATACCTTTAAACGAGGAATTCTTGTATATTTATATATATATTTCGGGGATCTCGGAAACGGTTCTAACGATTTCGATGAAATTTTCTATATGGAGGTTTTCGGGGGTGAAAATCGATCTAGCTAGGTCTTTTCTCGGGTAAAACGCACATTTCTGAGTTTTTATATGTTTCCCGAGCAAAACTCGATTACCCAGATATTATATATAATATTATAAATAATATTTCGAATAAAAGAGCTCGTTGTTAACATCTAAGAACATTTAAGTAACAATTTTAAAAAAGTGAAAAAATTAACATTTCATTCCCTCATTTAACTACGGCCAAATTCGAACAATGCTTAAAAGATGTTACATTACACCATTTACACCGCATAGCATTTCTTCAACCAACATTGGTATCGTATCGCTGTAACATCTTACAAATATTTTTCGAATTGGGCCGTTAGTTGTAAATAAACAGAAAAGTAAACAAACCATGCCAACAACAAATATCTCGCACTTTCCCGACATACTTTGTATCTCAGGCTACAATCAGTCCGTCTCGAGCCCTAAAACACAATCTGAAAGGGTTCCGTGATAAATAAGGGCACTCGACACGCGATTTGCTTTTATTGTGTTTGTTGGATCTGAGTTTTTGTGTAACGTTAGTAAATATCTCTGGATTTATTAAAAAAGAAAAAGAATCTGAATATTCAATTTCAAAGATGAAATGAAGATTAAAACAAACAAAAGAAAAATTAAAATCCTTTTAAAGTTCAATTTCCAATCGTTAGTTCGAAATTGTTGACTATATCTTTTTGTCCAATTTCGATACAATTTGGTGGATTGATAAAGCTCCCTGTACAATATACGCGCAATTTCACACTGTAAAGCAGGGATCGGAACCGGTTTTTTGCAAAAACATCGAAATAACCATATATTTCGGTTTATTTTATACTCAAAATGTAGGACTCAGTTGTGTTTTTAGATAACGACTTCGTATTATTAGATTGCCCGATTAGGAATGAAATAATTAACAAAGAACGAAAAAAATACCGTTTTCGTTCCCATACAAAAAATACCGGTTTCCGATGCCTGCTGTAAAGTATGGTATTTTCGTAACGCAACATACATTTCTTCGGGACAAGTTTTGATTTCATATTTATTCTGCCCAGAATGAGGCACTCTTCCAACCAGCCAAATTCTATCCATATATAACGAAAAAAAACGACAACAGAATCAGAATCGACTCTGGTATCATGTGTAGTCTAACCTGTCTAACTAGCCTCACTTGTCTGTGAAATTGTCACCACATTCATTCATTTTAGCCACCAAAGCAATAAGCCATCATATTGAATCGAATTTCCCTTTTCCAACATAAATAAACGGTATATAACAATAACCGTGAACAGGACCGCAAATCCTTACAAAACCGTTTCGTGTTATCACACCGTTTCGTAACTAACGACAAAGTCTGCTAACTATAACTAACTATTAATCTTTATCACGCGACGATGAAAAGCGCACTTAAATTAGTATTCATTTAGTAGTTGTTTAATTTCCATAATGCTTACGCGAACCTAGGCTTTAATATTTAAATTTGATCTTTATTCCTTAATAGTACGGTCGAGTTTAAATTGACAGGACTAGCTTATATTGTAATATATATTCAACATTCGTGCTTTAGTGTGACAAGTCCTAAGTTAGTGCTTGTAAAGTCAAGAATAGAACATTTAAACTTTGCGAGTTTAAAGTTGAAACAGCTAGAAAATATCCGTTTTATTTTAGAACTATTTAGAAGTTTTAGATTCGTGCTACTTGTATTGCGCTCAAATTTGAAGTTTTTAAACTTTATTTTGGGCCTAAGTAGCAAGAGTCATGGCATGGCACATGAACTAATCCCGTTATACCATGCTTGTAAAGGCGAAGTAATGTACTAAAGGCGAATTTAAGGTACGTATTTTTGCCATCCCGTATTTTTAATAATTTGCAAGTTGCAACCAAGGCTGGGAAACCGGTTAAATTTTATAACCATTATCATGTACATGGCGCAAATATTTTAATTTTGGTTTCGCTCGAAATACCGTTATTTTAAACCGATTTTAATGAGAACAGTTATTGTCAAATTAAACGGTTTAGAGCCATAAAAACCGGTTTCTTCCTATGTCAGTGTTTACGTGACACACCACCGCCGGCCGGTTAATCCCTCGTTGAATAAATCTTTTTTTTTTAGGTTACAATAAAATTCTTAAAACGTTCGCGTTTTTATAAAAGTTCGGAGGAAACCGAAATAAACTGATATTAATCGGTATTTAATAAACCGGTTCCGACCCTTGGTTGCAACATTTATAACGGGGTTATGTCTAAGCTAACTGCACCGACTTGGCAAGCGACAGAGTGTAAGCGCCATAATCGTCAATTACGTTTATAGTAGCGCTGTCACACTTTGTTGCTGCAGATTTAGCGTAGACATGTTCTAGTAAAATCTATATTCATAAAGCCCTTTTAAGTAGTAATACGCGGCAGACATAGCGTGCGGTGGTATTATTCGCAGACAGACCTTATCGCCGCGTCATCACAATTCATTAATTTACATTTTATTAATGTGACTAAGGTTTCCACCATGATAAAATTTAAGTCTAAAAAACCTTTCATTTCATGAAATCACCTTCAAAATTTTAAATTATCATTTAAACCAATAATTTATTAACATTGGCACCCAACGTGGGGCCCGAACCCACGACCCTACGATTAAGTCTTTGTTTATGTGATAGTCAGCAAATGAGCAGACGAGCCATCTGATGGGAAGCGGTCATCGTCGCCCATGGACATAAGCAACATCTCAGCAGCGTTGCCGATCCTTGAGAACCCTAAATAATTGAAAAATCCCATGTCGTATCGCAAAAAAAACACCTCAGGGTGCAACTCATTCCACATCGACGACGACCGGTCTGGCCTCGTGGGTAGTGACCCTGCCTATGAAGCCGATGGTCCCGGGTTCAAATCCTGGTAAGGGCATTTATTCGTGTGATGAGCATGGATATTTGTTCCTGAATCATGGGTGTTTTCTATGTATTTAAGTATTTATAAATAATTATATATTATATATATCGTTGTCTAAGTACCCTCAACACAAGCCTTATTGAGCTTACTGTGGGACTTAGTCAATTTGTGTAATAATGTCCTATAATATTTATTTATTATTTATTTATTTATTTAACTCATTCCACATTCTGCACGTTCTAGGAAGAAACGAGTGAGATACGAGAGTGATTCTCAATGTGCCATGTATCTTCTTAGACACTTCTTAGTGAGGGTAGACTTTGCCCTTTTGGCGGGAGGTGCGGTGATAAAAACCAGACGATGGCACCAAGTTCTTCGGAGCATTCCCCATTGTACAGACGGTCTGGAGAGTCTGGTCCTCTATCGACTAAGTATCAAATGTGAGAAGTCTGAGAAAAAATAATGCTTTGGATTTGATAGCTTATGTAGATGGCGCTGTAGGGCACCGTACATTATACAGTAACTCTAGTTATCAAAAAATTATAACTCAACTACCACAAAACTAAAGCGCCATTATTATTCAAGTAAAACTCGGGGGCAGGATTTTTTTTAATTTACTTATCTTTTATATTTTATAAATTATCTATGCACGATCAAGGTATTAAATATCGATACGGACAATGTGCCAAAAATATGTACACACTACCTTAACGTATGGCCAATAAGGGCGTGTATATATATTCTTGGCACTTTATCCGTGCCGATATTAATTACCCTGACTACATTTCTCTTCATAAAATTACTGTATATTCCGATTACAACGGCAAGGGGCTTAAATTATTAACCATAATGGACGATAATAACCGATAACTTGTTAAATTTCATTATACGCGATAACGCGATTATAGGTACGGCACTTACTTCACCATTCACGTTATTCTATTGTGTTGAATATTGCCTTTTGTTAGGCCTTTATTTTATCAGAATGGAAGGTTATTGTGTTTTCACGGGTATTTTATTAAGGTGAGGTTTAAAGAAAGTATATCGTAGTGAGAACGTGTTACGGGGTTCATCTTATTTTGAGATGACCTTGATCACTCGCGCTGGTTGGTACATGAAATCAAGTTAAATTCGTGCGTGAAATGCGCGCTAATCTTCAAAAAGTTCGGCAAGGTCGTATCAAAATTATGACAAATCGACCTCAACGTAAGGTGTATTCAAAGTATGGAAGGTGGAGGTAAGACATGAAATCTCCATATACCAAGTGTCATCAAAAAACCTTAAATAGGTGGCGCTACAATACCCAGAGTACTTGAACAAAAAATCAAATCATAGACAGCGCACTTCACTCCGTTAGTGCCTAGGTTCTTAGCTACTCTAGCGCTACTCTGGAGAGATTTGGAACTATTTTTTATATTTGACAGCTGGACACTTTTGCAACAGTTCTACCATAAGAGATTTTACTCCTTTTAATTCCACACAATAATTCAAAGTATCTCGTAATGTCAGGCGTATGTCACTCTGCGCCGCGCGGTCTGCACCAGATCTGTACCCCTAGTGTAAATAAATTCGATTTCCAAACGTGACGTACGCGTTTGCGTTTAGTCTCATTTTGTATTGGATTTCGAAAGAGCGCGCCAAGCGGGACGTTTTGGAACCTCAAAATCCTATACAAAATGAGACTTAACGCAAACGCGTTCGTTACGTTATGATGTCGATCAAAGTTACACTAGGGGTACTGGTGTTGCATAGAAATACGTTTAAATCAAGTAAACACTGCATCATATCCTTTGTGCACGTTCGGTTTATTTACACAGGTATTTTCTTATGCAGTGAACCTTCTATATGTAGTACTATTATTTATTCTGTGGCAATGTTTAGAAATAGAGAAATTTTATAAGTCCAAGGACATTGCTGAGCTTAAGCCCGAGCCTAAGGTACTCGTAGTTTTAAACATTTATAATACCTAAATATAATATTATAACAGGTCGAAAATTTAAATGGTGTCGTAAAACTCGTGTCGATTTAAAACACTCCTTTCGTTCGTGTTTTAATTTATCGCCATTCGTTACGAATTTCTTATTTTTCGCACTTGTATCGTAAATAACTATCATCTACCGGTTAAGCTTATTTGAAGCTTGTGAAACGCCATAGATGACTTTATTCATCAGATAAGTGGCAATTAGCTTATTCAGGACTTTACTTGCACATTATGAAACAGGCTTTTAATGTCATATTATACAACGTTGACTTTCATAAGTATTTATATATATTTATAAGCAAGCTAAAAACAAAGACTAAATTTCGAAATGTGATCAAGTTTTAATGTCTAATGTGGCTTAAGATTTAACTACAAATATATGAAGAATACACATACATAACATTATATTAACATGTAAAGTACTTATTTTATTATTTATGAAAAGGTTGCGCCCTTTCCCGTGTTAATTCGATAACCGCTCTAATTTTCCTAATGGCGCAGTCGGTAGGGCTAATCGATCATACCTGGTTCGGACAACATTTATTTTTGTGTGTAATAAATGTTCTAGTATTAAAATACTACATTGAGTCATTTCTGTTGTTTATTTCTACTTGTGTTGCTGTTTTCTTTCTGTATTATTTTCTTCTATTGAGGTGTAAAATAAAAAGTAGTAGTTAACTAGGGTCAAACATAAAACGTTATCAAACCAATATCCTACTACTTTCTTTAAAAAAACCATCTGAATACTAGGCTAAAAACGGTAACTGACTCACAAAAATATGGAAATATAAAAAGGTTTTGTAAAATTCGTGACAAAGTGCTATAATTTCAATAAAATAATCAAATCTGCGCAAAGATATTTCTTGCCAAAGTTACTCGAAAAGTAATCATACTCGTAGTACCTTACGGTATGTCACCCGCCACTTTAAAACAAATTGATTGACTCATACTCGTACACCACATCTGTTTAGGAGCTCCCGTTCCCGCAGCGGTGTCAAAAAACTGATCTCATAAGATGGACGATTAATAAAACGCGTTTTAAATATTAGGTTTAAAAATATTTATATCTCCCGTGTAATACACATTACTCGTATTTTTGCGTTAAGCTTGCGAAAAAATAAAAACAATTTAATGACGTTATTTAAAACCTATATACTTATATCTGTAATTCTTACAGGAGTTATTAAAGGCCCTTGCCTCACATACACTAACTTAAAGACGGTAGTAATATTATAAACACGAATGGAACATCTGAACATACCCTTAATAATATGAGCAACTTAGTAGCCATATACGTTATACGAGACATTATTTACTTAACAACAATATTAATAATATAATACATGGTAAATCACAGAGTTCAACTGATTTAAGCTTATAAATAGGATAATTCTTCGCGGTAACAGAGACGAAATAAAGAGTATACCTTCAAACTTTTATACCGAGATTAATTATTAATCTCACGTACACCATCGTAAACCCCATCCTAACTCTCGCTTATTTACACAAACTTGCATATTATCTTTATGTTCATCTCGCAATCCCTGTAAACTTCCTAAAACACGCCCTTAAACGTTAATATGTCGCATTAATTTCATAACTAAAGTAAATTTATACCGTCGGTGACTAGACGGAAAATAGGGCATTGTGTACTATATTGTGTTTAGAATTTTCGGCATGCGTACTGCGCCGCGCCGAGCCTTGAATTACCACTCCATTCCGCTTTATTTTACGACTAAAGGAAAAGAAAATAAATTGCTACTATACAGCACGAAGCCCCTGCGACGGTAGAACCGCACCTATATCATCCATCGACGCGTATGTATATGAAGTAACAGTGATAGTCTATAGAAGCCAACGTTAGGCACGAAACATGATCAAGTGACGTGTTATTACCAGCGATATCCAAAGGGCACCGCACGTGGCTGGGAGGCACGATCGATAGCTACATACAACAACTGTTGCTTCGCATCTCCCTACCCACTCGCACTCCCAGATAAACTAGTCAAAACATGAGATAGACTGAAGGACATCGCTACAAGCTCATTGCGCAAAACTCACGCAACACTAGCGCTTATTCCACCACTCGTGTAAGTTTTCCTGTAAGCGGGAAAAGGTAGGGAGATGCGGCATCGCATGCTCCTAAAACGTCACAAAGGAGGTCGGCGGATGAATAACAATGCGGACTGCGGAATGATGTCCTTATCGACGACCGCCGAATTACCCCAGCTGCGTATCGCCGCCATCTTTCATTTCAATCAAATTAATCAAGTTTTCTTAATGAACGAGTGTTCTTTGTCACTTTCCTGGACAATTACGATGATGAAAAAACTCTATAAACAGAGACAGTTAAGATATTCAGAGAGAAATGCGTACGCAAGGCGTGTTCATAGTCAAGGCAAAGCTACCCTTTTAGGGGCTCAATGAGTCTCTCGAGATAGTAGAATGGCCAAGAAATTTGTTGTTCCAGCCAAATTTCTGTCTTTATTACAATTTCTGGAGGTAAAGTGTTGTATTATGGGAATATTTTGGGCTTAATAGGTACAAGGTTTGGTACAAAATGACTTCATAAAAAAACTTAAGAATGAAAGGAGTATTAAAACTTTGGAAAAAATACCTTGTTTTAGAAAAAATAATGTTTATAAGAGCCATTAAAGTTTACCCAGTTTATATCTTCATAAAATTCCTTATATTTGGAGAATAGTGAATACAGCACTACGCAGTAGTAGCGAAAGTGTCGAAAGCAAACGCGCTGCTGCAGTGCAGTGCTGTACCTACATAATACATCGCCATATCTCTGTCACTCACGCACGGTGAGAGGGGGAGACGATGTCTGCAATAGGTGCCGTGACCAGGATTTTTGTCCATTGAATGCACTGCGTCTGTACATTGTTACGTCCTGTATTGCAGTTCCCGATTCAGCCTGTTTTCAATTCTTGAAAGAAATAGATTGGATAGTCAAGTATTTATCGTGCGTGTTATGCTCCTGAATGTATGACCGGTTTTGAAATTAAACTGACGATCATTCTTTTTTTTTTGCCTAGAGTCGGGAAAAACACACTCTGCATAGACTTTGCATTGACAAAGTGAGAAAGTGTCACCATACACGTCAAATTTCTATGGAAATATGCCTTTTGCAGTGGTACTCCCAGACTTTGCCAATTCAAATTTAAAGTCGATGCAAAAAATCTATGCGTGTAATTCTGCTTATTCATCCTTCGTTCCTTTTGCGCCTTCTTCAACAGAACGATTTAATTTAACGATTAGTTACAATTAATCAGTGTAGTCAGCGTCAAAATGACATATACAATATCCAACTTTATGTCCATGGAATAAAATATAATAACAAAGTAAAATTGAATACCCTGAAATGTAGATAATATACGAGTACCTACATGCAAATGATATAACCGAGTGTGTCAGCGACACAATTAACTCATAATGACTATTCGTCAACTTAATTGTATAGACATAAGACACACAGACAGTCAGTTGAGTGTTGTTATACCTCGCGTGTCGAATGATGGCCCTTATTACTTTTATAAGGAGCAACTCTCACATAAAACGTATGTAGATTTTTTTTTAAAGTTTAGTACATTAATTTATTAACAGTCCGTTTTTTGTCCTGTTTTGACGTGTTTTTTAATTAAAAACACTTTAAAAAAAAAAAAAAAACAATAAATTAAACCGTTTATTATAATAATAATAACTAGTGAAAACATTGTTATGGCAGGTGTCCGGACGTCTTTGCAATAACCCAGTCTCATTGTCCTCCCAAACTTCAATCCATAGACCGTTATACTGTTCACTTTACTACAATAGTGCCAATGCCTGTTGCGACCGGTTCATTGGTGTCTATTGTTGCGCCCGTGAACGGGTTCCAGCAGGCGTTCTACATGACATTAAAGCTCTCCAAGAGGCCTCTACGTGTTGGATCTATATCCCCATGCAAGCCTATCAAAAGACCGGGTTTTATAGGCCCGTGAAATCCAAGGAGATATAATAATAATAATAAAATTCTTTATTGCACACTACATAAAAAACAGATACAGAAATTGATAACATATACACATTGGTAGGTAACAACAGGCGGACTTATCGCTAAACAAAAAAAAGTAAAGTTAGTTACAAAGTTACATTTTTTTTTACTTAGCATAATCTATTTATTATAGATAGTAAGCTAAGGAGTATGAAGTTTTATTTCTAAGTACATTATTATTACTTGATTAATATGGTATTAATATAATAATTGTCTGCTTTTAAACTTATTTATTCAAGCAGAGCTTTTTTTAACATTAGCTTAAGCTTATGAAGTTTACCCTCTTCTACGTTATCTATTATAATGTCTGGGAAGACTATTTAGGATGTGTGTGGTTTGAAAAGTCTCGCCAAATATGTAACAATTATAAATCATACACGATCATTTAGAATAGAATAGAATAGAATAGAATTTGTTTTATTCATAACCACACAAATAGTAATAGACATACATAAAAGAGAACATAGTGAGAATAAAGTGTCACGAATTTTTTTAATTGACATTATTTTGTTTTCATAAGACAAGTAACAGTTACTGATTTTTATAAAGCGTTATTCAATAAAAAGACATGTCGTGATTGTTTACCTTTTCTAATGCTAAAAAAACGAACTATATAAGTTATATAACACATATTTCCACAATTAAGTATTTTTTCAACGAAAAGAGACTCGAAGAAACTGTCATAGGGGACCATCATTAGTCGCGAGAGGTTTTAGTAATAATATATTGCGTTGGGCGCGGCGTAGGCGAGGCTCGGATATTACTACACGAGTAATTACATATGAGGAACTATATTAAATTATACGTCCGCGACTTCTGCATACTTATAGATAGATGTCGTTTACACTTGGTCGACCGGTCTGGCCTAGCGGGTACCTGCCTATGAACCTGGCTCGAATCCCGGGAGGGCATTTATTTGTGTGATGAACACAGATATTTGTTCCTGAGTCATGGGTGTATTCTATGTTTATATGTAAGTATGTATTTATCTATATACGTGTGTATATCGTTGCCTAGTACACATAGTATAAGCTTTGCTTAGTTTAGGGCTACGTGGATCTGTGTAAGATTATCCGCAAATATTTATTCAAAGCATAAATATTTGCGGATATTTTTATAGCATTGTAAATTAATGAATTAGCTCAGTTAGTAGGTAACTACTAAAATAAAGTGTAATGTATGAGTAGATATGACACAACATTTTTATTTTTATTTTTGAGCTCACTGTTCGCCAACAAACTGTCCTCAGTTTGGTGAAAAAATATGTATACTTAAGTAAACTTAAGTTTTATCTTGAAATAAATAAATAATAAATTAAGCGAGAGCGCCAGCAATTCGAGGGTGAGATGGTCATAAAAATGTTTATTTTACTTTAATCGACTCTCTACTACGTTATGTCACCGCAACCATACAGGAAAGAGACTGCCATTTCGTTTCTTACAATTGTCCAGTTGCGGAGGTATTTTTTCAACCCTTCGTCAATTCTAGTGAAATTGACCACATCAACCCCGTACGAGAGAAATAATTGGCCGTCCAATTAGACATGTAAAAGTGCCCCTGTGGCCTATTTGCTAAATAAATGTTTGATTGATTGGTTGACTGATTAATTTGCTCAGTAGCCCGCCTTCGCTCACACGCCTGTCATCGCCGCGAGCTGCCATTTCCTCCGTACATAAATTTCCTCCGTTGACAACATACTAGTGGACTTAGCGTCTATTTCAGACGATCTATGGTGCAATGTCCAGAGACATTGCATCGCCTGGGACGGAGTTAAGGAAAATGCAGGGATGCCCAGCACCTGCGCCACCCTCTCGACCTCACTAGCCGGACCCACAGGAAAGGCAAGCCAATACGTGTGGAGCCAGGTTGGCTGCAGGAATCTACCGCACATTTCAGGTTGGACCCTACTCACGCCTAACGGGGGCTTCGTCCCGGGTTTGATTTTGGAGTTTTCCTTCTCCTAGGTAAGTTGCAACCCAATGCTAAGAGGCTTATCTCCCCTGTGACGAAGCGTAAGATGACGGCTTCCTTCGTGAACTTAGTCGCCTCTTACGACACCCTCGGTGCTATTCTTAAGCCGGACACAACACGGAAAACAACAATAACATAGCGCCATGTAAAAGTGCCCCTGCCCCTGTGGCCTATTTGCTAAATAAATGTTTGATTGGTTGATTGATTGATTTGCTCAGTAGCATGCCTGTCATCGCCGCGAGTCGCCATTTCCTCCATACAAAATTTCCTCCGTTGACAACATAGCGCCGGTCCACGCTGGTGAAATATGTAGCTAAATGAGGAAGCTTCAACGTGTGTTATAATGTTGCACCGAGTAAAGGGGCCCAATGATTACGAGATCGCCGAACGATATCGGCCTTGTAATGACATGCTTAACGGTTAAAAAACATTTACTTATAGTAAATTTAAAAGTGGAAAAATTACTGCCTTGGGTGAAACTCACGGCCTCTGGATCGATACTCCAGCGCTCTGCCAACTGAGCCACCAAGATCTAGAGGACCCTAGCGACATCTAGCGTAAGAACGTGACACTTCTTAAACGACTATTTTACAATTACGATGTGTTATCCATAGACGTTTCTGTTTGTTAAAAATGTACTTAATTTATCGTCGGCTGCCTACAATGCAATCCACTTAGCATCCAGACCCTGCTGCTGCTTTTTCGTGTAGTGTAAACCCAATGCTATAATTTTGTTCAGAATTAGGTGTCTAAAGTGTATGCTTTTAGGTGTAATTAAATGTGAGGTCTGATGATAAATATGGCAGTACTGACATAGACTTTCTACATCCTGTGTAAATGTAAATACCTACTGCAACAGCTCAGGTGTAAATGCTAGGTTTTTGTTCAGAATAATGTGTCCGCCATATATCTCTATTAGGCGACGGCTCCCATTTGATTGTTATTTATTACGGACAGCCATGGGCGTCCCGATTTACGGACAGTACGAGTTTCGGCAATCATGTGAAATGGGGATAATTAATAAGATTCAATCAAAGGATGATTTTTTCGGTTAGTTACACTCATACAGTTTGTGCATGCACCAACATAGCTTGTTCTCTTCTTCCTCGCGTTGTCCCGGCATTTTGCCACGGCTCATGGGAGCCTGGGGTCCGCTTGACAACTAATCCCAAGATTTGGCGTAGGCACTAGTTTTTACGAAAGCGACTGCCATCTGACCTTCCAACCCAGAGGGGTAAACTAGGCCTTGTTGGGATTAGTCCGGTTTCCTCACGATGTTTTCCTTCACCGAAAAGCGACTGGTAAATATCAAATGATATTTCGTACGTAAGTTCCGAAAAACTCATTGGTACGAGCCAGGGTTTGAACCCGCGACCTCCGGATTGCAAGTCGCACGCTCTTACCGCTAGGCCACCAGCGCTTTTTTACACCACCATAGCTTGTTAACTTAGTAATGTTTTATTTGACATATTTTTGTCTTTTATTATAAATTTTATTAGACTTTTGAAGTGAAAACTTCGTTTACAGCGCTGTGCACTTTTTGTGATAACTCGCGACAGGTCACGTGACCGACAGATTCGTCAGATACACGGACACGTGACCTGATCGAAAAACTGTTATGTCATTGAAGCCAGTAGATGTACTATAATTATATTAAATGCGGTCTTTATTATACATTTAAATAGGTTCGAATGTTTGTTCGTTTCTTATTTCAGCTACCAGAAACTTGTCGTATCAGTTTTAGCGATTGGTGATGATGGTTCTAGTAATGATATGTGACTTCATACTCGTATATACGTATATGACTCGACTGTTCCTGTTTCTATCGCACGAACATAATTATATTGCTGTCCTGCTCACACAGTGGCATTGACCGCCGGCATCATGGGAGGGACAGCAATATAATTATACGCGTGCGATAGAGATAGCTACAGGCAAATCAATGTACGAAATTCTACGTGTATAGCGTCCTTACTTTATATTCATATTTTTTTATTTCTTTAAGAATTGAGTTATCAAAGTTTCACTTTATGTCAAGAACTATAGTAGTATAGTAGTAGGTGATAGAATGTAATAGCTAGGGATATGCATACAAGAGACACAACAGACGAATGAGTCCGTCATATCTGTACATTTCAAAGCTAATTAGAAGCTGTGTGATTTGTTTTTGTTGAGGAAAAAGATCTAATTACTGTTTTGAATCTAATAATTTCATAAAATAAAATGGCTTAGAAAATCTTCAGGTATTTGAATAAAAGTAAATAAACAATTTGTAAATTTTTAGGTAGTTATTGGTTGACCATTTTAACCAACCAAATACAAAACGGCCTGGATCTGTGACTGAACGACCTGACTTTAACCTACATTATTTGATCATGTAATGTTTTCACCTACCCTCAACTGGCTGAAGGAGCCATTTGAGGGTATATTTTCTTTATTTATTTAAATACCTAAAGATCTGACCCAAAAAACCAGTCATATAGGCTTTTAGTAGTTTAATTATAAAGTCGCCAGCCCCCTGCAGTCGTGGAGCCAACGTGCCAAAGTACCCGGTGGTCGATGCCGATTTAGAAATATGTTAAGTTTTTCATTTTGTTATTATACGATTTGAGTTTGAGAGATTATCACATTAGTGTTGCAATGGGCATCTCACTTGCACTTATTGGTGCTCACTCTAATATGATGACATAACCGTAGTACCGTAACGTTTTACCGTAGAAACCAGGAAGTTGAAGAAGCCGCCGGACTCCGGTGGCTCGGGCACGTAGTGGCATGCAGGGATCGGAACCGGTTTTTTGGAAAAACTTTGAAATAAACATATATTTCGGTTTATTTTATACTCTAAATATAGGACTCGGTTGTGTTTTTAGATAACGACTTCGTATTATTAGATTGCCCAATTATAAAGGGAATAATTAACAAAGAACGAAAAAATACCGTTTTCGTTCCCATACAAAAAATACCGGTTTCCGATCCCTGGTGGCATGGGTGGCGATCGTGCATTTTGGACGGCATACTCCGGCGTACCAACCCGTGTCTGACCCCTAAAAAGACCCGAATTGAAGGAGGGAGTGAAGTGAACTCGGTGCCGTCAATTGGATTAGCAATGCAACAAAGAGAATTTTTATACATTGGAAAATTTGCGTGGAAAGTTCTCGATCTTTTTCTGTTTATTGCCAATCGTCTTGATGGATAGTGTTCGAATTTCAAACTTCAACATTTATTTAGAAAACAGGCCATAAGGGCATTTTTACCAGCGATTGATAATAAACATAGATGTCGAATTAGCTCTGCAAAATGACCCCACACACATTGTGCCGAAGCGGGCGGGGCGTCAACTTTGTGCCGCGGAGCTATTTAGTTCGCAAATGGCGGCCCGTCGTGACAGTCATAGTAAGAAGTATTCAAATTATATCTTTAACGAAAGAAATATGCCTTATTGTGCGGATAAATCATGTGCTAGTCGTTCCAACACACACATTCAGAAAACAGGCCATAAGGGCATTTTTACATGTCAAAATGGAATTTACATACAATGATACAAGCTCACAAATATAAAACATCAACAGCAATAAAATATAACTAACTGCAAATATCAATTCTAACTAAAGTGTTATAATTACTTAGAGTTGTATAAAGTCTCCTAATGTCGAATTATTAAAAAACAATAATAAATAAAATAAAAACACAGAGGGATACAAAAAAATCTTCTCGTTTCGATTTTGAAGGCACTTGAAATTAAACAGACGCCAGCGCAACGTGCATATTGCTAGATTGACCAGAAACAGCTTCGCACAGAGAAGCATAACGGTATTTAATTTCAGAGAGCTTACCGCGAACCACGTTCGACGTGTTGCCTCTCTGTCACACTTGTAAATTCGTACGTAAGTGGGACAGGGAGACAACACGTCAGAGGCCAAGGTCCACTTCGAGTCGTCACGCCACAGCAGTAAGTAATTTAAGTCAGAACCGGCCTCCAGCACACAGCGGGCTTGCGGCCAACGGCGGCGACGGCGAGGCGCGCTCCGCAGACATACATGTGTATTCTGAGTGGTATGCGAATGCAGATGAAATTAACTAGTACTGCCGCCCCAGAAATATCGGAGCGTCCAAGGTGCTGAAAAATATCTGAACATAAAGATAGTATCTATTCAATATTAACGTAATCCTGCATGCACTGTTAACTGTTAAGCGTTAAAGAAAATTTTTACTTCTTCATGAATGTAATTAATAAGAAGTGAACGGAACGCCAACAAAATAAAAACAAATATAAACAGTTTTATAAATACTTTCTCGTAGTGACTGTTTGTACCTAAATAACAAAAAATGCACTTTACCATCATGCATAATAATAGGCTTTGTTTAGATATTTGTGAACACCTTGGCTGCTCCGATCTGATGGCGACTGTACCTAGCCCAGACATCCAACATAATCATAGGCCTTTATCATTAATGGTCTGTTGGTTTAAGGATGCCTTTTCACTGAGGTGGAGATACAATACAATACTCTTTTTGCACCTCCCATAGTTTACAATTACAACACATCTACAGAATAAAGGATGACTCACCCTAGACCGGGCTGGGGCCGGGCCGAGCTTCCAGCGCTTCGTTTTCCATGGAAAGCACCAAGTGATCACCGATCAGCTGTCATAAAAAACGTGTTGGACGCCTCGGCCCGGTCTAGCGTGTGTCATCCTTTATGTACAAAATAAGACGAAAGAATGAAAAAAGATGTGCAGGAATCAATCAGTAGCATTGGTTGTATCCAGCGGAGCAGAGATTGGTTGTATCGGCTGATTCTTAGGATCTCAGGAAACCAGGCTCACGAGACAGTCTTAGGATCGGCCTAACCGCAACGCTGAGGCACGCTACATGAGGACTAACGCGCAAAACTGCGCCCAGATGACGTTGCAATTGTTTAAAACAAAATAATCTAATTAAATTTCATGAAAGTCCCGATGACAGACTGACAAAAAATTTATGTACTTAGGCTAAATTTTTTTGTTTTGTTTACCACCCTTCTAGTACAGACCCTCGCTAAATATTTTATTTTAATTTATCTTCTGCAGTGTTTGATAAAATTTGTCATGTTTGAAGAGATTCTCATTCTGAGCGGAATAACTACTAAATTCAAATAAAACAAAAAAAATTACGTAAGGTATGCGGAGTGAAATCTGCACAAAGTTTGGAACATGTAAAAAGTAAAAAATAAAATAAACTGAAATTATATCTAACTGCCAATTTAAAGTCTATATATATGTCAATTAATCCGGCAAGTTTCATGAGCATTGCAATCTTTCTCTTGAAATTATGGTCAATTTAGAAGAACACTGTCGCGAAACTGTATGTAATTTTTCTAGTACTATTTCCCTACAGCCGAAAGCGAACAGCTGTTTTTGCATTATGGGATTTATGGGGGACTAATCTCCCATAAATCCCATAATCCATCAGTTCCCTGCGCGTCCAATATAATAATGGTTTCAGGATGTTGTTGGGGCTGCCCCGTTTCTGCAGCGCATCGGGCATGTTTGCACAAGCTCGCACAGATGACTACTATGCCATAATAAGAAAGAGGATTGCCTCGTTGCTCTGCAGAGTGCGGGCCAGCTCCAACCCCATCCTGGCTACGGTAGCGGGCCGATACGACTCACCTGTTGTGCGACATTTTGAGGGTATCATGACCGCTACCAGGTGATTGTTTGTTATTGTTTGTTATTAATTGTTGCTGTACTTTTCGCTTTTCTTTTTGTCTTTTTGTATTTGTTGTACTAACACTTAGTTTTAAACCTTAAATGTTACTAACCATTATGGACCATTGTTGTCTTTTGAAATAAATAAATTAAATTAAATTAAATTAAATTAATCATATGTCACTTAAAATAGAAATTCATGGCAAGGTAACTATTATTTTGAGAACACCAATGGTTCAACGGGCGAGAATGTGAGAAAAAAGTTTAACTAATGAAGATAAAATTGTAACTAAAAAAATTACAACATTTGTGTTTTCGACACAGATAGTTTTAAAGTACCAGAACTGCCGTTAAAAATCTCGCATTGGAGTAAAATTTATCTTACATTAAACATTGTTAAATACGTCACAAAAAACATGAATATTTATAAAAAGAACCATGTTGTTTTTATTTAATACGACATTGAATTTTGTGCAGATTTCACTCCGCATAAGTTAATTTTCCATAGCTGCAAAAAAATATTCCTTTTCGGTAACTCAGACGAAAATTGTTTTAGGACATAGAGTAACATTGTACAGAATAAGATTTTATCTCCCACCACGGCCCCAATGGAATTATTAACTCATCGCAATGAAAGAATAAGAAAGAAATATATAATAATAATAATTCAGCCTATATACGTCCCACTGCTGGGCACAGGCCTCCTCTCATGCGCGAGAGGGCTCGGGCTATAGTCCCCACGCTAGCCCAATGCGGATTGGGGACTTCACATACACCTTTGAATTTCTTCGCAGATGCATACAGGTTTCCTCACGATGTTTTCCTTCACCGAAAAGCTAGTGGTAAATATCAAATGATATTTCGTACAAAAGTTCCGAAAAACTCATTGGTACGAGCCAGGATTTGAACCCGCGACCTCCGGATTGAAAGTCGGACGTCATATCCACTCGGCCACCACCGCTTCTAAAAAGAATAATAAAGAAATAAAGAATAATATATTTATTTCAAGAATTTGTCATTACAAGAACAGCAGTACATTGATCCCCACACTAGGCTCAGCCTGTCACGTGGGAATCTCGGAGAAGTATCGAAATGGTGCGGTTCTTATTTTGACATCGATACATAGTACTTATATTTCTTAGATATATAGATATCTAAATAGTTGTGTAAGTTTTGATACCTACAAGTAAGCATTGTAAATTGATCATTAACTAAGTACTCACCTACTAAAATAAGTTTGTATAATGTATGAGTAGGTATGACACAACATTGCTAGTTTTATTTTGGAGCGCACTATTCGCCAACAAACTGACCACAGTTTGGCGAAAAAATATGTATACCTACCACTTAAGTTTTCTCTTGAAATAAAATAACAAAAAAAAACAGAATACATTATTGTTAAAGCTAAATTAAATAAGTTTTTTTTTTTATTATATGACTAACTTTGATAGTTAGCTTTATTAGTCTGTTAATTAGTGTGTTGATAGTTAGTCTAAGCACGTTGTTGTTTGTAAGTGAATGTGTTTATGTGAGGGTATGTGTGTATGTATGTGAGTATGTGTGTATGAATATGTGCGTGTGAATAACTACGGAAAGTGAGAGAAAACAAAAGAAAAGAAATGTATCTGTACAAGTTGCTCATCTTTCGGGAGCAGACGCGATTGAATATTGTCATCTACTACCGTCATTTCAAAATGAAAATTAGGTACGTTCTTTTCAAGCGTCAAACAAAATCAAATTTTAATCAACATCTTATTTGAATGCTCTCTCCTGGGAAATAAGCGCTGCCGTATTTGTATATTCCATTATGTTCGTAAAACGTAAACATTAGGTTATACCTACTCAGCGACCTTTACTATTGGGCCAACCGAGAAATTGTGCCTGTTTCACCCATTTTCACTGGTTAAGATGACTGTTGACATCGACAAACACCAAACAAAAGTTTTTTGCAAAAAAAATTTTTTGCTACAAGCTTTTGTGACTGTACTTTTCTTACCACGGGCAATACTCAACGAGACAATTCTAAAAACCCCTAATACAATTATTAGGTTGCGTTGTTTCATTACAAGAGTTCCTATGGCCACCTCCTGTCTCCATCATCAGATCAGCTCGATAGTACCATAATATTGCACGTTCACGGCCACAATATTTTTATTGACAACTTGGGAGTTGGTCCCGTAGTAAACATTGCTCAGTATGACCTATATATTTAACTTACAAAATTTGGCAAAGGTATTCTCTCCATATACACCGTATGTAAGAGCCGTAAGGGTTAGGTAAGCAAACGTTAAGGTATGTAGGTTAACAGCCCAATCGTTGGCAACCTCTGATTATTGGCACGGTCGGCAGGCCAGCCAGGGGTCACCAACGGTATTGATTTAATAACACATTGTTAAAATTTAGGGCTGTGACCACACCGTCACCAAACCGTCTGTTGCCGTTAAAGCGTTCGCTAAATGTGATTATTGTATGAGGTAAACTGCGGTTACAGTGAATCGCGGGGAAACTTGATCATCGACAAGAAATTCGTTTCTGAAAGCTTTTATCATACATTTCTGGTAAGGTTGCCAACCACATCATGTAACCCCGTCGACGCTGCTGTATAAGTCCCGTCTACATTACCTTACTAAGTTCAATTACATCGTAAAGTGTGTGAGAGTAAAATCCGAACTCGTCCTGAGGGTCGCGAAGTTGCAATCTCGACACAATGCGAATTTTAATTCGTTTGTGGCGAGCGTTCCAACTGAACGTCTAGGAGGAGTTTTTGCCGAAGGGTGTCAAGTTTCGGCAGTTCCACGGCCGGCTCCCTGACACAGCGGGGTTGCGAAATGCATCGCAACCACAATGTAATTTATAGTGTTTCGTTTTAAAATATATTGTTACAATATGTATGTTAGTTTTAAGGCATTTATCTACGGGCCACTAGTTGCCTGAAATAAAGATTATCATTCATAAATTTCTTGAGCTTTTGTTCATAAATCAACTCCCTATTACTGACAAGAGATGGTGTGACCAAATATCCGCCCAGACATCACACTAAGCAACGCTTTCCATAAAGCAACCGACAGGGAGAAGTGGAGAACTGCCATAGGGAAAATTAGCAAGCGGAGACACGATCCTCAGCAGTGAGGGACCGACTTAGAAGAGAAGATTACTCACAAATTGATGATCAATGTTTCCACGTGATTACAGCACGTATGAGTGCAGGCGCGGTCGGTGATCCAATCTGCATTTAATTTGATTCAGGCTAGGCCGCCACGCCTGGTGACATTGCTTTTAAATTACTTGATTTGTTTTTGTCCCAGATAACTTCCCTTGTAGATGGCGATGGTAGAGGATATAGGATCCAGTCATCACACATCGCCGCTCCCATAATTATCTTCATGTAAATACTAAACATATCTTTGAACCTTGAACTCTCTGGCAATGTCCACTGCGAAAGGTTTTTTGGCGGTATCGCACATTTATAAGTAAATGTAGGTGTGTGGCTTGGCCTACAACACGACTGCTCGCCACCGATCCTGGTCCTGGGCAGTTTGTCGCCAGTCTTCAAACTAGAGCTTGCGCAGATCCTCGTCCACGCCGTCCACCACACAGTTGCATCCTATAATTTCTACACCAAGACACTCAATGTCCATGGACATTCAATCAATCATTCATCATCTGCAGGATGCAACAATAACTGTGTGGTGCCGCGAGTGGCAATCATTCACACGTAAACGAGAGCCAAAGGGGCACCAGGGGTCACAGGGCGACGGCGCCTAGTCAACGCTATGGAAAATGGCGTCGCTGCGCAGTTGCGCCAACGTTGCGTCGAGAAGCAGCCATAGGAGTTGACTAGACGTCGACGTTCGGGAGATGCTAGTGTGGGGTGACTCTAAGTTGCCCGCCAGCCTTAAACGGTGAATATTTCCGAGTCTACGGGATGTAGTCTATGATTTTAGTTAAGGCCGATAGTTTCATTAGGTTGCTTCCTTTTTTACCGGCATGATAATCAGGTGATCGTACGTGAATGGTCGTTTACGGACTTTATTACTTAAAAAAGTTATTTTCTTATTCTGGTCTTTCAACAGTCTACTATGTGTGTAGTTGGTTCAAGCCTCTGTTATGCTAGTTAGAGCAGAAAAAAAACAGACGGAAAAAAATATTATCGCTTAAAATTAATAATAAAAAAACCTAGATCGTGCGTGCTTGCAACTTTTTTAATTAGTGCATTAAAAAAATGGTTTAAGGGTTAAATTATGCGTGACCTATTAACAAATAGCACTCTTATTTGACAAAGAATTTGATTCGGTGAAGGAAAACATCGTGAGGAAACCGGACTAATCCCAACAAGGCCTAGTTTACCCTCTGGGTTGGAAGGTCAGATGGCAGTCGCTTTCGTAAAAACGATTTAGTGATCGGGATCAGTTGCCAAGCGGACCCCAGGCTCCCATGAGCCATGGCAAAATACCGGGACAACGGGAGGTAGAAGAGAGACTTATTTTACGCTAAAAATTTCGCTCGGTAAAAAAGTTACGCCTTTAGTGCTTGTTCAATAGAGACCCGGAAATTTCCGACTAAGCCCCGCAGACGGCCGGCTCACCCCATCAAGCTGAGTCGGATTATTCCGGCCCACGTTTAATATCGGATTTTTACGGAAATCCGGTCTACATTTACTGGAGATTTAGCGATTGCCTACTATCTTTGATAAGAATAATCGCTATCAAGGCCGATTAAAATTTTGTTGTTGTTTTCTTTTTCGAAAGATTTTGAAGCTTGAATAACTCCTCATTCTGAGCGGAATGAACACGAAATCCCAATTTGGAAAAAAAAATGTAAATTCCCGTTGATTTATGAAAATTCCATACGTTTTTGCAACTCAATTAATTACGGTGCTGCGCTTATAATGAATAGGGAAAACCGACAAAAACACTACAAAATAAAAATCAGCCTCTCAAATAAATCTGCTCAAAAATATCTTAACAAGCATTCTAACATTTCTAACGTCACAAATTTCTTTCTATTTGTAAAGGGGGCTATTTGGAAACCATAAGGTAAGGACAAGAATTAATCCGAAAATAAAAATCAAAATCAAACTAAAATTTAATTAAAAATATTTCATAAAACAACTAGCGTATGATTTACCGAAGAGGAAAAATGGAAGAAACATCTAACGGCCCGATTCGAAGAATGCTTAAGACACGTTTAAGATCTTACAAAGATATTTAAAAGATCGATAGCTAAACGACATGTCAAAATTGACGTTTATTTCGATTCCGCTGTGATCCCAGTAAGATCTATCTACGATATTTCTAACGTCAAAGTGACATTGGTTGCCCGAATCGAGCTGCTTCTGTCAATTATATGACATACAAACGATATCTAAACCAGAACTTATCGTTATCGTGTCTCATTCTTCGAATCGGGCCTTAAAGCTTAATGAAAAATATTTCATAAACCAACTAGAGTAAGATTTACCGAAAAGGAAAAGAAACATCTAAGTGGTAATTCTTGCTACGTCGTAGCGAGGTCTACGAACTCTACGTGCTACGACACTAGGGAGCTATGCCGTTTTTTTAATTTGTAATTGATATGATACGATCGCGTTATTAAAGTACTGCGAGTAGTGTCCAGGTTTTATATTAACCTCTTGTCTGTGGAACCTTTTTTTTGCGGAGTGGGAATGCATTTACGCACGATGTTGGGGACTCGCGCTCCCCTCCCAGAACAGAAGCTATCGAACGTGTTGTTTTTCGCGGTAGCTATCTTTTTATACAATATTAAAAATATCTATAACACTAAGGTAACATCGATAATAGACATGTCGATATTTTATTTTGTCAATCACTTTATTTTGCCACAAAAACTTCTGTCTGATCATGGGTATGTAGCTATCACTGAGTGTACCCTGGTCCAATGCGCAAAAAGCTGACTGTCAAGCCTGTCAGCTATAACTGCCAGGAGACTGTTGCGGCTGTTCCGCAGGCGTCGCAGCGCGCGCGCATAATGGCCGGCAACCAGTCCATGAGCGCATCCCTGACGATTGCTCATGCTAATTTTTGCATGCGAAATAAAGTAATATCAAGATTATCATCAAGGTCGTCACAAAAATATCGACACCGTAAAAAATCGTTGAAACAGAATCGGGCTCAGGAGCCTATTATCAGGAGGATATATGTATATTGCACAACGAATTCAATGAAATCTCACAGCTAACACCATAGTAGGCATAGGCAACGAAGATCGTTATAAAAAATGTGGTCTTGTGCCGAAGTGTTCGGCAACTAGACCGAGGTGTGGACGCTACCACGCACAAATAAAGAATGAAGAGCGCAGCGGTCGCCGCACGCAGGTAACCAGTAAGCGGAAGTGGGCGGATGTTGGTTTTCACAGTTTTAATCAAAATAGTTACTCTTAAATGTGTGCGATGCTATCTGTACAATAGGGAAACTACATGGTTAATATAAAATTATATCTGAAAAATGAAGTGACGAAATATAATTTATGTTATCGCGGTAAACGGAACAGGAAACATTCAAAGATAGAATGGAGTTAGGAGTGGATGTATTTATTGTAACAACTAACACAATAAAAAAGATTCAGACGTAACTTTTGTCATTATTTCTTTCTTTATTCTTGTTTCAATATTAAGTAATGTCCTGTGTGGATCTAAGGTTCAGCTTGTAGCCTCTTGGAACGGGCTCAGCAGCAATAATGTTGCAGATACCCTTTGTTCGCACTAAACGCTACGCATCCAACTTTATCATGCGAACGGCTAAGGAGTGGAATTCACTTCCTGCAAATCTATTCCCAGTCCACTATAACTTGGACCTTTTTAAATCGAGAGTGAATAGACATCTTTTAGGTAAGCATGTTCCATCCTAGACTACAATAGCACTTACCATCAGGTGAGATTGTGGTCAAATGCTTACCTTTTCGTAATAAAAAAAATAGACAAAGAAGTATAATTTTTGATTCTCTCATATGGTACAACCAAAACTCTCTAATTGAAAAAAAAGAATCAATATCTAAATAAATGTATGCCCCCTCCTCATCCTTTGGCCATCGGCAATATGAACTGACACAGATTTTTATTAAACAGAATTATTATTCAAACAAAATAATACATTTAAACTTAAAAGATACTCTGAACAAACTTAGGATATATGTATATTTATATCTTATACCTATATACGAGCAATTCATGTATATATATATGTATATATATTTCTGTGATCTCGGAAACGGCTCTAACGATTTCGCTGAAATTTGGTATATGGGGGTTTTTGGGGGTATACAATCTATCTAGATTGGTCTTATGTTTGGGAAAACGCGTGTTTTCGAGTTTTTATGCGTTTTTCTTTCGACGCAGAATATGGTCGCTAATTTCGTTTTGCCGGCCACTGTCCGTCTGGTCCAGCGGGTTAAGACGCGGACTGCTAAACGAGTGTTACGGGTTCGAATCTCGCCCGGTGACTAACTTTTGTTTTTTTTTTATATGTTCAAGTTTATATATAATTTTTTAATTTTTATTGTTTTAGACAGGTTTAATTTAGTAAAAAATGTAGTTAAGATTATCACCTATACACCACCATATTACAATAAATAGTTATAACCGAGCTAAGCTCGGTCGCCCAGGTACTGTATATTTATATATATATAAATTAAGAGACAAACATTGATACTAAATTAAATAATTACCATAATACATGGCCAAACTATGCAAATTTCACAGACTAATAAATATTCCCCGCAAGTTTCGTGAAACCAAATTTATTCACTAAATTAAACGCGTCTAAATATGGCGCGCGATTAAAAAAGCAATTAAGCGTCTACTCATTTAAAAAGCTTAATTCTCTTAAAAACCGGCCAAGTGCGAGTTAGACTAGCGCTCTGAGGATTCCGTACATCATAGATAAATAATAAATAAATATTATAGGACATTATTACACAAATTGACTAAGTCCCACAGTAAGCTCAATAAGGCTTGGGTTGAGGGTACTTAGACAACGATATATTATAATATATAAATATTTATAAATACTTAAATACATAGAAAACACCCATGACTCAGGAACAAATATCCATGCTCATCACACGAGTAAATGCCCTTACCAGGATTTGAACCCAGGACCATCAGCTTCGTAGGCAGGGTCACTACCCACTAGGCCAAACCGGTCGTCATAGAATTTATCCATAATACATTTAAAAACTTTTTGGCATTAAGAGTGCGTTTGTAACTTGCATTTCTTACATATACCAAATGTTTTGGACAGGATAGGCTTTCGTTAATCGTTAACGCTCCATATCGAACGAAACGCAACTGTCACAGTCGCACTAATAAGGAAGAGTGATAGAGAGATATGACTATGCTACGCTATGGAGCATTAGCGATTGACACATTGACTAACCACATTGTAATCTTATCAATGAAAATTTATTATTTTCTGTATTTCGTTTAAAACTGTAGGTCAATCGATTCCCGTGTATTTTTTAAATACCTTCTTAACTCTTCTATACCTAAAAAAATATATATATTTAAATATATGCATACACAAAAAAAAAAAAACATAATAAACTTAATACTAGATTACAGGACGATATTATAGTTATTACTAATTACACAATTAAAAAAAAATATTTAAACTTGTCTCAAGTCACAACTAGTCTTTTCATATCACACGATATATTATATCGCAAACTTTTTTAACGGTCCTACCGGCCTAGCCAAGGTGACAAACGCTGTCGCTTCGACAACGAAACGCTTTGTCTCTCTATCACTCTTCCTTAGTGCGACAGTGTCAGTTGCGTTTCGATCGATACAGAGCGTAAGCCATTTGCACGTTGGCTATGCGGCCAGTACTGTATAGCAGGGATCGGAAACCGGTATTTTTTGTATGGGAACGAAAACGGTATTTTTTCGTTCTTTGTTAATTATTTCATTCCTAATCGGGCAATCTAATAATACGAAGTGGTTATCTAAAATCTAACTGAGTCCTACATTTTGAGTATAAAATAAACCGAAATATATGGTTATTTCGATGTTTTTGCAAAAAACCGGTTCCGATCCCTGTGTATAGTATAGTTACTGAGTAAATTGGCTGTGACAGACAGACAAATGAGTGATCCTATAATTAATTACGGAACCCTAAAAATACACCCTTTTAACTGAAAACTGAGTCCTTATCTGGTGAAATTAGATGTGAAAATGCATTAGATATTCAGGGCGCGCGGGCCTCGCACCCCGCACCCCGCACCCCGCACCGCGAGGGCCGCCGCATGGGGCCCGTAATTATGGGTACTCATTAGCATAGTTGACGAGAGATGGACTGGTGTTAGCTTGTGGAATTTTAAATTGTTTTTAGGGTTCTATACCTCAAAACGAAGAAATTTAACCCTTATAATATCATGTCCATGCGTCTGTCTGTCTGTCAAGACCCTTTATCTCGGGAACGCGTGGAGGTATCGAATTAAAATTAAATACTCTACACTTTTATTTTTTTAACCAAATATATATTTATTTAAAATAACAATATACATAATGGATATATACAGATGATTACTATAACTAGCTTATATTTAAAATAGGCTCTTGAGGCATTGTACCAAGGATGCTGGCGGCATTTCCTCTTTGTATCGCAATACTGATACGTTGTGCGAGGAAGCCGCCAGCTCTTCGGTCACCAGTTACGTCAACCAGTCGTTTCGCGATGTCTCCAAAAAACTTGTGCGCACTGGGACCCCATGGACCTAGAGTGAATACTCTATATAATACATATACTCAGGTCTAAATCAATCAAAATAAAAATCAAAAATCAAAAAGCATTTATTTCGTTAAATAGTATACAACATAACACATTCATGGTTGGGACTTCCTAGTAAGTATGTATAATATCTGTGACAGGAAGCCCCGCTCTTCTACATTTGTCTAGTACATTTGTACACGGTTAACGACAATAAAGTCTAACATTGTGCAAACGGCTATTATTTTAAGTAAAATAAAATAATAACTTACATAATATTATTATTACTATTTCTATATTTGTATAATTATTAACATTTTAAATTCTGCATTATATTCAAAAAGAAAGAAAGAAGTGATTAGCTTACAATTGTGTGTGTGTGTGTGTGTGTGTGTGTGTGTGTGTGAGTGAGTGTATGTGTATGTTTCAGTTACTATCGTACTCGTCATCCTAATAGAATTTCTGTTTCGTCGTATGTTATATTTTTTAGCCAATTTATTAGGGCTATTTTACATTCATACCAAGGCAAACAGTAGATATAAATTTTTCGTTTATCAAACTTTACAGTTCTATGTACTCGTAATACCGCCGCTGTAATATATAATTTTCTCATAGTCCCTTTAAACTATGAAAAAACAAACTTTTAAGTTGACGTGATTAAAAGATACGGCCTGTGGAGTGTGGAATTAAAAGAAGTGAAATCTCTTATGGTAGAACTGTTGCAAAAGTGTCCAGCTGTCAGCTATAAATAATAGTTCCAAATCTCTCCAGAGTAGCGCTAGAGTAGCTAATAACCTAGGTTTCCCTCCGTCAATAACGCCTTATTGACGGAGTGAAGTGCGCTGTCTATGATTTGATTTTTTGTTCAAGTATTCTAGGTAAAGGTTTTTTGATGACACTTTTTGGTACATGGGGATTTCATTCCTTACCTCCACGTTCCATAATACGGCCATTAAGCTGCAAAAAAATGTACACTCTCAAATGAATCAAAAGGTACAGGGTATTTGCCGTTGACCTAGAACTATGTAAGTTGGCAAGTAATATCGTCTTATACTACAAGTATAGGAAAATCAGAAAATCATAAAGTAAAAACATAAAAAGTTTAATTGTGTTTCCACGACTCCCGCTTTGGTGTTTCCTCCAGCCAGTTGTTCAGGAAGCTGTCCAGGTCATCCCGCCATCTCCGCCTGGGCCTGCCCCGTCCACGGCCCTCTACCGGCATCCACTTGGTGGCTATGCTAGCCCACCTCTCCGGATGCATACGGTAGACGTGTAAGATTCCCTCATAATATTTATTTATTGTGATCATTAATAATCATGGTGGTGAACAACGTCTACAGAAACTTCTGTATTATTATTTTGACGACCAGTTTGGCCTAGTGGGCAGTGACACTGCCTACGAAGCCGATGGTCCCGGATTCCAATCCTGGTAAGGGCATTTATTCGTGTGATGAGCATGGATATTTGTTCCTGAGTCATGGGTGCTTTCTATGTATTTAAGTATTTATAAATATTTATATTTTATATATATCGTTGTCTAAGTAACCTCAACACAAGCCTTATTGAGCTTACTGTGGGACTTCGTCAATTTGTGTAATAATGTCCTATAATTTTGTTTTATAGTCTTATACTACAAGTACAGGAAAATCAGAAAATCATAAATTTGTAAAAACAAAAAGTTTAATTGATTTCCACGACCACGACTCCCGCTTTGGTGTTTCCTCTAGCCAGTTGTTCAGGTCATCCCGCCATCTCCGCCTGGGCCTGCCCCGTCCACGGCCCTCTACCGGCATCCACTTGGTGGCTATGCTAGCCCACCTCTCCGGATGCATACGGTAGACGTGTAAGATTCTCTCATAATATTTATTTATTGTGATCATTAATAATCATGGTGGTGAACAACGTCTACAGAAACTTCTGTATTATGTTTAAATTTAAAACATGCCACGTAAATTGACAAGGTAAATACCACTTAGTACCTAAATATTTGATTAATAAATAACTATCATGTCAGCTGGCTAAATAACCGCAACCTAAGCGGCATTAGCGGAATAGGCATGTTATAAAAAATATACTTATTTTTTTTTGTAATCTAGATAAAAACACTAACTCAAGTTTACTTAGAACTTTAGAGCTCAAACTGAATATTTATTTTATATTATATTATACGACATTATTACACAAATTGACTAAGTCCCACAGTAAGCTCAATAAGGCTTGTGTTGAGGGTACTTAGACAACGATATACATAATATATAAATATTTATAAATACTTAAATACATAGAAAACACCCATGACTCAGGAACAAATATCCATGCTCATCACACGAATAAATGCCCTTACCAGGATTTGAACCCGGGACCATAAGCACTATATATTAAGCACTATATGCCCTAAGTACCAGACTTAGATATAATATACATATTATACACCGTGTTTTTATTCAATTTCGTTAACTTCGGGGTCTTGGTAAGTACGTTTAAGAAAGCTAAATGGCATAGTTAATTTTCTAAATATATTTTTTTACTATTTTTATTTTTATAAAAAGTAACTAAATGTTGTATATAGCGTTGTTGTAACACGGGCATTACATTTAACTCAACCAAACAATTGAAAACTGTGACATATCAATGTCATTTCGAACGTCGATCATCCGAAATAGTACTTACGTTTAGTAGCAAATGTATGAACTCGCACTAAACACTAATCAATAAGTAAACAGGCCCTAAGGCAAGTGTACACGCTCGTAAGGGCCTTATAAAAATTAATGATTGATTATCTCCGAAATGGAGTTAATTAGAATATCGGTGTCTTTGACAAAGTTACTTAATTTAAGCTCAGGAATGCACCCTCGAAATTAACGCAAATAAAAAAAAACACGGTGTATAACGTAATTGTTCGTGCCAAGTTTCATCTTGTTTAAATACGTCATTTTAAAATCAAAGCGTAACTTCGATGTATGTGAGCACTTATTAGCGAAGAGTACGTGAGACTTTTTTTTATGTATTTATTCCATCTCTACTAAATACGTTAATAGAGACCGCGGGGCCCTGGGGCTCTGAGGCTCGCCGCCTGATTGCAGAACCGGGTCGGCGTCTTCGGGAGAGGGGCTGCGACCCCCCCTCTGGATCGTACCTGGTTCAACAGATCTCAATTGCAGTGCAGCGAGGAAATGCTGCAGGCATTATGGGTACTTTTGAGCCAGGTACGATGCAGGGTGGAGGCGCATATTAATATTAATGTTTGTTCGATTACACTATAGTTTTGATAATTTAAATTTAAGTTTGTTGAATACCGTAAAACTATCCAACTCTAGTCCAATACTGCAACTATGGTCCACAAGTTTAAAAGGAAATTAAGTATCTATACCAATGTTCCTTGTGGTTTACTCCTAGTTTTACCTTCCATTTATAAACATACTTTGCCTTAGAACTACAAAAATATAGTAAAATACACACCTGAACGAGAAAAATTTAGTTTATTTGTGGACCATAGTTGGGAGCTTTGGACTATAGTTGGGTGGTTTTACGGTACCTATTGTGTATTGCTTAATACGTTAATGTTAAGAGGAAATATAAAAATACATTCTGATAAAAAATTAAAACTAGAAATAAGCCCTATGTCCCGTTCCGACTGTCCCCTGATCCAATTCCAAATGTGCCAAAAATGCTAGTTGCATTGCCGCGTTGCACAGCTAGCGATATAACACTGATTTAAACTTTCACGATTTTTAAACACTATAAACTAACACAAACGGGACTTAATCGCGTATTAAGTTTTAAATTTACCTCCGACGTGTCGAGGACGGCGTTGTCCCCGTGGTCTCGGAGGAGACTGGCTAAAGTTGACATCAACATCTTCTAGCCGCGCGAGTTTTTCGAACTACCCGCACTTGATCTTGTTTATTGACTTGAACATTCTGCGCACTAGCGATGTTACTTTGTCGACACAACACTAACGATATTCGATTTTTCGACTGTCGATATTCGTTCTCGCTTAGATAAACTAATGACTGGATTCCATGTGCATGTCCCCGAAACGTCGGAGGTAAATTTAAAACTTAATACACGATTAAGTCCCCTCTGTGTTAATTAATAATATAATACACTCGTAAGGTTTTAAAACTTGGATTTAAAAAAAACTAGCTCGTGCTGCGTGCAGGCGGGCAATTACACCGTCCGACTAGCTTCCTACTTGCCTAGGTCTTGCTAGGTAGCACAATAGGTTACACACGTACGACCTAAGCGACAAAACGAGCGTTTTTGTCTGAGGCCTTTGTCAGATCAACATAAAAACGACTAGTTGGCATTTACAGCGACGGGCTAGCTTCCTACTTGCCTAGGTCTTGCTAGGTAGCCCAATAGGTTACACACATACGCACTGGGTCACAACATGAGCTGTTCTGTCGCAATACATCGTTGCGCTTGTAAATTCTGACATATACTCGATTAAAAAAAAAACTAGATTTCTAGGATTCGTGTCAGAGTATGGCATGAGCGTTTCATTCTAAGGCCTTTGTTGTTTAATTAAACTCGTTTTAATATTACTGACAACATACCAAAAGTAACCTACTTAATTTAACCAGGTTCATTGTTACCCACCAAGATTTGACGCTGCTACGGTTTTGACGTGGTAAAAATGAATAGTGAGACTATGTTAAGGACAAACGATAATAGCACTGTCTCTGCAACTCCAATTGAAAGGTCCATAAGACCATCTCGTTCAAACTTGGTAAGTATTATTATTACCTTGCAATCTTGTATGATTCTATTATATTTAGAAAATAAACTAAACCGAAATTAGTAACTACATTGACTATTCTGGTGACGTCATGTCCGATGGCGGAAAAAAAAACGGGAGTGAGGTGACTTGGCGCGCAGGGGCATTCTTGATCGGGCGACGGAACCGAACGGACGTCTGTTACTAAAATAGTTTAAATAATAGCTTGAAATACAAATAGTGTTCATTGTTTCTGAGGTTGTTTACAAGTGATACTAAAATAGTTTAAATAATAGCTTGAAATATAATTTATTTTCATCACAAAAAGTGTTCATTATTTCCGAGGTTGTTTACAATCTCTATATGCTGCTTGCTTTCAGGAATTTCACGTTTATGATGGTGCCACACTTTGTGTCTTCTTCTTCAACCTAGCGTTTTCCCGGCCTAGCGCCAGGGTCCGCTCTCCTACTTAATCTTCTCCACTTTGCCCGATCTTCGGCATCCTCAGATGTGAGATTGCTCTCCACCATGTCCGCTCTCACGACCTCCAGCCAGCGCTTCTTAGGCCTACCGCGGCCGCGTGATCTAGGGCCTTGGACAGTGAGGTTGAGGCATCTATTTCCGACGTAGTCTACTGGTCTGCGGCTTATATGGCCATACCATCGGAGGCGACTTTCCTGCAGCTTATCCGCTACGTCACGAATTCCAAGGCTGCCACGAATGTGTTCGCCACACTTTGTGTACATTACAAAATATAGATTGTTTCATTCACGAAGACGCGTGCTTTGACTAATATTGTCATGTTATTAAAGGTTAGATTTGTGAAATGTGCGCGTCATCGTGAATGGCACGAACTATAAATAGAGTTCGTTTAAGCTTACTTTAACTTTAATCGACTTTAAACTTTTAACTTTAACAGAACAAAGTGAGAGGTGTCATTATAAACGTTAGATTTTCATAGAAATTTGACTTTAATTATGACATTGCCAGACGTTGACATCGAAAATGCCACACGTTGACATTGAAAATGCCACACATTTCCGTTGTAACTCTAAAAGATTGTAAAAACCGCTGCTTTTATCAGTGAGTGCGTACGCGCCGCTGTAATTACCGGGAAAAAGCTTGACGCTGCAATCAGTGCACAAATGCAAATGAGGCCGCAATGCGTCTTGCTGCAACTGCATATAAATATCACAAACACAGCGCTCAAATTAAATTTAAACATAACGGTCAAACTCACAAAGGAATCTTTTGTCACATTTAGCGCGGCAAATACATCAAAAATGTTTAGATTTACAGTTTCCTATATTGACAGTTCTTCGGCAGACCCATGTGTCCAACAGACACATCTACCACACATATTTGATGGATATATGTATATGTACGTATATCCCTAGGAATTGAGTTAAAGTAATGGACTAAATACTGCGGTGGTAACATGGATGTACTTTTATCGCCTCTCACTATGCAGTTACAGTGGACCGCAGAATGGGAAGTCCTCAGAGACCAAGCGAACCTTCTCTGCTTTACCCCTGCGCGTACATCCAGACCAGACCATCAACCACATAATTCAGGAGTGACCCTTACTAGATACACAGGCCATGTAGACGATTTTAAGATCCTGTCAGAAGAAGCAGTCGCGTACCTGGGAAGTGCGAACTTCTAACTATAAGTTTTTCTATGTAATCCAGTGACAATCTTCTTCTTCTTTCCATCCTGTTACCCCCTGCTGCGGTGTAGGGCTCCGACCATTTTCTCCCACTGACTCCGGTCCTGGGCAGCTTGGGTAACCTCCTCCCACCCCATCCCTAATACACCCAACTCTTGCTCCACGGAACGGCGCCAAATAAATTTAGGGCCACCATGTTTCCGTTTTCCGAGCATCTTCCAGGTCAGGGCCACTTTGGATAGGTGGGTATCATATGCCATACTATAAATAAAATACAAATAAGTTTTTGTCAAAAATTTCATTTTTGGTACAAGCTTTTATCGCTGACTGTACTTTTCTTTCCACAGGCAACTAATACTCATCGACCAAATTCTAAAAACCCCAAACACAATTAGGTTGCGTTGTTTTATCACAGAGTTCCTATGTCCACCTCTTGTCTCCATCATCAGATCAGCTCGATGGTACCATAATATTGCATTGTCACCCGACTTACATATGTATGCAAATTTTCAGCTCAATCGGAAACCGGGAAGTGGATCAAATTTAACTTGCTAGATCTGATTACAAGCAGACAACGGTCAGGTGAAAGTAAATAAAAGCTTGTAATAAAAATAAATAAATATTATGTCTGTCACTTTCGCACTTACATACTTGTTAAAACGTGACAGGCGGTGATAGGCGATAAAAATGCGACCGTTCTACCGCCGCTGAGCCATGGGGTAAAAGATCGGATGCCTGGCTAATAAAACAGCCTAGTTTTTATTATTATGGTGAAAACATATAGTGGTTAGCGCTATAGAACACAAGGATTATTTATCACACTTATAAACTATATTTATAACATAGTTTAATAATTACATAATTACGTAATAGAGCCAAGCCTGTCCCAAGGGATGCCAGTGGCTCGAAACGACGGGAATATTCTCGTAATATGGTTTTATGTACTTGGTGCGTATGACAGCTAACATCTGAATAAAATTTAATTACACTATACCACCCTAAACCGACGAGCGTGTATGAGGAATGATATGAATGTGTAGGAAGCGAAAGAGATATGGCAGGATCGTAGCAAGTCGAAACCCGTGGTCTGCCTACCCCTCCGGGAAATAGGCGTGATTATATGTATGTAAGTATGTATTTATTTGCTTATAATTTATAAAGGCCTAAATACGTTCAGCAGTAGATTAGGCAAAATGAAGTGAACAAGGGGAATGCTTGGAACGGTTTTTAATGGCTCACTGAGGCGGACCATTAAGGCGCCATCTTTACAAATAACGATAAGGTTGGAGCCAAATGGATGGCGATATAAACCTTTGCTACATATTGGAACGGTTTTTAATGGCTCACTGAGGCGGACCATTAAGGCGCCATCTTCACAAATAACGATAAGGTTGGAGCCAAATGGATGGCGATATAAACCTTTGCTACATAAGCTAAAGTATATTTGATTTATAGGTGTAGAAGATATTTATTTTAAATAGTCCCGTCATGTAAACAATGTAGCCTAAACTTAGTACAGGTATTAGGAAACCACCTCCATCTAGTATATATGTCGTAGTTAAATTGTAGTTAAATTAGCAAGCTAATTAGTTAGCTGAAGAACAACCAGCCAAGTCATTGAAATATTTATATACATTTTGGTAATTTCCCGGGAATATAGGGACTTTACTTTGGCGAATGAGATACCTACAGTTTTTAATGATTTAAATAAAAAAGTTTAAGGAGCCAAGTGTTGACTGAATTTCTGATAATAAAATAGTATATTTATGTAGTCACGTCTGCAAATATCTATACGAAAAATGTGCCAAAAATATGTATACACCACCTTTACACGACTTTATTGCCCATGAATACATGGTCGTATATACATATTTTTGTCACTTTTTTGTATCGATATTTTCAGACGTGACCGTACAATCTCAAGATTCCCCTATTTTTCCTTCTTAAGGGAAATTTCCTGGGAACGTTTCCGGGAATTTTCCCATATAAGGAAGTTTCCCGGGAACGGCACATCACTAGGAGTGTGCCACCAAAACGTAAAACTCGTGTCGACAAATATCGGGAAAATAGGCGTAATAAGTAGACATTACAAAATTTAACGGTTTTGTTACATGTCTCTGTTCCACGTTCAAAAATATTTATTATGAAAAAAATCTAGTCATCTTTTAGTTAACTTCCTCACTTTCATTAAACAAATTTAAAGAAATAGGAGGTGGCGATACATATACATGTATAAAGTATGAATATTAGGCTATAAAGCCCGTTTATATACATATTATAGTTTGTCCACAGGAAAGCCGCATAACCTTAACTTACACTAAAAAAGTTGTTGACCCATGAAACAATGATATTATAACTTAGTGTAAGGCCTGAGTGGACGCTCGAGTTGGGCGTGCAGCGGGGCAGGGCGTGCTGCGTGCATATTAAACAAATGCAAACGTATAGGAGCGGCCTTAGCGCACGCTGCTCAAATCACTTGTGAGCCCGACGCCACGCTGCACGCCCCGCCGAACGCTCCGCTTCGAGCGTCCACTCAGGCCTTACACTTAGGTTAAAGGCGTTCCAAATTGAAGCGTTTACCTTGTACAAAATGTACAAGGTGTCTTCAGGCGCGCCTAGACTAGCGAAAACTGTGCACTTACTAATGAGCTCCCGCACACTGAAAGAGAAAGAGATAAGCGTTTGTTTAACAACGACTGTGACAAAGATGGAATGGAATTCGTCCAAAAATAACAGATGTCTTCGGAGGTATATAAATAAATATAGAAGTATTTTTTTCTCCTCATGAATGAATATAAACCTACAAAACAGTCTGTCCATTTTTGCGGGGAAGGGCACGTCAAATGTATACGTTACATACAAATAGCCATGTCTGATAAACGTCAGTCCATACAATACATACTCGTATGTCAAGTCAAGTCAAAATATTCTTTATTCAAATAGGCCTAGCAACAAGCACTTTTAAATCGTCAAATTTTACAAATATCATCTTAATCTAAATATCAGAGCAATTTATTGATGCAGTTATTATTGTTCTAAAAAAAACATTGAACTATTATAGATATGGTAAACTTAATAATAAGAATTTCACAAAAAGATCGTCAAACATCAAAATTGTATAAAAATACTAGTCTAGAACCTTTCTAGAATAAAATCTAAATGTCAAAAAATACGGTATGTATACATTGAATTATCAATTTCATCATTAATAACATAACAATAAATAATTCATTCTTTACAATCACACTTAATCCCACGGTGTTTCATCATTCATGTAGTCTTGTGTGCTATAATAGGCTTTAGAGATAAGCTTACGTTTTACATAATTTTTAAATTTACTAACAGACAATTCAGTTATAATATTAGGAAGTTTATTGTAAAATCTTACACAATTACCCATGAATGATTTCTTAATTTTATGGAGCCTAGTGAAGGGCACTGCGAGCTTATGCTTATTTCTAGTATTAATATTATGTATTTCACAGTTTTTCTTAAAACTGGCAATGTTTTTATGTACATACAGAATATTCTCATAAATATATTGACAGTGCACTGTCATTATGTTAATGTCCTTAAACTTATCTCTAAGTGTGTCTCTATGGTACATTTTATATATTGCACGAATAGCCCTCTTCTGCAGAACAAAAATGACCATTGGCCGAGGTTTTCAGAGGGGTAAGCTCTTAAAGGCGACTCCAGTTGTTAAATGATAGATAGATAAACCATTTATTCGCTTGCCACAATACACACAACTAAACAAAAAAAATAATACAAACAATAGCAACACCAAAATAAAAATTAAATAAAGAACAAAAAGCATCAATAAAAGGTAATGTGTGCTGTGTGCGTTGCAGCAAAACAAAAGGGTTCTGGCTCAGTAATACGCTCCACTCTTTCGGGTGAAGCACTGATAATTCTGCTAGAATCCAGATCACGAACAGATTAACGATGTAACAAAAAAAACATATATATACATAAATAGTTAGTAGCTTGCCTATAAAATAATAATAAGTGTCGTAGTATGGATTATGTAAAAGTGTGGTGCGTGTTGGTGTATAGTATTATATCAGATGTCGATTATAAAACGGCCTACAATAATATAAAGAGTTTGTACACATACAGACTAGATTCGGTAATCTGCAACCAAGTACCCGTGCGGAATTCCTGCAATTTGTTTATTTAAAAGGTACATTTTAAAATGAGACTTAAGCGATTCCTCCTAGGTATAGTAAATCTATATATAGTTATATAATACCATTAACATGAAACCATATAACAAAGCAAGCAGCCACATCTTTGTCGCCTTAAGGGTATTTAGTCTAATATAGCAAATCTGCAACAACCGCTTCGCTTATCGCTGACTGTATGTCCACCGCTTTAGCTGAGAAGTTAACAGTCAAAAGGGGATGATTAAACAATTCACTGTGAGTAAACAAGGCACAAAGTTGCTAATTTACATACATATTTCATACACCGCGAGGTGAAGTTGGTGAAAAGCCTGTAAAATATACGGGTTTCTCACGAAATTGGGAACTTAATCCATAACTGTGGGTACTCACCACCCTTTCCAGCCGCGAGGGAGTTAACTAGATTCTTTTTTTTTAATTTTCATTAATTTTGACCGTGTAACAGAGACTAGTAAATATTCAAGACGAATAACCACCATACAACGGTGATTTCTTGCGCGCTTTTTTACTATTTTTCCATTTAAGCTTTATACGTATAAAATCTGTCACCTACTCAATCAAACAATATTAGATTGAAACCACCAAGGGATGAAATGGTGCCTTTCACCGGAGTTAAACACTCTACTTTTCATTTCGAATACCAGAAAAGAAAAATACATGCATTTAAACAACACGGCTAAATATAAACTTCAGTAGTTTTGAGGGTACTTTCAATAGTTTCAATTAACAATAGGGAATATTACTGCAATGTTCTGCCGCCAGAGTGCAGCACTAGCACGTATCTTAAGCCATAGAGTAACTTATACATACTGTGCCTTAAACTGTATTTTGACAAGTTTTCTTAGATAATAAAATGTGACATTGATGCATCAAAGCGGTTTGTTTACAAAGGGTATCGATGCAAGGGGTTTTATCGCTCAAATATGCAAGAGTGATAGAGAGGTTAGATGACAAATTTTCGATGTTCTTGTTTCGCGGTAGACCCTCAGATTATGATGGATTGTGGTAGCGATATTTAGGTGAAAATATCATTATTTATGGAATGGAGACATAATTATCAGAATGGAGATTGTACAACAAATCTATTTAAAACCAAAATTTTAATTACTTATCGCAAAAAAAACGTACTTGTGTACTTAGCGCCATAGAGTCTACAAAACAAACGGTAGGTATTCACATTTACACCTATAATAAAACATACGTCGAACGCCTCGACCCGGACCCCAGACCGTTCTAGCGTGAGTCATCCTTTAATCCACTTCCCGAGCCAGATGATACCACTACTGTCCACTCAAGAGCAGTGAAAACAGGTCTCTTTTCAACAATAACTGACCGAAGGTAACCCGTTTGTGAATTACTAATGAACCTTGCTCATATCGAACAGGACCAAAGTTACATTTCAATCTAAGACAAAACCTAAACTTTCGATCCCCAGGCGAATTCTATTTAAACTACTCCCGAGGCCTGATTCAGATTTAACAATCTGTTACAGTTTTGATCTTATTTTGATGCGACCTTGAAGATCGCTCACGCTGGCAGTTGCGGTGGTGAAATGTAGTAAAAGTCGTACGTGATATGTGCGCCAATCACTAAGACGATCGTCAAGTTTTTTATGCTACGTCGGTGGCAAACAAGCATACGGCCTGCCTGATGGTAAACGTTTACCGTAGCCTATGGACGCCTGCAACTCCAGAGGTGTTACATGCGCGTTGCCGACCCTAACACTCCGCACCCTCGTTTAGCTCTGGCAACCTTATTCACCGGCAGGAACACAAATATGAGTAGGATTTAGTGTTCTTTGGCTGCGGTTTTCTGTAAGGTGGAAGTACTTCCCCAGTTGGGTTCTGCTCTAGATCTGTAATGACATCCGCTGTGCTGTGCCCTACCACTCTAAGCGATATAACATTCATAGTGTCCATACCTCTCTTTTAGATGTAGTTCAAGAAGATACCCGGGTCCAATAAGGTAGCATCGAAACCATAACTAATGGTTAATATAATCTACCTCCCGATATTTAACGGTAAAATATAAATACATCTACATCCGTACAAAGTTTCAAACTCAACCCGCAGCATTAAGTCATTTTATTTTCATGGCTTGTTAAGCGTTAACTCTTCTAATTTCTCCGTCCATTGCTTGTAGGTTTTACTTAAAAGGTTGAGATAGGTTGTCGATAGGAGATGGAGGGTGAAGTTTGGGTTGGATCGACTGGGGGGGTCGAGGCCCAGGGAAGGGGTGTGGGAAAGTTTTCGATGGCAAATAGACGTGCGCCGCAAGGTACAAGCATCCTACCTACTTAGTAACAATGCATTCAGAACGTCAGGATGAGTTTATTTAGACCTAAACGTAAAAACTACATAAAGCCAACAGAAGCAATAAGGTAGAAGTACTACTGCTCGACGCTGCACTAGTCACCGACATGGGCACTTTATTTCATGGAAATATAGATTAAATTTTAACAACGAAGATTTTTCTGTATTCGAACTTAATCCTTGTCACTTTGACATAAAGTGCCCATGTCGAGTACTAGTGCAGCGTCGAGCACTAGTACTTCTACCTTAGTGTTCATGAAGCAAAAGTTATCTAGCATTGTAAGATTGAAAGGCTTAGTTGCAACTCAGCAGTAGAGGCGTTTAATCTCATTGTTGCAAGCGCGCACCAAGAAGGTACAATTACAGCTACTTAGGTATCATCTACTCACTCAATTCCAGAGTCGCTCCGCTATATTGCTTTCAAAGTAAACTGCTTTCTGTAGTGGCAGAAGCCGACGCTGAAGTATCTGCTTACTATATCATCATCATTGAACACAGCGTCTTTGCAGATGATAGTTGCAGCAACTAAAGAGGTATTTTGAGGAGATAGTCTACAGCCTACATCGTCTGCGATGGCTGTATAGACCAGTAGCTGATCAGCATTTCCAGATCCATGGGCGTAGGCACGTACAGCAGGGGGCAGCTAACACGGATCGGACCAACCGGTCTCTTCATCAATCTGGCCGAGCATGGTTTTGCGTGGAAATCTATCAGGGTTCATTCTATGAACGTGCCCAGCACGGGCGAGCCAATGGAGTCACCATTATACTGCTGCATCCAGTCGAATCAGCTACGTTTTCCTTGTTTGTTTAATCTTTTTTTTTTATTAATGTATGTTTATTGTGTTAATATACGCTTGCCGCTCATTATTCAAGGCCTCCCGTAAAGGACTATGAAAGCGAATATTATTGAATTTGAAACGTCTGTTCAAAGTTGATGCTGCATCGATCGAACTCATCTGCAAAGTTTGAGGAGCAAGGCAGAGGTGAGTTCGTGTAACTTGTGCCTACATTTACCTACATAAACATGTACATTTTATTAACCGACTTCAAAAAAGGAGGTTATCAATTCAACCGTACTTTTTTTTGTATTTTGTTAGATACTTCGTACCTTTATGTGTGAAATGATGATGGGATCCATGAAAAATTGAGGGAGCTTGTAGCCGACTAACTAAAGCGGTAATAATTAAATGAAACCAGGTTCTTATAGTAAAAATATAATTGTAAAAATATGTACAATAAAATAAACTAATATCTGTCAGTACGCGACTCTACTCTAAAACAATAAAATATCGTCACTGGCCTTAACGTTCTAGAATCTTCATCGAGCCAAACGATGAATCCTGACAGCAGGTGCTGCTGAGGGCTACGGGGGCCCACCAGGCGCAAGCAGATGAAAACTTCAGCAGCGATTGTCAAGAAATAAGTAGTCTTCAATTTTAAACGAGAAGAAAGGGCTGCGTTAGGAGTAGTCCATCACGTAAGAAAAATCCTTTTCAAATAACAATACAGTGTTTAACCTTCAATAACATTAGACAAATGTAATTTGAGTCTTCTTCAAATTGTCGAGAAAATTTCCCCAGAAGAAAACAAAAGACGAGCGAAAAGGGCATATTTTTTAATTACCGGCCAGTGCGCGCGGTGACTGCACCATGCAGGTTTGCCATGTTACAAGCTCCTCAAATCTAATAGGCACACCTATAGAGTTATTTACACTCCCTTATATCATACAGTATTTCATTATACAATTATTGTTTGATGCGGCGAATGACTCGGAATCAGTGTATTACGCCATAACACAGAAATTACCCTGAAAATTGCCTTCATTTTATCTGACGAAGTCGAGTGAGTTGTCATACTTCACAGCGCATGCGTGGGGTGGCGGAAGACGCTAATAAAATAAGCCACTTCCCCCCGCCTAGCAAACTTTGAGAAGCTATGCATTTTAATACTTTACATCATGCTTTAAATGCAAACAGTTTTAATATCGTGTGCCTTGTTGTTTTTTTTTTCTCCAGCCGTTATTGGACACAGTTCAGACTGTAACAGGGTAGTAGTTGAGACATTTAAGGTTTACTTTTAATACCGTTCCTGTTGACAACCAAATTAGCTTGAGCCTTAGACGGATCAACATTTAAAGTCTGTGACTGTACCACCACATACATTCCTATGAAAATATGACCTTTATAGGGGCACTCCAAACTCTTTCACTTCAAAGTCGATGCAGAGTTAGGTTGGACTCTTTCCCTTTCAGACTATAAGTACGGTTACGTCTGAAAATATCGATACGAAAAAGCGCCAAAAAATATGTATACACGACTTTATTGCCCATATAGTAATGTAGTGTTTACATATTTTTGGCACATTTTTCGTATTGATATTTTCAGGCGTGACTGTACAGTCTGATTTTTATGAACAAACGTAACGTGTGAGGGTGTGACCGGAAAAAAATATTTTTTGGCACCGTAAGCAGCAGAAGACAGAGGGCGTTCACAGCGCGCCTCCATCTGGATCGGTCTTGACTGTTCGCTTCAAGGAAGTTAGTACCTAAATTAACTGTAATTCAAATAGGATTAAAAACAGTCCAGTTAAAATGAACATACGGTTTGTAATAAACGTCCGGCGATATGAAGTTCTAAGAAAATAAATTCTACACTAACCTCCACTTAGCTGGTTTAACTGCGTCGTTTAAATTGTTATTTCTTCTTAAAACCAAAGATTCATTGATTCTTTAAGATGTGTAAAGTCTAAGACAAACGAGAAAATGCCGTCAGCATCCTTGGTACAATTCCTGAAGGGCCTATTTTAGATTTAAGCTGGTTATAGTAATCCTCGGTAAATGTAAATAAAAATTAATACTTTACAGACAAAGTCATGCATACTTTACAGACAAATTTCAAATCGATAGCTTAAGTGGCTCTCGAGATATTTAGACAGACAGATAGACGGACGGACAGAATCGCACCATAAGGGTTCCTTTTGTACTTTTTTGGTACGGAACTCTAAAAATGTATAGGGTTGACAGGTGCTACGAAAAATCACATAACCGTTTCAGAGAGCGGAGTTTTTGAAAAATTGTACCGCTTTTTTAGATAACAATACGGTTGCCAAAAAATTAATTTGCAATCTTGCGGATTTCTCTAGGGACTGCAGCGATTCAAATCCTGATTTTTAGACTTTCGCTTGATAGAAAAAAAACACGAACATAGGTCGAGCACACGTACTTTAAAAAAAATTAATAATTTATGCACAAAAGCTAAAAATATGGAAATTGCTTCTAAAACTGCGCAATTTTATTTTTGAGGGAAATCAGAGATTAATTTTTAATTTTTATAAACTTGGTATACACGGTCCCGAGCACACACATCCATCTCTTTCACGCTTGAGCTCAGTGAGAGTGAGAGAGGAATATGAACACAGCGTCTTAAGTTTTTATTGGTGTTTTCAATCAGCGATTGTCATCCTATCGAAGGGGCGATTTTTTCCATTTCTAATAGTTAAAAAATTAGTAATATCACTCACAAACGCTTAGTACAAAATTTGTTTTAAAAAAATAATTACCTACATAGACTTTTTGATGTAGTTTCAGATTGTTTATTTTTTATCAAAATGGCGGCTTTGACCTCGCACTTCACAGAGACACCAGTTCTTAGAGTTTACACATCTTTCACAACCAACGAATCTTTGTTAAAAGTAACGCCCCAGTAACTAATGGAGGAACCGTGTAGAGCAACGGATTTATGGGCCAAGTTCCAGATCCTGGTCCTAGCGGGATAGCATGGAATTATACTGATAAGGAAAAGTATGGTTATAATTATGGAACCAAGGGATCTCAAAACACCGTGACGGGATTAAGGTTGATTCTAATTTGGTTTTTCTTTTGTTATCAAGGGTATTATAAAATGTCACTTTGCCTGAAATGAAAAAGCCCTTCGCTAAACAAGGATTAGCTCGGATTATCAGTAGATGTGACGTAGGAATGTATTCGAAATTGTGAAAATACTACTTGGTTAATTTTCTGGAACTGATTATAGTTTTGTAAAGGAATTGAAATTTTCCAATTCCAAAATGAGTTACTTTTGTTTTTTTGTAAAATTTTCATGAAACTCTGAAATTTTATCCAAGATTTGGAAACATTCCGCAACTCTCACATGCATGTAGCACGAGCTTCGCTTCGTAGATGTGTATACAGAAATGAATAATTACAGTAATTAATGGTCACTTGATTTATAAAATGTTACTATGTGTAATAAAAAAAAAATATAAAAAAATGTGGCCGCGACGCCAAAATATATCAGACTCGAAACCATGCCCCCACAGGGTCCATGTGTGCACCCGGACTTTGTAATATCTATAATACCATAAATATGGTTGCAATAAATAAATGTGAATATGAATATGAACTCACCATATGTTCGCCATGTCCCTGTCTGTCACTTTTTGCAAACTTATCTTATCTTACCTTATAATTTCGAGGCCCTTGCGTGAGGGTACACTTCGACCTATTGGGGTGTTTTATGCAAGCACGTCCTTAAGATTATCATTTTCCTTACTCTAGAGCGTTTTCGACCAACTCCATGTATCGGACAATGGAGTTCAAGGGTAATGCTTTGAATTCCTTTGGTTCTAGATAACCTCAAAGTCATTCTCTATCTGGCGAGGGCGTATTCACACATTAGGTGTTTTACTTACTGTCGCTTCGTCCTCTGCGAAGAATCTTCGCCAAACATTCGACAAGAGTCAAGAGGTGTTAGAATTTCCCATCTTGGGCAAGACTCCTTTGACCCCGTAATGGCTTGTAAAACCCAGTGGCTTGTTATAAATTATAGTTGTCTTTGTGGCGTGTCACCGTGGCTCGAGGATAACGGAAAGAGTCGAGGGATCGCAGTAAGCGTGCACTACGTGCAGGGACAGAGTGAAGTTGCTCAAGAAGTTCACCACTTTTATAACAACCTGTACAACTATTAAATGGCGTTGTCGCGTCAGCTATTTTACGCCAAAATGCTGTTGCTGCTAGTTCAACTCCATATTTCGTAAATGTCCACGTGTAGTAAATATAACATGCACCAATTAGGCAGAAAGCTAGAATTAGCGTAGTTACAGGCGCGGCCGGTGACGCCAATCAGTCAAACGATCGCGAGACATGCGTGCCATCGAATATTACATGACTAGCCTGTGCCCGCGACTTTGGCGGCATAGGTCCTTTGTGTATTGTAATACGGGCGATTTTCCGCAATTCGACGACTGGCGCCTATTTTGCGCCCCCTGTCGCGCAAAATAGGCATATAGGTGGCTACTCTCAGTCCAACTTCTCGAGGAATCCTATCAAACCTTTGATGTTGAGAGATTCCGAGTTCCCCTAACCTCGGGGAGGTCTCTTGGGGATCCGAGATGTTTTGCCCTGTATGGGGCCACTCCGCTGCATTCCAGCACCACCTGTTATAAAAAGATGTTTGTTAAATAGTCCATGACCTGTTATGACACTGGTTGGTGCTTCCCTAGTTGAAGGAGCGCCCTTGTGAGCTTTCCGTTGATGCCAGGCATGATGGCTTCTCCAGTCTCTTTCCCGGTCGTTTGCCAGGTCTCTTTAAATAAGAAACCATTTCTCCTGGAGTCCGAAGGCAAAAAGCTGGAATTAGCGTATAGCAGGCATGGATGGTGCCACCGAATATTATATACATGACTAGCCTGTGCCCGCGGCTTGGGCTGCGTAGGTCTTTTTAAATAAGAATCCATTTCTCATGTAAAAATTAGCTTTTTAAGAAAGCAAAATAAATTTCTAGAAAAGTTAGACAAAATAATAAAAGCATTTTAAGTCGCAAAGGGAGAATAAATTTAAAATGATTTCAGGAAATAAATGTATCCTTTAAAACTGTCAGATATCTAGACGTAGACACAGTCGGTAAAACTATTAGTTTTGTGACGCAACTCATGCTAGCAGGTCTGATACATTTAGGTTTCGTTTTTAATTAGTTTTATGTTTAGATATGTCTTGATAAAATATAACATATATATATATTTATTTATTAATAACATTACACATTAACATATACATTTACAGTGTAGGTACAGACACCTGTCTACCGTGTTAGTTCTGTGTAAATTGGAAAGCGTGTGAACCGCCTAGTGGAACGAAGGTCGACACACCCTCGACTTTACGTAAATAGGTATATAAATACTAATTTGTACGTGCCCGTACGTGGGCGTCTGTGAGGCGTAGAACACAGGGCTACTTAACTTTATGACCTTAGGGATCCGTATGCGTAACTTTTTATGCAGTAGAGGGGACATGAAATTCGAAAAATCGCGGGACACTTCTGGATGAGACTAGCCTAGGACCGGAATAAGCGGCGTAGGTGCACGAAGAGAGGCCTGTGCTCAGCAGTGGGTGACTGGAAGATAAAAAGATGATGATAATGATGAAAAGGGGTCGAAAGATAGAAGACGATTTCCCGCCAAAGTGGATAAGAACCGCTCGAAATAGAGATGATTGAAAAGCTTTAGCCGTTAACAACCTGACTAAATGTAATAAGTAAAACTGTTTAATAAATAAAAGCTCTCTAATATGCGTAACTTTTTAGGTACCTATGTACAGTCAGCATCAAAAGGAGCGGATCAAACAAGGTTTCAAAAGTATCTACCATAATACAGCTTAACAAAAGTTGATGGTTCTATATGTAGACAATTTAGCCTGTAAAAGATATTCTTTTGAAGGTGATTTATCTATATTTAGAAAAGTTATCCGGAATATCAGATACTTTTGGCGCGTTGTTTCATCCGCTACTATTGATGCTGACTGTACCTATGCAAAGACCCCAAAAACAGAACCCGTATAGTGTCGTCGTGTCCATCTGTCCGTCTGTCCATCTACTAATAAATGCGTTTAATCGTATCATATCAGTTTCAAAACGTCAGATTGTCTGTTCATACCGCCCCGTTCAAGAAATAGGGCCAGAGAAACAGTGTTAGTCTAAAACGAATTTGATCGTTTGTCTGGCGCGGCTCCCGGCCACGCTGCCAGCGACCATTTGGCCGCGAGCCCTCACTAACAGACTTGGCCATCAGAACTATGGAATTGCCAAAACATATTCTCATATTGTAAACTGCTACTTAGTACATTGTGCATTGGGTTAACTTCGAAAGCGGGGTAATTTAGAAAATGGCAAATATATAGATAAACAGTAGCAACAGTCCAGTTCCAGTTCTAGATCAGAGCTCAACTGGGAAAGTACCTCCATCTTACTGAAAAGCGTAGCTTAAAACACTATACCCTACTCATAGTGTTGTGTTCCTGCCAGTAAGTAAAGTCGTCAGAGCTCAAAGGGGGTGCAGAGTGTTAGGCTCGGCATCGCGCATGTAACACATCTGGAGTTGCAGGAGTCCATAGGCTATGGAGACTGCTTACCATCAGGCGGGCGTGTGTTTGTTTGCCACTGATTTAATATATAAAAAAACAGTAAGCATAATAGCGGTAATGCTAATGTTGCTAAAGTATGTAGTGCTTCTGGTTTTATACATATTTGGGACGAAATATATATGTTAGGTTAGTAAGGCAGCTTCCGCAGCCAATCCGGCTTATTGGAATATTCGAGAATTCCACCGGAAATAAGATGTCTAGGATATTATTGGTAAATTTTTCCCCAATATTTTTCCACAATTTGGGATCAAATTTGCATATTTATTGTCGACGCGCCGCTTCCGCAGTGTGCATCTTCACCGGTTCGCAAAGTAAACAAGTACTTTAATTACGAGGTTATTCTGTTTCGGAACGTTCTGGAAGCTAGTTTAGTTCTAGAGTTCTTAGTGTTTTTCGTAACTAGATTTAAAATAAATATTATAGGACATTATTACACAAATTGACTAAGTTCCACAGTAAGCTCAATAAGGCTTGTGTTGAGGGTACTTAGACAACGATATATATAATATATAAATATTTATAAATACTTAAATACATAGAAAACACCCATGACTCAGGAACAAATATCCATGCTCATCACACAAATACATGCCCTTACCAGGATTTGAACCCGGGACCATCAGCTTCGTAGGCAGGGTCACTACCCACTAGGCCAAACTGGTCGTCAAATGTATCATAAATATAATTTAGGTATCATACATATATAGACTCAGTATGTAGTGCTTCTGGTTTTATACATATTTGCCATTTTTTTACCCTACTTTCGAAGTTACCCTAATGCACCTTATAAGCATGGGTGTGTCGAGGGAATGCAAATGGCCGGATTTGTAGGTACCCCTAGTGTAAATTTTATCGACATCATAATGTGACGAACGCGTTTGCGTTAAGTCTCATTTTGTATAGGATTTTGAGTTTCCAAAACGTCCCGCTTGGCGCGCTCTTTCTAAATCCAATACAAAATGAGACTAAACGCAAACGCGTACGTCACGTTTCAAAATCGAATTTACAGGGGTACACACTACACTAGGGGTACAGAATAGAACTTTTCAAAACTATATGATGTCTTACTATTGAGTAAAATAGGTTTTTGACAAAAAAAAGTACATTTACAATACTTTATGATGCTCTTTTCCGCACCCGTACGGGAATGAGCACTTTCCGTGTATATATCGAAACTTTAAAGAGCCATATGTACTGTAAAACGATGTAGGATATACGTGCGAATAGGTAATTCGCAACTCGTGTCGAATATTAGTAAATTCGTTTCAATTCGTTTCGTAAATTAGTTTATCACCACTCGTTGCGAATTTCCTATTTTTTTTAATACTACGTCGGTGGCAAACAAGCATACGGCCCGCCTGATGGTAAGCAGTCTCCGTAGCCTATGTACGCCTGCAACTCCAGAGGAGTCACATGCGCGTTGCCGACCCTAGCATTCCCCCCATCATTCCATCACACGGATGATGGATCACCACCCATCCATTCCATCATCCATCATCATCATCATTTCATCGTTCCATTTTCTGCACTTGTTACTATGTTGGTACTACTTTTATCGCTGACTGTACTTTTCTTTCCACAGGCAACTAATACTCATCGAGACAATTCTAAAAACCCCAAACACAATTAGTCTCACCTCCCGTCTCCATCATCAGATCAGCTCGATGGCACCATAATATTGCATTGTCACCCGACTTACATGTATTTACAAATTTTCAGCTTCATCGGAAACCGGGAAGTGGTCAAATCTTGCAAGATTTGACCCGTATAAACATATGTGCACGTAAAAATAATAATAATACCTATATAGAATCAATTACATTGCAAGTAAAAAATAATAATAAATAGAATCAGGCGTTACTTTGCGGAAATCCATACTAATTAAAAAAGAATACTAATTTGCTTATCCGCGAAAGAATAACGTGCTAGATTGCTAGTCAATCAGTGCTAACCCGTTATACTTACTTGCGTATTTTTACATACAATTAACGGGTTAACACTGATTGACTAGCACGTTATTCTTTTGCGGATAAGCAAAGTGTAATTTTTGTTTTAATAAGTTAAACAAAAGCTAAAATAAGCTGTTTTTCAAATCTATTTCACCTGAAAAAAGTTATAAATATTTTTACTTTAATAATCCAAGCAATTCCTCCAAAACTCCCAACGGTAGGCCACAAAGGCCCAAATCTTCGCAAACATTCATCTGATTCAATATCAAACTTGGCCGAGCCCGAGGGATATCTAGTGCTGAAAAACTTCGTCGTCTGCAACATTCATTATGGTTATTCAAATACTTTCTTTTAGTCGTGTTCACTTCCATAGTCTATGGATCATAGACTCCGTATCTTGTTTTTATACTACGTCGGTGATAAACAAGCATACAGCCCGCCTGATGGTACTTTACCTGCGCGTTGTCGATTCTAACACTCTGCACCGTAGTTGAGCTCTGGAAACACGACACTATGAGTAGGGTTTATAGTGTTATTTGGCTGCGGTATTCTGTAAGGTGGAGGTATTCACGAGTTGGGCTCTGATCTAGACCTGGAATGACATCCGCTGTGCTGTGCCCTACCCCACAAAGCGAGATGACATTGCTCATACCTCGCTTTTCATAGATTGTAGGATCCAATAGATGTGCTATACGCGTGCGCCCGTGAGGGACAGATCATACGCAATGCGACAAAATTATAAACGCGGTTTAACATTCCTGACAACATACCAAAAACAACCAACGTAATTTGGTCGGGTTATTTGTTGCCCTCCATAAATATACAAAAATTAACGCTGGGGAATAAAAAAAATGAGACTGTGACAAGGACAAACAATAATAGCGCTTTCTCTGCTACTCCTACTGAAAATTCCATAAGAGCATCTCGTACGGTCATCTCCCGGTACTGCCATTTCATCTCTATACTATTACCTCTATGTCGCCGCCGCCGCCATCTCATTTTAGAACGATATCCTGAAATAACATGAAAATTGACATTATTTAATTCGTCTGTTTTCTTTGCTAGAAATTGTAATGCAAAGAAATTAGACGAGGAGAAGTTATGAATACATATTTAGATTGTAACCAAGGGATGAAAGGCACTAATTTCTGCCGTGGTAGTTTAGCGCTCGAACGGAGTGAGAGCGTCAATAGTCCGAGACTGAAATGGTGCTTTTCACCTGAGTTAAAACTCTACTTTTCATTTCTAACACGAGGAAAGTAAAATACATTTGTGCATTTCAAAAACACAGCTACATAAACTTCAGTAGTATTTCTTGAGGGTACTTTTAATTATCAATTTAGGTAACAATATCGTTATTTATGAAATGGGAAGTTAATTATCAGAATGGAAATTGTACAACAAATCCATTTTAACCAAAATTTTAAGTTTATCGTAAAAAAACCTACTTAGAAAGTACAGTGCTCTAGAGCAGACAAGTATCATTTTCTGCACACTGTTACTAGGTTTGACATATTTTAGCAACGAATCACAATTTTTGCAACGTCTGTACAAGCCTGAAGTGATCTGTGTTTCTATTATATCCAGTGCCGTATTTGAAGGCGTGTCACGTGCGTCAGGGGAAAATAAAATTACATACACGAATAAATTTTATTTAATACATCGCTGCAGGCCTGGACGCGTGTCTAAACTTTCCAAACATAGCTATCAATGTATCGTGAATATCACACTGCCTCACGTCTTAGAGGAATGTCTACATCAGAGACTAAGATATAATGAAGACTGCTCGAGGCGCAAGCGGAGGCCGAGGTTTCAAAATCAGGCGTAACTCGGATCACGGCTACTTGCACCATCCCACTAACCCGGGGTTAACCTGTTAAACTTGGAGTTACCACGGTTACCTGTACAATTTGACACTGGGTTAACGGTTTAACCACGGGTTAGTGAGATGGTGCAAGTGGTGCTCATATATAGATAGTCTATCTGCAGAAGTATACTCTGGCAAACCCACTTTTTCAGTAGGTAAAGGCGCGACATTCAATTTTTTTATCTTCGCGACTACATTTTTTAATATTTGCCGCCTTTTTCTACTGACAGAATTGGCTTGCCTAACAATAGTTCTCATTTTTTCTACTTTTCGATCGAATAAAACATCGTGACGAAACCTGTGAAGAAAAATGTGTGTGTGTGCAATTTGAGGAGTTGCATAAATGGGCTTATAAGTTTTCCTAAATGCCTTGGTTAAATCGAATTTTAACTGAGTTTCTCAGTCAAAACTAGTTGCAAAATTAAATACTTTATTTGATGTTCATAAGCGTATTGTAATATGCCTACTTGGAAAATAAAGTATCTTTATACTGTTAGCTAAGTATATTACTGTAAATGATTATGGTGTGAAGAAATCAAAATTGTGTATACAAAACAATAGGTACGTGTACATTATGTAACCGAAACCGGCAAAACGTCCCACTTTGTAGCTTGGACGCCTTGACAGGTTAAACGTATAAAAATACAAGTAAATCTCGTCCTTATGGCAAGCGACAAAGTCGTCCCACTTTGCCCCACTATGCCGGTTACGGTCACGTATTAAAGCCTGACCAATAATATATCACGCGCCATATTGCGGAATTTCATTGGAATTCAATTTTTCATACTAAACTGAACTGTCCCACACATTAGATTAGAGAATATATTTGTAAAATTTGACGATTTAAAAGTGCTTGTTGCTAGGCCTATTTGAATAAAGAATATTTTGACTTGACTCAGGGGCGTAGCTACCGCCGTATCTGCCGTATCAATTATACCGGGCCACGGGGGCCCCGAACGTGCGTTTTTGTGAGAAATCTTTACCCTTCCTAAGGGCCCCCAAACAAATTTTTATACGGGGCCCCGCCAAGGCACGCTACGCCACTGACTTGACTTGACTTGACATGAGAATAACAGCGCCCTCTTGACAATGATCATATATTCCTGCTAAGCTGCGAGACTCGTGAATTCCTATTTGTCCCCGCCTTATGTATGGCAGCGGTCATGTGGGGCGGGGACACATAGGAATATATACTACGAGACTGTCGATTGAACGTTCTTAAACGAACTTGTCTCTGTCCTACATAATACATTATGTCGGTGTATAAAAGCTAGGAATTCCAATATGGTGGAATGCCTTTCGTGCAGCGCTAAATTGTTCGGCTGCGGCCTACACCACTATTGCGATACTATGTTTCAAATATTGAACGGTACTTAAGTTAAACTTTTTCTCTCAAATGTTGGGTATAGAAATCTCTTATGGTGCTCACATTTACCGTAGCCCTACGTCCACGTAAAGGAGTGTACAGGTTTTTCAAGGGTCGGCAACGCGCATGTAACTCCTCTGGAGTTGCAGGCGTCCATAGACTACGGTGACTGCTTACCATCAGGCGGGCCTTATGCTTGTTTGCCACCGACGTGGTATATAAAACAAGAGCTTTTGAATTGTAAAGAGAACGAGGTGGTGTCTTTAAAAAATAAATTCCCGACTGGATTCGCAGCCAAGAGAAATTGGTAAAAGTGGTGTAGGTAAGTGAAGTAAAAAAATAGTGACTCGACTCTGACAGCTGATACATGTCGCTGTGCGGTTCCATTTTTTTTTTCTCATATTTAAACCTCTTCCAAAATTAATAATAATAATAATAACTCTTTAGCTTGTCTTTTGGGCACTGTAAGTAATAAAACTTTGTATGTGACGTAAGACCTAGTAATAAGAAAAATCTTGTTTACAATTACGAATTCTAAAAACGAAAGTTGTATAATGATTTAATTAAAAGTTTAATAATGAATACCAGAAACATAAAACGTATCTTGTTACAAGAGTCATCTATTGGTGAATAGTAAAATTAATCTGCATCTGTCAATACCAGTTATTTCTACTCGCCGACAGAGGGCACTATCAGTAACACCAATAAACAAAACAAATGGCGGTTATAAATAAATAACGTCATTAAGTGTCAATAGAGTTGTAAAATATCGATTGAGTTAAACTTGATTTATTGACTTATCGATTATTTGTAGTAGTCGGTTCAAATCAATTTGAAATAAAGTAAACTACATTTATTAATACAAATATTACGCTTTTATACACGTTACTTAATTCAGTCGCCCTAACTGGAACCTAAATAGGATCTTTAAAAAAAATCCTATTCTTGACGCGGCCAATGACGACTTGACGAGCCGTATGACAGTTTATTTCTGTATGGAGTAACTGACAATTTTAAATGTTTTTCGAAGTTTTTTGATATTTCAATACATTTTTTATTTAGAAATGTAACAATGAAGTAATTAAAATACGGTAAAAACTTAATGCAGTCAGACTACAATGCTTACTTGCTAAACGGGGTTAATACATCTTTAGGATTTAGGATTCTGGATGTGTGTAGCGCTTTAAGAATCTCTACAACTTCCTTTCCTTTCATCTTTATAAAACATGTGCGCTAACGTTTGCATATCAACGATGGTATCCGTTATTTTTAAATTTTCATATGTCATTTCACAAATGCTGAGGATCTTTTACTCCAGAAGATATAAGAGAAAGATGCCCGAAATTTGCGAACTTCAATGTTCGCGGTAGGCCCTCTGATGAGTTGATGACCGTCACAAAGATATGCGGGCTCTGAGTAGCGAAGGGTAGGTAAGTAAAATGATGTACGTATTTATACCGTATGTAGGGAAGTTTCCAAGTTAAGAATTACGACCCGCACGTGAGGTAAGTATCTAAGTTTCACGTTGAATAAAACGTGACATAAAGCAGATTCCTTTGGGATATATTTTATAAGAGGACTCCTTAACCTTATCTGTAAGTAATATTGAACATCGGTATAATTTAAGCATGTAAACATGTCTAAGAAAACTGCCAAAATAAGCTTTCAAGGGTGATATCAATCGGCAGCCAAGGGTGCCGTTGCGTCGGCTTACAATTTTATTCATTAGATGAGGGTATAATAATATATTATGATGCGCGACAAAAGCTTTACGAGTAATTGATTGAGTGGAAACGCGGCGTCATAACAGTCGTAACATACGGCGCGGCATTAATGGAGATGTAATGTCGGCCTCGGCCGGCTGCAGGGCGCAGGGTGCAGGCCTCGGCGCGCCGGTGGCGGTGCGTTATCTCGTTAGCTCACTGCGGCGCGCCCTCGTCCCGCGGAAGTAGGGCAGCTCGGGCCGGGCTTGCCGCCGTCGTCGCTGCCGGCGGAGGTCCCGCGCTGGCGCTCGGCACTCGCTGCCGCACGTCCCGCTCGAGCCCGCAGTGACGCATTGCAGGTGCGCCCCGGCCGATCGGCGCGCGCCGCTCGCCCGTCCGACCCGCACCCGCCCGATATAAAACCGACTATCCTTTGCGGATCAAAACTAATCCCGTGCCGTGCGTCCCGAGACATGGACTTCCACGTTCGCAAGACCCGCATCTGAAAGAAAACTACTATAGTGATAGTGCAGTGCGAACGATTCCTCAGAAATCGGATATGAAAATACGGTGAATCGAATACGATATTCCGAACGATTCGCGGCCGAGTTCGGAGCGCGCCGTCGGGAGTTTCTCGGCGCAGCCGCTCGCGCGAAAGGGGGCGGCAGTATCGTTTCAACCGTCGGTCCGTGCGGTCGCTTTTGCGGCGTAGTCTGTGATTTTTTTAGTGTAGCTCCAGATAATCCAAGTTAATCTACAATGGTGAGTGTTATTTTCGTTCGGAGGTGTATAAAGTGAATTCGGGGGATCTTTCCGCACCAGGATAAGGGTATATTTCGGGGATGTGGTGTATCGGTGTTTATAGTGATGACGGCCTCCATTATTGTGACGGCCGTTTTTTACCGCATTGCGGATCGCTGATTTCGCCGGGCTGGCGGCCGGTTCGGGAGCCGGTCTGGAGCGAACGGGAGGCCTGGCCCGGTCAGGAATCCGGGACTTTAGTCCGCGAACGACCGTTACTGTCTCGAGAACCGTCGCCATAGTTCCGTAGGTGGTGCCGGTGTCGTGACGTCGCACTCTGTCAAAGCTGGTCAACAGAAGCTCTAATATGGCGTTCGCGGTGTGAAACAAGTGGTTCCATGCAAGAATCTACGAGGCTGCGTCGCGCCCTAGCGGCGGATCGATCGGACGGCCCAACTGTCAAAACGCCCGTTGACTCATCGCTAGCACTGTTCCAACCGATATTTTCATACGCAATTCGTTATTAAAACTAGTTCTGCTGTGTATCTTCGTCGTCCGAGCGAGCCGCGGCTCTGAACAATGGTAATGTTTATGGAAAAGTTGTTTTGTGGTTAATTGCGTTGACGTTTGGTTGTCATGCGAGGCGGCCGGTTTCCTGCCACTATACCAAACCGTTACGTATTGTCTGGAGCGTTCTCTGTCATGGAAAGCCGTTGATAGTTCCACGTCCATATTTTACTCTTAAAAACCCATAACAATCCCTAAATTATGGTCATTAAACTTGCAATCCAAGGTAAACTTGTTTTGTCAGTATAAAGTCAGCTTATTTGGAAACTTGTTTCATATTACAAGCCGATATGTAGAATTGGTTGAAGTTTCCTACTTACAACTTTGCTAGGCTATTGATGGCATATTCTTATTTACAAGTAAATGTATTCAAAGCATATCAGTGCATTGTTATGGGAAGGTCGCAGAGGATTGTTATGCATTCATGGCAGTCGTGAGAGTCGGATAAAGCTAGTTTTTGTTGTGCTAACAATGATTCTTGATGATTGTAATTGTTGGACTGATAATTCTACTCCTTGTGATTTAGTTGTGAAGTTTTTGTATTAGGGGAGTGTTCGACAATTCTGTCTTTTTAGTCATCAAAGCCTTTTGGCTTTAAGGGTTGGTATCGCTGTCATGTTAAATTCACTGTAGTGTGTAACCTGCTGTGTTGGTTTTAATGGATAAGGTCTCATTCAAGTCATTGCACCTCTAGAGTGATACAGGCAATATTTTTAATCTTTCATATGTGTGATGGTCAAAAATTGTGTGTTCAAACTTCAGTAGTGTTTTAAAGCAGAGAAAAACATTTTTGACAATAATGCTAACAGATGGTAAGATTTGATCAGGAACCTTATCATGCACTGACAAGAGGTTAACCCACATCCAAAAAGGAGTGAATATTGTATCTGTAGTTGGGTTATACTATAGCCCATCACAGACATATACGAATATACCATTAGATACCAACAGATATCTTATAGTATAGCTAAGCACCACACACGCCAATTAAATCAAAATATATATCGCTGTCTGTCTAGCACCTACATTGTGAAGGAGACTAAATATATCATATTGTACCAAGCTATCTTAAGATGGCTCGCTATAAGATATCGTAATATACCAAAATATATATTCATGATTCAACCATATGAAATTTGTTCTTATATACATATATTATGAGAGTTGTAATATGCCTACTTGAATAATAAAATATCTTTATCTTAAAAAGAAAACACACGATTCAAGTCTCATTGCCTTTAAGTCCTAAAAATTCTGCATAAGAAAAAATACAAAAATATGATGTTGTAGGGTGGTCATTTTTGGCATGTAATACTCCATAAAGAGTTAAATGCCCATTTCTGAGGTAACTGTAGATTAAAACACTAAGCCACCAAAACAAAATAAAAGCTACCTGACAAGAGCTACCTGTTAGTTGCAATTGCACTAATGCGTAATCTGTATACCTAGTGGTATTTTTTGTTTAGAAAATCTGTCTGTCATTGATTTATGATACAAATATCATTCAATCTTACTACACTGTTACTATTCTCATACAACAATCTGCCTAGTATGAATATGATGGTTGTTCTTGTTTATGTGACAGCATGATAAAATGGTGTCTGTCACTTTCAATCCGTCTTGTGTCTTTCAAAGTGGATCTTGGCTTCCGACACCAAAGCCGCCATGCTTCTCGGTCCAAAGCCATTTCTGTCCAGTTGACGGCGCTGAATTTGCTAAGGTCTTTTTGCACTTCATCTCTCCAGCGGGACGTAGGGTGTCCAGATGGTCTTCGGCCATTTGGAACTCTAAATGTGTGGTAATAGTTTTGTCATATAATTGACAAACTGTATTGAATTTTGTTTTCTCTTGACAGTGGTCTCGTTTTATGAAAGATTTGAATTTTAAGTTGTTACACTGAATAAAGATTATAATTTCAAGATAATAATAATGATCTCTTGTTTTTTACCATGTTGCTAGTCATAGCAAAGAGAATTTGAAATAGAGGTGGATTGTCAAAGAAAACTTTGTAGCCACAGTAAATTTACTGCCATCTTTCGACACATGATTAAAACTTTCAGAACACCATTTGACTTTGATCCTTATTCTTTCACTGATTAAATATCAAAAAGTGGCGTCAGACTCCCATACCATATTCTCTTGAGTATACCTTAGCACTTAATACCTATATTTGTCCACTATGTAAAAATCATAACCACTTAATTTAATGTGCCGATAGGTATATACAAAAAGTATTTTCCGTTAGGCCATTTCCGTATTGTAAATTATGGCAAAAAAATAGGAGGATAAATGATATTCCTATTTTTTAGTAAATAACCATGATTACCATGATGTTTTTCGGAACTTATGTACGAAATATCATTTGATATTTACCACTAGCTTTTCGGTGAAGGAAAACATCGTGAGGAAACCTGCATACTTCTGCGAAGAAATTCAAAGGTGTATGTGAAGTCCCCAATCCGCATTGGGCTAGCGTGGGGATTATAGCCCGAGCCCTCTCGCACATGAGAGGAGGCCTGTCCCCAGCAGTGGGACGTATATAGGCTGAATTATTATTTATTATTAACCATGATTAATAACTTGTGTTTACACAATAATATTTCAACTGTTTTCCTTACTTGATGTTTAATGTTCTTTTCATCACACTTGCTCGAAAAAGTTCTTATTTCATGCAGGTGTACTGAAGGACAAAAGCCTATTTTGTTCCCGCGGGAGTTATGGATTGTGAAAAAAAGCTATAACTTTTTTTTTTTATTATGTCACCTTTTCATACAAACCTAGTAGCAAAATTAGTTTTACTATTAAAATCCTGACATTTATAATATAACATTTTTGTTTATGTTTAAAATTAAATAATACGATTAATTTAACAGCCGTTTAAAATATTTTTACATATTTATAAATCGCGGCTAAAAGCTTTTATTGAACGTATGTAAGTTTGTAAGTTAATGTGGGTTAAAACTAGGAAGCTAAATTTGACCCACTTCGCAATTTCCGATTGAGCTGAAATTTTACAATGCATTATTATGGTACCATCGAGCGGATCTGATGATGGAGACAGGAGATGGCCATAGGAAGTCTGTGATAAAACATCGCAACCTAATTGTGTTTGAGGTTTTTAGAATTGTCTCGATGAGTATTGTTGCCCATGGTAAGAAAAGTACAGTCAGCGATAAAAGATTGTACCTAAAATGAAGTTTATATCAAAAACTTATTTCCTTTAAAATGTGCAATTTGTTTTAGGGGATAACTGTTTTTCCTTTAAGTCATTTACATACCTACTGGCAATTATTTAATGTAGCCTGAGCTCAATAATGCAATATTCACAATGAATTTCCTAGTTACTATTAAAATGAGGAACTCATTTTATATTGCGACTAGGTAAGGTACATATTTTTTCCTCAAAATTAATAAAGCCAAACATTTTGATTAGGTAATATTATTGTGTGTATACCTACTTCCCTATCACAATTACCTACAAAAATATTATTTTTTGCTAACTAAATTAAAATAATTGTTAGCTCAACTCTAATAATACCTAATCAATTTAGCTACATCATAGTTTGAAACATAATGAGGTAAGAATAAGGTATGGTTTTTAGTATGGTTGATTTACTAATATTTTTACAAGCTTCCATATTTTTTTTTTGTTTACATATATTAAAATTTACCACCTGGGTTGAAAGGTCAGATGGCAGTCGCTTTCGTAAAAACTAGTGCCTACGCCAATTCTGGGAATTAGTTGTCAAGCGGACCCCAGGCTCCCATGAGCCGTGGCAAAAATGCGGCGACAACGCGTGGAAGAAGAGTTATATGAAAGTTAGGTTGTGTTTAAATTGTGCCAATTTTTAACCACTTGTTGGTATTTCATTGAGTTGAAATTTGCAATACCTTATCTACTTATGTAAAACCGGTGACATATAGACACATATATCTGTAATAAAAAAAATCTACCTCGTTAAGTTTGAGCTCTTCTGGGTCTTTGTATGAAAATAATCCGTTTTTGGCAAGTTTTGAATTGATATTTCTCCGTCAATTCTACAGACAAAATAACAGCGTCTTAAATTATTTTTACGTGAACGTATATTTTACTTGATTGAAGATTCATTTTATTGTATTACTGACACATAATATGGGCTTATTATGTCTGAAATAAATGATTGAATTGAATCAAATTAATTGCCTAAATTACCTAACTTAACCTTTTGAACGTCAAGAACACCTAAGGGCGTCGTTACTAGTCGTGCCCACCGCGCCAAGGACAACTATAGGTGTTATGGCGGACGCTGTCAAAGTAACCTTCACACTTTCGAATAAGGTTTACATTAGCTCCCTTGCGCCCGGGATCTTGGCGTCCGAGTGATGTTAGTGTTTATGACATAAAGCGTTCAAACTGTTAATGAGAATGAGATGAGCTTATATCAAAAATGAAATGTTTGTCAAGAAATACTTAAATATAAACCTACTACTTATTCACTGTAATTCGCAACCCAATCCTGTTCATATCAAAATTATCAAATATATTATAAAACACGATAATGTTAAGAGCCCTTAATCCTTGGAGCGTTCTCCGATTTCACGAAATAACGCTCGATAGATGGCGTTGGCGCTCGGTACGCGAGCGCCGGCAACGCGACGCGCGTTTCAATGCAGACTAGAATAATCTTGATAGTTTTCAATATAATTTCAAGCAACATTAATTTTAGTGTCATATGATATCATATGGGCACTCTTTATTTTATTGTATATGCACAGTAGTTTTTTTTTATGTACACTACTACTAAGTGTACAGACTACAGAGTGTACTATAACCCTTGCTCTTTATTCTGTCTCTTTCACACCAATGGAAAATGAAGAAGTTAGTAAATGACTGCAGGTATAAATAAAGTATATTAGTGCGATAGAGAGACAGATAGTGTTTCGTTGTCGTATTGTAAACGATTGGCATGTTGGCCACACACTTGCTTAGTGCCTAGCCAAAATACCAATCGTTTGCGTATATTAGTGCGATAGAGAGAGAGTAATGTTTCGTTGTCGTATCGTAAACGATTGGCATGTTGGCTACGCACCCATGATACCTAGCCAAGAAGCCAATCGATTGCGCATATTAGTGCGATAGAGAGACAGATAGTGTTTCCTTGTCGTATCGTAAACGTTTGGCATGTTGGCTACGCACCCATGCTGCCCAGCCAAGATGCCAATCGTTTGTGCATATTAGTACGAGAGAGAGACAGATAGTGTTTCGTTGTCGTATCGATTGGCATGGTGGCTACGCACCCATGCTGCCTAGTCAAGATGCCAATCGTTTCCGCACATTAGTGCTATAGAGTTTCAGTGTTATTTGAAATCACGTTAGGGTTTGTATTATTATTTTTGACCCGAATGAAGTCCATCCAGGTTCTTATGATGGAGTCAGGAGTTGGTCACCAGAACTCCTAATCTACTCATTATAATTCCATCGTGCTTGGGCTCAAAAGATTTGCCCTGACGAACACCATCGATCTAGATGAGGTCCAGGGTCTCATGACGGAGTCAGGAGTTGGTCACCAGAACTCCCCAGAACTCCTAATCTACTCATCATAACTCCATCGAGTTTGGGCTCAATAGATTTACCCTGATGAGCACCATCAATCTAGATGAAGTCCAGGGTCTCATGATGGAGTCAGGAGTAGGTCACTAGAACTCCTAATCTACTCATTATTATTCCATCGTATTTGAGCTCAATAGATTTGCCCTGACGAGTACCATCGATCTAAATGAAGTCCAGGGTCTCATGATGGAGTCAGGAGGTGGTCACCAGAACTCCTAATCTACTCATTATAATTCCATCGTGTTTGGGCTCAAAAGATTTGCCCTGACGAGTACCATCGATCTAGATGAAGTCCAGGGTCTCATGATGGAGTCAGGAGTTGGTCACCATAATTCCTAATCTACTCATCATAACTCCATCGTGTTTGGGCTCAATAGATTTGCCCTCACGAGCACCATCAATCTAGATGATGTTCAGGGTCTCATGATGGAGTCAGGAGTTGGTCACTAGAACTCCTAATCTACTCATTATAATTCCATCGTGTTTGGGCTCAAAAGATTTGCTCTGACGAGTACCATCGATCTAGATGAAGTCCAGGGTCTCATGATGGAGTCAGGAGTTGGTCACCAGAACTCCTAATCTACTCATTATAATTCCATCGTGTTTGGGCTCAAAAGATTTGCCCTGACGAGTACCATCGATCTAGATGAAGTCCAGGGTCTCATGATGGAGTCAGGAGTTGGTCACCAGAACTCGTAATCTATTTATCATAACTCCATCGTGTTTGGGCTCAATAGATTTACTCCGACAAGCACCATCAAATTACAATTATGATGAATAGATTAGGAGTTCTGGTGACCAACTACTGAGTCCATCATGAGACCCTCGACTTAATCTAGATCGATGGTACTCGTCAGGGCAAATCTTTTGAGCCCAAACACGATGGAGTTATGATGAGTAGATTAGGAGTTCTGGTGACCAACTCCTGAAGTCCTGACTCCATCATGAGACCCTGGACCTCATCTAGATCGATGGTGCTCATCAGGGCAAATCTTTTGAGCCCAAACACGTTGGAATTATAATGAGTAGATTAGGAGTTCTAGTGACCAACTCCTGACTCCATCATGAGACCCTGGACTTTATCTAGATTGATGATGCTCGTCAGGGCGAATCTATTGAGCCCGAACACGATGAGGTTATGATGAGTAGATTAGGAGTTCTGGTGACCAACTACTGACTCCATCATGAGACCCTGGGCCTCATCTAGATCGATGGTGTTCATCAGGGCAAATCTATTGAGCCCAAACACGATGGAGTTATGATGAGTAGATTAGGAGTTCTGGTGACCAGCTCCTGACTCCATCATGAGACCCTGGACCTCATCTAGATTGATGGTGCTCGTCAGGGCAACTCTATTGAACCCAAACACGATGGAGTTATGATGAGTAGATTTGGAGTTCTGGTGACCAGCTCCTGACTCCATCATGAGACCCTGGACTTTATCTAGATTGTTGATGCTCGTCAGGGCAAATCTATTGAGCCCGAACACGATGAGGTTATGATGAGTAGTTTAGGAGTTCTGGTGACCAACTCCTGACTCCATCATGAGACCCTGGGCCTCATCTAGATCGATGGTGTTCATCAGGGCAAATCTATTGAGCCCAAACACGATGGAGTTATGATGAGTAGATTAGGAGTTCTGGTGACCAGCTCCTGACTCCATCATGAGACCCTGGACCTCATCTAGATTGATGGTGCTCGTCAGGGCAACTCTATTGAACCCAAACACGATGGAGTTATGATGAGTAGATTAGGAGTTCTGGTGACCAGCTCCTGACTCCATCATGAGACCCTGGACCTCATCTAGATTGAAGGTGCTCGTTAGGGCAACTCTGTTGAGCCCAAACACGATGGAATTATAATGAGTAGATTAGGAGTTCTAGTGACCAACTCCTGACTCCATCATGAGACCCTGGACCTCATCTAGATCGATGGTGTTCGTCAGGGCAAATCTTTTGAGCCCAAACACGATGGGATTATAATTAGTAGATTAGGAGTTCTGGTGACCAACTCCTGACTCCATCATGAGAACTTGGACTTCATCCGGGTCAAAAATAATAATGCAAACCCTAACGTAATTTCAAGTGAAAATGCGTTTTTCAGAAAATCGCAGCCAAATAACACTAGACCTTACTCATAGTGTTGTGTTCCTGCCGGTGAGTAAGGTTGCCAGAGCTCAACGAGGGGTGGGAGGGGGTTAGGGTCGGCAACGCGCATGTAACTCCTCTGGAGTTGCAGGCGTACATATGCGGGCCGTATGCTTGTTTGCCACCGACTTAGTATTAAAAAAAAAGTAACACTGAAAATCCATCAATAAGCGAGTCTGTTAGGCATACTGTAAAAAATGAACTTTTATTAAGATTTTCTAATCGCAGTATATAGCACTTCTCGGAACTCCGTAGCTGATTACGATCGCAACGAATGCCTGACAATCGAGCACAGGTCCGTCCTCTAAGCGCGCTCCGCGCGGACTGAGAGCGGGGCGTCGCTGCTGTGTGATTTATACGTGTTTTAAAAAAATATAAATTTACGGCAATGTAGGTCCCATAGTCACGATTTTTTTTTTATAGGTTAACATAAAGTTACAGTTTGCAATAATATTATTTTTAAAGCAAAATATGCGTACAATTTGCGGAAATAAAATATAATAAAACCCTGTTTTCGCAAAAAAAATGAAGAAAACTCGGAAGGTATTTTATCAGTTTTTTCAAATGAATCTTCGATTGTTAATCATTCCAGCCCCTCGTACGAGATATGTTGAATCAAATTGTAGTCATTCATGTACCAAATGATTCTTGTTTATAGCAAAATTGAGAACCGAAACGCCACATCTCACTGCAAAATTTGGAAAAGACTCCCAAAAAACCTCATTAAAAAGAGGTTTAAAAAAGAAAATGAAAATTTGAACTGTTGGAGCCCCTAGTTTAGGAAACGATTATTTAAGTACGTTATCAGTTTTTGAATAAATACTAATAGTTACGTCGTAATCTTGAATGAAAAAGGAAGCATTTTACAAAATACGCTCGTCTGTAGGAATAAGGCCTCTTAATAACGATGCAGTACCCGCTATCAAACGCCGCAGTGTGACGTGTTGTAATTACCACTGTTATCTGGTTCTTATCAGATAGCTGGCTGTCGCTGGTCGGTCTGTTTCGAATACTCCGGTCCTAGCGATGGTCGTCATGGTTGTATGTATTTTTCAGTACTTATATTGTGTTTATTAACCTCTCATCTGTGTGGTAAGGCTCGGAAAAACGCCCGTTATTTTGAAAATATCACCATAATTTAGGACCCATTTATGAGAAGAAAATTCGCAGTCTACGGACGTCATTGGGGTATATTAAATCGTTGACATTGGTATAAGGAAACTGTTGTACGAAACAGGGCTATGTTTTTAAAATGACGGACGGTTTTCGGAGTCTTGGATATAAGGTTTGTCTGACTGAATTTTTGTTTTGCATTTTGGTCGAGAACGGTTTTTTCTGCTGTATTCGGCGCGACCGAGGTTTGAACTCGCGGTTTTTGACCGCAAACACATACGTCAAATATGTAAACTGGAAAAAATCGTGTAGTGTCACAGCTGATAAAGATGTATCTCGTCAAATGTTCTATTGTAACTGAATTGTCAAACATTGACCTTGACAACCGGTGTTAGAACAGCCGTACAGCGCCATCTACATTAAGTTTGATTTGGATATTACTTGTGACGACCTAGTGGGTAGTGACCCTGCCTATGAAGCCGATGGTCCCGGGTTCAAATCCTGGTAAGGGCATTTATTCGTGTGATGAGCATGGATATTTGTTCCTGAGTCATGGGTGTTTTCTATGTATTTAAGTATTTATAATTATTTATATATTATATATATCGTTGTCTAAGTACCCTCAACACAAGCCTTATTGAGCTTACTGTGGGACTTAGTCAATTTGTGTAATAATATCCTATAATATTTATTTATTTATTTATTTACTTGTCTAGTATAATCAATCTATGATTATGGTAAACGTCATAGTACTTGTCACTGATTTAAATAATATTTTACCTTTATTCCGTAGGATGAGTGTGTGTCCGAAAGGACAATTTTTTTCCTGTTGTTATATCAGTAGATGTCATCGGATTTTAATCTGGAAATCAATTAAGATTCTCAAGTGTTCGTTATCTGCGATCGCCTTGAATAATGTCATTGTCTTGGTATTAATTGCTTTCGTCTTGGTTTTTCTTGGAATGTTCATGCAGCAGATTTAATTACCTGTTAACGTTGATGTGGTAATTCTCTATAAGGAAAACTGAAAATTGTTAATGGTCTGGGAAGTTCAACTGTTTACCGTAATTTTGACTGTTCGTTTTATATTTTAATGTCAGCAATATGGTTGCTCATTTTGGCCTTCTTCATAAACTAGCGACCTGTCCTGGCTTCGCACGGGTTACTCAAAACCTTAACAAATTATACACATAATATTAATATTATTATACACAATACCCTATAATCCGCATGAAAATCCGTTCAGTAGTTTTTGAGTTTATCGCGAACATACATACAGACAGACGCGGCAGGGGCTTTGTTTTATAAGGTGTAGTGATTTCTGTCAAATTTAAAAGCCGGTGATAATTGTTTGTTGCTATTTGTCATTTTGACATGAGCGTTTGTAAAATAGACAATTTAACAGATTTCCTAAGGTATTCTTCGTCATCACATCATCTACTTAGTAGTTTTTCTATGACTTTATCAAATAAGTAGTTTAAAAAAGAAATCAAAAAATCAAAATAATCTCAGATTAAGTACATCGTTCTTGCTTTCTTGCCCGTCGTGTGCACGGGTCTTCGCAAATAAAATCGGCTACGCGAGCCACTTGCGAGCACACGAACGTATTCGACGGAGATGAAACAGTCGCCGTGGTCGAAACCGGCCGGGAGAGTATATCAGCCTGTTCTAGTCTACTGCTTAGCCTAGGCCTCTTCTATTTTAAGTGTGTCATATGATTGAGCACTTGCATTAACTGTTACCAAACATATGTGGTCTCACAAGCTCACAAGATTTAAACTGACCTTATTGAATACACAACACTAAACATAAATAGTGGAATAATCCTAATATTATCTTAATTTTCCAGGCTGACCAGCTAACAGAAGAACAGATCGCCGAGTTCAAGGAGGCGTTCTCACTGTTCGACAAGGATGGCGACGGCACCATCACGACCAAAGAGCTCGGCACGGTCATGCGCTCCCTAGGACAGAACCCCACAGAGGCCGAGTTACAAGACATGATCAACGAGGTCGACGCGGACGGTGAGTTCTATCACGAGTATAGCTCGGCACAATCTTGCTCGCTAGGACAAAACCCCACACAGGCCAAACAAGACTAATCAACGACGTCAACGCGGATGGTGAGTAAAATAATCAATAGCTATGGATGTAAGCGTTCCCTAGGACAGAACCCCGCAGAGGCCGAGTAAACAAGACATGCTCAACGAGGTTGACGCGGACGGTGAAGCACAACTTCTGTCACGGGCACAAGTCGTTACGGTTAATGGCTCGCTAGGATAGAACCCTACAGAGGCCGAACAAGACAGTCAACGCGGACTGTAAGTACCTACAAACGTCACGACCACAGCTCGGTACGGTGCAACCGATAACCACACAGAGGCTATGTTACAAGACATGATTAACTAGGTTGATGCAGGTAAGACCAACTATCACGATCACAGCTCAACACGTGATGCGCTTATGAAAAATTTATCGTTTTTAAGAAAGAGTCTTTACATAAAAACATGCAATTTCCGAGTAAATTAATAAAATTCTAGTATCATGAACAGTGGTTCATTTGTCAATGGTTTTGAGAGCAGTGTGAGAGTTAAGGCAGCGTTAACCGTCGATAGGTTGCTTACCTAACTACTTCTTAACAATTTATTACCTACCTTACCTACTTACATACTTTATTTTATATTCCGATCTTTATCGCGTCTTAAGATAGCGTCACCAATACGATTCTCAGTACGTACTTCACCGTACGTGGTGTTAATGTTAAACACTTATGAATGACTCAAATACGATATGATAGTGCTTAATCGATTTATTGTGAAGTAAATATTCCTATCATGTTGCCAAATGATGTTTTTGCTGTCTATACTCAACTTGTCCGACGCAAATCTGTCCACTAGCTTTAAACGGGGATTGAATACCGGTATAAGTTTTCATACAAATTAATAAAGTAAAAAAAGATGTATATTATTGCATTCCAATTAGCTAATCTGATAACTCATTGTCCTTACCTAAATATCGTTCTAGAATATCAGAGAAGTATTGGGAACCGGTACCGTTACCGGTAACGGTACCTGCCTTTAAACGTCGTAAATTTTCACTTTAAAATAATGGCTTTGCTGTGTCAGTTTATGGTGTATGCTGAAACATTCAAGGCTCCAACAGCTAAACCTAATAAACAGAAACTATGAAATAAATTATCAACTTCAATAAGGAAATGAAGCCCGATATCTTGGTAACTCTAGAGACATTTTGAGTAACGCAAGAGACTCAAAACTCGGCCAAAAAGTTGATTCGCCCAAACATCTGTCAAATAAGTAGTTAAAATGACATGTTATGGAACTCTAAGGACGCGTCGCATTCGTTTTGCCATAGAATTTTAGTCATGGTTACCATTACCACGCATTATAGGAATGTATACTCATTTTTATGACCTTGAGTGTACACGTATAGCGTGTCTAATGACCTTGGCTGTGAAAACACGTGTAGCGTGAGATATATTTAACATACCTTATATAGGATTAATTTAATCTTGTGATAAAATGAATGCAATCGTGATCCTAATTTCCCATAAGAGATCCCTTAAAGGGATAAGTTCGCCTTTGTACAGTCATGGTATTAAATATCGACACGGACAAAGTGCCAAAAATATGTATACACGACCTTATTGCCCATACATTAAAGTAGTGTGCATATTTTTGGCACTTTGTCCGCGTCGATATTTAATACCTTGACTGTACAAAGGCGAACTTATCCCTTTAAGGGATCTCTTCCAGTTAACCTTTGAGCAATTGAGTTTGACTGGTTTATGCTATAATATTTACAGGCAGTTTTCTCGTGTTAAGATTGGCTATTAGTGGTGTTAATGCCAGTGAAGTGTTCGATACCTCCGTAGACGTCCTTCATCGCAAGATTGCTTATCAACACGATAATTGCTAATGCCTATACCTACTTGACAACTAGTTGTCAATTTAACAATCATTTGTCAAGTTAGTTAATTCTGGTCCTGAGGAAAAACGCCTAAGTTCGCTGTAGGAAAAACGAACATTGAAATTTCGTTATATGTCTATCGCTCTTCCATATTCGTGCAATAAAATAAGTTGCAGGCGTACGTAGGCTACGGAGACTGCTTACCATCAGGCAGGCCGTATGCTTGTTTGCCACCGACGTAGTATAAAAAAAATAAAAAGGCAGTTAACGAAATTTCGATTTTCGCGGTGTTCCTTTTCTTGTGCATTAGGTTCTGCCATCTTGTGGGCTACATTGGAAGCATAAACTCCACATTTAGACCTCGCGCCAAAAATCTGGCGTCTCCTGTGCTGCCGCCTACAGTTTATGTACGCTCCCTATATCTCATGGCGACGGTACAAAAGCAGATTAATTGGACAATTCATGTGTTATTTCAGTATCTGGAATATCAAAACTGATACCTATCCGATAATTATCAGATAATCAATAATAATTATCAAGCGGTATCATTATCTTCATATTTAAAACCTAGCCTATACATAAAACGCCAGTTACGGAAAAAGAGACCTAAGTCCTCTTACGTGTACACGTTCAACGCAGCTGGCCAACTTTATTGTCACGCGTGCAATAAAGTATAGCCACACCGCTTGCGTGCGCAGCACGTGTGCGTCGACGTAAGCGTAGACGTGCACAGCACCCCTGTCACACCGGGTCCCGCGCACGTCACGCAGCGCACGCCACGCAGGGTGCTGTACACGTCACGCAAGCGCACGCTGCCGCTCTGCGTGCAGATCCGCCGCCATTTGCGTACTATGATGCCCTAGCCTCTAGACAACTAACAATGTTCGATAGTAGTTAGTCGGATGAAGAGGAAGCACTCCTCTTACTTTTTATCACAAAATACTCCTGCGAAATCTAAAAGGGTGCGAGTTCACGAAATCAATGGAAAAAGATATTTTGATCGGCGACGAAGGTTTTGCACTGCAAACATTCTTAATGCGACCATTCTTTCTTAATCCATTATAAAATCTACCACACGCACCGGCCGACTTGTAAATACACGCGCAGCACCGAGCTGTGCGTGTCCGAACCTGCTCGGTTCGCCCTCTCATAGGGAACGCCGGTAAATACAACGTCATCACTGCACGCAACGAAGCGACGTTGCCGCTCCGCTGCGTGCATGCGTGCACGCAGCACGCAGCCGGTTTGTCTCGTCGGAGCTGCAATGCGTGCAGCTCACGCGCACGCGTACGTCACGCGCACGTCACGCAAGCGGTGTGTCATATCTTATGAGAATTCTTAGTTTACAACGCAACGGGACGCGCACGCGCACGTGCACGTCTACGCACACGCAACCGGTGTGGCCTGGCCTTTAAGAGCAAGTTCGGACTGGCCAGCAACATAGGGCTCATGCTAGACAACGTCCATAATGTTTATTTAGGGTCGCCGTCATCGAAAACGATGAGGACTATATATCTATATATTTAAAACCTTAAATACCAGTGTGTACGTCATGAATACATTTCTCGTCTTTACTATTTGTGTCCCAATTTCAGCTGTTTTGTACGTCAAAAATGGCGGCAAACCGTCTTGGCTCCAAATATTTATTCCTTTATTTAGTTCCCCTGCGAATATCGAATGTTCTCATTGTCAAGGGTCCAACGGTTTCGCATCTGCCTTTCTCAAATCATGAGAAAAGTTTAGACCAAGCCATAATTGACCTTATGCTTAAGGCTTAAGAGCTATCTTGCTTTGGAAGTCTAGTTTTGTCGTTGACTTATTATTCCTGTTTGTTAAGAAGCAAGCGTTTTTATGAATCTCGCTAAACTAGTTTTCAACAAAGGCCGAATTACACCAGATGCCTGAAGCAAAACTGCACAAGCAGTTTGTAATGTTCGCAATTGTTAGTAGGGTGTCACATCACTTGTTTTGTATGCTCGTAGCTCTTCTTGTATCGTTAATTCCACCGTACCCGTGAATTACTTAGGTTTCAATTTCCAGTCAATCTATTAAATCTGAATACCCTGGTTGACATTTAGCTACATATTTCGCCGACGTCAAAAAAAGTTGGTATAAAAAATTTTATTTAAGGAAAAAATGGAAAAAGTTACTCTTCCGGCAAGACTTGAACCCGCAACCTCCGCAATCCGTTGCTCTTAACCAATTGAGCTACGGAAGCCTACCAGGACCTCGTAAATCTCGGTTAAGAGCAGCGCACGGATTGCGGACGTTGCGGGTTCAAGTCCTGCCGGAAGCGTAACTTTTTCCATTTTTTCCTTTAATATAAAATTTGGAGTATCGCTCGCAAACGTTTCCGCTTGTTAATAAATTCCAAAGAAATCGACTACGCATAGGCGAGTTTACATTTTCGAAAAATGTGTTTCTTTTATTGTTATGAAGATAATAATTGTCTTTTATTGTTTAAAAATATTATGGCTCCTCTACATTATGGCCCAGCGTAGGCCAGTCCTAGGGACGCATTTATGCGTTAGAGGGAGCAAGTGATATTGCTATCTCATTTCACCGCATAGCTGCGTCCCTTGGACTGGCCTACGCTGGGCCATCGTGTAGAGGAGCCCTTAAATAAACACGCGTGTGACACTCCCATGTGACTGCAATCACGTGACACTACACAAATATTGATTTGGCGGCTAACCAAACATGAATAAAACCGTGCTGTTGAACCTCTACGTGATACTTAATGTTTGAAACTAAACGTAATAAAATATTTTACTGCGCAGTTTATACCTAGTTTATAGGTATATTTGTCACGAGAGATCATATTGCTTGACATCCTACCGCTATATTTGTATATCGAGACAGTAGCAAACGTACACACTTGTAAACTAAATTGTTTTTTTCCCAGATAAAATGACAATTCGGTTGCCCCAATTTGTCGGATTGATTTGTCATTTCAATACAACTTTGTCACAAAAGTAGGATTCGGTCGTCAATTGTTGTTTTTTGCCAATTGGTCAATTTAATTTAAGTATATACATATAATAAAGCATATTAATCAATTCACTCGTTTTTGATAGTTTTACTAGTTTTTGGTACACCTTACAGTTTTCCGAAAAGGAAAATACACATACAATACAAAAAACTTACATTAGGTCAGATTATAAAATGTAGTTAGGTACAATCGCCTGCGCTCGCGCCATTAAAAAAAAAATCACTTACTACCTGCCTACTGCCTACCTGCAAGGCGTTCAAGCGATTCTGGCGATTGTACAATAAAAAGTCCGACTAGATTACATACATTCTTAGTCCAATAAATCTTCGTAATTTTCCAAATGTGAAAGTTTCTCGGTCATATCAGGAAAAAAATCCACCATCAACACACCGAGTCGGCTCGCCACGGTAAATATTATTAATGCAGGAACTGATACCGTAGTTTGCCGTAGTAAGCATACCGTGATACGCCTTATCAGGCGGCTCTGCTCAGCGCTGCTGTAAATATTTTGCCATATGTACATTGTTGGCACGAGGTGGCCTGGTGTTTGACTGATTATAACTCATTTTTTGCTGGGCAAAGGCCTTTTCCTCCACTCGAGCCTGTTTGTATTTTCCCACCAATCCGGGTAGAATGCGTCCAAATCGTCCCGCTATTAGCTCTAAATAAAATAAAAACTGACTAAAATATATATTCACATACCCGTTTATTCATAAACGTGTGCTAAAGTTACGATGCCGCTAATCATCGTTTGTCCCTTTCCGGCGTATTGGTATGATGGAAAGGGACACGATTATTAGCGGCATCGTAACTTTAGTACACGTTTATGAATAAGGGGGTTAATGAATACCTATAAGGCCATAACGATATGCCGTTTCTATTACGTTAGGTAAGGAAATCTTTATTTTATGCTAATTGTAATTAGTGTATACTTACCCTACATACTTAAAAAGATTTTGAACATTGAAAACGACATTAAATAACGATTTTCTTGGTTATTATCCTCTGCAGCTAAATTTCGGCCCAGAAATTTTTGTTATTTTTGTAAACATTACATTTGTAAATCAAGTAATGGGGTCTATGTAAGTAATAAGTATTAACAGCATAGTCGTAAAATAATCATAGGGCACGACGCGATGTGACATCTTACATATAACTCCATATGTCACAATCGGCGTCTACACGTGCACATCTACACCCTTGCTCCATACCTATATATATACGTTTGGTGTAGCCTGGCTTTGAGCAACACGGTAGCGTATTCTCAAAACGCCGCGAGCAAGTTTTTTCGTTATCGATTTACCTGCAGTGTGCATGCATGCGTTATGTTCAGTAGTATACAAAAGCGTCGCTGTAATTTAAAACTCATTAGTGACATTATTTGGACTAATAGAGCCCATTAAGCTTACCAGGACAGCTGACACATACTACGCATGTTATTTATTTACAAATATATTCTCATATCATCATTAACGACCTGTCTGAATGTGTTGATCGTCCTTCGCCCTTGATATATAGAAATGAATAAAATATAATACCTACGATAAAGCAATTGGGTAAAGATGTGTGGGTTGACAGACAGTAGTCTGTCACAGACAGTAGTCTGTGACAGACAGTACAGTAGATACATTGACAGTAGTGTACAGGTTTTTAAAGGGTCGGCAACGCGCATGTAACACCTCTGTAGTTGCAGGCGTCCATAGGCTGCGGTGACTGCTTACCATCAGGCGGGCCGTATGCTTGTTTGCCACCGTCGTGGTATAAAAAAAAAAGTGTCACTGACATTTTATATGAGTGAAGACGTGAATGTCAATGAAATAAGATATTGTTATATTGTTTAGAATTACTTGATTTGCGTTTCATATTCCCTCTTGTTGCGTACAATCCTGCACTAACTGTTTGACCCAATGGTTGACTGGTAGAGAATGCCTTAAGGCATTAACTCCGCCATTTGTACAATTTTATATCGTGCAATAAAGTTTAAATAATACGTCACCGAGCACATATTTGTGCCCGTTTCGTTTTAAATTATCTGCTTGCACTCATAAGAAATGATATCGGGTCCTTATATATACGGAAATTTTAAAACGGTACTGCATTTTCATTTTGTCAAACTCGAGTTCCTTGCAACTTGTTAGAGACCCCGAGTCTTGTAGAAACTTGAGTCCTTTTCAGAGAACTATCGATAAAAAAGTCATTGTTTTCAAATAAAATCCTGGAAAACTAATCATACAATACCGATTATTTTCTTTACTGATTACAACAGCAAGCTATCTGTATAAAACATAAAATTGTTGATGGAGTCTTCATTCGGAGGCTCGAATCAGTCGAGCGCTTTTGAGTTGCGTTTAAAAAGACTCGATTAACGGCTCGAGTCGGAGCTTAAGACTCGAAAGTATGGAAGGTAGAGGCAAGGAACAGAATCTCCATATACCAAAAAGTGTCCGACAAAAAACCATAAATAGGTGGCGCTACAATACCTAGGATACTTGAGAAAAAAATCTAATCATAGACAGCTCACTTCACTCCGTAACAACGCCTAGGTTCTTAGCTACTCTAGCGCTAGTCTGGAGAGATTTTGAACTATTATTTATAACTGAAAGCTGGGCACTTTTGCAACAGTTCTGCCTAAGGAGATTCTGTTTCTCGAAAGTTTTTTAGCAAAATGTCAAAACGAGTCGAATTATTTCAATTTAGACCAACAGACTCAAGTGCCTAACAACACTATGAGTAATATGAGATATAAGTGGTCAGTTATCTATCCGCTTAAGGGCCGATTTTTCAATTCCCAGATAAATCGCCGAATAGTTATCCCACCGATAAAAATAACTGACTGTTTATTTGTTGGTTAAAGAATTTCAATTTTTCATTCCTTTTTTATCCAGAGAATAGTTATCTGTGGTTTTAACCAGCTAACTTCGTTTTAAACAAGTGTGAGCAGGATGCAAAGATACAGAATTCAGCATGTTAGAGTGAAACAGAAACACAACGCTTAGTTGACGTTTGTTGCCAAACAAAACATAACCTATTACATTACATTACTATTATTACCCGCGTAATATACGTACAACAGTATCGTATTATTTAATCTTATACCTTTAAGTGTTATGCCACATTAACCGTAATCGTTTCTATATATATATAGTCCTCCTCATCGTTTTCGATGACGGCGACCCCAAATAAATATATTATGGACGTTGTCTAGCATGAGCCCTAATGTGGCTGGCCAGGCCGAACTTGCTCTTAAATACTCTATTGCACGCGTGACAATAAGGCCGGCGCCCCACTGCTGCGCACGCTATGTACACGACCCACGTTCCTATACAAAATTTCGTGGGCTTGCCCACGGTTTGTATTAAACCGTGGGCCGTGGATGTAGCGTGCGCAGCAGTGGGGCGCCGGCCTGAAGTTGGCCAGCTGCGTTGAACGTGTACACGTAGGAGGGCTTAGGTCTCTCTTTCCGTAACTGGCGTTCGTTTCTATACGTTCTGTATGCACATCACATCTAAATATAGTTCGTGGTGTGACTAATTAACAAGACAATTACAACTGTCGATGCACATAACACCAGTGGACGTAATTAATTGTGGCAAGTTAAACTGGCGTGGGTACGTAGTTGGCGTATGTCATGGATTATTACGGTCAGGTTTCAACATGTTCCTTGTATCATTATGATACCGGTCTGTACCTCTAGTGTAAATTTGATCGACATCATAACGTGACGAACGCGTTTGCGTTAAGTCTCATTTTGTATAGGATTTTGAGTTTCCAAAACGTCCCGCTTGGCGCGCTCTTTCTAAATCCAATACAAAATGAGACTAAACGCAAACGCGTACGTCACGTTTCGAAATCGAATTTATTTACACTAGGGGTACTGGCCTATGGGTGAATCAACTTTTTTTGTTTTGTTATCCTGTCCCGTTGTCCAAGGGACAACAGTGGCACAGTTTGTTTGAAGAGACGTTGTATGCCGTTCTATTAACATGCTTAGTAGGGGGCCCATTATGGACATTGGTTATAACGACCACAAAAACGCAAGTTTAATACATTTAAGTACCATAAAATCAGTATTTCAATGAACTTTTGTCCCCTGGACAACTAATCGTAACCATGGCAACGAGTGACGCTAAAAAGTTGATTCTCCCCTATACTCTGTATATGTAGGTATTTAAATAAAAGTAAACAAAATCTACCCTCAAATGGATCCTTAACCCAGTTGAGGGTAGATGAAAACATTACATGATCAAATAATGTAGGTTGTCAGGTCGTTCAGTGACAGAACCAGGTGGTTTTGTATTTGGTTGGTTTACTAATAAATGTTATAGTTATAATTATAACACCTACCCAAAAAAAAAAAAAACATGTATTATATATAATATAATATTAATAAAAAAATTGTGTTGCACAGTTCCTGAGTCATGAATGTTTTCGATGTATTTAAGTACTTGTATATTTTATATATATCGTTGTCTGAGTACCCACAACACAAGCCTTCTTGGCTTACCATAGGACTTAGTCAATTTGTGTAAGAATATCCCTATAATATTTATTTATTTATAATGTGTTGTGATATTAGTACGTAAACTGGATCATGCCATATAAAACTTTTCTTTTGAAGTTTTCCACCTGTTTTTAAACTCCGACACAAAAAGAGGAGTGTTATACGTTTGACGCCAATGTCTATCTGTGTCTGTTTGTAGCATCGTAGCTCTCAAACGGATAGACCTTTTTGGATGCGGTTTTTTATTACGTGACAGCGAGTTTCCTTGCGGTGGTTCTTAGCTAAGTTTCATAAAAATCGATCGAGCAGTTTTCTAAAATGATGTAAGAAATTCTTGTATTTTTTAAAAGATGTTTTTCATAAAATTGGCGTAGGATAGTGATAGTTATTTTTTATTTCATGACCGCCGTGGAACATTTTCATGGCTTAACCATGCAAATCCATTATCTTGGTCGCAGTTGGCAATGTTTTCAGCGTTAATGTTTACTATGTGGCAACTGGGACGGTGTTAACACCCTCACAGTGCCACACACGTCGTGTGCAGTAAACAATGCAATATTATGTAGGAGCCATCGTTGACAGTTAACAACTGAGCGTTTAGAAGCCTTATTGCAACGAGATTAGGTCTACAATAGGTCAGCTATGTGTGTTGCTGTTTACTTATGTTACGAGTAATGAAACAAGGAATATTTTGTGAGAAAGTGTCTGACAGAAGGTTTATTTTTAGTCAAAAATGACCGAACCTTTCCTTGCCGAAACTGTATTTTCCGTAATATCCGACCAAAGTTTGTATTTCGGCAGTTTTCGGCAAAAAAATCATGTTTCAGCCGAAGGTTTTAGTTGGACACTAGTACGAGTAGAAGGGGATACAAGTCAGAAATGCATATAAAATTATAAAGAGCAATTTGCGTGACCCAAAATTCCATCGCTATAAGAACTAGCTATAAGGAGCGTAGGTATACATATGGGCGCAAAAAATAGAGTGGGAAAAAAACTTGAAACTTAAGTTCACTACTGCTTATGTAAATTACTAACATACCTACTAACTAAAATATCAAAAAACCCGAAAAGTTGAGTTATTCGTTCTAGACGTAACCTCTGTCAAGCCAATTTTTCATGGTAATTATCATTTCTAGAGCCTAATCACTAGTGTTTTCGGAACCGGTATTCTTTTTGAGAACCGGGAATTTCGGTACTTTTGTATTACGGAACCGGGATTTCCCGGTTTTTTCGGTTTTTTCGGTTCTTGCTAGTTTTTGTCATAGAAAACAAGGGTTATGCTTCAAAAGTAAACTAAAATTCTGTATTCAAGTAACTTTAATTCGAAATTTTTTCTTCTATTTTCTGTTCTCATACCTAGTAGTAGGTAATTATATATAAATCAGACTATAATTAATCATAGTGTTATGTTATTGTTAGGTAATAAAGTAAGTATTTACTGTCAATTAAAGGGTAAAAATAAGGCAATCATCTTAGATTCCTTAACATTTAGAATTATCTTAAACATTTTTAAAGAAAACAAAATTAAACTATTTTCTATTCTCATACCTAGTAGTAAGTAATTATATATAAATCAGACTATTGTCAATCACAGTGTTATTCTTAGGATCTTAAATATTTACTGTCAATAAAATGGTCAAAATTAGGTAGTCATTTTAAATTCCTTAAACATTTAGAATTATCTTAAACATTTTTCAAAAGCAACAAAATTAAACTATTTTCTATTCTCATACCTAGTGTTTAAGCGTTATAAGTAATTGCGATTTATTGTCAACATAGTTTTTTTTTGGTATCTCAAACGGCGCCACACGCCCATAGATAGTGTCAATTGTTTCATCGCTCTCGCTCTCTCTATCAAAAATGGCTGCACGCGTAAGGCCATAACTCTGTGTTAAAAATAATAAAATTAGTTTTAGTGCACAAATATTGTGCTTCAAAAATGTGAAAGTCCAAATAAAAGACTATTGTGTTAAATCCAACGTTTTATTGAAGAGTTATCCACCAGTGAACCAGCTTATCCAATTATCCAAATTGTGCCGGCCACATGGTCGGACACCTAGTAGTAAGTTATTATATATAAATCAGACTATAATCAATCACAGTGTTTTTGTTAGGTTCTTAAGTAAGTGTTAACTGTCAATAAAATGGTAAAAATTAGCCAGTCACCTGAGATTCCTTAAATATTTATAAATATCTTAAACATTTTTCAAAGAAAACAAAATTAAACTTTTTTACCAAAAAATATTTAAAAATAATATCTCTTTCCGAGTACCTACCTATTCTTGACTTACTATATACTTACTTTCCTTCCTAGCAACAGCGAGCGAGTGTAGGTAGTTATTGGTAATATCGAGCGCACCATTAATTTCGCGCGTTATTTATTTTAACGCTGAATTATTCACGTTAGTTTTGAATGTTTGAATAGTAGAAAGTGTGGAAAATTAAAGTAAGAGTATATAAGTAAATAGTAGTGTGAATCGCTTAATAAAAATAAAATTCCCGAAAGTACCGAAAGAACCGGGAATCAAATTTGGTTTCCCGGTTCCATTTTACTGACAAAAGAACCGGGAATTCCCGGTACTTTCGAGACCGGGATTTCCCGGTTCTGAACCCTACTAATCACGTCCATATCTTGTGTGTAGACAAAAAGAGTCCGCTTTACATAATAATATAACATTAACTCGTTAATGTCAACCACATTACACAGTGGCGTGTTTTTCCACGAAACCAATTTAAATGACACCTTAATGCTTTGAAATAAGGTATACAATTCTTACAGTTGCAGGTTATTAGTTTTGAATCTTATTGTCCAGGGAATATGGTTTAAAATTGCTTGCCAATTGCAAAGCGTCAGTTGCGGAAAGGATGAACAAATACGGCCTGACGGGGAAGCAATGAATAATAAGTAGTAGTAAGCTTTCGAGCGTTAACATGCTTCGTATGCGCTCGTATTGTTAGGCCTTCTCGCGGAGGCGGAGAGGAGACGTGCGGGAATCTCCCCTCCGCTCCGCTGGATTACAACCATTGCTATTCTTTGATTCCCGCACGTCTCTTCTCATCTCCGCTCATCTGCGTTTCAGTATAAGGTATTTATGCGGATCCGCACTCCGCACCAGTATGCGAGTGGGACATCGTTACGTTATATAATGTAGTGTTGTCTCGCTCAAACACTGTATGAACTCGCACAGTGATGTATACTATACTTACTATTGCTGGCCTAACGATTATCTCAGACGGTTGGTATAAATAAATAAATATTTGAGGACAATCTCACACAGATCGACCTAGCCCCAAACTAAGCAAAGCTTGTACTATGGGTACTAAGCGACGATATACACACGTAGAACCCGGGACATGTCTACAGGTTTTTTAAACAGGTTGTGCGTGTGTCGCGGGCGGCCTAAGGCTTTAAATTTTTAAACCCGGCCTACAAATTAAGTCCTCCCCGTACGCCCTCTAAACTAGGACAAATCCGGGGAAACCGTGACCCAAGACCAAATATACATTGCTGATTTGAGTTTTATTTATTCTGTGGTGTTATTTTCTCGTAGACATTGTCTGGAGGATATCTGTTGCCAACTGCAACAGACGCCTACGCAATTGATGAGTGTTGTTAATCTATTGTTCCAACCTACACATTACTTGTCTTTATTTAATGTGGCATAGAAAATAAAACCTAATTGACTTTTGCTCGCGACTTTGCCTTCGTAGAATAATGTTTACCGTAATGAAGCATGCTATTGCTTTCCCCGAGACTAAGTATCTCCATTCCAAATTTTATCTAAATCACTTAAGCGTGAAGAGTTAATAGACAAACTTTACTTTTTCTTTTATAATATTAGTAGGAATTTTAACCTTTCATGTGTGTGGTGGTAAAAAATCGTGGGTACAAACCTAGTTTGTGCTGTATAAAGCAAAAAAAATCGATCAAATATATGGAAAATATAACTAATAATTCGATCAGGATTCAGGATCCATATCATACTTGTCTGTTTATGGTTAGTACATCCATATCCAAGCTGACAGTTCAAAAATGATCGAACACGTTTAAAGTGCTCATGCGCTTCTGCCTTGACAAGGGTAGAATCACCTTCGCCTTTGACATTTGCATGAAGCCCTCCAAACGTCGACCTAGGCACTTAATAAATTGTACTATTTATACGTACAGAATTCTCACTGTCCAACAAAACCGATGTTTGATAGCGAAAACTAACGTCAACCTTCACGTAATATGGCACGCTCGGAGCACATCGGACGCGCCAATGGTGTGTTCGCTTTTTAGCTGTGTTTAATGCTTGGACCAATCGCGAGCCAAGCGCAATTCAGTGAAGAAACTGCTTTAGGCTGCGGGCTGGACGCACGCGGCGAGCGGGGTGGCAAGTGTCCATTCAAACAGTCGCATTCAAGTCTATACATTTTGATCGTGCTGCGCGAACCACCTTTCTCGGCTCGTGTGGACCGGTAAGATGGAGGGTCTTCTCTCATCGGTTTCACCAGTTTCACCACACAATAGGGTTGGCCGGTCGAAGTATTTTACATTACAGATCACGCCAGCATAGGTTTTAGGCTGCGGCTCCATTGAGGCGGAGACGAGCGGAGCTGAGAGGAGCAGAGCTGTGAAAAGAGGTATGTGATTCCACTGAGGCGGAGACGAGCGGAGCTGAGAGGAGCAGAGCTGTGAAAAGAGGTACGTGATTCCACTGAGGCGGAGACGAGCGGGGCTGAGAGGAGCAGAGCTGTGAAAAGAGGTACGTGATTCCACTGAGGCGGAGACGAGCGGAGCTGAGTGGAGCAGAGCTGTGAAAACTGTGGCCACGCTGCATCCTTCGTATCATTACACTTGTAAGTAGTAAGTTGAGTGTTCCACAAACATGGGTACTTTTTGACACTTTCGATGAACAATTCGTCACCCATTGTGAATCGTGCGCAGGTGTGTAGTATCGGTGACGCTAGCGGTCCAACTGACTGTGCGGCTCGATTAGAATCCCGCCCCTCCACTCTGCTTCGCCCCTCTGGGCCCGTGATTACACGTCTCCTCTCCGCTCAGCTCGTCTCCGCTTGACTATTTCCATTGAATCGGAGCGGAGCGGAGACGAGATGTGGATTTCACGTAATATGATTGGTCAATCCCCACACGTCTCCTCTCAGCTCCGCCCGTCTCCGCTTTACTGTTTCCATTGAAGCGGAGCGGAGACGAGATGTGGATTTCATGTAATACGATTGGTCGATCCCCACACGTCTCCTCTCAGCTCCGCTCGTCTCCGTTTGACTGTTTCCATTGAAGCGGAGCGGAGACGAAATGTGGATTTCATGTAATACGATTGGTCGATCCCCACACGTCTCCTCTCAGCTCCGCTCGTCTCCGCCTCAATGGAGCCGCAGCCTTACCTGTCAATCTTAGGAAAACTGTCTAGATGCTTTAAGCCAAATCCCATAGAACAAATACTAGAGACGGGTACAATCTAAAATGCTGCAGCCATCTATCAAAACTTTTGACAGTTGTCAACCCAATTGAGTTGCCTTGCCACTGTCAATTTTTTGTACACTTCTGTAGGGTTAAGATGTTCGATCTCTTTATCATTTGTCGCCAACTCGCCACACCTTGTCACGTTCTAACGAGTATGTAAGTGCGAAAGTGACGGGCATAGCGACAGGCGATAAAAATGGAACCATGCTTTTTGACGACCGGTTTGGCCTAGTGGGTAGTGACCCTGCCTACGAAGCTGATGGTCCCGGGTTCAAATCCTGGTAAGGGCATTTATTCGTGTGATGAGCATGGCTATTTGTTCCTGAGTCATGGGTGTTTTCTATGTATTTAAGTATTTATATATTATATATATCGTTGTCTAAGTACCCTCAACACAAGCCTTATTGAGCTTACTGTGGGACTTAGTCAATTTGTGTAATAATACTAATAATGTCCTATAAAAAATGAAAAATGAAAAAATGCTGCCATCGCTGGGTTGATAAGTAATAACAGTACATAGCGACAATGCTTACTTGTTGTACAACAATGTACGGTGAATTATCAATTCAGGCGACTATTGTTAGCGTGGTGTGAAACAGACCTGGTGTTTAGATGACCTTCAGGTATTCGATATCTCTGAAAATCAGTGAAAATGCGATTGTAAAAGGTCTCGTCGGTCCGTTGGTGTGTAAAGCCGTTTCCTGCGGATTGCAGTAAATTCGTTGCCGCGATAACACCGTTATCCGGTCCGCCTTATCAACGTTAGGCTGACTGGATGCAATATTATACTAAATGTCGGAGTTCAGTTAACTTCTGCTGCTAAGGTGAAAGACATGAACATAACCTAATACTTTCCTTATAAGAGTTTTGTATTATGATTGTTCTGCACTTACCTAGGCTTGGGACAGCTTACAATACTCGCACTGGAGAAGTATGTATCATTGCGAGAACTATGAGATTTTAATTCCCATTGGTATACATATTATCTCAGATTTCGTTGCTTTTGGTTTGTGTTTCCAGTCATCTCACAAGCTTGACTTGGATATTTAAGAAAGATTGTGGAACCTTTTCGTTTCTGTTCATTGAAATATTACAACTAATTAAAATAGCATGCTGGTAGTAACTGAAAAACCGTTTGTAGAAAGATTGCCTACCCAAGCTACTAAATAGTTTAAGAAAAACCTCCACAGGATGCCGTACTCGAGCGGTTTAAACTAATTGACCTACACCTACAACATAGGCTTTGATAATGTAGAAAGAATACTAGTTTCACCTCACCGACTCCAACACCGAGCTAGATCCAATTCCAAGCGCTCAATTACTCGTAGTCTTGTATCCGTAGATTCAGGGAAAACCGCTGTAATTACGTATATAGTTGTGTCACACCTACCTGCGGCGGGCGGCGTCCTGAGGGCCTACCGCGAACTACGTTCGACGTGTTGCCTCCCTGTCACGCTTACGTACGAATTTACAAGTGCGACAGAGAGGCAACACGTCGAACGTGGTTCGCGGTAGGCCCTCTCTCTTTTATTTGCTTCGTGTGCAGCGAGTTTTTAAGTCGAGTCGTAAAGCGTCTCCGAATAGAGTTTAATTAAACAGGTAAATCTAAATTGCTGTTGCTGAGATTCGTTCAAGCTGGCAAATTGCTTTCTTGCAGAGAACTTTGCTCCGTCGAATACTACTTGCGATAACGCTTCGATGAGTTAATATTGGACGATAAATATTGCCTCGGGCAAACTTCCACTGGTAATCAATGTCTTGTAATTATTTAATGTTCCCAGAGATAGTTCCCTACTCCCGTGCCAAATCGCGCCCACAATTTATTTAATAAAACATCGCCGCCACATTATTGTTATCGGATTTGCAAACTATCGGTATTGCCTAATGTCAAGCAATTTGCGTTCGCTATAGTTGGCGCGAACGATCACCCGTTGTCCAGAAGACCTACCGCGAACTATTCATTTCATTCGTCCCGTCTGTTTGCCTCTCTATCATTCGAATGTAAGTATGAATGAAATGCAGATAACGAAATCTCGATTTTTTATTCTTGCGGTAGGTTCTCAGATGTCCAGGCGGACGTATTCTGTCGCCGGAACGTGACAAATGATGTCGTCTAGAAAGCGCCAGTGCAATACCGACAAAGTCAGTTTGACTTTCACACAACCGGCGACGTCACACTATTTATTTTGGTCACGTTAACAATCGATGATTTTTTGAATTTCGCCCGGCGCTTCGCGTTGGCGTCCTACTCCCACTGACCGATTTCCGCAGAGGCCCAGTTGCAGGCAAGTTTCATTGACCCCTGCAGCGTTTTATGGCGTTTCGAGTGCAGTTTTACGCGAACGCTGAACCGCTCTGCGCAGCTGAGAATCCTGGATGTTAGCTGCGGAATAGGGCCAGATCCGACGGGTTAACTTTATCCGAGATTTACTGCGACGAAGCGCTATTTCCGCCGAATGTTTCTCTTTTTTCTATAAGTCCCTGTCCCCTAGTTGGCAAGGTTCTTGCGGTGATGTCACTGCGCGCGATAAGAAGTCGTTCACTCGCGATGCGCGGCCCGGCGCTATTTGTGGATCCCGCGGGACGGGACGTTAAACCGGCTTCGACAGCTGACTGGGCTCTTCGGCTTAAACTCCTAATAAATCCCACGACCTTCGCCGCTAATGATATAGTAGAAGCGAATCGGCTGCCCATTGTCATACACATAAGTGACGCTTAAACGACACCAACGAATCCGTTGATTGAGCTCAACTCTTAAGGTGGCGACTGACTTGTAACATTTGCTTGTAATGTATCGTTCACGGCGATCGTTACAAGTCAGTCGCCACCTTTGTAACACTCAAAGGGATTCGCGTAAAAACCGACAGCCGAGTGGAGCACGCGGTGCTCGCGTCGAGCGGCTCGGCTCGCTGCACTGACTGTTGTAATGCTCGGGTTGTATCACGTTACATTACACCGAAATGTTACAAGTCAGTCGCCACCTTTATGACTGGAGACGTCTAATAAAACGTACAAGCTAAAGTAAAAACACGACGTAATAATGAGTTCAGTAACGGGCTGTCTCAACGCAGATATCTCGTAACGAGGTGATAAAGCACGAGACCGTGACTCGGGAAACAAGGATTCGTGGACTGTGTAGGGAGGGGCAGGCGATCAATACAGGCACGTGGCTCAAGCACTCTCGAGGTGCTTCCAGACGCTTACCGAGCTCCGAACCAGTATGAAGGTTCCTTTAAGCATAGGTCTCTTTCGGTCATGCTACACTGGTCATTCGAGCCAAGTGGCACAAATGGTAATACCCTCTGCAGCCGTGCTCGGCGTAATCCTCTCGCCATGCATTGGATTTCTGAGCGGAAATGTAAACTTTAAAACGTGGCGTTGACGAAAAATCCTGAAATCCGCTTAGATTTTTCTACGTTCACCTGAGCTCGCTAACGTACTAGCGCAATTCATAGTTAAGTCGATTGATTTTTAAGCAAAATATTAGCTTTCTAGCGGTAAGAGCGTGCGACTTGCAATCCGGAGGTCGCGGGTTCAAACTCCGTTTCGTATGACCAATGAGTTTTTCGGAACTTATGTACGAAATATCATTTGATATTTACCAGTAGATTTTCGGTGAAGGAAAACGTCGTGAGGAAACCGGACTAATCCCAATAAGGCATAGTTTACCTCTGGGTTGGAAGGTCAGATGGCAGTCACTTTGTTAAAACTACTGCCTCCGCCAACTCTCGGGATTAGTTGCCAAGCAGACCCCAGGCTCCCATGAGCCGTGACAGTTTCTAAGGCCTTGTTCAACTGAATGTACGAGTAGTTGTTAGATTTGTAGATTTCACGCAACTGTCATAAAAGAAGAAAAGGAAATAAGGTTGACAACCTTATCATAAACTTGCTAAACAAACATATTTTTGCGAACATAATATGTATATTTACATATGCTATTGCTACAGGTCAGTCAATCAATGCAAACATGTATGTATCGAATAACAAAATTATCTATGCGTGCACGCCGAAATCTGGATATCAAGTAGTCACTCACAGGATGATAGACGTGATGTTTAGTTCATTACATTCACGCCAAATTCAGTAAACCGATTTGCTCAATTCGTTTCGATATAATCTAAACACTATTTAAATCTACTTCGATTAACCATGCTAATACGACAGCAGCTCCATTCATAGCTCAATCGCCTGCATAAAAATGCAAATAGCCCGCAGGTGTGTGTGCACTACCTACGCCAATTAGGCTGACTGCGCCGAGTCGACGCGATCCACTCTGACTCGATTGACCTGAATCGACCCCCCATTACTCAAGTCGGGAACATATCGATCGACACTCGTAGCGGGTTGACCGAGTTTACAATTTTCTACCTTTTCACTTAGAAAGTTAACGGGTTTGTTATAATGGAAACTGATATCGATCTAGGGCTAATCGGACTAGTTTAGGTACTAACAACTTGTAGACGTGTTGTAGAAAATGTAGGCAAAATACTGCCAAATGCGTCTGGCCGGCCTTGAAACGTGTTGAAGACGTTTAAAGCCCGATTCGAAGAATAAAATACGATAACGATAAGTTCTCAATTAGATATCGTTTGTATGTCGTATAATTGACAGAAGCAGCTCGATTCGGGCAACCAATCTCGCTTTGACGTTAGAAATATCGTAGATAGATCCTATTGGGTTCACAGCGGAATCGAAATTAACATCAATTTTGACGTCGTTTAGTTATCGATCTTTGAAAGATCTTAAACATGTATTAATCAGTCTTTGAATCGGAGCGTTAGACGATTTGCTTATCTTATTTAGGCAATACGCAATTCTTTGCTGCAGAAATATTTAAACATATTTACATATATGTCCAGCCTTTCATACTAGGCAGTCTGCCGTAGATCAGGTCTTTTGATAGACTCATGTCACGCGTATATCTCCGTGATTTACGAACAGCAACGCTTGCGCCTGTTTATGCTTCTAATCTGGGATCACAATGGAAATAGGTTGTCGGTCAAGCAACTCGCGATCGATCGCGCTCGGACCGCGCGCCGCTTTCTCACGCCAGGCCTCGCTTTTTAACGCACCTGGACAATTTCCTTTTAAATGAAAGAACCTTAAGGTTAAACAACTTCAATCACACGGCTCTTCTACTTTCCCAAATTTTTGACTAAGGAACACAGGAGTCCATATCAAACATTGTATTAGCTCTTTGATATGCCGGAAGCTGTTTTTTACTGCAGCTAGCAAAAAGTTTGCCGATCCATGGTCTAATAGAATTCACGCAAAATGGGCACGATGGTTTTCAACTTGCGCAAAATGCCTAGGAAAATAAGTAGTCAGACCAAGATAACTCCGCAGCAATTTTTATAGCACAGCTGTTTTAAACGTCAAATTTCTATGAAATTATGACGATTAAATAACACTTGCACGTCTGTGCATTAAAAATTGCTTCAGAGTTATCTCGGTCTGACTTAATAGTATTTCATACAGAATGACCACGCACCATCTCACCCCGAATAGTATTTATCAAATTAAATTAAATTATGTATATAATCATTTAATTCAGGCATGGCCCATATAAATCGTTAGTAACAGACTTAAAGTAAAATGTTGAAGTGTACAATTTCATAAAACCTACCATGCAAAACATACATAGGGCTATGACAAGACCGGGTGAGCCATAGCTTTGATAAAATAAAATAAAATGTATTTTCTATTAACATAGACTAGAAAGACTAGAATCATGAATAGGTAGTATATTGTAAAATTAATTAAAACAAAAACATTTTAGTAAAAATTCGCCCCGCGTCGGCAGATGACTACAGAATTTCAGTTCCTTTAGCAACCTGGTAAAGGAAACTTCAAAATGCCGGTGTATTGTGCTACGTAAGGGACTGCCCTTAGAAACGTACACAAACATTGATGCCTATCCAGATAGACACTAAAACGATTTCCGTACTAGTCTCTCCGCTCCGTGCTTCCACAAAGTAATAGCTTTTCGCCTCTCATAAAAAATCTCAGTCAATCTGCTCCGGGTTTATGGGGGCATGCGTCAAGGGCTGACCTTTCATCGCCATTGTTATTCGCGCCGATGCCGTCATTTGCTCTGACCATTTGTTTTCCTCGTGGCTTCATGCCTCCACTATTTTTCAGGTCCAATTAGTGCCAGCTAGTCAACAGGCTATTTCCTTCTACAATAATTTACCTTATTTGTTACATTGTAACGGTTACACTATCATGTTTGCTCTCGACTTTAATAATTTTACTTGCAATGCTTATATGTATGTATGTTCGGGTCAAATCATGCAAGCTAAATTAGACCCAATCCGCTTTATTCGATTGAGCTGAAACTTCATATACATGTAATTTGGCTGATCTAATGATGCATCATCTGCTGATCTTAATGTCCATGGACACAGGAGCCATGGCCAAACAACTCAACCTAATTGTGTTTGAGTTTTTTAGAATTGTATCGAGGAGTGTTAGTTTCATGTTGAAAGAAAAGTACAGATGAAAAAATAAAAGCTTGCATCAAATATGTAATTTTAAAAGAATACATATTTATTCGCTAATTGTGTAGGGCTGAGAAATTCGTAAACGCTTTTGGTTCATGTCGACTACGATGGTATAAATCAGTCAAGCAGCGGGCGAATGAACAGATAAACTAAAAGTGACAACGTGGAACTTGGAGTAACATTCCTCGCTCATGTTCAAAGTAACCAGAAGCGATCATTTAAATAGACATTGTGGCGAAGCAAAACCGCAATGCGGTAATGAACTAGCACACGTAAACGAAGCCTTCGAACCCATTGAAGCGTCCGCAGTAATTTCATATAACACATTAACATCAGTTACACCAAGTGTAGCCGTCAGCGGGCAAACTGTAGTGTTAATGGTTAGGATTTGGCCCGCCGCCAAGCTATTTATCGGGCCATCGGATTGTCGCATCGCCCCCGTGAGCTCGCCTAGATAGCTGACCCATTGTTTGTCCTAATTGCTCCCGGAGTGCCCTTTGAGAAACTGAATCACGCACCAAATTACTCCAACAGACTATTTGGACTGGGGCTTTGGCGACAACCGACGCATACTAATCGAATTGATTCGTAATTCGAGGGAGCGTTCGGACGGAATTCATTCTAATTGAAGCGAATGTTCCGTTAAATAAAGGGAATGTTTTGCAAGTTGGCTCGACGATTCGCATGGAAGTTTGGAGATAATCCTCGATAAACATTGTTGACACTGAGCAAAGCGCAGCGTCTGGAGTCGCAGATTGCAAATGAATTTGCATATTCCTTTTGGCGAAACGCCAGTCGCGATCGCGTGGACCAGACTCGTGTACTCGTAATCGCTTGTCGGAGCACCGTCTACTTAATTTGATGTGTTTATTCTTACAACATGGAGACTTGAGCGGTCTTATCTCCATTGCTGGAGCTTGCTTTGATGTGGTTCAGTCGTAAATTCGACGCATAACGCGAGCGATCACCTCCGCTTGCCCGCTTAGAAGTTCTTCCGTTCGCTCTAGCCAAATCTATTGTTATATTTTCAAATCAATAATTAAGATTCATTAGTCTGGCGTCTTACAGCAATTAATGGTTATATAGGTGGCGTTTTAATCTGGTATTCGCTCATCTAATTGCCAGTCTTATAAGGAGTGTGCGCTGACGCTATGTTGAGTCATTGCGGCCTTGTATACCACATTATGTGCAAAATACACGTAGCTTATGTATACTATAGCCGTTCACATTACGTGCTTGCTGAAGCGGAGACTATTGTTTCATGTTGCCCTGAATATGTAGCCTAAAACATTTTACTTACAGTATATTTTTTGGATTTTGTTTTAAAACAATCATCTAGATAAACAGTCAGATTTAGTATTTAACTAACTTCTTATCTGCGTATAATAAGGATTCGAACCGAAGTTATAGTAATTTTTTTGCATTTTTTTCTGCTTAACACCTACATATATACAGCACAAACGAAGTTTGAACCCCCAATTTTCGACCACCACACATATTATGAAAGGTTAAGTAATTTTGAAATTAATTACCTGCCGATATAAAAAACAATTCTTCGGATTGAGGTAACTTTGATTATACAGTATCATTTAATCTAACTAATAATATAAACGAAGTATTCCTAAACCCAAAGAGCATCTTTAAACTCGCGTAAGTACAATTTAATAGCTGCTTTTGATAATACGCAGTTCATTAGCATTAATCTCATTAACAATAAATCTTAACCTGGCTCATGGCATAAACTCTGCTGTATAATGTATTTTTGAAGACAATGAGAGTGAGTTCATCTCTCCTTGTAGCCGTGATAATGCGCGCGTAGGCGTAACGGCGTATGATCAAACCGAGTACATAGACCCTACGTCAATTTAGATGCAAACGTTATATACCTGTGTACGAAATATTCGAATCGTTTTGGAGGCAGGCAAGCGATCGCCTCATTCAAGCCAGTACAATGAACTAGATAAACTATGAGAGTCTAACTACAGCTTAAAAATGATCCCACGTGTATTGTGCCGCTTTTATTTAGTAGCCGGCAATTGTATATATATAGGGTAATGTAATAACTGCCAGTTCAAGTCAAAAATATACTAAGAGCTTAGTCTTTGTATACTCCGTCCATGTCAGTATACGCATATTCATCGAATTAAAAGTCAGACATTACGGTTCATTGGTTAGTTTCGAGTTGAATGCTTAGTATGCGGCGGGAATAGTCCAGTAGCGAATCAAACTTTCCCCGAAACCGTGTGTTTAGAGAATTGCTTTTAGATTGTCGGTTTGATTGCGGCGGACCGCTTCGTCGCCATTTTAATTGACTCTCGCCAGATTTACGACGATATCACGATCAAAATTGATTTGGTCAAAATATTTAGATACATATATCTGTGGGAGTGAAAACTTATAAATAGTTTTCACTCCTACTCCTAGACACAGCCAAAGTGGCCAAATATATCATGAATTCATTACACCTTTTCGTCTATCATGAATCATGATAGACGAAAAATCAAGATTCATGATTTATCTGATGCTGACTGTACAGTGCAGTAAAACCTGCTTAAGAAGATTCTGAAGAGACCACGCCAAAAACACGTTTTATTTAAGCGGTAAAATAAGTAAAAAATATATAAAAACAGGTTGCACCGGCGTTAAATGGCGTAGCACGTGATTATTCGTATTAAGCTGAAGACTTTCTACGTACTATTTAAACCAGGACTGCATCAATACATTCTAAAGAAGACATCTGTGACAAATTAGCAACAGAAGAAAGTAAGACGGTCATCAACTAAATAAGGTACAATAATGAGATTGTACAGAATTGAAGCCTCACCCGGCCTACGTTATTCACGCAGTATCGACCAGGGGAAGCCAAGCGAGTCCGCGGCCTACAAACACTTCGACCTACGTACGTACAGCGATGTTACTTGTACTTGTAACTGGCCATCGGTGAACCTTATGTGTTGGTGATAAGGTTGAAGAATTGTCAGTTCACAGTTGTGGTACGTACAGACATAGACACGGCTACGATGTCAATCAATCGAATAGCTTTTATTCTAGTATTTTCTTGTTATACGTTTTAAGTGCATTTTCTTGTTTAGGGGCGGTACGGTCGAGTCTAAAAACATCTTTACAAGGCAACGTTCCAAAAATATATTGACAAGCCTCTAAGACAGTGACAAAAAGGTTGTAAAGATGTTTGTGAACTCTACTGTACCAAAATTACACACGAATTATTTAATAGCTTAAACGTACAACTAAAATTGAGGTCAGCGCCATCAGATTTCGAAGCATATGCCTTAAGCCGAACATTAGGAAATTTCGAACTTTCGTAAATATTACAATTAAGTTTGCAGTATTAGGTACCCTTCCAAAGAGTCATAATGAGCTCGACTACATGAGAATCAAATATTATGACATAAAACAATATGTTATTCACAGCGTGTAATAATTTGCGTTGACTGTTTATTTATCCTGTTTGTTCACTCGTCTATGATCCCATTATCCTCACCCGATCCAATACACCCGGTGGGAATTCCTCAAACAAGTTTCCTTAAAACTGCCCTGTCCTTGACTCAACGGGTTTTTCATAAACATTTTGCTAAACAATACAATGTGGTGTTTGTTATTAATAACACAGAGTTTCCAAGCTGTGGGAAACGGTGCAAAAACAACAAACGTTCTTAGTTCAAGGCGACTCCGTTCGTCCGCCCACCACCCTTAAAAACACTATATTAGGGGGGGGACACTATACTAGAGAAATCGTTTTTATGCACACGACATGTCTGCATACGCATCGTTTCGAGTGTAAGTTCCTTGCGGCATATCGCCCGCGGCATTTCCGAACCATCAATAAAAGAGCGTACCTACTCCCATCTTAACCCCTCTGGTATTTCAGGTGTCCAAGGAAATACTATTACTCATGTGCCACCTCCCGCCACCCTTAAATGGCAACGCCATATCCTCGGGAACTCGGAATCACCTATTGTGTTCAGCGTAAATGCCAATGAACTTCACCCAGAAATAACTCGATTGATAGTTTCTTTCCGCGCGCGGAATAATAAAGTTATATACTGGGATTGGTTTAGCTTCATCCTTACTCCCATCCCAAATCTCCCCTGATGCGAAATGATACTGCTAAAGATGTCAGGCTCCGGTTCGGTAATTATGATAGCCTCTTGCCGAGGTCGTGATTGTCAAAACAGACGACGCGACGAAATTGGCAAAAACAAGCTAGTATCAAGTTTTTTCCTTCCGCGTTTGCATTAAGCTTCTTAAACATTTTCATTGTGCAATTGATACTGATCTTCAAGTAAATAGATTTCAAAGAAAGAAAGGGTGTTGTTTATTAACGAGCCCATAGTCACCCACTGCAAAGGCCTATCCTAGCCATCCAGCCCTGTCCTGTGAAATCTGGAAATGTCTAAAGACGTCAAGCTCGTCTTGCCATCTTCGCCGCGACCCAATGGTAGTGGATGTTTGGGCCCACAGGTCATCCGTGGGTGTTCCCTTCTATTACTGTAGTATTGTTTGTGTACGGATGATAATAACCATTGCATCTGGCTAAAAGAGCGCGTTGACAAATGATCCGGGCCCAGGTGCTAGAACAAGTGGCCGGAATGCGGCTGCATTCTCGAAAGTTCGTATCACGCGGCCGGTATAAATAGCCCCGCGGTCCACCTCGCAAAGGTTAACCCACAATTAGACGCGCCAAACTTAACTCCAACTTATTTTTGCACATTGATTGGAGCGTTCACCCTGATATCGCCAGTTACGATCCCCTTAGTGTTATGCAAGAATCTACATGTATACAATAAACGAGAAACCGATTTTGTAGAGCAGAAAACTGCGGAAATTAACTTACCGGAATCAATATAATGTAAAAAGTGATGATTGAAGTGAACCGATTGAATAGCGAAATAGGCAGGATCAATAATATCTTAGGATAGGCAGTTTAGATAATTAATCCTCTTACATATTTGTTACAAACTTACTAAGCAATGTTAGTATTTTAATGAGCGTCTAAATCCCTCGCGATCTAGCTGGTAAATTATTCTATTTCGCGGATTCGCCGAGATGCGGTCGTGCGGATCACGCTCCCCACCTATTGTTACTACTGTGAATTATTCAAACATACGCCTTACACCGGATGCAAATCCGTGGGCTTATCCGAGACGGAATCTAAATTCCATCCTTGTCGAGACTGTAACCGTAAAAATAACGCTCCCAATCTGGTCATTTTCCCTTATGTTAACGCTGTTTAAAAATGCAACGCGCGTCGCAGATTGTTTGTCCACCGTGTGTTGTCCAAACATTTCAGCGCGGAATTTTTTAATAGCCGCGCCCTCGACAAGTTTTATGGATGTGTTAATGCTGATAACAGTGACACAGCAAACGCGCCATGTTCGCCCGAATTTCGGCCGTTACTGTGCGGATGATTTAATCAACGGCCGGCAATGATGTCACCACGATACCAACATGCTTTGTGCAAAACGCTCGTCTTTGCCAAAACTACTCCTTTTAGCCCAACGCTAAAGCTTACATAGTCGCATGTATATATTTTCATGGCGCATTTATGGGCAATTCGAATCATACGCCTTCATAAGTCTTTATTGCGCCGTAAATATAACTCGTGACGTTCCAGAAACCTATTGTTTCCTTGATGCCCATCGGGGCATCTATATTGTTTCCCGGAATCGTCGGCATTAAAGCGATTTGCTGCAGAAATGTCGACATTTCAGAGTATTATTGTTTCCCGTTTTCATTAAAGATATAAGTGCTATCGTTGTTTATTAAACAATAGGCCTGCCCCAATTCAAATGGTCTAACCGATTGCGTCGGGATCTATTGAGACACTAATCTATCGTTTGCCTCCATCACGCCTGATTGCATAAACCCATCGTATGTCACCTTATTTCTTTCGAATTCTTTCATCTTTATCATGATTAACTACTTCCCTTCTATGTTTCCATTTTTATTCGAATTTATTTTTGGATCGTCAATTAAGCTCTCTCATATCCTTCGTTCGCGTAAACAAAGCTAGCTCTAGGAATAATATTTACCGTATGAGAAAATATTCCATTATGCCAGGTGCCAAGGTTGGCTCCGTGAATTTCGATGCTGCTGATGATATTAACATGCGGATTGATTAATGAGTACTAATTAGTATTACGCCATCGCTTACGAGCAACGCTCTCCTTGGGTGTTCTTGACAAAATAACGTTTTAAGATTTTGACTATTTTACGGACTGTGGGTTTACGTAAAATTATGGCTTTATTTGTAAACGTCGGTCAAATTTAACATGACCTTGATAATTGTTTGTCCATTTGTCATTGTGACATCTGTGTTTGTTAGAAAGAGAAATAATTTAAGAGAGGTATGCTAAGTTTTATGAATGAGGTTAGGTTTTAGGTATGCAATGATATGCGGAACCACATTAGATGATGTCAGTCAACACACTGTCTTAGTCATACAGGCCCCTTCTTTAGGTACGATTTCCGGTGGGCATATGTGAATAAATCGTTCCAAGTGAAACTCCAAGGCTGTATACATGAAATTGTTTTAATATTATTTCAATGGAAATAATTGATACTAAATAACTTGACGTGAGTCACGCTACAACTAAAACTTGTTATTACTGTCTGACTTGAAGGGGGAGGAATATATTAAAACGAAAAAGAAAGACTCCTAATACCATAACGTCTAATGGCTCATTAAATTTATAGTCTATATGTCCGTTTCAATTTACTGATACAGATATATTGTGGGACAAACGCGTGAATTTCTTACTAATATTTCTTCCAAACGGCTTTTATAGTTTAAAAAGTAATAAATAGTATTGGACATTCTTACACAAATTGACGAAGCGCCATAGTAGTATTGGCTAGGTAAAAAACGTATAAAAAAGGTTTAATATCTATTAGTATTGATCACTTTTGAGTAATTCCTTTACCGAGATTCGAACCCGGGTCCATAAGCTTCATAGGCAAACCTAGACTAAATCAGAAAAGATTTCTATTGGTAACCATAGCAAACTTTTTAGCGTATTTAATGGTACTATATTTTATTAAACCAGAGGAAGCAAAGGCAATTTTTTCACTTAATTTAAAGAAGTGTAGTATCGCTTGCAGACGTATATGCTTTAATAAAAAATAGTAGTGTTTAACGAATTTTGAAACTAATCCTTAACTTTTATCGTTTCCAGGCAACGGCACGATAGACTTCCCCGAGTTCCTCACAATGATGGCTCGCAAGATGAAAGACACGGACAGCGAGGAGGAGATCCGCGAGGCGTTCCGCGTGTTCGACAAGGACGGCAACGGGTTCATATCCGCGGCCGAGCTGCGCCACGTCATGACCAACCTCGGCGAGAAGCTGACGGACGAGGAGGTCGACGAGATGATCCGCGAGGCCGACATCGACGGCGACGGCCAGGTCAATTACGAGGGTACGTAGCTCCAACTGCAGTGTGGGTCGTAGGATAATATGCAACAGGATTAGGGCAGCTATCTTCAAACTCCCGAAACAATGACAAATTCCATGCAATTCGGCCCGTGAAAAGGAAGCGGATGCCTGGCTCTCAGTTCAAAAGTTTGGAGACCGCTCTGGAATAAGGAATGCTCCCGGTACTGTTTTTGCATGGCAAGAACTGGCAATTCCTAGTTCCAGTTCAGAAAACGTACCAGGAGTACACCCTGCAACAGCAAAACTAGCACAAGCTTTCTGCTATTTGGTCTCACTGGAAACACTTAATCTGAAATTAAACGTCGTAATTGTAAAACCATAAACTACTGTTGATTGAGAGCGAGTTGAAATAACAAAGCATTTAAGGAAAGCTTGTGTAAGCGTATGAATTCCACTCTTCACTTGAGCTCTGAAAGATCGTGCTGCACCTTCTGCTTAAATTGTAAGAATTGGGTACATATCAATGAAATTGTGCGATAGTGATACAAGTGATAATCCACCAGTTTAAGAAATCATAGTTTCATTGACAACAAAATTGACTTTATGGGGGGATACAGCACGATGTTGCGACAAGTGAAATCAACACCCTTCGGATTTGGTGCGTTCAGTGGCGTGTTGATTTTTGAGAAATTTACACTTTAGATTACCACGCCACTGAAGGAAGAGCTCTGGTCATCTTAAACAGTCATAAAGTAGGTCATTATCTTTGTAAATGAAGTATCCATATCTTTAATAATAATAATAATAAAATTCTTTATTGTGCACTACTAAAGAAAAACTCATAATACAAACAATACAGGACTTTCGTTTTACAAATAGAAAAAGTTACGGATACTGAAACAGATGACATTGTACCTGCCTATACATGAATGAAAATATCGTAGAAATGGCTTTGTAAACACAATACATAAGAGCATCTAAGATGCTGGCACTTCACTGACAACGCGTCACATCATGCCACATTCATACCGTACCAAAATCTATGATTATGTTCTCGCTTTATTTAAGTCCATGTAGCCATTTGTTATGTCAAAGAATGTATTGTTTATGTTTGTCAATGTCATCAATGTTTGTGCGAAAGATGTCCAGAACCTTCAATTGAAATAGTACTGTAGAAATATTACAGCCCTCCCTTTACTCGTATGCGCGATTCAAAAACAATATTTTGGCTGTTGAGGATCCTCCCACACTGAGGAATGTCTCTGGCGACAAGCCTTGGTCCCGATGCTGAGCCAAAGTGATTCGTTAAAGTTGGTACAATGAAGATTGTCTTTTTGGCTCAGCAACATGTATAAATGGTCATAGTATGTGTAAGCTAGGAGAATACCACCCTCTAGGCTCCCCGCATGCCGCGCACTAACCCTGTGGTGGAGCTATTGCCACTCCAGACTCGATAAATTTCCTCCCGCGAAAAGTTTACTCGCTTCCAACGTTTATGATACTCGTGATTTACGAACCTCCATTTTTAAATAATCCAAATCCGTTCTTTGATACTCGTAAATTACCCGAGCGCTTACACACCGTCATTAAGTTCAGAGGAACGTTGATGCTGTAAATATGGCCGTCGTGAATGTCATGATCCTTCGTGGGTTGCGCGATATTGCGTATAATCAGAAACCTCTAGACCGTCACGAAATCGCTGTAGCATCACAAAAACTCAAACAAGTAAGCGCAGACATGTAACAAAGAACGCGACATGTATACGGGTAAGACGAGCGCTGCATGGATACAGTGTAATGTTTCTGCGATTATAAAAAAGCGTTGCGTTTGGGCGCGCGCCAACGTCACGTGGATGTGCCGGCTGCATGTCAACAACGCGGACGGGAGTACACGTCGAGTCGCGGCGAATAACACCGTATGAGCAAAATTTGACGCAGTTTTCAGACCCAAAAGCAACATCGCGAATTCGAATCTGCCTTGCCGCGTGATAAAAGTCGTAAGGTCAAGATTTTAAATTTTCAATTCATTTTCGTCCTTTAATCTGTATTCGTGGTTAGGTAAACAAGTTGAGTAGTTTTTGTTTTTCGCTTTTTATTCGCGAGTTTTTACTAATTTGAAGCGTTAGACTAAAACTAAGCCAGCGTCGATTGCAAGAGCGTAGTATATCATGCAATAATATTCTACACGACGAAACCCGGAAAAACATTTAACACGATGATCTGCTAAGCCATAAGAACGTATCATATATTGTTAGTAGTTTCGTTGTGTACAAAATTATTTTAAAGTCTGTAGAAATCCCTTAAGAATGCGTAGTTCCGTGGTATTCCGCTAGTTGATGTTGCCTGTAGTACTCGGGCGGGCCAAGCTACAGCTGGTTTCTCTCTTGCAGACTTCCATGCCCTCGCCAAACTCGTATTCTCGCGAGCCGCCGACCAAACCCCCTCGTAACTAACCGACAATAACGCTGTGATATACCTTGTAGTACGGCCTACGACAATAGGTACCTACCTGTTCTGAATGGTTTGATCTTACTGTTCCTTCACCCTGTTAGCTGCCCCGCCCACCCGCATCTCACTCTTGGGTCCTCACACACGATCCGGCAACCGTATCTGTTGCTGGCTCTGGATTTTACTAGAGTCGATTGTAACTTTGGCGATTGTGAATAATGATGGTCGCTTTATCTTTGGGGATTAACCTTTCATGGCTCCTCTACATGATGGCCCAGCGTAGGCCAGTCCTAGGGACGCATTTATGCGTTAGAGGGAGCAAGTGATATTGCTATCTCATTTCACCGCATAGCTGCGTCCCTTGGACTGGCCTACGCTGGGCCATCGTGTAGAGCCCTCACGCTTCCATCGTGTTCTGACAAATTATTAAACTAGTGCAAAGACGTTCTGGGCATTTTCATTTCATCTTATACTTAAAAGGCTCATTTAGACGGCGCGCGAATGTAGTTACATTTCGGACTATTGAGGTTACATCCATTTCAGCCGACCGTTCAACTACCGCAATGTGATGAAACTCTGCGACTTCTCGCACCGTCTAAATGAACCCTGAAGCGCAATATAAGTTGTGTGTGTTGTGTCAAGTTTGTCACTTTCCTGACAATTGTATGAGTTTTGACATGGATCGGCAGTTTTGTGACTATTTCTAACCGGCAGTTAATGGTACCCATTTAAGTGAAAATGCCCTAAATAAGTTATCGACAAAGATACAATCGAATTTCTACGTTGGGAAATTTAGGACGTTTTTCTGTTAATACTGGTGCATGTGTCTAATACCTGTATAGCGTTTAGTTGTGGAAATACCACGGAGGGTGGTATTTCTCCCGACCCCGTAGTGGCATGACCAGGCGAATGTTACCGGTCTGTATGTTGTTCGTTTCGTACATCAGCACACCTGTCGTCACTGTCCATCCGAAGGGTTTGAAACTATATTATCTATCTATCGGACTGTCCTTAGCGGCCCTTCTAGTGCATCTCAAATCGTATCGGTTAATTTATCTGTCGTGTTTAATTATTCGTACTAACATGCCTCGCCACACCGCTCGGCCTTCAAGTCCGCCTCCACTGATGCAATGTTTGTTTGTTTTCAGAATTCGTCACCATGATGACGTCGAAGTGAGCCGCCGGCTAGTGTGTGTGTAAAAAGCAGAGAATTCAAATATACATTTTGTTTCATGACACACAATATTACCATCGTATCGGACCTGCATTTCTCTAGTGTTTGCGATAAATTTAATAATTGACATCGTTTCAGTCGAATGTTATTTACGCAGGCGCGGCGCGCCGGCGCCTCCGCCTCCTCTTTATTTAGATTTTAAACTATTCCGTTAATTTTACTATGTAAGAAACAATTTTAACTGTAGCGGTACAAAGGGAAACGAATAGGTGTGAAACGTCGCAATGTGATGGTAGCGGCGGCTGCGTGTGGCGTGCGTGCGGCTCGCTCGTGGCGTGCGTGCGGCGTGCGTGTGGCGTGCGTGCGGCGCGCGTGCAGCGTGCGTGCGGCGTGCGGCACGCGTGCACGCCGGCCGCCGCGTGCGTGCCTGCTGCGTGCTTGTTGCGGCCGGCTGTGTCGCCGCACCCGATACATTTTAATGTCATTTTTTTTTTCAAGTATGAGATATTTATAAAGTACGTGATGAATAAAAACTAAAAAATCCCAAAAAAATATACTATACTGTGCCCGTAAGTCCGTAGCGGCGAGCGCTCGGCTCCCTGTGCGTTCGCGATCATAATAAATGTTTAAATTTAACTAACTCGGTAAACGAAATTAGATTTATTGGTACTGCATTTGTAACTGTAAATGACTTGATAAATATTATATTTCTATTGTTGGTGAAACTTATTCTATCGAAATGGAAACTCCGCTCTGTTATCCTCTCGACACACTTGACTCATTCTGTTATTAAATTATACAAAAGACATACTGAAAATAAATGTTTCTTCATTTTTAGGTCAATAAGCATCGGTGTTTCATTTCTGACCGGGTTCAAATGATTTCGCCTATTACCTATACAGATAACCTTGTTTATAATTTTCAGATACTGAAATGACTATCCAGTCTTGCCTGTTTTTTACATTGCATAAATAGTGATGTATAATCGATAGTAATCTCAAAAGGTGTATTTACGTCTTAATCGAAAATATACGTTATTTGCAGTTAAAGGTTCTGCGAAATAGAAAATAAATTATCATAAATATCACTATTTGACTTAAGATCACATTGTAAATTTGACATCCACCTGTCATTTTAGTATCTGTAAGTTACAAACACTAGTCGGCCTCCTGATCACTAGACCTTTTTCTATATACCTCTAAATAGAACACGAAACTGTACTTATTGTAGACTGTCATGTGTACATTTCTCAAATCTATGTAATGAAGTAACACTCTGTTAGTATTTCCAAATTATATTTATTGCATAAAACAATTACATTCTGAATGGCTGTAACGTGTGTTGTCATTGTCCGATCCCTGAGAGTACAACTAGTAAACACTTGTCGTGGTGTGTGAAAAGGTTTATAAGGTCTTGCTAGAAATAATGTTGTAGTGTACGTACCAGTTTGCTCGACGTTTTCGTCGGTTCGAACTGCAAGTGACTGGCTAAACTGGTGAGCATAAATAAAAATAAACATCAAAACACCATATTTTTGTACCTAATTTGTATTAGTACCTCCCGGTACTAAGTTATTACCAAAAAAACGATACACCCGCCATTCTGACAGTCAGAATGGCGGGTGTATTTTATGACGCAATGATCCCGCTATTATTAATAAATTCTATAACAATCAAATTTTTGTACCTTCATATTCTATTTTAAATTAAGCCATTTTATTTGTGATTTCCAAGTTTTACTTATTTTACTATTTTTAAAGGAGGTACTAAATAGTATCAATTAGGCACAAAAATATGGAACGCTTTTTAATTATTTTTATTTAGGTACACCTGCAATCCTGACTCTCGCCCACCACCTGGCCTCGGCAGGTTCGGCAATTCAAAACTAAGCTTTCAGTGTAAAGGTCGTTAAGTTAAAATTTCCGAAGTCTACATCGAGTAAGGTAGAAGTACTAGTGCTCGACGCTGCACTAGTCACCGACATAGGTACTTTATTTCATGGAAATATAGGTTAAATTTGAACAACGAAGATTTTTCTGTATTCGAACTTATTCCTTGTCACTTTGACATAAAGTGCCCATGTCGAGTACTAGTGCAGTGTCGAGCACTAGCACTTCTACCTTATGTCTATCAAAAATATCAAGGCACTTACGGACTTGCTGTTAGAAACTAGCGAAAATATGCTACTGAGACCGCTTACCATCAAACGGGCCGTATGCTAGCTTGTCACCAACGTAGTAGAAAAAAATCGAGCAGACTAACGTAGGCTATGCTTTTGAGTCGAGCTAGAAATCATATTTAAAATGCACATAGTAAGACAACTATATTATTTTTAATAGCCATTCACACATCACGGCGTCAAGTTACATATACAATACAAAATATCCGTCCTAGAAGAGTGTGTTGACAAACGAAGCTTGCTTGTGTACTCCCGAATCCTGTGAAACAAAATATACCTTTAGTGAAAGACAATATTCCTACATAAAACATTACTCTAGTGTTTGACATTAAAAGTTACAGTCAACCAATTTGATTCCTAAGCCACTAAGGTAAATATATAACCATGTCGTTTCGGGTTATTCCCACTAGTTACCACCAACTCGGTTTGGTGGTAACTACTGGGAATTTACCAGTGGTAAAAGGTGGGTTTTTTTTTTCCCAGTAGTAACCACCATAATTTGGTTAGCTTTCAATACTAATAAAACTGTAGAAATATAGAGTGCATTAATCAATAATTATTATTTAATAGTACATTACGATACAAGAGGATATTCGAAACGAGTGGCGATAAATTAAAACACGACCGAAGGGAGTGTTTTAAATCGACACGAGTTGCGAATTACCTATTCGCACATGTATCGTACAACGTTTTACAGTACATATGGCCCTTTAAATGTTCGACACAGTAACGTAATATGCTAATTTTCGCACTAGTGCTATAAGGTTGTTTTGGTACTTGTTTAATATTTTTTATCACTTTTAAAGCAGTTTACTGAAACAAGTATGTAAGTGCGAAAGTGACGCATGACAGGTGATAAAAATGGGACCATGATACCGCTGCTGTAATAGTTTATATATATCCAGTAGGACTAAGATGGTCGGCTGGCTCTTTATCATTTGTCACCATGCCTGTCACGTTCTAACAAGTAAGCGCGAACGTGACGGGCATAGTGACAAGCGATAAAAATGGAACCAAGCTGCCACTGCTATTTATAATACAAACGTAATAGATCAAAACAAGTTTTGTATGAAAAACTTCAATTCGCTGTCATTTTTGAGGGTTCCGTACCCAAAGGGTCAAACGGGACCCTATTACTGAGACTTCGCTGTCCGTCCGTCTATCACCAGGCTGTATCTCATGAACCGTGATAGCTAGACAGTTGAAATTTTCACAGATGTATTTCTGTTGCCGCTATAACAAATACTAAAAACAATAAAATAAATATTTAAGTTGGGCTCCCATACAACAAACATATTTTTTTTGCCTTTTTTATAAATAATGGTACGGAACCCTTCGTGCGCGAGTCCGACTCGCACTTGGCCGCTTTTTTAGGGTTCCGTAGCCAAATGGCATAAAACGGAACCCTTATAGTTTCGCCATGTCCGTCTGTCTGTCTGTCTGTCTGTCTGTCCGAGGCTTTGCTCCGTGGTCGTTAGTGCTAGAAAGCTGAAATTTGGCATGGATATATAAATCAATAAAGCCGACAAAGTCGTACAATAAAATCTAAAAATTTAATTTTTTTTAGGGTACCTCCCCTACACGTAAAGTGGGGGTGAATTTTTTTTTTCGCCTCAACCCTAGATTGTGGGGTATCGTTGGAAAGGTCTTTCAAAACTAATAGGGGTTTTCAAGAAACATTTTTTGATAAAGTGAATATATTCGGAGATATTCAATCCGAAAGAAAAAAAAATGTGTCCCCCCCCCTCTAACTTTTGAACCATAGGTCCAAAAAATATGAAAAAAATCGTGGAAGTAGAGCTTAAGAAAGACATTAAATGAAAACTATAGCGGACATGATCAGTTTAGCTGTTTTTGAGTTATCGCAAAAAGTTTTCCCTTCATAGTAAAAAGACTTTTTAACCATACCTAAACTTAATATGAACATGAATGGACATGACTCAAATGTGGCGAGTTGGTTCGCAAAAGTAATTCTATTGAATGTTATCTTAAATAACATTTTTTTAAACTTTTTGGATTAGTACATTACTAGAGCTTAAGAAAGACATTAAATGAAAACTATAGCGGACATGATCAGTTTAGCTGTTTTTGAGTTATCGCAAAAAGTTTTCCCTTCATAGTAAAAAGACTTTTTAACCATACCTAAACTTAATATGAACATGAATGGACATGACTCAAATGTGGCGAGTTGGTTCGCAAAAGTAATTCTATTGAATGTTATCTTAAATAACATTTTTTTAAACTTTTTGGATTAGTACATTACGATACAAGTGCGAAAAATAGGAAATTCGAAACGAGTGGCGATAAATTAAAACACGACCGAAGGGAGTGTTTTAAATCGACACGAGTTGCGAATTACCTATTCGCACATGTATCGTACAACGTTTTACAGTACATATGGCTCTTTAAATGTTCGACACAGTAACGTAATATGCTACTTCTCGCACTAGTGCTATAAAGTAGCCCCATATGTACTGTAAAAGATTTTTACTCTGAACACTGGCTATCAATCATTAAGTGTTCCTGGGAATGCGACAAATTACTCGTATAAAATGAACTAATAGTCTTGTTTTAAGTTATTGATAGCACAATTGACTTCGTGCTTTGGGTTTGGTGAGGCATACTGATATACACGATAGTAATAGCACAAAATAAAATAAATTTAACATGAATGTTTGGACACATTCGGATCACAAATGATTAAGTTATTAAGTGTAACAAAGTAAAATAATAACAAAAATCATTGTTCGAATATGGCAGCTGGGAAAAAATCAAGCTAGGTAGAAGAAGGTGCACTGTCTTATTTTGTTACTTATTAAGTTATTATGTTGATAAAATACGCCAAGTTTTGTAACCTTATCTCAACTACAAGGGGGTGCTCAACCACTTTGAAATTTTTCAACTTTGTATGAAATCCAAAAATATCAAGTTATTATTTTTAGATTTTTATTTAAGTAGTTATTTTCACATTAATCACAATGATTTATAAGTAAGTAAATATTCTTTATTGCACCAACAATAAGTTACCTATTAAGTAAAAAAAAAAAAAATGCTTTTTTATGAATTTTTTAGGGTCCCTAAAATGGGTCTGTCATCTTGTGGGCTTCATTGGAAGCTTAAACCAGACATTTACACTTCGCACCAATAAACAGGAGGCTCCTGTGCTGCCCTCTACAGTTAATGCACGTTCCCTATTGCGTTACTCTGGTCTGACTGTCAACTAGATGTTTCACAATGCAGGTAACCTTCAGAAAGATGCAGAAATAGCGATGCAGGGGCCCATTTTTTGACGACTTTCGACATTAGACTTATATTTTAGTCCATGAATTGAGAAATTGTATGGGTAACCATAGCAACCCACTAATAATATTAGACTAATGCGGGGGTCATTTCTCGAATGGTATTAGACTACTATCAGCGCACGAACTGTCAAGTCGAATGGGTTACCATGATAATATTAGACTATCAATTCAATTCAATACTTTATTTCCAAGAATATGGTAAATACACTGTTGTTTAGTAGAAGGTATTAGATCAGCATATTCTGCCGGCATGCATCGGCGTAGAAATATTTACATAATTATTTACATGAGGAGTTAAATTAAAAATTCAAATTCAGTATAAGATTCGAGAAATGGGCCCCTGGGCGTTAGAAAAAGATATACATAGTGTCTACATACTAATGGGTGTCGGTCTGGCACTCGTCGTGCGCGGCTATGTTCATGAGAGTGAGCGCCAGCGCGCGCGTGGGGCGGCCGCTCATGCGCGCGGCGCGCAGGTACGGCGGCGCGGCGTGCGCCAGCTTGCCCACGCCCGTTATGTCAAAGTGGAGCCAGTTGGCGCAGACGAATTGCTGAAAAAAGGATAGTTATTTATCTATATTAATAGTATTTTATGCAACAGTTGTATAAGAAGGGTCAAAAAAGGCGAGTGGCGTGAGTTACGCCACGAGAATTTTTTGACCTACTTATACAACGTTGCATACAATATTTTTCCTACGAGTCAACAAAAATAAATCTTAATTTAGGTAAACAAATTACAGCAAAAGTATATAGCCAAGACGCGCGAGCGTACCTTGTTCCGCGCCCGGCCCGCCCCGGGCCGCGGCCGGCCGGTCGGCGACACCTCCTCGTAACTCATGAGGCCCTGGTACTTGCTACTTGCTAAATTAATTTTTTAGACAGTTTTATCTCAATTTTGGCTACCGTAGCCTACGGAAACTAACAAGCAACGCTAAGCGGTCTTCGTAGTCTATGGGTGTTGCTATATTACGGGTGTCACATGCGTGTTTCTGACTTATGAAGTAATTATTTTTACTATGCAACCAAATGAATATTTTGTAAGTTGGCAGCAATGCACTTAGTTTAAAACTGTATTCGTTTTGGTTTTGTTAGGTTGGTAGCCATTAATCGCAGTAACGTTATAGCGATTAAAAGCACAAGAGCTTTTATGAGAAATAGACAATATAGACTTTTCTTGAAATCTTTTATGTATGTTCTTATATTCGTGTTAATGAATGCATAAATGACAGATAACAGTAGAGGAGTAGGAAAATAAATAAATATTATAGGACATTATTACACAAATTGCAATCCGGAGGTCGCGGGTTCAAACCCCGGCTCGTACCGATGAGTTTTTCGGAACTTATGTACGAAATATCATTTGATATTTACCAGTTGCTTTTCGGTGAAGGAAAACATCGTGAGGAAACCGGACTAATCCCAACAAGGCCTAGTTTACCCTCTGGGTTGGAAGGTCAGATGGCAGTCGCTTTCGTAAAAATTAGTGCCTACGCCAAATCTTGGGATTAGTTGTCAAGCGGACCCCAGGCTCCCATGAGCCGTGACAAAATGCCGGGACAACGCGAGGAAGAAGAAGAAGAAGATTACACAAATTGACTAAGTCCCACAGTAAGCTCAATAAGGCTCGTGTTGAGGGTACTTAGACAACGATATATATAATATATAAATATTTATAAATACTTAAATACATAGAAAACACCCATGACTCAGGGACAAATATCCGTGCTCATCACACGAATAAATGCCATTACCAGGATTTGAACCCGGGACCATCGGCTTCGTAGGCAGGGTCACTACCCACTAGGCCAAACTGGTCGTCATATTGGATAGGTATTTTAGTTTTCTCCTGAATTAAAAAAAAGTACTAGAAAGGGCTAGTTAAGTTATAATGGGCGTTTTCATGTTTCAAGTCGTTGACCACGGTAATGACACGATTTATCGCCTCGATATACCTATATCAATGTATGAGGTATGAAGTTGTATAAAATTACTTTTACAGTACATATGGTGCTCCTTTTCCGCACTTGTGCGTAAATTAGCATATTACGTTCCTGTGTCGAACATTTAAAGGGCCATATGTACTGTAAAACATTGTACGATACATGTGCGAATACGAAATTCGCAATTCGTGTCTCCCTTCGGTCGTGTTTTAATTTATCGCCACTCGTTTTGAATTTCCTATTTTTCGCACTTGTATCGTAATGTACTATTTCATCACACTTGCTCGAAAAACATCCTATTGTGCATGAGCAGGTGAACTGAAGGACAAGGGCCTATATTGTTGTTCCCGCGGGAGTTATGGATTGTGAACTGATTAGTTTTTTTTTTAATTATGTCACCTATACCAAAGAGAATTAAGAAGACAAAGAGTGCTCACTCCATACAACGGTTTTGTTAGCAAAAATAAAATAAAATAAATAAATATTATAGGACATTATTACACAAATTGACTAAGTCCCACAGTAAGCAAAATATACTATTATTTTCGTAGTCTACATCTAGCGTCAAGTAGCGGAACTCTCAGTACTGCTACTCGACAGTAGATGTCGCGACAAACAAAAAGACTAATGCTCAATGTATACTACGAAAATAATAGGGAGCGTGCATGAACTGTAGGAGGCAGCACAGGAGCTGTCAGATTTTTAGCGCGAAGCGTAAATGTGATGTTTATTGTTCCGATGGAGCCCACAAGATGGCAGAACCTACTATGCACAAGAATACACTTGACGTGTAAATGTGCCCGTTTATGGTTCCGATTCAGACCACAAGATGGCAGACCCTCCAACGCGCACGGTCCCTATAGTATTTTTTTGGTAACAAAACCGTTGTATAATATAAAGTGAGCACTCTTGGTCATCTTAATTCTCTTTGCTTATACATACAAACCAAGTAGCATAAACTTTTAAAATACTGAAGTTTATAATTTAATATTTTTGACTATAATTGATAAAACTTTTAGAACGCCATTTGACTTTGATCCTTGTTCTTTCACTAATATGTGTTTCTTAAATATCAAAAAGTGGCGCCATCTAACGGGCATCGTAAATATTTTTTGTTTTAATCAATATGGATTTCCGCAAAGTAATGCCCGATTCTATACATTAATTGTTTGACTCAGAAAAAAAAATGGTATAAAACTTTACTTATTACATACGTTACTTTACTTTCAAAAATTTATTCTGCAAGTAGGCCTCAAGGGCTCTTTTACAAGTCAATACAACATTTATAGTAACATCATATAGTGACATGAAAAATACATAACAACATTTATAAATACAACAGCCAATACCTGGGTAAACATTACATTATAATAATCTTAAAATAAATAATTAATACAATACAATAGAGATGTATAGTCTCTATGGTTAAAAACACATTAAATCTGGAGATGTAAAAGGTCCCCAATGTCAGAGTACTAATGAAATTTGGAGGTGTAAAGTCTCTCCAAGTGTCAAAATAAAATTTATACTAAATAAATAAACCGCGTCTGGGCTGTTAAACTAGCAGTCTCATAAACTAATGCTACAGAATACATAACTAGTATGTACCAAGTCACCATCTTACTTATCAAGTCATCATCTGCGACTTACTCGAGTCATACAGCCCCCTTGACTGTTCAATGCCTCCATAATATCATCAAATCAAATCTGTCCGTAGTTCAGTCAAGTTATTAAATATCGACACGGACAAAGTGCCAAAAATATGTACACACTACTTTAATGTATGGGCAATAAGGTCGTGTATACATATTTTTGGTACTTTGTCCGTATCGATATTTAATATCTTGACTGTCCTAATAAAGGAAATACCTGTAGAAAAGCTGCGCCGATGCAGGGAGTTGCTTTTCCTGAACCTCGATTTCTTAAGTCCACGGAAGGATCGTCTGAAATACAGATAAACTATTTATAATAGTTGCCTTAAATTTTCCAGACGCGCCAGGATTGAGGGCCACCCCACGCTAGCGTCTCCCGAGCGTCGGCGTGTAGTCAACTCTATGGCTGCTGCACGCTACGTTGACGCAACTGCGCAGCGACGCCATTTTCCATAGCGCTGACTAGACGCCGACGCTCAAAACACGCTAGTGTGGGGTGGCCTTGAATGTCCTAAAGATTACTACTAAACTTGTAATAGATGTACTTAGAGACAATAACTAAATGTAACATCTACTGATATGAAGCGAAAAAAATAGTAAGTATTCAATATTAACGTAAAGCGTTAAAGATTATTTTATCTTCTTCATGAATTTATCAATGTCAATGCCTCCCGGAGCCTTAAGCTCCAGTGTTGTAAAACTTGTAAAAAAAATGCTCCGAATAATCTAACTAATTGTACTTAATTAATAAGTGGTGAACAGTGTTGGTCACACATACTGTAAACAGTGTTTAAAATACTTTATATTTAAGCCTCTCTTGTAGTGAATGTTTGTTTACCTAAAAAAAAAAGAGCTACTCTTAAAAAATATACAATTTGAATTAATTTATATTATATAATCTGTGTTCCCATGTGTTGGGTGAGTGTTTTATATCTATTTAAGTATTTGTATATTATATACAAGGTGCCCGTGAGCATTGCGAGACGTTTTAACTAAGCATTCCTGGTAATATTTAGAAACTAAAATGTCATATAAAATTTACTGGATTAGGCCTAGTTTCAGAGATAATTAAATGTTTTTCGAAATCATTGTTTCGCCATAAGTCGGTACAAAACACATTTTTGAGTGCGGTATTGCCACTTTGAGGTCTAGTCTGGACATACCTATTGATTGACATCGAAAAATTAAAAAATGTATTCGAGAGGCTGCCCCCAAATAAAAAAACTTTTTAGTTAATTTTAGGCTATGTGTTTATCAATAAAAATTACGTTTTATGTACAGGAGTGTTAAAAAAAAGGAAAAAAATTTTTTTTTGTCGAATTTCACAAAAAGTCATACCTACCATTTTTTGCTCCTGTTGCCATCAGGAATGCACCGTTAAAATCTCTCGCAATGCTCACGGGCACCTTGTATATCATTGTCTGGGTACCCACAACAAAGCCTTCTCGAGCTTAGGCGTGGGACTTAGTCAATCTGTGTATGTCTTATAATATTTATTTACATATATAAAACTATGAAGTTGATTTTTAATACAGATATAAGTTATCTGGCCTAACGAATATAGGATCAAAAAACCGGCTAAGTGCATGTCGGGCCATGCTCAGAGTAGGGTTCTGTACTTTTCCGTCATAATAAGCTAAAAGTATAGATTATTAGGGATGAACTGTGGATATTACGTCTTTTTACTATGAAGGGAAAACTTTTTGCGATAACTCAAAAACAGCTAAACTGATCATGTCCGCTATAGTTTTCATTTAATGTCTTTCTTAAGCTCTACTTCCACGATTTTTTTCATATTTTTTGGACCTATGGTTCAAAAGTTAGAGGCGGAGACACACACATTTTTTTTTCTTTCGGAGCGATTATCTCCGAATATATTCTTTTTATCAAAAAATGATTGTTGAAGACCCCTATTAGTTTTAAAAGACCTTTCAAATGTTATCCCACACTGTAGGGATGAAGTAAAAAAAATATATCCCCACTTTACGTGTAGGTAAGTAAGTGTAGGGGAGGTACCCTAAACAAAAAAAAATTAGATTTTATTGGACGACTTTGTCGGCTGTATTGATTTATATATCCATGCCAAATTTCAGCTTTCTAGCACTAACGACCACGGAGCAAAGCCTCGGACAGACAGACAGACGGACATGGCGAAACTACAAGGGTTCCCAGTTGACTACGGGACCCTAAAAATGAGTGCATTATGTAACGCACCCACGATCTGCCGCCGGTAGTAGTCCCACAGCGGGAAGCGCCAGGGCCGGTCGCCCGCCGCGGCGCCCGCGCGGCGCGCGCCCGCCCACAGCCACTCCCGGTTGGCGAAGCAGCCGTAGCAGCCGCCGCCCGTCGCCAGCTTGATGCCGTCTGGAACGGCAGCTCGTTCAATATACTATTTTTCCTACTCCTCTACTGTTATCTGTCATTTATATATTCATGACCACGAATATAAGAACATATACACCGTGTTTTTTTGATTTGCGTTAATTTCGAGGGTGCATTCCTGAGCTTAAATTAAGTATCTTCCTCAAAGACCCCGATATTCTAATTAACTCCATTTCGGAGATAATCATTCATTAATTTTTATCTTATAAGGCCCTTACGAGCGTGTACACTTGCCTTAGGGCCTGTTTACTTATTAATTAGTGTTTAGTGCGAGTTCATACACTTGCTACTAAACGTAAGTACTATCTCGGACAATCGACGTTCGAAATGACATTGATATGTCACAGTTTTCAATTGTTTGGTGGAGTTAAATGTAATGCCCGTGTTACAACAAGGCTATATGCAACATTTAGTTACTTTTTATAAAAATAAAAACAGTAAAAAAAAAAACAAAAAAAATATATTATTTTTTTAAATTAACTATGCCATCTAGTTTCCTTAAACGTACTTACCGATACCCCGAAATTAACGAAATTCAATTGTTTGATTCAGTTTTCAATTGTTTGGTGGAGTTAAATGTAATGCCCGTGTTACAACAAGGCTATATGCAACATTTAGTTACTTTTTATAAAAATACAAAACAGTAAAAAAAAAAACAAAAAAAATATATTATTTTTTTAAATTAACTATGCCATCTAGTTTCCTTAAACGTACTTACCAATACCCCGAAATTAACGAAATTCAATAAAAACACGGTGTATAAAAGGTTTGAAGAAAAGTCTATATTGTCTAATCCTCATAACAGCACTTGTGCTTTAAAATCGCTATAACGTTACTGCGATTAACCCTTGGGACGCCTAGTGCCTGATCCGTCCCAGTCCTGTCAATTGCCGGAGGGTCTTCAATTTTTGTACCCGTCAAATGCTTAGTCCCGGATCTGTACAAACTGTTTCAACTGCCTTGTGCGTTATCAGTCACCAAATTTATTCCATCATATTTTTTACAATTTTGAGATCTAAACCCTTACAAATAGAGTTTTATATTACTTGCATTTTAATGCAGTTTATGTTGCGGCAGTCAACGGGTGCACATACGCGAGCCTATCCGGCGTTTGAGGGGGATGGGACGAATCCGGCACTAGGCATCTGACGGGTACAAGCATGTTTGACGGTTCGGCGTTCCAGGGGTTAATGGCTACCAACTTAACAAAATCAAAATACAGTTTCAAACTTAGTGCATTGCAGCCACCTTACAAAACTTTTATTTGGTTGCATAGTAGAAACAATTGCTTCATAAGTCAGAAACACGCATGCACGCATCCTCTTGACCGCCGCGAGCTGTGATTGGTCAATTTCATTATAGTTGACTAAACCGTTTCGAAATGAATATTATAGTTAAGTTGGGAACCCATACATGAAAAGTACCCAATTACAGTTATCTTAATTCAACGATTACAATCGACGAGTAATAAAATCGAATTATAGTAAAATGCGATCGCACTGTCAAATATTACTGCAACGTTCTGCCGCCAGAGTGCAACAGTAGCATCTATCGCAAACTATAGAGTAACTTATACATACTGTGGCTTATGGAGTGTGGAATTAAGAGGAGTGACATCTCTTATGGTAGAACTGTTGCTAAAGTGTCCAGCTGTTAGCTATAAATAATAGTTCCAAATCTCTCCAGAGTAGCGCTAGGGTAGCTAAGAACCTAGGCGCTATTAACGGAGTAAAGTGCGCTGTCTATGATTTGATTTTTTTGTTCAAGTATTCTAGGTATTGTAGCGCTACCTATTTAAGGTTTTTTCAAGACACTTTTTGGTACATGGAGATTTATTTCCTTACCTCTACCATCCGCAACCGTGCTTAAACTGGTTTTGACAAGTTTTCACAGATAATAAAATATGACACTGATGCATCAAGGCTGTTTGTTTACAAAGGGCCTACTGGGAAACGCGAACATCAAAATTAAGTTATCTGTCTCTTTATCGGTCCAATGTGCAATAGGGACTATAAGGAGGTTACATAACAAAATCGATTTTCTTGCCTCGCGGTATACCCTAAGTACGGAAGGTGGAGATAAGGAATGGAATCTCCATATACCAAAAAGTGTCATCAAAAACCTTAAATAGGTGCTACAATATCTAGAATACTTGAAAAAAAAATCAAATCATAGACAGCGCACTTCACTCCGTCAACAACGCCTAGGTTCTTAGCTACTCTAACGCTACTCTGGAGAGATTTGGAACTATTATTTATAGCTGACAGCTGGACGCTTTTGCATAAGTTCTGCAGGAGATTGCGTTCCTTAACTCGACCTTCGATGACCCTAAGATTGTGACGGATTGTGGTAGTGGCGCCCCCTACGCAGTTTATTCCCTATTGTATTTGATCGTCAGAGATTGGTACATTTGGAATAGGGTTTGCCGGTCGAAGTATAGATGGCGCCAGCATGTTTTACCTGTTAGTCCTATGTGTAGGTATGTCAAATCCTGATGGTCACGCCACATTGACCATAGTATAGGTCCGTACACCAGCGTCCACCTATATACAGGGTGAGTATACAGCGTGGGCAACTTACGTGTAAATGTGGCGACATCGACCACGGTGTAGGGCCGGTACTTGGCCTGCCCGTACACCAGCGTCCACCTATATACAGGGTGACTATACAGCGTGGGCAACTTACGTGTAAATGTGGCGACATCGACCACGGTGTAGGGCCGGTACTTGGCCTGCCCGTACACCAGCGTCCACCTATATACAGGGTGAGTATACAGGGTGGGCAACTTACGTGTAAATGTGGCGACATCGACCACGGTGTAGGGCCGGTACTTGGCCTGTCCGTACACCAGCGTCCACCTATATACAGGGTGAGTATACAGGGTGGGCAACTTACGTGTAAATGTGGCGACATCGACCACGGTGTAGGGCCGGTACTTGGCCTGCCCGTACACCAGCGTCCACCTATATACAGGGTTAGTATACAGGGTGGGCAACTTACGTGTAAATGTGGCGACATCGACCACGGTGTAGGGCCGGTACTTGGCCTGCCCGTACACCAGCGTCCACCAACATACAGGGTGAGTATACAGGATGGGCAACTTACGTGTAAATGTGGCGACATCGACCACGGTGTAGGGCCGGTACTTGGCCTGCCCGTACACCAGCGTCCACCTGTATACAGGGTGAGTATACAGCGTGGGCAACTTACGTGTAAATGTGGCGACATCGACCACGGTGTAGGGCCGGTACTTGGCCTGTCCGTACACCAGCGTCCACCAATATACAGGATGAGTATACAGCGTGGGCAACTTACGTGTAAATGTGGCGACATCGACCACGGTGTAGGGCCGGTACTTGGCCTGTCCGTACACCAGCGTCCACCAATATACAGGATGAGTATACAGCGTGGGCAACTTACGTGTAAATGTGGCGACATCGACCACGGTGTAGGGCCGGTACTTGGCCTGTCCGTACACCAGCGTCCACCAATATACAGGATGAATATACAGCGTGGGCAACTTACGTGTAAATGTGGCGACATCGACCACGGTGTAGGGCCGGTACTTGGCCTGTCCGTACACCAGCGTCCACCAATATACAGGATGAGTATACAGCGTGGGCAACTTACGTGTAAATGTGGCGACATCGACCACGGTGTAGGGCCGGTACTTGGCCTGTCCGTACACCAGCGTCCACCAATATACAGGATGAATATACAGCGTGGGCAACTTACGTGTAAATGTGGCGACATCGACCACGGTGTAGGGCCGGTACTTGGCCTGTCCGTACACCAGCGTCCACCAATATACAGGATGAGTATACAGCGTGGGCAACTTACGTGTAAATGTGGCGACATCGACCACGGTGTAGGGCCGGTACTTGGCCTGTCCGTACACCAGCGTCCACCAATATACAGGATGAGTATACAGCGTGAGCAACTTACGTGTAAATGTGGCGACATCGACCACGGTGTAGGGCCGGTACTTGGCCTGTCCGTACACCAGCGTCCACCTATATACAGGGTGAGTATACAGGATGGGCAACTTACGTGTAAATGTGGCGCCATCGACCACGGTGTAGGGCCGGTACTTGGCCTGTCCGTACACCAGCGTCCACCTATATACAGGGTGAGTATACAGGGTGGGCAACTTACGTGTAAATGTGGCGACATCGACCACGGTGTAGGGCCGGTACTTGGCCTGTCCCTACACCAGCGTCCACCTATATACAGGGTGAGTATACAGGGTGGGCAACTTACGTGTAAATGTGGCGACATCGACCACGGTGTAGGGCCGGTACTTGGCCTGTCCGTACACCAGCGTCCACCTATATACAGGGTGAGTATACAGGGTGGGCAACTTACGTGTAAATGTGGCGACATCGACCACGGTGTAGGGCCGGTACTTGGCCTGTCCGTACACCAGCGTCCACCTATATACAGGGTGAGTATACAGGGTGGGCAACTTACGTGTAAATGTGGCGACATCGACCACGGTGTAGGGCCGGTACTTGGCCTGTCCATACACCAGCGTTCACCTATATACAGAGTGACTATACAGCGTGGGCAACTTACGTGTAAATGTGGCGACATCGACCACGGTGTAGGGCCGGTACTTGGCCTGTCCGTACACCAGCGTCCACCTATATACAGGATGAGTATACAGGATGGGCAACTTACGTGTAAATGTGGCGACATCGACCACGGTGTAGGGCCGGTACTTGGCCTGTCCGTACACCAGCGTCCACCTATATACAGGATGAGTATACAGGATGGGCAACTTACGTGTAAATGTGGCGACATCGACCACGGTGTAGGGCCGGTACTTGGCCTGTCCCTACACCAGCGTCCACCTATATACAGGGTGAGTATACAGGGTGGGCAACTTACGTGTAAATGTGGCGACATCGACCACGGTGTAGGGCCGGTACTTGGCCTGTCCGTACACCAGCGTCCACCTATATACAGGGTGAGTATACAGGGTGGGCAACTTACGTGTAAATGTGGCGACATCGACCACGGTGTAGGGCCGGTACTTGGCCTGTCCGTACACCAGCGTCCACCTATATACAGGGTGAGTATACAGGGTGGGCAACTTACGTGTAAATGTGGCGACATCGACCACGGTGTAGGGCCGGTACTTGGCCTGTCCATACACCAGCGTTCACCTATATACAGAGTGACTATACAGCGTGGGCAACTTACGTGTAAATGTGGCGACATCGACCACGGTGTAGGGCCGGTACTTGGCCTGTCCGTACACCAGCGTCCACCTATATACAGGATGAGTATACAGGATGGGCAACTTACGTGTAAATGTGGCGACATCGACCACGGTGTAGGGCCGGTACTTGGCCTGTCCGTACACCAGCGTCCACCTATATACAGGATGAGTATACAGGATGGGCAACTTACGTGTAAATGTGGCGACATCGACCACGGTGTAGGGCCGGTACTTGGCCTGTCCGTACACCAGCGCGTCGGCCAGCATCAGCCGGCCCTCCATGTCCGTGTCTTCGATCTGCACAATTCCAGTAACAAGTTACATAGTTTTAATCATTTCAATCTGCCGAAGCAGACACGAGAGCAGACGATTCAACGGAGCCACGCCGTTTTGTCACCTAAATAGTGTTTAGTTTTAATTTTTTTTTATATATAATAATAAAATATAAATAAATATTATAGGACATTATTACACAAATTGACTAAGTCCCACAGTAAGCTCAATAAGGCTTGTGTTGAGGGTACTTAGACAACGATATATATAATATATAAATATTTATAAATACTTAAATACATAGAAAACAGCCATGACTCAGGAACAAATATCCATGTTCATGACACGAATAAATGCCCTTACCAGGATTTGAACCCGGGACCATCAGCTTCGTAGGCAGGGTCACTACCCACTAGGTCAAACCGGTCATATATGCAGAGGAGTTACATGCGCGTTGCCGCACCCTAAAAGCGTTGGACTAGCCCGCGCTCAGGTGCCAATAAGAATTATACGACCCTTCTTTTGCAGGTAAATAAAAGTAAACAAACAATTTGTACATTTTCGGGTACTTATAACATTTATTGGTTAAACCAAATACAGAACCGCCTGGATCTGCCACTGAACCTGACTTTAACCTACATTATTTGATCATGTAATGTTTTTATCTGCCCTCAACTGCCATTTGAGGGTAGATTTTGTTTGCTTTTATTTAAATAGAAGAAAGAAAGAAAGAAAATACATTTATTTAACGCCACAACACGTTACATTTGGAAAAAAGAAAGAACATACAGAGAAAGAAAAACATTGGACGCTAAAATAGGATCCTCACTCAGCATAATGCCGCTGGTTTTCAGTGGAGACCTGACTCAAAACTATGATAGTGGCGGCACATACGCCAACGCAACAGAAAACAGACAAAGAACCAAACATAAAAAGGAACGCAAAATAATAATAATAATAACAACATCAAAATTGTCTAAAAGGGCCTCTGCGCTGTTGGCTTCGGCCCCACGCATGCCTCCCAAAGGTCCGGGGCCCCATGGTCCCGAGATATGGAAAGACATACAAATAATAATAATAAGAATAATAATAATTCAGCCTATATACGTCCCACTGCTGGGCACAGGCCTCCTCTCATGCGCGAGAGGGCTCGGGCTATAGTCCCCACGCTAGCCCAATGCGGATTGGGGACTTCACATACACCTTTGAATTTCTTCGCAGATGTATGCAGGTTTCCTCACGATGTTTTCCTTCACCGAAAAGCTAGTGGTAAATATCAAATGACATTTCGTACATAAGTTCCGAAAAACTCATTGGTACGAGCCAGGATTTGAACCCACGACCTCCGGATTGAAAGTCGGACGTCATATCCACTCGGCCACCACCGCTTACACACAAAAAAAATAAAAAACAATTATACATACTACCAAAACCATCTTTGCAACTGTACATTACTAAGATTAAAATTGAAAACACTTATATTACCGAAAGATACAGAGTATAGACAAAGGATTAGCCGCCGGGGCCAGCTACGAAACAAACGACTATACCTGTATGTTGAGCCCGTTGAGCGCGGGTACGATGTCGCCGACTTTCATGCACTGGCCTGAGATCATGTTCTCGCAGAGAGGGACCACTAATGTCACGTTCACTTTTGCCTGTAACGTACGACGCAGCTGTTTTGTTACATGTCTCATCTCCGAAAATTTTAACCCCGAATATTTTAGGGTTCCGTACCCATAGGGTCAAACGGGACCCTATTACTGAGACTCCGCTGTCCGTCCGTCCGTCACCAGGCTGTATCTCATGAACCGTGATAGTTAGCCAGTTGAAATTTCTACAGATTGTGTATTTCTGTTGCCGCTATAACAACAAATACTAAAAACAGAATAAAATAAATATTTATTTCCAATCTCGAGGTTCTCATCCAATCACCGAAGTTAAGCAACGTCGGGCGGGGTCAGTACTTGGATGGGTGACCGTTTTTATAGATAATGGTACGGAACCCTTCCTGTGCGAGTCCGACTCGCACTTGTTTCTAAAAACCGTTGAATTTTTTAGAGGGGTCACTAATCTAACTTACCTTACAAAAAAGGTTTAAACAGGTGCCCTTTTTAAAAATTTTGGAAAATTTAACTGTTTTTGAAAAAATAATGGGTTCGGTCAATTGAAAATTCGGCAAAGAAAACATTGAGCAAACATATTTCTAAGTTGAGATATGTTACCAACGCAAGTACTTGATCCCGTACTGCTAAGCGGAAATCGTCTTAGGTGACCTCCAATAACTTTAAAAACATAATTAGCATTTAATATTTTTGGCAAAAATATGGTAAAATATGTTTGATGACAACAATGAAATGGGTCGAAATTATTTTCCTTGTTTTGTTTTTGTCCCCAAATAATGTGACGGAGTAACAACAAATACAAATAAACCGGCCAACAGCATGTCGGGCCACGCTCAGAGTAGGGTTCCATAGTTACTCTTCCGTCACAATAAGCTAAACTGGAGCTTAAAGTATGGTAGATTGTTAACCAAGGGATGAACTTTGGGTGCATGTACGTCTTTTTACTATGAAGGGGAAACTTTTTGCGATAACTCAAAAACAGCTAAACTGATCATATCCGCTATAGTTTTCATTTAATGTCTTTTTTAAGCTCTACTTCCAACATTTTTTTCATATTTTTTTGACCTATGGTTCAAAAGTTAGAGGCCCCCCCCATTTTACACACACATTTTTCACAAATTTCGGAGCAAAGCCTCTGACAGACAGACAGACGGACATAGCGAAACTATAAGAGTTCCTAGTTGACTACGGAACCCTAAAAACGGAATAAAATAAATATTAAAGTTTTTATAGATAATGGTACGGAACCCATCGTGCGCGAGTCCGACTCGCACTTGGCCGGTTTTTTATTTATTTGATATAAGCCACCAATACAAGTGTGACCGAGTGGTCAGAAACAAGACATCGAAAAGGGTTTTGACCCAAATGTCTATGTAATTAACTAATTAACCTTGTCGCTGCCAAGTAAATGACGTAATAAAGTGTCATCAAATGTCAAAAATTGCACGTAAACAACCCTTATCCAGTCGGGGCGTGTGGGGCACAAATGTACGGTCTCGTCTGCAAATATCGATACGAAAAAAGTGTCAAAATTATGTATACACGACTTTATTGCCAAAATATTAAGGTAGTGCATACATAATTTTGGCACATTTTTCGTATCGATATTTTCAGACGTGACTGTACTGACTTTATATGGTCAATGGCGGCGAAAAGGTTAAATACAAACTTAAGTTAGGGCATAGAATATCAGGTATATTTCCCATTTGTGCCCGGCGGGGACAGGTGGTAATAAACCTATTCCCATGTGTTCCCTTCGGGGACAGATGGAAATACACCGATCTGGTTGGTATAAAGTAAATTTTGATAGTGTCTTGTGCTGTACCTTGAGCTCAGCTAAAGCCCGTATCGCACCGAGCGCAGCAGCGGCGCCCGCCATACTCCCTCTGTTCTCGATCATATCCGACGGCTTCTTGAGGCAGAGGCCGCCGCTACAACAAACACGTAGAGGCTGCTTTACGTACAAATTAAAAACATGCATCTAGTCTGGCAAACCAATATTGACAATAGAAAATCGAAATGTTTTTGGCTAAAATTTCATTTGTGGTTAGCTTAGCTTTTAACGCTGACTACTTTTCAAGTACTCATCAAGACATTTCTAAAAACTCCAAACACCATTATATTGCGTTATTTTATCACAGAGTTTATCACCACCTCCTGTCTCCATCATCAGATCAGCTCGACGTGGCCTTTATAGTCTTTAGTCGACACTAGCACCCTAGAGAGATGAGTATGAGGGGTTCGCAGGAACCCTTTACTAAAATGAAAGTGCATGTTATTTTACCCGAGGTAACGCCTTTAGCTGACAAAATCCTTTGCACTCGCACTCCAGAAATATAGGGAGTTCGCAGGAATCCCTAACATTAGCTTACCTATCAAATGTATATCATTTAGCCGCCATGAGAATAACAGTGTTACTGTCCAAGCCTGTATACTATATGGGGGGTTCGCAGGAACCCCTCGCTACAATAAGGAAAGCGTACATCTTACCTTAACTATCGACTATCCAGGCCTTTGTACTCGCACTCGAGGAATATTGGGGGTACGCATTAACCCCTGGCTACCGTGAGAAAGGCTTGCATGTTAAGCCATCAGAATGACATTACCGCTATCCAGGGCTTTGCACTTGCACTCCAGAAAGATGGGGGCTTTGCAGGAACGCCTAGATACGGTAAGCAAAGCATACATGTTAGCTTACCTATCGAAAGTAACGCCTTTAGCCGCCATCAAGATAACATTGCCGCTATCCAGCCCTTTGTACTCGCATTCTAGGAAGATGGGGGGTTCGCAGGAACCCCTCGCTACGGTCAGGAACGCTTGCATATTATTTGCTTCAATCCAGCTCTTCTCGTGGGCAGTTACTCTGACTCCTAGCGGGCATAGCACATCTATTGCTTGCTGAAAGAGAGGTTAGTCAATTTTATTGTTTGGGTTGTAAAGCTTATGAAAGCAAGGGCAGATCCAGGGGGGAGATAGCCAACCCCCCTCCCCCCTCCCCCCTCCTGGCCCCGGCTGGCTCCAGGAAAACAGTATAGCCCCAAAGTATAGTAACAAGGATAAGCCCCATGGCACACGTTTATAAAAGTGATGTTAAGTTTGGAAAAAATAGTATAAAAACTTGAATTGGCAGAAAGCACGAAAAAAGTACTACGCCTTAAAAAAAAAAGTGGAATTTTCGTCATCTGATACAAAGATGAGACTTGTAGCAACATTTAGCAATTTATATGTAGATTCAGAAAAGAAAATACTCGTCTGCTAGCTCCCAAATAGTCGAAAGTGTGTCCGCCGGGCACTTAAAAGTACAATGAAAATTGAAATCGAATCTGTCCCATCTTCACTTCATCGGTGTCGATCGCGGGTTGACCCACCGGCGGAAGAGGCGATCGGTGTCGGAACTTGTCGAACATACGATAAGATACATATTAGTCATTACCTGTGCGACATCAGTGGGAGTCATTTTGTTTGCAGGCATGTCTGATAAATATCGCGCCCAGTTTTAGGCCTGACCTCGAATTATCCCAATCTACGCTTCATCGATGACGATTGCGGGTTGACCCACCGGCGGAAGAGGCGATCGGTGTCGGAACTTGTCGAACATACGATAAGATACATATTAGTCATTACCTGTGCGACATCAGTGGGAGTCATTTTGTTTGCAGGCATGTCTGATAAATATCGCGCCCAGTTTTAGGCCTGACCTCGAATTATCCCAATCTACGCTTCATCGATGACGATCGCGGGTTGACCCACCCGCGGAAGAGTCGGACGGTGTCGGAACTTGTCGAACATAAGATAAGATACATATAAGTCATTACCTGTGCGACATCATTGCGAGTCATATTGTTGGCAGGCATATCTGACAGATACCTCGCCCAGTTTTGAGCCTGGCCTCGAATTATTCCAATCTTCGCTTCATTGATGTCGATTCCAGAAGAGGCGGACGCTGTCGGAACTTATCGTACATAACATAAGATACATAAGATAAGATACATATAAGTCATTACCTGTGCAACATGATTGGGAGTCATTTTGTTTGCAGGCATGTCTGATAGATATCGCGCCCAGTTTTGGGCCTGGCCTCTAATTATTCCAATCTGCGCTTCATCGGTGTCGATCACAGGTTGACCCACCGGCGGAAGAGGCGGACGGTGTCGGAACTTGTCGAACATAAGATAAGATACATATAAGTCATTACCTGTGCGACATCAGTGCGAGTCATATTGTTGGCAGGCATGTTGTAGCGTTATTAACTAATTAATAACATACTGAAGTCAAAATAAATAATAAAATTAATAGTTCTACGCTGTCTCAGAACGCACCCATAACAGAAGCACTTAGCAACCGGTATGAGCTACACTCGCGCTCCAAATAAGGTAATAGCAGGAGCAACCGCGTATGATTGGTCGTCCACTCGTCGGACCGCTATTCCCCCGGCATCCTAGCCGGCCGCTTGCTGGCATTCGACAAAATGTCACACAGACCTCTGGCCGCGTCGCGTTTTCGCGGTGTCTGTGTTCGTGCACATACCTTTTAAATTCCCCGGATTTTATGATAATTTTTATAATATCTGTATTCCATATTTGTTAAACGTAGTCACTTTGTGGAAGTGAAACTTTGTGTTTTTGTTATTTCCCCACTTTTGGGAACACAATTCCGGCTGTTGGCATTTGAGGGATACGGTACCTGAATCCGGACATTTTGTCAAAATCCCGATTGGCGGGAAGTGCCTACAACATTACGACGCTTATCAGCTCGCCCGCTCGTGCCGCCGTGTCTGCGTTGCTACCTGCAATTGCACCTACCACCGGCTGCGCGTACCCACATACAAGGGAAGTGTTGTTGTGCGGAATTCCAAGGGTGTGAATATAATCGTAGGTTTAATTTTACAGACTGTTCAACGTAGGTAATTTTTGTAGATCCGCGACCTGTTAGTCGTGCATAATAAAGTAGTTAATTGTATCTAATCGTTGTATTATTTTATCCTAGCTCGGTGGAAAAAATAATAACGCGACAGTGGCGCCCATAGCGTGGAAGTTGAACAGTTCTGTATTCCTACATAATTATTACTCTTTAATAAATACTTTTTCACTTGGGATTCACGCTTGGTTTGCGTGTGTGCGTTGTAGAATTGTGAAGTTGTATTTTAAGGTTTTTTTTTTTTGTTGCAATTTGTGTTGAATAATTAGGGTATAGAGTGGAGTAGTTTATTAAGTCATTGCAACAATAACGTTTTTGACCCTTATTTTGCCTTTGTAAACACTCTATACACTAATTTGGCTTTTTATCTGTTTTTCTCTTATTTTTTTTCTTTTTGGTTGCGCATCATTATTTCATTTCATTTTCTCATTCTCTATTCATTCTTGATCTATTTCTTCCGTAACATTATTTTTTCCCCTTTTAAATACAGCTCATCAACTAATATACTACTGTAACAGAACGGAGTGCTAGGTTTTTTTATTCACACTTATCCAAAAATCAAAATGTCCGAAATTAAGTTTCTCTCGCTACAGAAGCCCGAACTCACTTATGAGGTAGCTATTCGCGGCGAAACCCCTTCTGCAACTGTTGAGGGGCTGCGAAAGCAAATAGTAAAACTTGCCCCCTTATTACCTTCTGACGATATTTTAGAGTCACCATTTGATTCCAAGACTGATATTTCGGGGGTCGATGAATCGTTGCTGCGTCTGGAGGATATGGTAAAACAAATCTCGGCCACCTTTGATAAAAATAAGCTTGCACGAGCAAAGAATCTGCACAAACATATAACGTTTAGACTGGGCCGTATCGATACTTCGCTATCACCTGAACTTGTTCAAAATCTCAATAACAGCGTTAATAAGTCCGAGGACATAGGCGCGAACTTGGATAACCTTGAACCAGTTTCCCAACCATTGTCGTCTGCTAGTGCTTTCTCAGATTCCGTCCCCCTTGAAGGAAGAGTTATCTCTGTTTCTTGCGATAAAGGGTTTCTTACAGAGTTATCTAAACTAAAATATAATGGAAAGACTTGTGTTCGAGCTTTTATAAAGAGAGTCGATGAATTTACTTCGGCCCGTTCTATTCCTGGATCCAAGATACTCTCTTTTGCTACAGAAATATTCAGTGACGATGCTCTTCATTGGTTCCGTGGTATCAAGGATCAGGTTTCTTCTTGGGAGGTTGTTTGTAAGCGCTTGAAGGAAGATTTTAGCCGACCAAATTACGATTATTTTTTTCGCGAGGAGATAAGAGCTCGAACACAGGGCGAGCGCGAGAACATTACTGTCTATTTAGCTATTATGGCCGGCATGTTCTCACAACTAGATAAACAACCTACAGAGGCTGAAAAACTGGAGATTCTATTACACAATATTAGGCCTTGCTATGCCGCAGTATTGTCATCCGTGCAGTCCGTTGCGGACATTGACACCTTACGCTTGCTTTGCAAAAATTATGAAAATATTCAATCCCGCCTCTCTCATTTCCGTGAACCACCACGAGTGACACAGGATACTATGGCGCCGGATTTCGCTTACTCGCACTCGAGCAGTTCAAACCGTTTCTTTAAACCTTTTGCGTCCACCGGTAACAAGTCCTCGTCATATTTAAGTGGTTCCCAGAATGAAGGCAGCCCCAAGCCCGTGCATGCTGTTACAACAAAAAATAAATTTTGCCCACGTTGTAGGGATGACTCTCACTCTCTAAGGAATTGTAAGGCCGAACGGACTATCTTGTGTTTCCGTTGTGGTCGACCTGACGTCCGTTTCTACGACTGTCCAGATTGCCAAAAACCATCTTCCAGCCTTCCAAAAAACTAGTCAATCAGAATTGTAGTGCATCTGGGTCTTGTAATTTCGATAGATCTGAATGGAATGACTGGTTAAAAGTCGTTAAAAATTTCTTTTGTGTTTACAAGGTCGCTTCAGTTCTGAAAACTAAACCCAGTGGTGATAACAGGGCCTACATTCAAATAAAAATTGACAATAATAATGCTGTCGGTCTCTTAGATTCAGGTGCTGCGGCAACTATTCTGGGTAGTAATGCGCACAAAGAACTATTAGACTTGAATCTGACCCTACATACGGATCACTCTGAAAAGTTTGAGGCTGCCGGTGGTCACATCTTAGATTGCATTGGCTATATGTTGTTGCCTATTGAATTCAACAATACAGTGCATATGATAACCGCTTATGTTGTTCCGTCGGTGACAAATCCCTTAATTCTAGGACTGGACTTTTGGAGGAAATTTGAGTTATGTCCCAATTTAATTGGCACTATTGACATTCTTCAGACTACTAATTCCTCGCGGGTTTTACTTGACAGTATTGATACAACCACCCATATTATGGGTTTAGAAAGCATGGATAGCACGCAGCGTGATAAAGTTCAAAACATTATTGATTTGTTTAAACAACAATCCACGACCGTAAGGGGACTGGGTCGAACTTCTTTGATTTCCCACCACATCGATACAGGTGATGCACCGCCCATCAGGCAACGTTACTATCGCATGTCCCCTGAAAAGCAACGCATCCTAACTGAGCAGGTGGATGAAATGTTAGCCCTTGACGTTATCGAGCCGTCTGAAAGTGCGTGGCAGTCCCCAGTGCTAATTGTTAGGAAAAAGAACGGAGAACCTCGATTTTGTCTCGACAGTAGAAAGCTAAATTCGGTCACTAAGAAGGACGCGTATAATCTGCCCTATATGTCAGAGATTTTAGATAATCTACGAGACGCGAAGTACCTCTCTAGTGTCGATCTTTCAAAAGCTTTCTGGCAGGTACCCATTGTTGAAAAAGATAGGGATAAGACTTCGTTTTACGTCCCCGGCCGTGGTACATTTCGTTTCAAAACTACCGCTTTCGGGCTAACTAACGCCCCGGCTACGCAACAACGCCTGGTAGATATGATGTTTGGTCCCGAATTTGATTTAAAAGTATTTGCCTATCTTGACGATATTATTTTGGTTAGCACTACCTTTGAAGAACATATATCACTATTGACTCGCGTCCTTGACAAATTAAAGTCCGCAAACTTGACGATAAATATCGACAAATGTCAGTTCTTCCGTAGTCAACTTAAATATCTTGGATACGTAGTCGACTCTCAAGGGCTACGAACTGACTCCGATAAGGTGGCCGCGATTGAAAATTTTCCCGTTCCGACTTGTAAAAAAGATTTACAACGATTCTTGGGAACAGCGTCGTGGTATCGCAGGTTTGTACCCAACTTTAGCACTTTAGCAGGCCCACTGAATAAACTTACTTCGAATAAAAAGAAAGCACCGCCTTTTAGCTGGTCGCCAGAAGCGGACGCCTCGTTTAAGAATCTTAAAAAATGCTTAGTTACAGCACCTGTCCTAGCTTGTCCAAATTTCCAGCTGGCATTCGAAGTTCATGCAGATGCTAGTAGTTATGGGATAGGAGCTATGCTAACACAAACACAAGACGGTAAAGAAAGACCAGTTGCTTATATGAGCAGAGCCTTGTCGGGAGCTGAAAAGAACTATAGTATAACGGAGAAAGAGACCCTTGCAGTCTTAACAGCGTTGGAACACTGGCGTTGTTACTTGGACAATGGTAAGACTTTCACTGTTTACACAGACCACTCAGCTCTAAAATGGTTCCTTACCCTTGATAACCCAACCGGTAGATTGGCCCGTTGGTGCATAAGATTATCTTGTTTTGATTTTATAGTAAAGCACCGTAAGGGTTCTGATAACATTATCCCGGACGCATTATCGAGACTCCCACCTATCGACAGTATTTCCACCGCTAACTCTTTTAGTTCAACTGCAGATAACTGGTACAAAGATAAATATAACACTTGCCTTAATAATCCCATATGCTTACCTAATTTCAAAGTTATCAACAACACCTTGTTTCGGTTATCAAAAAATCGCTTTCCGTTGACATCTGAGTTTGCCTGGAAAGAAGTAGTACCTGACGAACTACGTGAAAAAGCCATTCATGACTATCACTGTGAACCTACTGGCGGCCACTTAGGCATTCATAAAACGTACTTACGTCTGGCCCTATGCTACTTCTGGCCAAACATGCATGCGGATGTTGTGTCTTTTGTGTCTAAATGCTCGACTTGTTTGGCTATTAAATCGCCTAATCATACCACTCTGGGTGAAATGGGTCGACCTAAACAGTGTTCTAGACCGATGCAAATGATTTCAATCGATTTTATCGGACCTCTGCCAAGAAGCCGGAAGCAAAACACTTTTCTCTTTGTAATTGTTTGTTGCTTTTCAAAGTACTGCATGATGTTTCCACTTCGTAAAGCGACGGCTGCTTCTGTTGTTAAGATTCTTGAGGAGGAATGGTTTTTAGTGCATGGTGTTCCGCAGACTATTCTTTTAGACAACGGTAGCCAGTTCATTTCTAAAAGTCTTAATAACCTATTCGTCCATTACAAAGTTCCAAACATATTTTTCACGGCTAAATACTGTCCGCAGGTGAACACTGTGGAGAGGTATAATAAGACGATTGTTACCTGCATATCATCTTTTATTGAAGATGATCATAGAACATGGGATACCAAATTACGAAAAATACAGTTTGCTATGAACAATTCTACAAACGAAACTACTCGTTATACACCCTCCTTCATTGTTCACGGAAGAGAATTAGTTACGTGTGGTTCTCATTACGTCAACCCAAACTTGGATGACGAAATAATATTCCTTCCTAGGGATGTATATTGTGATAATATAGGTTACCTTTCTAATGTGTTTAACGAAGTACAAACATCTCTTTATGATGCGTTTGTCAAAAACACAACAAGATATAATTTACGGCGAAAACGATCTGAATTTTATATTAACGACACGGTCTGGAAGCGAACCTTTTACCAAAGTGATAAGGATGGTTTTTTTTGTAAAAAGTTAGCACCCAAATTCGTTGAGTGCAAGGTCACAGAAAAAAAATCACCACTTATTTATCGCTTGCAAGATAAATATGGCAATGATCTGGGACTTTGGCATATTAAGGACCTAAAATGGACTAACCAAGGTTAGATGTGTTAATAGTTTCTGGCAGTAGTATCAGCACTACAAGAACCGGATTTTACTTTTATTGAGAGATAACTAAAATCCTGGAGAGGCGGGCGGAATCTGTAGCGTTATTAACTAATTAATAACATACTGAAGTCAAAATAAATAATAAAATTAATAGTTCTACGCTGTCTCAGAACGCACCCATAACAGAAGCACTTAGCAACCGGTATGAGCTACACTCGCGCTCCAAATAAGGTAATAGCAGGAGCAACCGCGTATGATTGGTCGTCCACTCGTCGGACCGCTATTCCCCCGGCATCCTAGCCGGCCGCTTGCTGGCATTCGACAAAATGTCACACAGACCTCTGGCCGCGTCGCGTTTTCGCGGTGTCTGTGTTCGTGCACATACCTTTTAAATTCCCCGGATTTTATGATAATTTTTATAATATCTGTATTCCATATTTGTTAAACGTAGTCACTTTGTGGAAGTGAAACTTTGTGTTTTTGTTATTTCCCCACTTTTGGGAACACAATTCCGGCTGTTGGCATTTGAGGGATACGGTACCTGAATCCGGACATTTTGTCAAAATCCCGATTGGCGGGAAGTGCCTACAACATTACGACGCTTATCAGCTCGCCCGCTCGTGCCGCCGTGTCTGCGTTGCTACCTGCAATTGCACCTACCACCGGCTGCGCGTACCCACATACAAGGGAAGTGTTGTTGTGCGGAATTCCAAGGGTGTGAATATAATCGTAGGTTTAATTTTACAGACTGTTCAACGTAGGTAATTTTTGTAGATCCGCGACCTGTTAGTCGTGCATAATAAAGTAGTTAATTGTATCTAATCGTTGTATTATTTTATCCTAGCTCGGTGGAAAAAATAATAACGCGACAATGTCTGACAGACATCTCGCCCAGTTTTGAGCCTGGCCTCGAATTATTCCAATCTTCGCTTCATTGATGTCGATTCCAGAAGAGGCGGACGGTGTCGGAACTTATCGTACATAACATAAGATACATATAAGTCATTACCTGTGCAACATCAGTGGGAGTCATTTTGTTGGCAGGCATGTCTGATAAATATCTCGCCCAGTTTTGAGCCTGGCCTCGAATTATTCCAATCTGCGCTTCATCGGAGTCGATCGCGGGTCGACCCGCCGGCGGGAGAGGCGGACGGTGTCGGAACTTGTCGAACCTGTCATTTTAAACACAATACTGAATAGATTATATTTATTAGCTTAGCTCAGTTAAAAAATAACCGGCCAAATGCGAGTCGGACTCGCGCACCGAGGGTTCCGTACACAAATTTACGGTTTTCGAAATTTTTCATTTATCTGTGCTATAAGACGTTGCTTCGTACCAAATTTCAAGATTCTGAGTTCACGGGAAGTACCCTGTAGGTATGGATTCCTTTGCAAGTATCTTAACAGACATCTGTTGATTCCATGGTGATTGATTGTTATCTGGTGCATATTTTCATATTTTGTGATTTACTCGAACAATGAAAACTAGTTATGGCTATGTCGTCGGCCGGTATGACCTCAAAAAGTTAGATTGCTAACCAACAAACAGGGCACGTTGTATGTTAGTAAGTAGACACTTTATTATACGAAAAAAAAAAGAAATATTGGTTACATCAGATAAAACAATTGTGTAGTACAAAAGGCGCACTTATCCCTAAGAGGAATAAGAGGGTAGTCAGTTAAGGAAAAAAAACTAACCATCCAACCAGGTGGACTGACGGTTTGCCGGTTGATTATATCGGAATGAGATTTTCTTATTTGGCGGCAGATGTGGCGTTAAAAAAGCCATACGAAGGTATCAGAAAGTTTTCAGAGTATTCCCATGGTACAGGCGACCACAGACTAAAAAACACTGGTCTATAGTAAGAGACGAAAGCGACAGATTAAAACACTGGTATATGGTTTGCAATTCAGCCAGCTCGTAAAACTTTCTATGGTAAGAGGCGCTGTGACCACAGATTAAAAACAATAAGATTTTTAAGCTGTGGTCCCGTCCCGACCACAGACTAAAAAACGCCGGTCTATATTAAAAGGTGAAGCGACAGATTAGAACACTAGTGTATAGTAATTAACTTACTTCCACTCGGCGAGCGTGAAGCTCTCACCGGTGGCGTCCGGGTGCAGGCCCACGTCGTAGAACATCTGCCGATTTGCAAAACCGTATGGATTCAGGACTTTATGTCCGGCGCCTATGCCCCAGCGCACGTTCTCCTGCAATAATACACACAGGTATTACATGTCACCTACACACGTATCATAAACGAGTGTTTATGATACGTCATAGAGTTATGATGCTTTGAAAATAAGCAAATAACGGTCAGTATTAAGATACACTGTTTCGTTACAACAAATTTCTTATCTGTGAAAATGTTATTATTGCGTAATAATAATATCGAAATCGATATTTTAATTACATTCCAATTTAGAACATATCTGAGAAAAAAAAAACAATTTGATTTGACCTCTATTCTGATTTCAGTCGAGATGACTTTTTATTCGAAATGAAATGTCAATTTCAAACAACTTTGACAAATCTTGCATGTTAGTTGGTATCGAAAGATACGGCAATCGGCCCCCGACTCTAGTTTGTCTCTGAATTTTTAAAAAATACGGATGAATGGTGAAAAAAGTTTTCTTTTACCGCCATTTGACGTACAGATAACCTTTGAATTCGTTTGAAAGTATAACATTAATTTATTGTGGTTTTTTTTTTGAACTAGGTACTCAACTATAGCAAAACTTTCAAGTAAAATGAACGATAAAGATATTTCGGAAACGCCACCACATATCCGCGAGTTCCGTCAGAGAGCAACGATGCCCCAAAGCCGGCAATAACATGCCGTTACTGAAACTACTCACTTCACATCGTTCGTTTCTTAAACCCACGCTCATATTTTAATGCCTTTCATTATGTAGCAGTCTCATCTACAACTCCATCGTAATAAATATGTACCAACGCGTAAAAAACGATTTCGGTAAAATTAGTTTCGCAAATGAAACAACAGACAAGTTGTAGCTAACTGTTACAATAGGTTTCCATTTTAACAATCGCAAGTGCATTGTCATATGCATAACGATTGAAAGATAAACGATCTTTATCCATACCTTCCCCTCGTGAAGACCTTCAAGTTCATCCTCGCCGGCGTCCTTGGGCCCGAAGCTGGTGAGAGCGACGGCCTCATACTCGCCTACGTCTGACACCACGATCGCTTGCCCCACTTTAAATTCAGGACCCAGCCTATATAACAAAACAAGACAATATGATAAGTTTTTGGCAAAAATTTCATTTTTGGTACAAGCTTTTATCGCTGACTGTACTTTTTTTCCCACAGGAAACTAATACTCATCGAGACAATTCTAAAAACCCCAAACACAATTAGGTTGCGTTGTTTTATCACAGACTTCCTATGGCTACCTCCTGTCTACATCATCAGATCAACTTGATGGTACCATAATATTGCATTGTCACCCGACTTACATGCAAATTTTCCGCTTCATCGGAAACCGGGAAGTGGGTCAAATTTATCCTGCACGATTTGTCCCATACATACTAACAGTAGGGCTATGGTCGGTTCTTTATCATTTGTCACTAAGGTCCGACCGAGATCTCGGTCTCGGTCTCGGTCTCGGCATTCTCGGCCAAAAATCGAGCCGAGATCTCGGTCTCGGCTCTCGGCCAAAATGGGCCGAGATTCTTGCCGAGACCGAGAATAGGCAATAAGTTATCATTGGTGAATTTGAATTTTCCCCGCACGTGCGCCCGTTTCTTAGCCACCCGTTGGTTGCATCGCCCGCTCGGTGTGACGTTTTTTGTGATTTTGATTGGTTTCGTACCCACATTTTAAGCCAATTACTTATCAAATACTAAGTGTTGGGATCGGAGAGGCGCGGTTGCAAGTAATGACTAGTTCATTTGGGTCTTTTCGTTTTGTGGTTATTGATGAATAAATAAGTGTATATTGTTATCGGGATGTTTTTTGTTGTGAGTAGAAGATGACACTGGATATTTTGATACTGAATATATTTGTGTTAACGGCAAAACGCAAAGCAGTAGGTAAGTACAAAACGACACCTGTGGCGGATATTTTGGTTATAATATAGAACTCTTTATTTTGATTATTGTTATTTGTACCTCTCTTTGTCCACATCCGTACTGAAAACCGGCCAAGTGTGTGTCAGACCCATAATGGTAGGTTCCGTACCTTCATACAATACAAAAAGCCGTTAGTGGCACTTTCGTCGTTTTAATAAGAAGATCAGTTTTTTTATGACTCTTAAATGTCTTAACCGACCATATTCAAAATAATTTTCCTGAAAAATTATTTGCTTATTAAGCTTTATTATTTAGATATTTTTAAATGGTTTTGCTCTCCCAGTTCAAAATAAATAAATATTATAGGACATTATTACAAAAAATGGACTAAGTCCCACAGTAAGCTCAATAAGGCTTGTGTTGAGGGTACTTAGACAACGATATATATAATATATAAATATTTATAAATACTTAAATGCATAGAAAACACCCATGACTGAGGAACAAATATCCATGCTCATCACACGAATAAATGCCCTTACCAGGATTTGAACCCGGGACCATCGGCTTCATAGGCAGGGTCACTACCCATTAGGCCAGACCTGTCGTCGTCAAAAGTTAGAGGGGATCACACAATTTTTTTGGAGCGATTATTTCCAAAAGTTACTTAATCAAAAAAACGTTTTTAGCAACCTCTATGTATTTTTAAATACCTATCTAATGATGAGCCACATGTTTTTTTAATTTTTGTTACGTTTATATGAAGTATATATTTGAAAATATATTTTACAATTCTTTTTTCGAAACTAAGAAGCGACTTACACAATACATGTACACCTACGTTCCAAAGGTTATAAAATATATCGTATAGTTTTTGAGTAAAATGGCTGTGACGTACGCACAGACATACAGACATAAGGACATGACGAAACTATAAGGGTTACATTTTTGCCATTTTGGCTACGGAACCCTAAAAATACTACATATTTAATAGCGTTAAGGATTGATTATGATAACTTTTTTCTGATAAATCGTTGAATTTCAATTATAAAACATTTTTGGTGCAAAATTCGTCTTTTTTTTCTATTTTATAAATTCTCGGTCTCGGTCTCGGCCGAGAATCCAATTGAATCTCGGTCTCGGTCTCGGTCTCGGCCGAGACAAAAAAAGCGTTCTCGGTCGGACCTTATTTGTCACCATGCCTGTCACGTTCTAACAAGTATGTAAGTGCGAAAGTGACGGGCATAGTGCCAGGCGATAAAACTGGAACCATGCTGCCACCACAGGTCAAGTTAAATAAAAGCTTTGTAATATACAGAGTTTTTATATGGCTTTATCAATTACCATACACAATAAACACGCTACAGGACTAACTTAGAAACTTGTATTTTTTTATATTATATGGATAATTGACATACAAGGTGCTCGTGAGCATTGCGAGAGATTTTAACGGTGCATTCCTGATGGCAACAGAAGCAAAAAATGTTTTATGATTTTTTGTGAAATTCGACAAAAAAAGTTTTTTTTTTTTTTTTTTCCCTTTTTTTGAACACTCCTGTACATAAAATGTAATTTTTATTGATAAACACATAACCTAAAATTAACTAAAAAGTTTTTTTTTTATTTGGGGGTAGCCTCTCGAATACATTTTTTTAATTTTTCGATGTCAATCAATAGGTATGTCCAGACTAGATCTCAAAGTGGCAATACCGCAGTCAAAAATGTGTTTTGTACCGACTTATGGCGAAAGAATGATTTGGAAAAACATTTAATTATCTCTGAAACTAGGCCTAATCCAGAAAATTTTATATGACATTTTAGTTTCTAAATATTACCAGGAATGCTTAGCTAAAATGTCTCGCAATGCTCACGGGCACCTTGTATATGTAAGTACGCCTTACGTCCACTAAGAACTGGTGCTACTTCAGTGGTGTCACTCACGAATTCGAGCCAATCGTGCAGTCTAACGCAACTAGTTGCGACCAATCGCGCGCGCGATGCGAACTCATCAACCAATGCGTTGTGGCGTTAGACTGCACGATTGACTCGAATTCGTGTGCGTGACACCGCTGTACTGGCCCCATTCTTATTGCCCGAAAGGCACGTTCTTAGATATATGTCAATGATATGAATACCACTTTAGTATTGTCAAAATTCGGTGTTAAGTTGTCTTCGAGTCCTAGAAAAATGACCAATATTTTTAATGGAAGCGCTGGTGGCCTAGCGGTAAGAGCGTGCGACTTGCAATCCGAAGGTCGCGGGTTCAAGCCCCGGCTCGTACCAATGAGTTTTACAGAACTTATGTACGAAATATCATTTGATATTTACCAGTCGCTTTTCAGTGAAGGAAAACATCGTGAGGAAACCGGACTAATCCCAACCAGGCCTAGTTTACCCTCTGGGTTGGAAGGTCAGATGGCAGTCGCTTTCGTAAAAACTACTGCCTACGCCAAATCTTGGGATTAGTTGTCAAGCGGACCGCAGGCTCCCATTAGCCGTGGCAAAATGCCGGGACAACGCGAGGAAGAAGATTTTTAAATGCAGATCAACTCATTTTCGTTCATGAATCGTTGTTACGGAACAAGAAAGCGGATTTAAGATAGAAGTTAGAATTAAGGACCACCTTGAGCGTCAGCGTCTAGTCAGCGCTATGAAAAATGGCGTCGATGCGCAGTTGCACCAACGTTGCGTCGAGCAGCTGGGGGCCTACCGCGAAAAATCGAAATTCGCAAATTGCGGGGATTTTCCTCTTTACTCTCACTAAGACGTGATTAGAGTTACCTACAGAAAAAAATGCCCGCAATTGACGAATTTCGATTTTCGGGGTTATAGCCCAGAGAGTTGACTAGACGCCGACGCTCGAGAGACGCGTGGAGTGGCCTTAAATACCTATTTCTTGTAATAGCACAAGCTCTACGCGTTAAAATATGGCAGGCCTTACACGTTAAGATGCTGGGTGAGCTTATTACTGCTCCCCGCATCGACTTCCTTAGCGAAGTCAGTCAGCTCAAACCGGCCGTCTTTATCCGTATACACGCCGCATACTGCCGCTTTCTGAAACCAAAACACAAGCAATTCACACATACATATCTTGGGCCCCAGTTTCACATGTGACAATTGTCATATTGTCAACTGACAGCAACTTGGCATTAACGTGAAACACTTCATAAGGTTCTTGTCTGATTTAATTTCTTGTCTTTTAATTATTTAGATAAGAATTAAAGTCTTGGAGACCCTCTACATCTCTAAGGGCCGATACAGACGGACTGCAACCCGACTACAACTTGTATGGGAACTGCATGCCGACTGCACTCCAACTGCAACGTCGACGTGCAGTTCCCATACAAGTTGCAGTCCGTCTGTACCGGCCCTAAGGATAATCTAATGTTTTTATTTATATTTTATCTCTGACACTTACAGACTAATACATCTCTAAAGAATTTCAATATTTGTTCGTTTTATTTTTTTATGACAGTATACATCTCTAATAAAGTATGTATTATTTGATCGATTCCATATTAGTAATTGTCTTTTGTAATTTTTATTATTTGTAAAAATGGACATGTAAAAGTGCCTCTGTGGCACAAAGTAAATAGCAGCGACGCGCGCCGGACCAGAGAGTTCGCTCAGTACAAAGTGCCATTTTCGCCGCACGCACACAGACGTTACATTTACAGGCGTTCTCGGGCACTCTCGGGCAGAGCTTAGTCGGGCTGTGTGCGCGTTGCTCACTTGACATCCCCGCCGCTACGTAGGTACCTACTATCATGTACGGTCAACCAATTTGATTCCTAGGCCACTATAGAACCATGTCATAATGACTTCTACGACAGTGCTTATTGAGTGATGCATGTCATGTATAGAGTAGTTAAAGCGACAAAGGTTCTATAGTGGCCTAGGATTCAAATTGGTTGACTGTACGTCAAAATGCAGTCTCTAAGGAATGTAAACATGATAAGATGTTTACAGTACATATGGTGCTATTTTTTCGCACTAGTGCGTAAATTAGCATATTACGTTACTGTGTCGAACATTTAAAGGGCCATATGTACTGTAAAACGTTGTACGATACATGTGCGAATAGGTAATTCGCAACTCGTGTCGATTTAAAACACTCCCTTCGGTCGTGTTTTAATTTATCGCCACTCGTTTTGAATTTCCTATTTTTCGCACTTGTATCGTAATGTACTAATGTATGTCTGTAAACTTATATTACCTACTCTTTTTTTAAATTCGAAATTAATACATAAGGAACCCTAGTGAGTCGGGCAAGTTTAGGTATGTATTTTCAAGAACGGCGGGAACAGACCTTCTGTTTATTTTTTATTTTGTACCTGTGGCCTATTTGCTGAATAAATGTTTGATATTTGAACTATTCACCATACATTACTGGTCTAACAAGTAAAAATTGACGCTAGGCACCGTCTTTACTCTTTTTCATTCATTCTTTTAAAATTATAGCTTCAGTCCAATGGAACCTCAGATCATAGAAGGTACTTCTTATACCTATAAGTGGGACTATTTCAGTATTCATTTAATATTTAGTACGGTTAGTACAAGACAATAAATATAGAGAGTAAAAAAGTTGGACTAGAAATGAACTACAGCAAAACTAAAGTCATGACAAATAGCAACAAAAAAGCGGCCAAGTGCGAGTCGGACTCGCCCATGAAGGGTTCGGTTCCGTGCCATTTATGACATATTAAAAAAAACTACTTATTAGATCTCGTTCAAACCAATTTTCGGTGCAAGCTTGCATGATAATGTATATCATATATTTTTTTAGTTTTATTATTCTCTTATTTTAGAAGTTACAGGGGTGGGGGGAAACACATTTTACCACTTTGGAAGTGTCTCTCGCGCAAACTAGTCAGTTTAGAATAAAATTATATTAGAAACCTCAATATCATTTCTGAAGACCTATATTTTTTTTATGACGTATTAAAAAAAACTACTTATTAGATCTCGTTCAAATCAATTTTCGGTGGAAGTTTTCATGGTAATGTACATCATATATTTTTTTTTAGTATTATCATTCTCTTATTTCAGAAGTTACAGGGGGGGGACACATTTTACCACTTTGGAAGTGTCTCTCGCGCAAACTATTCAGTTGAGAAAAAAAAATGATATTAGAAATTTCAATATCATTTTTGAAAACCTATCCATAGATACCCCACACGTACCTATGGGTTTGATGAAAAAAAAAATTTGAGTTTCAGTTCTAAGTATGGGGAACCCCCAATTTTTTTTGTTTTTTTTCTATTTTTGTGTAAAAATCTTAATACGGTTCATAGAATACATCTACTTACCAAGTTTGAACAGTATAGCTCTTATAGTTTCGGAAAAAAGTGGCTGTGACATATTCAGACAGACAGACGGACATGACGAATCTATAAGGGTTCCGTTTTTTGCCATTTGGCTACGGTTTGGGTTTCCACCACTGGTTGTTTTAGCGCTTAGGGCCCCATTGGTGGACAAAGGTATGTGAACAAGTATTTATCCCTTATATAAAAATGTAATTTAAATTTGAATGAGCACCTACTTAAATGTCAACGCAGGCTATGAAGGCATGTATTCTCCCTAACGAGTAATGAATATGAATATTTTTGTTTTTTTTATACTACGTTGGTGGCAAACAAGCATATGGCCCGCCTGATGACCAACAGTCTCCGTAGCCTATGGATGCCTGCAACTCCAGACATGTTACATGCCCGTTGCCGACCCTAACACTTGTTGAGCTCTGGCAACATAACACTATGAGTCTAGTGTTATTTGGCTGCAGTTTTCTGTAAGGTGAAGGTACTTCCCCAGTTGGGCTCTGCCTTAGATCTGGAATGACATCCGCTGTGCTGTGCCCTACCAGTCCTACCACACAAAGCGAGATGACATTCATAGTGCCCATAATATTGGTATTGTTAATATGCCAAGATTCCTTACCAAATTGACGGCGCCTGCACTGCCTCCACTTGTTCCCAATTCCTTATGACCACCGCTTTCACAAGGTGAGTGGCTGGCTTCGGAGGCCAACAGCCTTCGGCCCAAGTAACCCACCCCATTCCGCAAATATCTAGAACTAAACAATAATTTAGACAAGCCCATGACAAAAAAATATACAAAAATAATGTAAATTAAAAGTTAAATACACATTGTGTATAGCAAGAAAATTAAGCCAACTAGATTTTGGGGAATGGTGATTTATGTTTTTGTAATTTTGAATCTAGAAGGGGAGCATGGAGGATGATTCAATATTATACAAATAAATAATATTAATGATAACAATGTTTTCCATATGTATTTGAGTGATAATATAGTGCAATTTGTGGTATTAAATTATTCAAAAATGTATAAAATACTAACTTTTTTTTTACGTGAAATGGTACAATTTCAGTTAAATATTACAGTAACATAAGTAATGATAGATTTAAATAAAAGTAAATAAACTTGGTTTTACAACTACATATACATTGGATTGGCTTTTAAAAATAAAATGATGGATAAGTTGAAAATGGAAATGAACTCACCTTAATAAATTCTTAGAATTAAAATATAATTGATCAAAGTATAACCAAGTTCAACAAATAAGGTTACAATTGTGTGAAAACTTAATAAAATGAGATATCAAAATGTTATCTTTTATTTCCAATATTAATTTTAAAAGCACTAGTTTTAGGCACATGTCTAATTGTCAGTGATATCCTTGTGTCCCTTTTGACTTTTGATCCTTTACCATATCTGTCAGAACACAGCCCTAAATTTATGACTGAATCATCCAAAGTATCCTCATAGACCTCCTCAATACAATGTAAATAATGACTAAAAAGCTTGTCTTGAAGAACTAATAAGCTTCTAGGTTCCAATAGGAATGAGAACACAGGTCTTGAAGTCATTTCAGAACCTTCACATGGTTCTAAGAACTTCAAAACAGTGTGAGAACCCACAGATATAGTTGTTATAGTTGGGTAGAATAAAGAACCATCTAGATGTGGCATTATTCCTTGCCCAGCTAAATATTCATTCACTAAAACATGGTTAGGTCTGTGTCCTCCCATGACGTTCAAATTATGAATGGTCTGTAAGCAGGAATCCAGCCATGTTGGAATTGTCTCCGCGATCATGCCCTTGCTGTGTGGAATTCCGCCCCAGTTTTGAAGTCTTCTGTTACTAAGCTGCGTCCATTTTGGCTTCGGCGACGCGTAGATATTTGACAGTATAGACTTTTCTTCATCCTCTGATATGAATTCGGATATATAGTAAGCGGTTGGAGGAGCCTGGAACGAGATAAGTTTTGATGACTTTTATGTATTTTATACATTGTTTTCGCATTTATATGTAAAACTGAGATCCATTACCGATGTAATCTTGTGCTGTTCTTTGATATGCATATTTCATATACTAAATTAAACCGTATAATCAATCAAATTAATAATTACTAAAACCATCCCAAAATTAGATAAAATTGAACACAACACAAAACACAATCGACAGGTTTAAATTGTCAATGTCAAACACATGTCATATTTTGAGTTGCCATTATTTTCATGTCAATTCCGTCTAAAATTGCATAAAAAAAATGTGATTTTGAGATGCTAATTTCTACGGCCATTGATATTTCGCCATTAGAATTTACATATTATTTTTATCGTTACTAATGAATTTGTATATCGGTTTCGTATTAATATTAACATCATTCGTTGATGGTGCGTTTAGATTTATCAAAAATTAAAAAAAAATCAATAAAAGAAAGTGTAGTATGATATTTAATATGATTTGATTCAAGAAATGAGACATGAAATTTAGTATTATAAATATTAGATCATAATGATACTGTTCATATTGCATAATTTATAAAACAAATACCCGGTGCAATAACAAAACCAATACAGCTATAGTCCTTTGACAGTAGAAGATAAAATGTTATTTGTTAATATTTTTTTGTAAATATTTGTTAAATGGGCTATTGTAGAATGTGATCAAAATGGGCGGCTGCATCGGAATAACTAGGAGCAGAAGCGGGCCCGTGGGCGAGGAGTCTTCGGGCACCGTGTCTCGGCCTAATTCCGGTCGGTAGTAGTTCTGTCGCCGTGGTGACGGCTAATGCGTGGTGTGAACTGTGACTAAACGGAGGCATTCTTTTAGGTGGTTTAAGGAAGAACCAGTCGCTGTGCCATGAGACGATCAGGTGGAAATCGGACGTGCCGCTCACGGAGGGCCAGCTGCGGAGTAAGCGGGACGAGTTTTGGGACACGGCGCCTGCATTTGAGGGTCGGAAGGAGATATGGGATGCACTGCGAGCTGCGGCCGTGGCGGCGGAGGCTATGGATTTCCAGCTGGCACAGGCGATCCTGGACGGCGCTAGTGTATCCGTGCCTAATGGCTATCTCACAGAGTGCTATGATGAGTGGGGGACTAGATATCAGGTGAGTCTAATATTTTTATCTCATTTTGGGTAGTGATAGTGGATCTGACAGTGTGAGAAGCCAGTGTAGGGTCATACACAGATTTTAAAACAGATCTCTTATGGACATTAACAGCTTGTGTCCATATAAGTAATGATTTTAAATGTTAATAGAAAAAGAATACCCCTTATCTTTTGCTATGTCTACAGGAGAAATGTGAACCTAATTGATCTAGGTCAGTTATGAATAGAAATTTATTATGAATATATAACCTTGCTAGTATTTCTATTGTGCAACATATTATTACTATTTTGAGAGTGCAAAACACAATTTCTATGGTTATTTGTTTGATTTACTATTCAATTAAATTCTATGTCTTTATTTTACATAAAAAGTGGTACATAAAAGTAATTAAAAGGTATTTACAAGTTCACACACTTAAACTATGCTTAAACCATTGATATCTAATGTTTTGTTGAATTAAACCGATCATGTAAACAATTCTGGTTGAACTTGCCATGAAAACTACTCAAGGGTAACATCTTAATTTATGTTAAATAATGTTAATGGTGATGCTAACATTGAAAACATATAATTTCTAGTAATATGCAATTATATGACTGACATTCACTTTTTAAGGTCAAAACTTGCCCAACTTATAATATGACAATATTTTTACTGTCCTTGATATTCCAGTAAGTTGTAATCCTTATAAAACATCAAAAAATTAATACCTTTTTGGTAGAAACCTTTTCTTTATTATACTTAATTAATTATTACATTGCTATGAATTATGCAATTTTTATTTTTATCCTGGATTAAATATCAGAAGTGCATACAGATCATTCTTTTTCTAGTTTGTTTCTGTAATGGGTCTTGGACCTGATGCACCAAAACGATGCAATCATACGTAGTTTGTATTTCCATGTATGATAAGCTGATTCTTCATCTTCTTCTCAGTTGAATACTCTTATCAGAGTAGTCATGGTCATGGCACACATATGAAGGTGACCCGATGAGAGCTTTTACTTGGTCGGTCCAGCGCATTGAGAGCCGCAATCGGGGCCTTGTGCTGTCCACTCTTTCCTGAATAACCAGCCTCTCCATGGCATTGTCTTCCCTGCGCGTAACTTGACCAAAGTAGCTAAGGATGCGGTGAATGATTGCCAGAAGTCTTTGTGTTGTCAAGTGCTCTTTAGGAGGACACTATTCATTTATTACTAATGAGATTTCAATTATGTATAGTGCAACCCACCATTGATATGTAGCTACCTATGTAACTGATACATATTATGAAGGTATAACAGTATAACATATTGAGTGCCGGGAACCCGCTTGGCAGGCGCTCTGTTCGTAGTCGCTTTCCTCTACAAAGCGGGAAAACGCTAGAATCGGCTACGCGTGTAGCGCTACGAAAACGTTGGCAGTGAATTCGATAAACAATAGAAATAAAAAAATAGAGTTCTAAAGCACAGATTAGATAATGGTATTGTACAGAATTCTCACTGTTTACTAAAAACAATGTTTGACAGAAAATAATCACAAATCACATCCCCATATAGCATGGCGCAGATGATACATTCTTCCCTTGCTCAATACACTGCCTTCAATGATTGCAAGGACAATGGAGTGATACCACTTGTAAAAAAATTTTAGGTGCAATTGCTTAGAGGGTTCCCGAACTGCGCCTGGCACCCTGGTGGGCCATAGACAGTAAAGAGGGTGCCGTGGGGTAAACCTCCTCACAATGTAGCTTATCTACTTCGAATAGCCTGGCTAGGTTGGCCTTACTGGCCACTAAATTTTAAACTAACTGAGCCACGGACTGAAAAAGATTTGGAACCCCTAGCTTAGAGAAAAATCATCACCTATAAGCACCACGCTGCTGGGTAGAGTGTGATCTTCTCTCAAGAATGGGTTTAAGTTATTGACCCCATTCCGTCTAGCATGAGTTATGTTCTCGCCCGCGAGTCCATACTTGGAGTAGCGCAAGATGCAGGTCAGCAAAAAACTACAGCTAAAAACCTGTGTACTCCTTTTTTTAATCTTTTGAAAAAACTAAGATCGATCTTAATACCACATGGAGATGTACATACACCCAAGGCCAAAAGTATGGAAACAAGCTTATATTTTAATAGAAAAGTGTGATTTTTAAGCGATGTAATATATACTACTCATTACAAACAAAATGGTAAATATAATAGTAGAACATTTTCAAATATTTGCCGTTCAACATTTTTGAAAGCAATTAAAAGGGTATACTCGTAATTATGTTACTTTTTACTAATTTATTTTTTTGTTTTTGACAACTTTTTAGGATGTTTTGATATTTAGCGAATATTTTTTACCTTCTGTGGTTGCTTAATGTAAATTTTAGGTTACAATTATAAAACAAAGACAGAAAATTAAGGAAAACAACCGTGTTTCCATACTTCTGACTGTGGGTGTACATATAAAATATAAATGTTTACTCACATAGTTAGAAAATAATACTTAAATAACATATTTAATTAGCAATTACTTGCAGTTTAAATCCTGTGTAGATAACACACACTTGTTGGCTAAGTAAATAATAACACTTTGATATTATAAGGAAAATTATACTGAAAAATATTGTGTAAAAATATAAAAGTCTCTGTCTGGAGTTTTAAAATTTCGAAGCCAATCTACCTTTTTTTCTATTTTACCAACAAATATGTAAATTAATAGGGGATATCACTGAAAACTATGTAGGGGGCGCCTCTAGCATATACTGAGGGCATACCTTTCGAGGGAGAGCGCCTTTCGCGGTAGGTCTCTGTATCAATGTCATGGCAAAAACTCAAAAAATGTTTAAAGCATAGTATGTATGAATTATTCTATGATATGTTATAAAATGTGTGGTAGTGCTGCTCTCTGGTAGCAGAACATAGCAGTAAATAAATAAATAAATATTATAGGACATCAGTACACAAATTGACTAAGTCCCACAGAGGGTACTTAGACAACGATATATATAATAATAATAATAAAATACTTTATTGTGCACTACAAAGAAACATACATGTTACAAACAAAAAAAAAGGACATAAGTAAGTAGGTAACAACAGGCGGGCTTATCGCTAAAAAGCGATCTCTTCCAGACAACCTTCAGATAGCGATTCAGTAGCTAGAAATAAAGTTATTGGGCAGTGCAAAACCACATAAGTGTAAAGTTTATAAAATAAGTAAATAGAAACTACAAACAATGAGAAATAAACTACATAAACTACATATATTATATAGGCAACAATAATACACTACATATACCTACACAAAATACATAAATACATAATGAGTAATCAAGCAAGAGAAAAATAACGACCAGGTAAGAAAAAGATATGAGTGTAAGGAGCATGACTAAGAGAGAGATAAATAGTGTTCTTTTAGACGTGTTTTAAAAATGGGTAGGGATTGAGCACGTCTTATGTCAATGGGCAAAGCATTATATATAATATATAAATATTTATAAATACTTAAATACATAGAAAACACCCATGACTCAGGAACAAATATCCATGCTCATCACACGAATAAATGCCCTTACCAGGATTTGAACCCGGGACCATCGGCTTCGTAGGCAGGGTCACTACCCACTAGGCCAAACTGGTCGTCAGTAATACTCCCTATTGCAATGGCATTCATCCTAATATTTGCAACCCTACTTCCAGTTCCTGAAAAGGGTTTCCTTTATTGCAAAGCGATTCACATCAGGGTTTTGAACCAACATCCTTATGAAGTAAAAAAAAAGCAGGATGATGGGAGGTTGGCCAAACTGTCATTTTAATTGGGATTCAAAAGCATAGCTTGATGTAGTTTCACTAAACTACACCTTCAAGAAAAGATTAATGTAATTGTAATTCCATCTTGGCTGGCAAATCACTTGCAACCCCTCTAGTGTTACAGGTGTCCATGGGCGACGGTTATTACTTACCATCAGTTGATTCTCTAGCTCGTTTGCCTCCTATGTCATAAAACACTGGACAAATGCGAGTAGGACTCGGTCGCCGAGGGTTCGTACTTTGTAGTATTTGTTGTTATAGCGGCACAGAAATACAATCATCTGTGAAAATTTCAACTGTCTAGCTATCACGGTTCATGAGATACAGCCTGGTGACAGACGGACAGCGGAGTCTTAGTTATAGGGTCCCGTTTTACGTTTTTAGGAAGCGCTGGTGGCCTAGCGGTAAGAGCGTGCGACTTGCAATCCGGAGGTCGCGGATTCAAATCCCTACTCGTACCAATGAGATTTTCGGAACTTATGTACGAAATATCATTTGATATTTACCAGTCGCTTTTCGGTGAAGGAAAACATCGTGAGGAAACCGGACTAATCCCAACAAGGCCTAGTTTACCCTCTGGGTTGGAAGGTCAGATGGCAGTCGCTTTCGTAAAAACTAGTGCCTACGCCATATCTTGGGATTAGTTGTCAAGCGGACCCCAGGCTCCCATGAGCCGTGGCAATATGCCGGGACAACGCGAGGAAGAAGAGGCTTATTGTGTTTGGTAGGTATTTAAATCCATCATTGGGGTTCCATTAGTATAACATCCTGTATCCTTTTAAAGCGGTCTGCGCCATTGTTGTGACATAAGTCATTGACACTCAATTGACTCATGATGCAGTCAAGCTCATAAATATCTAAACATTTCGTCGCCATTGATTTGAATTGGATATTAATAGGGAAGAATAGCTTTTTGAATCCCATTTGATGTGACATCCCTGGTTTGCTAATGTCCGGGTACTACGGTATCCGCGTACTATCAGGCGAGCTGTATGCTTGTTTGCTACCAATGTGGTATTTTGTACCACAAGAATGAGTATGCTTAGGTCTTTTACTTTATGCGCGAAAATACGTCAGAATGCAAAATAAAATTGAATAACAGCTCTAATATATTCAATATATTAATCTTTGTACCCATCAATATCTGTATTTATCGATATGAATACGTAACACGTTTCTTATCTCGTTTAAGACCCTTTAACTAAGATTTACTCCGTGTATTCGTATGTACCTATATTTATATATGTAGATGTAGATGTAGTGTAGGGACGCCCGGCCGGAAGCAGGCGGGCTGTCGATCGCGTGTTGCGTTCATTCAGCCCAGTTCCCTGAAGTTGGAGCTGCAGGTTACTGTCCCGGCGGCATTCCCATACCAATCTCCTCAAATCTTCTTGTTTTCCTGCAGAACAGAAGGATATCTTTAAGTTCGACGTCCTTTAGTTCGTTTTCTTTTAGTGAGTCTCTACCGAATGTATTATTATATCGCAGTGCCGCGTACATGATACATTCTGCTAGTAGGTGGAAGCTAGTTTCCTCCTTACCACAGTGTGGACAGGAGGCGTCTCTATTTATTTTCATTACCTTGAGATGTCTGTTGAGAGTGTTTTTTTTCTCTGTTGCGAGTTGTACAGACAGTATATTTATATATACTTAATTTTAATTTATTTTTTTAATTTTTTATTTTTTTTAGTCTTAATTTTAATTGTATATTTTAATTGTATATTTTATTTTATTGTATTGTTGCTTTATTGTAATTTAATGGGTTAATACCTGAATAAATAACATTTTATTTTATTTTATTTATTTATTTATAATCTTGTAGAGTCAGCATATCTAATAGATGTGACAGCCAAAATGATCAAATATGCCGTAACGTCCGTAACACACCTTTTACCATAGAACAAAGGATCCGTCACTATTTGCCTGCCTGAATCTAAGGTTGCCTTTTCACTGATGCGGCCATTAAAAGAGACGACAGGGGCGTCGCCAAAAGGGGGGATCTGCCCCCCTATATAATAATATAATAATTCAGCCTATATACGTCCCACTGCTGGGCACAGGCCTCCTCTCATGTGCAAGAGGGCTCGGGCTATAGTCCCCACGCTAGCCCAATGCGGATTGGGGACTCCACATACACCTTTGTTGAATTTCTTCGCAGATGTGTGCAGGTTTCCTCACAATGTTTTCCTTCACCGAAAAGCTAGTGGTAAATATCAAATGACATTTCGTACATAAGTTCCGAAAAACTCATTGGTACGAGCCAGGATTTGAACCCACGACCTGCGGATTGAAAGTCGGACGTCATATCCACTCGGCCACCACCGCTTCCCCCCATAGAGAATAAAATTCCTTACTAAATTTATGCCCTTTTGTGATCGGCCATATGAACTGCCCAGCAATTTTAATAGTGCAGTAAAAGCGATAAGACTTCATTCTTTCCACGTTATCTTTTGTAATTCTTTGTAAAAAGTTAATTATCTCCTGTAATCATTTTTTTCCCCTAAATAAAACTCTTCAGCTTCAAGCGTAAGTATTCATATATTTTTCAAGGGTGACTTATTCTAATACCTCGTTTTTAAATGGTAATTAATTAACTATAAACAAATGATTATAATTTATAACTAGTTAGACTAGTTGTTTTTGCGATAAACAATGTTTACTTATTGCTCACAAACAGGGACGGTTGTATCTTCACTAGAATATTTTTTTTTTAACAAAAAATAAAACCGACTTCAAATGTTACCAAAAGCGCCATACATGTACCTATAACATTTCAAGAGTTCCCTCGATTTCTCCAAGATCCCATCATCAGACCCCGACTTGGTGCCAACGGGACCATCTCGGGGTTATACCCGTTCGATTAAACAAAATAATTTTGAAAATCGGTTCACGATTCTCGGAGATATCGAGTAACATACATACAAAAAAAAACAGTCGAGTTGAGAACCTCCTCCTTTTTTGTAGTCGGTTAAAAAGATGTCAAAATAACCTCTATTTGGCTATTTACATTTAGCGAATGTTTTACGACTTTAACCTATTGTAGAAGAGTACATTTTTGCTTGAAAATCCGTTTCTCCAGAAACATCCTGCCTCGCACAGCTAAACTGTAGAATGAACTGTCGCCTGCAGTATTTCCGGACCGATACGACCTTCAAACCTTCAAGGAAAGAGCGTACTCACATCTTAAAGGTCGGCAACGCAATTGAAATCCCTCTGGTGTTGCAGATGTCCATGAGCGACGGTAATTGCCTAACATCAGGCGATTCGTCTGTTCGTTTGCCTCCTGTATAAAAAAAAAACTACTACTAGGTCTACTACATTTGGGACCTTGGCAGATACGGCCCGCCTGATGGTAAGCAGTCTCCATAGCCTATGTACGCCTGCAAGTCCTGAGGAGTTACATGCGCGTTGCCAACCCTAATACACCAACCTCCCCCTCCCCTCGTTGAGCTCTGGCAACCTTACTCACCGGCAGGAACACAACACTATGAGTAGGGTCTAGTGTTATTTTGGCTGCGGTTTTCTGTAAGGTGGAGGTACTTCCCCAGTTGGGCTCTGCTCTAGATCTGCAATGACATCCGCTGTGCTGTGCCCTACCACACAAAGCGAGATGACATTCACAATGCCCATACCTCTCTTTTGGAAGTAGTTTAAGGACGTACCCGGGTCCAAAAGTCACTGGGTCACTGGTACAAGGTACAAAATGGAACTGAAATTAAATCCCTTGACCGAACAGTATGTGGATACGAGTAGTATGATATGGTGCTTCGGGGTCTCTTGTTTCCCATAAAGTTTGAAGTCATACTGTATTGTTTGTCCGCATTTTCGCTAGTCATAATTTGTTTTTTTTTTTTCAGAAGCGCGTTACTTTTCAGGATTGCCATAAAACAAACCTAACCTATCTATAGGATAACCTAAGGAAATTCCGGAAAAGTAAACGGTTTCAGAGTTATGACTAATGATAATGTGGCTATCATTACATAATGACTTTCAATAATTATGTCGAACAAAGGGATCCGGGTGCTTCGATCAAGGTTTACAGGTTTTTAAAGGGCTGGTGAAGTTAGTTAGATTTGGTGGCCATTTTCCGCAAATCAACAACCATTGTGCCTATGCTGCGTGGAAAACGAGGTACTCTTACCACCCCAGCTCCTCCAACCACCTAGCAATGTCTTCAGGTTGCTAACTACCTCCTTTAGTGTGCACGGAGTCCCTAATTCCCTAGGTATCTGCTCCTGTATACTTCCACCTGTTTACAATCTAGGAGAATATGTTTTGTTGTTTCCTTTGCTTCCATGCACGCTCTGCATATGGGGCTATCTGTTTTGCCCATATTACGTAGGTGTTTGTGTTATGTGGGCTGGTGGAGTGAGAAAAGTTCATGATATTAGGTCAACATTACTATAACCGACATTATTATCATCGAGCTAAGTATTCTGCTCAATTACGTATAATAACAGAGTAATAGAAATGATTGTGGTGAACGAATGTGATCGGGTATCGATTCGAGATAATTTGTGTGACGGCGGTGACTCATTGTGGCGATCACGCGGATCGCTTACTATTCCCATCCTGACTTTAATACTTAATATAACTTATAATTCGACTTTCTAAAATGTTCTCAGTGTGTATTCATAGTTCCAGGGTTCGAATTTTATTTGCGTAATGAATAGAATCAGGCGTTACTTTGCGGAAATCCATCTTAATTGAAACAAAAAATATTACTTAGCTAGTCCCTGAAAAGATAACGTGCTAGTCAATCAGTGCTAACCCGTTATACTTACTTGCGTATTTTTACATGCAATTAATGTTCCCGCCCTCCCACCGCAAAAATAAATACTTACGCAAATAAAAATAACAATCCACCACCGAAAGTACAAGACTCGACACGTGTTTCGCCTCTCTACGAGGCATCCTCAGCAGATGTTAACGGTCCGAAGTAGGGTTGCCAACCTTAGTGCACAGATTTGCGGTACATTTGCGATCAAATTGCGGGACTTGGGTATAAAATGCGGGACTCCTTTACCCGACCTAATAGGCCACCACACAAAGGAAAATCGGAGGAAATAATTTATGTATAAGCGAAATTTGGCATAGTTGTAGATAAAGTTTAAAGGTCCCTTTTTAGTTTTTCGTAAATAACTCGTAAACGGTGGCCCATAGCTAAATAATTTTCTTATACGCAAATAATCTATATAATATACAAGAAATACCGTATTATTTTTCGCTATGATCAATATTTAAAATGATACAAAAGCGGGAAGTTTTGTTAAAATCAATTCTGTGGTAAGTTTTATATTTTCGTAAATAACTCGTAAACGGTGGCCAATAGCAAAACAAAGGTTGTTAAACGTACATAATTTACACAAAATGTTCTACAAAAATGATTCAGTCCACTTTTCACAAGGATCAATATTTAAAATATTGAAGAGGGAAAGTTTATTTTAATCAATTCTAAGGTTCCTTTTTTTAGTTTATCGTTAATAATTAATAATTTGTAAAATAATTTGTAAAGAATAACTTATAGCTAAAAAAAATCTTATACATGAATAATTAAATATGAAACATGTGGAACACTTTTCGCTAGGATCAATATTTAAAAAGATATCAAAACGGGAAAGTTAATTATAATCAATTTTCAAGTTTTTTTTAGTTTTTCGTAAATACCACGTAAACGGTGGCCCATAGCAAAAAATATCTTAAACGTAAATAATCTTCATAAAATTGTATACAAAAAACATTTGAAACACTTTTATCTAGGATCAATATAATACGGGGTGTTTCCTGCAACAGGAGCAATAAATTAAACTGTAGGCTGTACTCCTCAAACTCACCAACATTTGTTCAGAAACTTGTAAAAATAACTTATGTTTTAATTTTTATTAAACATTGAAGTTAATTCTAAGACGCAATGTATTGCGAATTTTGTTACGTTTAAAGCGTGACAAGCAACGTCAAACACACTGATGTGAGCGTACATTGAAAATAATATTAAATTTGTATGAAAAAGAAAAAATCTAAAGATTATAAATGAGAATATTTTTTACAATATTGGTTAGCATGAAACAATAAAAAAATCTAACAAATATTGTAAAATATATTCTCATCTATTTTTATAAAATCGACCAACCTCGTTTGGTATTGTCTGTGTTGCCATTACCTACTACCTAGACAATGTGTGGGTGACCCTCATTCTATTATTTATGATTACGTCTCTTATATATTCCATTTTCAGGTCAGCCGTACAAATAATTTTGTCGTAGGTGTTATTGATTTTGATAAATTGAATATATGACTTACCTACTTCCTAAAGGTCCGGCCACACCGCTGCTTAAAAAAAGCTGACGTTACGGAATCGCAGTGACGCATCGTAAGCGTACCGTTGACGTTGACGTGCGTTTACGATGCACGTCACTGCGATTCCGCAGCGTCACCGTTGTTAGGGTTCCGTACCGAAAGGGTAAAACGGGACCCTATTACTAAGACTCCGCTGTCCGTCCGTCCGTTCGTCCGTCTGTCACCAGGCTGTATCTCATGAACCGTGATAGCTAGACAGTTGAAATTTTCACAGATGATATATTTCTGTTGCCGCTATAACAACAAATACTAAAAAGTACGGAACCCTCGGTGGGCGAGTCCGACTCGCACTTGTCCGGTTTTTAAGGCTCCTCCTCCTTCAAAATACCGTAAAACTGAGTTACTGTGAACCATTTTTTATATTAAATATGACACTTTCTGATCAGAAATATATATATAACAATCTACAGGATATGAGAAATAATATGGTTTTTCTGAAAATCTATTTTAATTTAAATAAGCGAAGAAAAAAAATCTTGAAGTCATCCCTATTTTTTTTCCGTTGTATCCTTATTGCTACTGCAACTATTATCGAAAATATATGAAACTTTACAATCTTTCTCACAAAACACTATAAAATGATACGGTTTTCTTTCTTTTTGCAAATTCATAATATTATGCCTCAATTCATAAAAAAATAAGCCTTCCCGCCTAGGTTCCTACCATTACCCCTCTCTCGTCCGTATAGTCAGTGCGGGGTAACTCGAGTTGCTAGACGGACCGAAATTCTATTTCGAACGCATTGTTCTGCTCGTCCGATATTTTGCAGCGGGTGGTGCGGTGAGGGGTATTCTGGCCAAACACGAGGTCATTGGCTTCGGTTGCGCAACGGTGCCCCGATTCTAGGGTTCCGTAGTTTAAGCAGCGTTATGGTCGGACCTTTATTCATAAAACTTGCAAACCTGTGTTGAATTTTGTCTCTTTCTAGCAAATACAATGTCAAATGACGATGAACAATTATCAGCGTCTTGTTAGATTTGACAGACGTTTGTGAACGCCAATAGAGTTCAACGTTTAATTAATCTCAAATGTTTTTACGCTCGCATATAGGCGGATTGGAATATAGATCCACAGGTCTTCCGTGTTGAACTAGTTTTTCGTGTTTTAGAAAACTACCGAATTATAAACTGAAATAAATGTCATATACTATAGTCTGTATCTTTAGGTATTTAAAAAAAGGTAAACAAAATCTACCCTCAAATGGCTCCTTAAGGCAGCTGAGGGTAGATGAAAACATTACATGATCAAATAATGTAGGTTTAAAGTCAGGTCGTTCAGTGACAGATCCAGGCGGTTTTGTATTTGGTTGGTTAACCAATAAATATTAAAACTACCCGAAAATGTACAAATTGTTTGTTTACCTTTTTTTAAATACCTAAAGATACAGACTATAAGAAAAAGTGACCAAGGCCTCCAGTGCCCCAGGCTGGAATCGAACCAACGCCCTCTGCTATCGCGGCAGGTGCCTGAGCCACTCAGCCACCGGGGTCACGGCGGCATTTGTCGAATTTCTCCAAGTATACGCATTTCTTACTGAAGGCTTACGGCGCCCTCTAGCCATCCCTAAGGTAGAACAGTAAAGTAAAATATTTTCTGAAAATAATTTAATTCATTCTAATACTTCCAATAGAACTATCACTACTACTACTTACTTACTCCGTTGGCTCAGCGACCCAAAATGAGACTTGGCCTCCGACACAAGACAGCGCAGCGCCACTTTTCTCGGTCCTGTGCGACCTCTCGCCAGATGTCGACTCGAAGCTCGCGCAGATCCGCCTCCACCATAGAACTATCGGTTTTATTTATTTATTTACGTCTTAAAATTACAATAATTATTCGGCATCATCATCATCATTCGCTTGCCCTTATCCCATTCATTTGGGGTCGGCGCAGCATGTCTTTTTCTTCCATATCTTTCTGTCACCCGTCATCTCATCATTCACTCGCGTTCGTTTCATGTCATCTCTCACACAATCCATCCACCTTTTTCTAGGTTTTCCTCTCCCGTTCCATCCCTCCACATTCATTCGTAATACCTTTCTCGTCACATGACTTTCATCCCTCCGCATCACATGCCCATACCACGCTAGGCGATTCGCTCTTACTTTATCTATTATGGGTGCAACTTTCAGGCTTCCTCTTATATACTCATTCCTTATCCTATCCATTATTGTAACACCACACATCCATCTTAACATTCTCATTTCCGCTACGTGCAATCTCTTTTCATCCGTCACTTTTAGGGCCCAACACTCTGATCCATACATGACGACAGGTCTTATGATGGCTTTATAAATTTTACCCTTCAGTCGGAGGGGCATAGGCCGAATATATTAAATCCCTAATGCTGGGCACAGATCTCTTATGACTTGGAGATTGGGCGTGTAGACTGTATATCTCAACCGCTGTTTTGTATGAGTGAATTTTTTTCAAATGTGATATCTTAATGTATTAATACCTATTTAGACGTTTTTTAAATTTTGATTTTAAAATTAATTTTATTTGCATTACTATTTATATCATACAATTTTGTTTTTTACATTTTGTTTAGATTAATTAATTTATTGATTCTTAACTATTGTTAATTATAGTGACATTACCTCGCTGGCCCAAAGCGATACTGCATACTTCTTTAAGCTCTAATTATAATATTTCATTGAATCGATATTCGTAATTGTATTTTATAGCTACACATTTGTAACAACTTATTTTCTAAATACTTAAATGTTTGAGTTTGAGCTTAAATGTATAAGTTTAAAAGCGGGCTGGGGACTTATTACATCTTTGAATTAAAAACCATCCTGTTTATCTTCAGGTCCCGATCTATTGCCTGTCGCCCCCCATAAACATGGTGAAGGAGGCGAGCGGGCGCGACTCCCCCGCAGAGTGGTCGGAGCCAGTGGAGGTCAGTATTTCCTCTAATTCCTAAATTACATTTCAATGAATAAAGACTTACTTAGGTTGTTCTAGTATTACCTGCCTTGTGTTACTAAACGGACTCGCCTCGCTCACTTTTTTAAACATAATCGAGTGGCAATCGGAAATCGGCCTTTCTAAAAAACCACATGTTTATTCTTATAGAAATTTTGTAAATATTTTCAATGTGCATGCAAACTCTGTATGCAATTATGCAGGGAGTATCTCTGCGGTTGAATGTACATGGTTGAAGCGGTTACATACTGAATGGCGTACCTATTTTAAAGAGAGGTATGGGCACTGTGAATTGGTTCTCGCTTTGTGTGGTAGGGCACAGCACAGCGGATGTCATTCCAGATTTAGAGCAGAGCCCAACTGGGGAAGTACCTCCACCTTACAGAAAACCGCAGGCAAACAACACTAGACCCTACTCATAGTGTGGCCCGGTGGCTACGTCGGTACGTAGTGTTAAAAAAAGTGTAATGACTTCGATTTGCCTTATATGCTCTGCGTTGCAGTTGAGATGATCATTGGTTAGCAAGACTCCACTTCGCGCGCTTGATTCTATCACACTCTGCTGTTAAGAGGCTGTCAACACCCAATGTCCTTGAAATTGATGTTACTTAAACAGTTTTTTAAGAAAGACTATTTGTTTTAGTCTAGTAAGAAAAATATATGTTCATATTAATTATATTTCAAAGACCGTGGTTGTACTCGATACACGATTGAACGAAATCGGCTCGATAGAAAATAATTGCAAAGATTGGTCTTAAAATTACAATTTCAAAACATTTATATCTAAACCGCTGTTGAGTAAAATATTACACTAATAATCCACTTTTTTTTATTTAAATATTTTTCTTATTATTCCCTTGCCCAGGCCCAGTAACATGCGACAGTGCTATCTCATTTACTCCAATACAAATAGACAGTGTGCGCGCTTTAGGTATTGACAGCCTCTTAAATCCTTGTTTACGTAATATACTGTTAAAATGTGTCACTTTCTGTTTGCAGGGCGGCGCGGAGGTGGCTCTGCGCTTGCGTCTCTCGCACACATGTCGCGACGTGACTCTCGCAGCCACCGCCAGGCACAGCATAGCGCAGTGCAAGAACAAACTACACGTAAGTACATACAAGGAGCGGGCAATGGTATTTATTCCATATTTTCCTTCATAATTCCATTTTTCACTATAGAAAAAAAAATGTTTTATAATGTTTAATTTGAGCTCTTCTTATATACTCCAAATTTTAAATCAATAGCGTAAGTAGTTCTCGAGATATTTAGCAATGTGAAAGACAGACGGACAGACAGAGTCGCAACATAAGGGTTTTTTTGTACCTTTTTGGTACGGAACCCTAAACTTTGTAAATGATTGCGTGATGTAAGACCGGAACTCCTGGGGCGCGAGTCTGAGTCGCACTTGCCCAGTTTTTACAAGCTTTTATTTAACTTGCAAAGTTTGTATGTATGTTTGGGTCAAATCTTGCAAGCTAAATTAGACCCACTTCCCGTTATCCGATTGAACTGAAACTTTACATACATGTAAGTTGGGTGACAATGCAATATTATGGTATCATCGAGCTGATCTGATGATGGACACAGGAGGTCGCCATATGAACTCTTTGATAAAACAACGCAACTTAATTGTGTTTGTTGAAAGTCTCGGTGAATATTAGTTGCTGTTGAAAGAAAAGTACAGTTAAAAAGATTGTATCAAAAATGTAATTTATGTCAAAACATTATTTTTCTATTCGTCGACTGTAATGATTGAATTAAGATTTCGTACACCAAATTGTAATTGGGTACTTTTCATGTATGGGCTCCCAACTCAACTATAATATTCATTTCGAAACGGTTTAGTCAACTATAATGAAATAGCCCAATCACAGCTCGCCGCGGTCAAGAGGACGAAACAAAACGATAGCTCAAATTAATTATTTACATATTTTAGGTTGTAAAGTAGAAACAATTGCTTCGTAAGTCTTAAACGCACATGTGACACCTTTAATATAGCAACATCCATAGACTACGAAAACCGCTTACCATTGCTTGTTAGTCTCCATAGGCTGCGGTGGCCAAAATCAAGAAAAAACTGTCTAAAAATTGAATTTAGCAAGGAGCAAGTACCAGGGCCTCATGAGTTACGAGAAGGTGTCGCCGACCACCCCGCCGGGTCCCGGCGGCCGGGCGCGTACGAGTATGAAGGTATCGCGGCTGCTCGCGATACTTTTGGCTTGTTTTATTTATGTTTTTATTAGTTTAAAGTATTATTTTTATTGACTCGTAAAAAAAATATTGTATATAATGGTGATATAATCAAGCTTTTCAATCTCGTACTTGACTTTGGCAACTCAGCAAGCTTCGTTGCCAAAACACGGTACTCGACTGAAAAGCTCTCTATTATATCACGATTGTATAATAGTATTTTATGCAACAGTTGTATAAGAAGGGTCAAAAAAGGCGAGTGGCGTGAGTTACAATGTGAGCCGGAGCCGAAGGCGTAGGCGAACATTGTAAAGGAATACGCCACGAGCATTTTTTGACCTACTTATACAACGTTGCATACAATATTTTTCCTACGAGTCAACAAAAATAAATCTTAATTTAGGTAAACAAAGCAAAAGTATATAGCCAAGACGCGCGAGCATACCTTGTTCCGCGCCCGGCCCGCCCCGGGCCGCGGCCGGCCGGTCGGCGACACCTCCTCGTAACTCATGAGGCCCTGGTACTTGCTACTTGCTAAATTAAATTTTTGGACAGTTTTTTTTCAATTTTGGCCACCGTAGCCTACGGAGACTAACAAGCAACGCTAAGCGGTCTTCGTAGCCTATGGGTGTTGCTATATTACGGGTGTCACATGCGTGTTTCTGACTTATGAAGTAATTATTTTTACTATGCAACCAAATGAATATTTTGTAAGTTGGCAGCAATGCACTTAGTTTAAAACTGTATTCGTTTTGGTTTTGTTAGGTTGGTAGCCATTAATCGCAGTAACGTTATAGCTTATAAAAGCACAAGAGCTTTTATGAGGAATAGACAATATAGACTTTTCTTGAAACCTTTTATGTATGCTCTTATATTCGTGTTAATGAATGCATAAATGACAGATAACAGTATAGGAGTAGGAAAAATAGTATTATATTTTCCTCCCAGGCTCAAGAAGACATAGAGCCGTGGCGCCAGCGCTGGTTCTACGGCGGCAAGCTGCTGGGCGACCGGCTGCTGGTGGAGGAGGCGGGCGTCACGCCGGGCTACGTGGTGCAGGTCATCGTCAGCGCCGCGCCGCCGCCGCCCAGCTAGTCTGCTGCTCCCGGCTCGACGAGGTAGGGCTCCCACACTCCCGGACTACATGTACACTCACCATCAAATACGGTAAAGTGGACGATATATCGGGTTTATTTCTATGGTATCAAAGGTCTGTTAATTTCCCACTTTGGCTGTTACTGTATATTTGATGCTGACTAAGTTAACACTCGACAGATTTAACTGACAGGTACACTTATGTCAGGTAGTTGGTAAAATTGCGCGAAGTTTTTTTAATAGAAATAGCTGGATTTTGAGACTGAATCTGCGTTATTAACCAGTTTTAGTCTCATATTACATCTTTACTTAGTAAAAATTACAGCTTCACGCGGCCAAGCCTTCAACCTACCCGAAGCTGACGGCGATAACTTTTTACCAACATTGGACCTAGATATAAAGTCTACCGCTTATGTTGCGAAAGGTCGATTTAGTGTGTTGAAATCAGTAAATGATATTGTATAGTTTACGAAAATATCTAGTATGATTTAAGAAACTGTGAAAGCTTATTGTGCTGAATATTTTCATAACATGTACCGCCATTTACACGATAAGATGTTAAAATAAAAAAATTCAAATCTTAGGTGATATAAGATTATGAAAAGAGCTTAAATAATTTTAATTTCGTGCCCAGGATTTATAACTTCAATGTTGATATTACAAGCGAATTTACAAGCTATGCGTTTAAAAACCATTGCAAATAAACGCGTATTTATTTTAACCAATCATTATGAAGAACTTCTAGAAAAAGTAGGGATGAAGATAAATGCTTTAGAAAAACTAGTGGTTTTTAAACGCATGCGCCAACCGTTTAAAATTACATTTTGTAAGACGCATGTAAGATTGGTGTAACGAATAATGTGAAAATTGGCTGGCCATACACGTTCAATAATTCTGGCTACTGTAACTTCACTGTTTGTTAGCCTTACGTTAATTTTCAATTCTAGGGCGCCATTTAAACGGTTTCACTGCCAAATTTTGAGCCATCTTAGTCATGTTACCATTTGTATTTTTTTTTTCAGAACAATTTTTTATTCACGAAGATGTCTTAAATTTGGCCGAGTGGAAAACCGGAGTGCAATACACTTTTAATTTTTGCACAAATGTGACCGCGGCCGGCAATACGTCCTACGTTGTCGCTTGCCATAAGGACGAGATTTACTTTTATCTTTATACGAATAACCTGACAAGGCGTCCTTATGGCAAGCGACGAAGAGGGACGTTTTGCCGGCTGCGGTCACAAATATATCGATGGAACTGTTTCGTAGTTTTGATTTCTGCCTATTTCGTGAGCTAATTAGCTAGACTAAAAAGCTTATATAAAAAATTACGGTACTGTATATATCACAACTTTTTGCCTATACAATTTGTCATAAACCTTGTAAATAAATAGTACGTTGACAGTATATATTATGTGTAATTTATCATGGCAAATTGTTAAGGCAAAATTTGTGATTTTTAGACTTATGAAAAATATCTTTTGAAGCTCAAAACAAATTATTTTTCGGGCCTAACCGTGTGACAATATGTATATGTAAATCACATGACTTTTGTTCGTATTCCGTCATCCCGATACTCTTTTCTCCATTGGCGTTTGTCGATAAATGATTGTCATGTAGGCGACGGCCCCAGGTGGTTATTTGTCATCTTATCTCAAAGTGTTATGACCTATTATCGAATGGCAATCTACTTTGAAGTGATATATCGTAAATTTTCTTGGCAATACAGGTTGGGATACTAGACTATTGTGATAACCAACAGTTTTAACCTTTTGACCGCCAAAGACGTCATATGACGCGCGCGGCTACAGCCCAATATCAACCTTCATGCGTACCGACAAGGTTCACGATTACGCGCCGCGTACGATAGGCGTGGCGTTCAAAATGTTAAGTACTATTTTGAAGACTTGTAAAAATTCGTAAGACTATATGCTTCAGGGTTTTTCGATATGTATAGCCATTCTCTGAGAGGTACGGTCAACCAATTTGATTCCTAGGCCACTATAGAACCATGTCATAATGACTTCTACGACAGTGCTTATTGAGTGATGCGTGTCATGTATAGACTAGTTAAAGCGACAAGGTTCTATAGTGGCCTAGGATTCAAATTGGTTGACTGTACATATGTAGGCACTTGTATACTTTTACTATGTTACCAACTCCCGAAACCGTGATAAAAAATCGTGTCGCAGAAAATATTGACAGATGTCTTTTAGAGTTTTTCGGAGTTAGCCCCATAGCAGCAGTTTTTCATTATATGACCTGCTTTGTTACCATACAAAGTATGGCTACGTATATAAAAAAACAACCTCTATATAATTACATAGCATTTGAAAGCATAATGATTAATACCTACATTTGACTGAATTTGTTTTTTTTTTTCTTCATAAAATAACTAGTATTTCATAATTATACACCGTGGGCTGGTAAAACCCGACAGATTTTAACCACGCATTCCTGTAGTCATGAGGAGCAAAAAATTTTATATAAGGTTTAGGAAAATTCGGCAAAAAAAAAAAATTATCTGACACAAAAAAATTTTTTACTTTTTCTTCATACGACACGTTATTTCTTCTTACATCTTGGCGAAAAGAAAACTAATTAGTCACAACGAATAACTAAAGTTTTGTTTATTTACACAAAAAATTGCGAGTTTCTTATAAAACTTTTATGTCTGCCAACAGGTATATCTAAACCAAGTCACATAGCATAGTGGCAGCGTCGCACCCAAAAATGCGTTTTTCACTAAGTTATTACAGAAACATTTTTTTACAAAAATTGTCATTATCTCTAAAACAAGACCGATTTCAGGAAATTTTGTATCACATTTTAGTCTCTAAATGCGGTCAAGAATACACCTTTAAAATCTGTCGGGTTTTATCAGCCCACGGTGTATATATATTTTTAATTCCTTTGTACAAAAGGGATTATTACGTATGTACGTAAATACAATTTGTGTCTATTCAAGGCAAAAGGGCCCCTTGGGTTCTTTTGCATTGGAACGTTACAAGCATGTTGATAATGTATTTATGTCTACTTCTGTGGATGAATGTCACCAGAGGCCTGAATGTTTGTTGATATAGAACACTTATTAATTTAAATTGTGCTTAGAGTCAGATTATTTATTAGGTCTTCAAAATTAAAAAAAAAATGCTGTTCATGAGCGAATCGGACTTGACGAGTTATACGTCAATTATTTATCTATTTTATTTTCAATGGAATTCGTCTAATATATGCCAACTGTGTACATACATTTTATTTTCTTTATTGGGGAAAAATAGACAGGCAGATAGTACAAAAAAAAGAAGTTTTCACATTAATAAGTTCAAACCTAAGTCCTGAGGCAATTCACACTAAGATTTATAAATAAGATTGTACCAAAAAGGAACTTTTTGGTATTTATTTTGGTTTTTTTTTTAACACAGTGCTTATCGAGACAATTCTAAATCCCATACACAATTTGGCTGCGTTGTCTCATCACATAGTCCCTATGGCCACCTCCTGTCTCCATCATCAGAACAACTCGATGTTACTATAATAGGAATTACACCAAGGCATGGCAAAAAGTGTGGATGTGCCATTCTAAATTTCATATTTTAATAGGAACTAGACATTTTTGGTGCCGTTTCCACACTGTTACTATACCCCGTTTTTTTTAGATTAGACTTTTTCGAACCTCAAAAGTAAGTGAGTAAACCACTTTTTCTTCGGAAACGCTAGGGATCGAATAAATTTTTTGAATTTAATTAGGACTCTGTTCAGATACGCCGTCGCCTATACGTAACGCTGAAGCCCCAATATTATAAAATATAAAACAATGGGTTTATATTTCAGACATTAGATTGATAATTTCATTGCCCGATCTATTATATTACCAAATCTGGTATTTAACCCCCGGCGCAAAAAACAGGGGTGTAATATTAATATTTTTGTCAGTGTATTTGTCTGTGGCATCGTAGCTCTCAAACGGATGGACCGATTTCGATGCGGTTTTTTAACGTGAAAGCAAGTTTCCTTGCGGTGATTCTTAGCTATGTTTGATGAAAATCGATCCAGCAGTTTGAAGAGTATCAGCACTCTTCTAAAATTATGTAAGGCATTTTTATGCGTAAGGGGTTTTTAAATTTTTAATTTAATAGTTATTCTATAGTCTGTGAAACCATTTCCGTCAGTAGAAAAAAGCGGAAATTTAAAAATGTAGACGCGTAAAGTTTATCCCATATAAAATTTGAATTTCGCGCCTTTTTCTACTGACAAAGTTGATTGACAGACTATATTTGAGATATAAAACAAAGTTTAAATGTGAATTGTATATTAAGATAAACTGCCACTCTATAAATTGCAGCAATTCTAAATATAATAGACTTAATAAATTTTAATACTGTGAAATAATCATATTGTATATGTATCGATATTAATTTATTAACTTTGTAACGATTGTAAATATGGAAGGTAAATATATAATGAACGTCAACTAATTCCTATTACTTGGTTCAGGCTAGATGCAATTTGGGAATAGAATTTTTATAGACGAAAATATGTATCATACTTTTTACGGGCAACAGTAAGCAAGATGCCTTTGTACTCGGTGCAGTATGAAGTGCTTCTGTACCCCTAGTGTAAATAAATTCGATTTCGAAACGTGACGTACGCGTTTGCGTTTAGTCTCATTTTGTATTGGATTTAGAAAGAGCGCGCCAAGCGGGACGTTTTGGAAACTCAAAATCCTATACAAAATGAGACTTAACGCAAACGCGTTCGTCACGTTATGATGTCGATCAAAGTTACACTAGGGGTACTGGTTTATAGATATTTGCCGTTTTCAATATTGTCCCGCTTTTGAACTTACCCCAATGCAACATATAGCTGTCGAAGATTTCCTAATTATTTAAATTGTAACTAACTTAAAAAATACAATGTTTGTTTTAATACAATATTTTGATTAACTGTTAACGAGCAATGATCTCTAAATTAAGGCAGTCTTCACATTGGATGCGATCCGCACGCCGCTCCGGTGTGCGAAAGGGACATTGCTGTTTCGCTTACACACCGTAGGGGCGTGCGGTGCAACAGTGTGATAACCGCGTAAGGCGCTTTTAATGGTAACTTAAGAAAAATAGCGCCTAAATGACCAATAAAAATCTTAAAATAGGTCATCTATTATTTATGGCTGACATTTTGAAACAACATTTTATGTATTGTTGTGATTCGTACAAATATTTGTATATTTATTTATATGTATAGTGTGTGTTAGCCGACTAAAGTGTTATGTACAAATGGCAAGTTGAAAGCTTTTAAAATCACCCAATGATATTATTTATTATAGCTTTTTAAATTATAGCTTCTTAAAGTGACAGGTTTTATTTTATTTAAATTTCGTCACTTTGTCACAATACTGTTTATTTTGAAATTAGTCAAGGGATAGAAACAATAACAACGTGAAATAACCAAATAGGACTATTCTTAGTAGTATAGGGTCGTATTTAGATATTTTTGACTCTATGCCCTCGCCTATTAAAAATATTCAATATTAGTACAAATTATATTTCAGTGTATGACATCGAAAAACTGAGTATAGATAACATGTCTAACAAAAAAAAATGCAGGTACATAATATTTGTATACGTTATTTTATCGCTATCTTACTTAATGGGGCTCACTGATTACCAGTTGGCTCTCAGTTATTCGCGATGGTCAGCTTTTGCGAATAACTGACAGGCCGATATCGTCCGGCGAACTGGTAAACAGTAGACTCCTGTAGATCGATTAATCGTTGTATCTTAATATCGATATTATCTATGGCTTCTGGATGTCAAGACTGGCATGTTATCGATAATCTAATCATATTTTTTCTACATTATACCAAAACTTGGCCATTAACAGTGATAGTTAATATTTTAGACGCATTTCATATTTCAATTTATGTTGCATGCTCCGTAGCCATATTAACACACACTTTACAAACGTCCAAATTTTAATTAAAATTAGTGTGCTAACTTTATCGAATATTACAGTCCTCTTCTAAAGTGTTTTGGGGTAATTCTTGACTGTAACAAATATATACTGTTATTAAAAAGATTTACAGCCATTTTATAATTAATTTATGGTCTATGAATTAAAAATCGTTGTAAGCATGGTTGTCGTCTAGAACTATCCCAAAGTAATGTAGTGTAAACGAGATGATTTTCGGTAAAGTGGACATGCTAACATTACATATAATTAATCAATATTCTAAATTTTAAGTTGATGGTTTAGATTATATAAAATTATAATAAGTGAAATTTTAATATCTAGCTATAAATTGTTAGGTTAAAGTTGTATTCATATGACTATATCATAGAGAAAGGGAAGAGGCTTAATACAGAATAACAATATATAAGATTTTATACTAAGATTATAATTATGTCACTATTCATTGACATGTGAACAAAATACTTTGTACATTTTATGATATAAATGTCTCGAAAAACGATTGAAGAAACTTTGCCGTAATATCTATTCATTTTTATTTTTCGTGTAGGGTTTTGTCCCCGAGGGGTATTATACGTTTGACGACAATGTCTGTCTGACTGTGGCATCGTAGGTCTCAAACGGATGGACCGATTTCGATGCGTTTTTAACGTTTCCTTGCGGTGGTTCTTAGCTATGTTTAGTAAAAATCGATCTAGCAGATTGAAGAGTCGACTCTTTTCCAAAATGGTGTAAGAAATTTTTGGCATATTTTTTTTATTTTTGGTTTAAATGGGAAGGGAGTTTTTTTAATAATTTTAATTTAATAGTTATTCGTTATTATCCAGTTCTCAGATACAGAAATGTCCGTTGACTAAATTCTTATTTTACTATATATTGGGATTGGGGTAACTTTTGAGAAGCTATCCCAATGCACCTTTTTATTTATATGACGATGAATAGTGACTTCAAATATTGTTGAATTCCGCCATGTTTCGTTACCAGTAACCCTCACATATGTATGTATTTTTTAAAGTCACATATAAATAATCAATTTTAAAGTACTCGCCCAACCGCTTATGTAGTTGGTATGTATATACGTATGCGAACATTGACTTTACATACTTTAAATCCGTACGTTAACCTGAATAGTTTAGATATGCAATAAAAAAACTCGACAGATTCGCCATATCTTCAGGGTTTTATTGTCATACCATAGAGAAGTAAATACTAAGGCGAGTAAAATAATATTGTAGCAGCAAGTTTCAAAGATAAACTAGATGGCGCTGTACGTCCCGTACAGATGTAGTTCATTATTATTTTCCATCGTATTTTCACAACGTACGAACGTGTCTTGCTATTTCAGTCAGTCTCGGTACAAAAAGTGCTGACGCTGACTGAAGCAGCATGACAAATATAAACGTTTCTAAGAAAATACGATGGAAAACAATTATGCACTACATCTGTACAATTTTGTTATGCGTTTGAAAGTCAATTTAAAGGGTGGGGCGGTGTATTTCTCTGCGTGTATGCGGTCGTTTTTACGGCACAAGACACCAGCGTTACATTTCCCTACATTTGGTTTTTACGAGCTTACACCCGCGTAACATTTCCCTACATTTAATTTTTCCGTGCATACCCGCGCGTTACTTTTCCCTACATTTGGTTTTTACGAGCTTACACCCGCGTTACATTTCCCTATATTTGTTTTTTACGAGATTACACCCGCATTAAATTTCCCTACATTTGGTTTTTACGAGCTTACACCCGCATTACATTTCCCTACATTTGGTTTTTACGAGCTTACACCCGCATTACATTTCCCTACATTTTATTTACGAGTTTACACCCGCGTTACTTTTTCCTACCTTTGGTTTTTACGAGCATACACCCGCGTTACATTTCCCTATATTTGTTTTAACGAGCTTACACCCGCGTAACATTTCCCTACATTTGGTTTAAATAAGTCTAAAACCGCCTTTAGTACGTATGGTGCCGAATGAGATCATCTACTTAATATTTTGCGGCTTTAGTATTGTATTCGGTTTCTTAGTATTTCTTTATTTATGGTTATACTGTACAGAATATTGCATGGTGCTAAATGTGTATAGCCAAGCGTAACGCCACAAATCCTTTAATTTTACTATCATTATAAATTTGAGTTTGTAAACCACTCCTTTTTGACACGTAGTAGAATGGAATACAAACCTTATATTTATTTACATTCGGTACTCATTTCAAATAGTGACGTTCCACACGGGTAAAGGTACCTTATGGTGGTTGGCGCTTGCGCTATTATTAACGACCAAGGCTAGGAAACCGGTTAAATTTCCAAACCGTTATTATGGACTTGGTGCAAAACCTTTTTATTTCCGTTTCGTTCGTAAAACCGTTATTTTTATACCGGTTTTTAGGAGAACATTTCCATAAAGTTCTTGTCAGATTAATCGGTTTAGAACAATAATACGTTTTTGGCAAATATTTCATTTTTGGTACAAGCGTTTATCGCTGACTGTACTTTTCTTTCCACAAGTAACTAATACTCATCGAGACAATTCTAAAAACCCCAAACACAATTAGGTTACGTTGTTTTATCACATAGTTCCTATGGCCACCTCCTGTACCATCATCTCGATGGTACCATAATATTGCATTGTCACCCGACTTACATATGTATGTAAATTTTCAGCTTCATCGGAAACCGGGAAGTGGGTCAAATTTTACTTGCAAGATTTGATTACAAACAGACAAAGGTCAGGTGAAAGTAAATAAAAGCTTGTAAAAACCGTTTTCTGTGTCTTTGTTTACATAGCACACTATTGGGCCGGCCAGCCGTCTCGTCGCTCGTGGAATAAACCGGTTTATTTAGGTTACTATAAAGTCCTTGAAACGTTCGCGTTCTTATGAAAGTTCAGAGTAAGACCGAAATAAACCGGTATTGACCGTTATTTTTGTGACATAGGGGAACTACATGGGAAATACTGTCGTTTTTTTTTTTTTTTTTTTTTTTTTTTTTTTTTTTTTATAGCAGGATAACATTGAAAATACGTGCTTCTAAAACAGTATGTAATCAAGGAATAAATATCGAAATAATAGAAACATTTCATGTCAAACTGAAGACTTCATCGACTTATATGCTTATCTTCTCTTCTTCCTCGCGTTGTCCCGGCATTTTGCCACGGCTCATGGGAGCCTGGGGTCCGCTTGACAACTAATCCCAAGATGTGGCGTAGGCACTAGTTTTTACGAAAGCGACTGCCATCTGACCTTCCAACCCAGAGGATAAACTAGGCCTTGTTGGGATCGACTTATATGCATACAAGACAATTTTTAAAACCGGTTTCGAGCCTTATCAACGACGCTCCAATACTCAATTATTAATGCGGTGCTACGCAACGTAAGCGCCAACCGCCATAAGGTACCTTTAACCGTGGAACGTCAAAAATGCATGAGCACATGCCAAGATCCCACTCCGATGTTAATTTTTAACATTATGAACTTTATGTAAACGACGCAAGGTCTGTTTTATATCCCGGACACTTAATGGCAGTTCGACTGTTCCGATTTGCCAGATCCATCTGTCATTATCAGAGATAGGACAAATTTGCGTCATTGCTCGCAATAATGTGGACATGACTCCAAAATTAATCAAATATGTAATAATTTAATTAATTTCTTACTTGACTTAAATTTTAATTCCTAGTCAATAAATACAAAAGTTTGTTAAAGTGTAGATTTATTAAAGAAAATAATCAGTATTTTTTCCAAATTTTCTGCAGTCAGTCTATTTCTTTTTACATCAAAAATATACTTAAGTTCTGAAAAACTCCGCTCGCACTCCACTGATGTTAATGGGGCAAACTTAAGTAGTTTTATAGGAATATTATTATTCCAGTATGATTCAGAGTTTATTTTCTGTTCTAAGTTGTGGGCGATAACCTCAAAATCGGGATAAACTAAACAAGGAACAGAAAATAAACTCTGAATTATACTGGAATAATAATATTCCTATAAAACTACTTAAGTTTGCCCCATTAACATCAGTGGAGTGCGAGCGGAGTTTTTCAGCACTTAAGTATATTTTTGATGTAAAAAGAAATAGACTGACTGCAGAAAATTTGGAAAAAATACTGATTATTTTCTTTAATAAATCTATACTTTAACAAACTCTGGTATTTATTGACTAGGAATTAAAATTTAAGTCAAGTATGAAACTAATTAAATGATTACATATTTGATTAATTTTGGAGTCATGTCCACATTATTGCGAGCAATGACGCAAATTTGTCCGATCTCTGGTCATTATTAGTAAAAAAATGATAGTAAATTAGGATGATTGTAGTAAAACCAATAGAACTGTCATTTTAGTATTAAGGATTTTAAAACGATTTAATATGGTGTCCGCTTGGCTAATTATGTAATTAAAATTTCTGTACCCCCTTTAATTTTCTTCATATTCAATAATTATCTTACCTCCAAATATCAATAATACATAGGTTTGGATTAAGCCGGTATTTAATATAGATGTAGATAGATAGATAACAAATTCACTATGAAGTAATAATAAGGATTGTATATGTTCCATGTATTTAAGCTTTCATACACCGCCGTTTGAGTAAAAAAAAATATTGTCGTACAAAAAGTTTTCTAAATTACCAGCAAAAAATTCTTGATTGTAGAGATGTCTAAGTTTTTTTTTGTCTTAGACATTACTTGTCTTATTCAATCAATGAATCTTAGTTTATAATTCGTTTTTTTAGCAAGTAATCCTGACATGTAATTTATTTGAAAAACGCGTTTGAAAAATCAGTTACTATTACTTATGAAAGAACGTAAATTATCGACATTATCGTATATGTATGACTATATGATTTATAATCGTTACAGATACCTGCCGTGATTTATTTTCCAAGTGTTTTTCAATAAAAATACTAATGCTAAAAAAACTAACTATGGACGCACTAAACTAATAATTTAGAAAAAAATATTTTTTTGGGTCTAAAATTATATCCGTCATCAAATAACTCGTGTAAATGTAAAAAGCGTCTCATTCTAAATGGTTTGCACACGTTTACGTACAAAATAACATTGCAATTGTAATATGACTTTAATTTTAGTACCATTGCTAGCCGCCTGTGGCGCCACTGTACAAGTTCAAGATTTAAATATTCGATTATATTTTGCGTCAAAAAAGGACAAGTTTATTATTTAGAGGGAGACACGTATACTGTAAACTCGATGAACAGGCCTAAGTACCTCTAAGGTGTATTGGGGTAATTTCGTGTGTCGAATAATTCCGAAAATCAAATTAAAATTACCCAAATTCCCATCATAATAAGAGTCCCTTTTGGGAATTATCCGAATACACCTTATAGCTAATTCTGTTGTAAAATTCATATAAATAAGCTCTGTTTTTAAATATCAAATACTAAAATATCACTTCGATTTGTTCCCAATTTACCCGATAAATCTGTTATTTTTAGTATAAAATTGGTACTATTGACACTGACAATAGAGAGTATTACTGCAACGTTCTGCCGCCAGAGTACAGCACTAGCACGTATCTTAAACCATAGAGTAACTTATAAATACTATGCCGTAAACTTTGTCAAAATTTCACAGATCTTTTGTTAAGAATGATTATGACATTGATGCATCAAGGCGGTTTGTTTACTGTTTGTGCTAGTGGCGCCCCCTACGCAGAATTTTGCGTAATATTTCTTATTTATTGTATATTTCTGAGTAACGACGGTACATATATTAGCGTCAATGTTTACTTGCTAGGCCAGTAATGTGCAATGAATTGTCAATGTCAGGCGACAATTCGGTAGACGGCGGGAAGAAATTGGTAACTCGAGATTTAAAATTGAAGAAATTTGAACTTAAAATAGAATGACATAAGGTTCATATTTCTTAAAAAAAAATCTCTCGAGATCTTCCCGCCGTGTACGGAATTGTCAGGTGGTGAAACGGACCAGGTTGACTGGGTAGGAAATCGCGAATTGTACTGTCATATATACTGGTTGTATAGTGTACGTGTATGAACTGCAGAGGGCAGCACCTTGTTCATTGGTGCAAACTGTAAATGTCAAGTTCAAGTTTCCGATTCAGGCCACGAGATGGCAGAACCTACGCGCAAGGGAGCGTCCGCGATCTGTAGAGTACACTTGCTTTGGCGTAAAGTGTCAATATAAGTTTCCGAATTAGGCCACAAGATGGCAGACCCTCCCACGTGCATTGTCCCTAAGGTTAAGAGGAAAGTTGTATAGCACGTGATACAAAAGGAGAAAACCTTGACAAGGTACAAGGTGCCCGTGAGCATTGCGAGACATTTTATCTAAGCATTCCTGGTAATATTTAGAAACTAAAATGCCATATAAAATTTTCTGGATTAGGCCTAGTTTTAGAGATAATTAAATGTATTTCGAAATCATTCTTTCGCCATAAGTCGGTACAAAACACATTTTTGACTGCGGTATTGCCAATTTGAGGTCTAGTCTGGACATACCTATTGATTGACATCGAAAAATGTATTCGAGAGGCTTTCAGGACCCCCAAATAAAAAAAAAACTTTTTAGTTAATTTTAGGTTATGTGTTAATCAATAAAAATTACGTTTTATGTACAGGAGTGTTCAAAAAAAGGAAAAAAAAAAAAACAAAAAAACAATTTTATTTTTTGTCGAATTTCACAAAAAGTTATATAACATTTTTTGCTTCTGTTGCCATCAGGAATGCACCGTTAAAATCTCTCGCAATGCTCACGGGCACCTTGTATTATACTGAAGCGATCGACATCAAAATTAAAGTGATTTGTTTAGATTCAGTTAGTGGCAAAAGTTTTCTCCCGAAATGGAATTTCATAGAAAAATCACCGTTACTTCGTTAGATTCGAAAAGCTATGCTTCCCTCTTAACATTGTATATGTAATCTTGGATTAAAATATCTGTGTCGAACGAATTAATACTTATTTCAAAACTGGCAATTTTGTATATAAAGAGTTTTCAGTGTGTAAGCAATATTAGCATTTTAAATTTTCAAATAAAACCACTTGTGAATAATAGTTCGTCTTTTATTCTTAGAATAACAACCTTATGGTATAAGAAATAAGGGTGATGCTGTGAAGTGCAAAATAAATGCGTCTTAAATACTGATAATCAATTATGGCCTTAAAAACTTAAATTATACTGTAGTATGAGTATACACCGAAGGCCAAAAGTATGGAAACAAGGTTGTTTTCTTTAATGTCTTTGTTTTATAATTGTATCGTAAAATTTACATTAAGCAAGCGCTAAATATCAAAACATCCTAAAGTATTGTCAAAAACATGAAAAATTTTTAGGAAAAAGTAACATAATTATTATGGAGTGTGGAATTAAGAGGAGTGGCATCTCTTATGGTAGAACTGTTGCAAGTGTCCAGCTGTCGGCTATAAATAATAGTTCCAAATCTCTCCAGAGTAGCGCTAGAGTAGCTAAGAACCTAGGCGCTATTGACGGAGTAAAGCGCGCTGTCTATGATTTGATTTTTTTGTTCAAGTACTCTAAGTATTGTAGCGCCACCTATTTAAAGTTTTTTGATGACAATTTTTGGTACATGGAGATTTCGTTACTTATCTCCACCTTCCGAAATAATTATACCCTTTTAATTGTTTTGAAAAATGTTGAACTGGCAAATATCATAGCCACAACTTGAGTAATTTACTTTTAAAATGTTCTATTATATTTACCATTTTGTTTCTAATGACTAGTATATATCGCTTAAAAAATCACACTTTTTTATTACCCACGACGGAACGGAGACGGTATATGCGTTTGGGGTGAGAGGATGTTTGTGCAAACCAATGTTGCCATCTTTCTCAAAAACTAGTGGTCCGATTTTTTTTAATATAAGCTTGTTTCCATACTTTTGGCCTTGGGTGTATTTTACTTCATTTATGATCTTGTCATACACACAAGTTAACAAAATAAAAGAAATTGTTATAATGAATGTATAGGTTGATTGGTAGAAAATGCCTTATGGCATTAAGTCCGCCTTTTTTTGTAAGGTTTTGTGCAATAAAGGTTAAATAAAAATAAATGATGTATGAGCACAAAAAAAACACATCAGGACTCTGTCTGCACAGTCGCCATCAGATATATCTTTTTGGAATCGTTCGCTTGCTCGGGTATCAATATTAGCACGAGGGGTTAAACAACATTGTCCCCTTGTTAAACAAATATTTTATATCGACAAGGAATGTAAATTCTACCATTAGGCCAGAGCACATCGGATGTGTGTGATCGGAGCTCATTCATTGTCTTGTTTCTGACCACTCTGTCATGTTTATATTGGTGGCTTCTATAAATAAATATTATAGGACATTATTACACAAATTGACTAAGTCCCACAGTAAGCTCAATAAGGCTTGTGTTGAGGGTACTTAGACAACGATATATATAATATATAAATATTTATAAATACTTAAATACATAGAAAACACCCATGACTCAGGAACAAATATCCATGCTCATCACACGAATAAATGCCCTTACCAGGATTTGAACCCGGGACCATCGGCTTCGTAGGCAGGGTCACTACCCACTAGGCCAGGCCGGTCGTCGAATCCGTAAATAGGTCGTTCTATCAAATAAGTAAATAGGTCGAGTGCTATTGCTGTAGATTATATTTTACTTTAGAAAAATAAAAAAACAAGACAACGAAAAGTTTTTGACCTATTTTTGTCGTTTGATACTTTTTTTAAATCTACCAACCAAAATAACTTAACATTTTGACTGTTGTACCAACCGGCAAAGAGAATTTGAAATAGAAGTGTATTGTCAATGAACGACCGGAACTGCCGTTGAACAGAGACTTGGCTACGTTCAGGTGCACACGGTTAAAGTCAAGAAACCCACCGGCTCTCCTTATCCACCAACGCTCTCAGTGGAACCTGAACGAAGCCTGGTCCGAAGAATGGTCGCAGGAAGATGTCCCATCTGATCTCTTCGAGTTTAACCCGCGGAGCTACGTGCCGGGGTCCAATGAAACACGTCGTGCCTGGTGCATGCTCAACCGTCTGAGAACAGGAATCGGCCACTGTGCATACCTCCGGAAAAAATGGGGATGGAATGACCAGGAAAGCTGCGAGTGCGGATGCCCAAAGCAAACTGTCCGCCATATCGTTTTGGAGTGCCCACTGACAAAATACGATGGCCCAGTGGGAGATTTTAAAAACATAACGAGTGCAGCCATTACCTACTTGGAGAAATGTAGATTTAGATTATAAACTTTCGACGACCGGTTTGGCCTAGTGGGTAGTGACCCTGCCTACGAAGCTGATGGTCCCGGGTTCAAATCCTGGTAAGGGCATTTATTCGTGTGATGAGCATGGATATTTGTTCCTGAGTCATGGGTGTTTTCTATTTATTTAAGTATTTATAAATATTTATATCTTATATATATCGTTGTCTAAGTACCCTCAACACAAGCCTTATTGAGCTTACTGTGGGACTTAATCAATTTGTGTAATAATGTCCTATAATATTAAAAAAAAAAAAAAAAAACTAATCGTTATTCAATATACAGTGTAGTAGTAATTGCCATACGATAAATAAAATAATAAATTGTCAAGGAAAACTTCGTAGCCACGTAAATTTACTGCCGTCTATCGGCACATGATTAAAACTTTTTGAACGCCATTTGACTTTGATTCGTATTCTTCCATTAATGAGATATGTGTTAAAGTTAGATATCAAAAAGTGGCGCCATCTTACCGGGGATAACCCAAAGGTAGTGGCGCCATCGCTCGAAACGATGCTGACATACCTTTGGCCTGGCTTTGACCTTTTTTTGAGATGGCGCCACTTTTTACAAGCTTTATTTAGTTTCACCTGTCCCGTTGTCTGTCTGTCTGTCTGTAATCAAATCTTGCAAGTTAAATTTGATCCACTTCCCGGTTTCCGATTGAGCTGGAATTTTGCATGCATATGTAAGTTGGGTGACAATGCAATGTTATGGTACCATCGAGCTGATCTGATGATGGAGACAGGTGGCCATAGGAACTCTGTGATAAAACAACGCAACTTAATTGTGTTTGGGGTTTTTAGAATGAGTATTAGTCGCCTGTCTAAAAAAAGTACAGTCAGCGATTAAAGATTGTAACAAAAATGATTTTTTTGCCAGAAACTTATTATTGATATTTAACAAATAACAAGTAAAAGAATAAAGATCAAAGTTTTAATCATGTGTCGCAAGATGGCATTAGAATTTACTGTGGCCACAAAATTTTCTTTGACAATCCACCTCTATTTCCAATTCTCCTTGCTACCAGTTATCCCTTGGACTATCTTCACTTAGGTATGTATTTGAGTAGTTTGAGTTCATGAGTGAGCCAGATGGCCAACGTGAGCAGCAGCAGCGAGCCGGACTGGTGGCTCGCGGCCAGCGGCGTGGGCACGTACGTCAGCAGCGTCGTGATGCCCAGGCCCACCTGTGGGAACATATCAATAAATATTATAGGACATTATTACACAAATTGACTAAGTCTCACAGTAAGCTCAATAAGGCTTGTGTTGAGGGTACTTAGACAACGATATATATAATATATAAATATTTATAAATACTTAAATACATAGAAAACACCCATGACTCGGGAACAAATATCCATGCTCATCACACGAATAAATGCCCTTACCAGGATTTGAACCCGGGCCTATTGGCTTCATAGTAGTTCATAGGCAGGGTCACTACCCACGAGACCAGACCGGTCGTCCAATCATTTGACAAAGTATCAAACGGGAGGCGATGACTTTTTTTTTGTTTTACGTGTTTCGGTGGCTGCCATTCCTCAACTGATCAACGGAGCGGCAGCTGACGTCCACGAGGGCTCATCATACCTAGCCGTTAACCACTACACGAGTTTTCAGCCGGGAGGCGATTGGTCATGGAAATTGTTCCTGGCTCGCGGTCTATTTTTTTCTACTCGTCGACTGTGATGGTCTGATGGTTAAATTAAGATATCGTGTACAAAAGTATAATTGCGTACTTTTCATGTAAGATTCATTTTGATACGCTGTACCAACTATTTAAAAAAAATACCAAATAAAGGACTAAACGGACGCGGGGCCCGAGTCGCGCGTTTATGGCTACATTTTTGTCTACTGAGATACGTAACAATTTTCATAAATTATTTAGGTTTTATAGTAAAAAAAAGTATTATTTTAGATGATTCGTAGAGAAGTATTGTATACAATAGTGGTATAATCAAGCTTTTCAATCTCGTACCTTACTTAGGCAACTCAGCAAGCTTCGTTGCCTGAACACGATACTCGACTGAAAAGCTCTATTATATTACAATAATTGTATAATAGTATTTTATTCAATGTTATAATAGACAAAAATGTAGTACAATATACATAAATGCGCGACCCCGCGTGCCGCGCTCCGCGCCCGTGTCTGTGGGAGCGCGGCGGCACATGATTAGTCATTTAATTAGGGTTCCGTAGCCCAAGGGTCAAACGGGACCCTATTACTGAGACTTCGCTGTCCGTCCTTCCGTCCGTCCGTTACCAGGCTGTATCTCATGAACCGTGATAGTTAGCCAGTTGAAATTTCTATAGATTATGTATTTCGTTGCCGCTATAACAACAAATGCTAAAAACAGAATAAAATAAATATTTAAGGGGGGCTCCCATACAACAAACATAACTTTTTTGCCGTTTTTATAAATAATGGTATGGAACCCTTCGTGCGCGAGTCCGACTCGCACTTGCCCGGTTTTTTATAGTTGACTCCAGCGTATCGAAACGTATCGAAAAGTACGCAATTATTTCACAACAGTCGACGAGTAGAAAATAGTACATTACGAGACGAATAGTTGTACGATACATGTGCGAAAAATAGGAAATTCGAAACGAGAATTAAAACACGACCGAAGGGAGTGTTTTAAATCGACACGAGTTGCGAATTACCTATTCGCACATGTATCGTACAACGTTTTACAGTACATATGTCCCTTTAAATGTTCGACACAGTAACATAATATGCTAATTTTCGCACTAGTGCTATAAAGTAGCACCATATGTACTGTAAAATACTATTATGGATCCATAGCAAGAGATTGTAGCTTGTAACATTGACGACCGGTTTGGCCTAGTGGGTAGTGACCCTGCCTACGAAGCTGATGGTCCCGGGTTCAAATCCTGGTAAGGGCATTTATTCTTGTGATGAGCATGGATATTTGTTCCTAAGTCATGGATGTTTTCTATGTATTTAAGTATTTATACATATTTATATATTATATATATCGTTGTCTAAGTACCCTCAACACTAGCCTTATTGAGCTTACTGTGGGACTTAGTCAATTTGTGTAATAATGTCCTATCCTATCATGTAGCATACCTGCAGCCACGCCATCGCGCCCACCGCGCACGCCACCCGCCGCGCGGCCGGCGGCAGCGGCGCGCGCCGGGACTTGAGGAACAACGCCGTCGCCAGCGCTAGCGTTGTCGTACCTACGACAAACGATGCCATTACACTATATTAAGACCTGCCACGAATACTGGTTTTCGTCAAATAATATTCTTCTTCTTCCTCGCGTTGTCCCGGCATTTTGCCACGGCTCATGGGAGCCTGGGGTCCGCTTGACAACTAATCCCAAGATTTGGCGTAGGCACTAGTTTTTACGAAAGCGACTGCCATCTGCCCTTCCAACCCAGAGGGTAAACTAGGCCTTGTTGGGATTAGCCCAACAAATCAAATTCGTCAAATAATATTGAGAGACCAATATGTATGTATGTATGTATAAACTCTTTATTGTACAAAATAGAAATATGGCCCAGGATAAGCAATACATAGGCGAACTTATCCCTTTATGGAATTTCTTCCAGTTAACCTTTGAGTAGATGAGAGTTGATGAAGAATGGTAGACAAATATAGCACTGAGTACAATAGACTAGAGGAAAGTCAATAAAATTTTAAAAGAGGGCGTAAATAAATAAAATTAAATAATAGAAGTAATAGTATAACAAATATATAGAATACCTATATTATATACAATAATTATATATTTATAGTCACAAATAAGTTATATCTGGTCAGATGGCCACAGCTTCTTTAAGCGATGCTACGGACCGCGATTGCCTTAAGGAGCTAGGCAACTCATTCCAAAGCTGAACCGCTCGTACCGCAAAAGAGTTACCATACGCACGAGATTTGTGATGAGGTGTTGCTAGTACAATATTGGCACTCGATCGAAGGCGATGGCCACTACCGTCTGCCATAAATGTTTTTCCTAGTATGTAATCCTATTATATAATCTGAATTGTACAGTGCTTTGGTCTCGACAGTAATGCTAAAAAAAAAAAAAAAAAAAAAAAAATTTGATTTTTAGTAGGAGATAAAGAGGATAAAGAAGGAATAAAAAGAACATTAAAAAGAAGAATAAATAATATTGAATATGACCTGATATTCTACAATCGATTAAAAAAATGGCTGACTACAAATGCCTTTTATGACATGTCAGAATATTATAATAATGATTTGAATTTGAATTTAATTTAATGTATTGGATATTTGAATTGTTTTGATTATTTTTATACTGTTTTATTTTACTGTAATTGAATTTGATTATTATTATTTATTATCTTAATTGTACTTAAATTGACATCGACCTAATTATATATTGTATTACCTTTTGACATGTAAAATTTGTAATTTTATCAATAAAGGAATATGAATATGAAGAGAAAGAATGTGCAGATCCCTGCGACGGCAGATGGGAAGCCAATTAAGTCGAGTGCGAAAATATGTCATCCGGTTGTCAACTTGTCACCCATTTTGTTCTGGAATGAGCTGCCTGTTTGATATAAAGCCTTGAATGTGGCACCGGTCGCGTCGTCTCTGCTATTTTTATTCGAACAGTGTGAAAATAATGGCCAAATCTACTATAGAAAGTTTAGAAAAAGTGCTACGGAAATACCTAGTCCCTATTGAATCAAAAATAGTGTGTGTACTCGACGATATAAAGAAATTAGAAGCAAAAGTTACAAACCTAGAAAGGATTAGTACGTGTTTACAATGCAATGGACGGTGCATCGACAATAGCTCGCTCAACACGCCACGCAATTCTGAACCGAACGCATCGAGCGACCCGACCGCTGTGAAAAAAAATCCCATGACTCATCCGGTCAATACTTTACGGACAACCGCCACGACTCAGGTTAACAAAAAAACTCCAAGTAACCCTCGATCAGCAACCACTGAAGACCGGACCCCGACTGGATCGGCCTCCTCTAATCCCGGGAAAAATAAACTTACACAGAGCACCAAAAATGAGATCCCCCAGGATGAAACATTAACAACGGCAACATCATCCGCGTTGCTGGCGAGCCTCGCCGACACGAGCCAAGTGCACACCGGGACCGACCAACTCGAAACGGTCCAGGACAATGAAAAGGAAGCCCAATGGGAACGGGTGTCGAACAAAAGGCAGCGCCATCAACATCAACGCTCGCCCGGGCGTCCTCGCATTAGCGCCACCGGCACGGGACCGGCGGACGATATACTTGAAACGATTGAACGACCAAAGAAAATACATGCTTGCTTCTTTAAAACTAATACGGAAGCAGAGTCGATCAAGTCCTACATGCAGAAGAAGGAACCATGCGACCACTATAACGTACAAAAACTTAAATTAAGACATGAATATTATGCCTCATTCGCCATAACAGTTCCTGTAAGTAAATTTGAATTTTTTATGTCGCCTGAAAACTGGCCCCCTGGTACCGAAGTCAGCGAGTGGTTTCGTGCAAGCGCCGGGCGCGGACGCGCGCCCTACAGGAGTCGTCGCACCGCGGCTGAGCCCGGCCGGCGCCGGCAGTAGCGCGCCGCGATACACACGGCCCCCGCGGACCTCGACTGACCTCACGCTGTGCCACCAAAATATTAGGTGCCTAAACAATAAAACCAAATCTATTGAAGTGCTATTGTGTAATGACTTAAAATGTGACGTGCTCGTGCTAACCGAGCACTGGCTCCGGGATAATGAAATTGTGTCTGTAACGTTACATAATTATGACCTAATATCATATTACTGTAGGCCATCTATTTTACATGGAGGAAGCTGCATCTTTGTGCGTTCAGGTGTTAGGGCCCTAAATAGGCCAGACATTAGTAATATGTCCGTCCAACAAATTTTTGATGTGTGTGCGCTCCACCTCTTAGACCACGATATATTGGTTGTAGGTATTTATCATTCCAACTGCACTAGCGACTCGCAGTTTCTAGAACTATTAGATAAACTCTTATCAAAAATAAATGAAGAAAACCTCAGTGCCATAATAATGGGTGACATTAACATTGATCTTTTTAACAACACATCTTGCAAAAACAAAATTACAGATATTATATCGTGCCACAATTTTAATCAACATGTGAATTTCCCAACCCGAACTTGCAATAATACTAACACTGCGACGTTACTCGATCATGCATACTCGAACATCTGTGCTGACCGTGTGTACGCCGATTGCGTCACCACGCACCTGAGCGATCACTCGGCGCAAAAGATAAGAATTGTAAATAAACCGCTCGCGCAATGCACTCCTATACCTAAACGCATTTTTAATATCGCAAATAAAAACTATTTCTATGCCGCTCTAGACTCAATTGACTGGCCTGAGGTTGTTGCAAAAAGTGAGAGAAATTGTGAATCGCTATCTGTCACATTATTAAATATATTAATTAATAAATTTGAGACTTGCTTTCCTAAGAAATTACTCAAGGCAAATACAAACAAATATCCCTGGATTGATGACGAGGTATGGAATTTGAAACTTCTTCTTCACGACATCTCAAATCTAAAAGATAAATACCCGTCAAGTAATCAAATCTCAGATATGTTGGCTAGCATCTCATCTAAATACAATTATATGTTGAAACGTAAGCGCACTGCCTACTACAGTGCGCTAATACAGAACGCACCCAATAAATGCAAACGTATGTGGGGAGTAATAAACAAAGAATTAGGACGGGGTTGTCGCGAGCGTGCGGACTATACCGAGGTCGTAAAGGACAGTCATGGCTTAGCATTTACCTCCAAAAAGCAAGCAGTCGACTCAATTAATGCGGAATTCATAACTGCCGCTATTGTATGTGGTGCGCCGAAACCGGACGTCCAGCGCTCGCTGTCAGCCATAGCTATGAGTATTCCCGAGTGTAACTGCTCATTAAGACTAAAATATTTCACAGCTCATGAAGTAGAATCCATACTACGGACTCGCATTGCGCCGAAAAACAGCACCGACATCTATGACCTTTCGGCCAACATCCTTCGGTACGTGGGTCCGGTACTGTCCCTCGTTCTATCAGAGTTGTATAACTACTGCATACGACAAGGGACGATTCCAGAAAGCCTCAAAAAAGTTAAAATTACCCCACTGTACAAAGGGAAAGGTCTTAAGGCAGCCTTAAAGTCTTATCGTCCTATATCGCTAGTACCAGCAATTAGTAAAATCTTAGAAGTAGGTATTAATATTAGATTACTATCCTTTTGGTTTCCACAACAAACAATATCCGACAGACAATACGCATACCGCCAGGGCCGTTCGACTACGGATCTGGTACGCGAAGTGGTGTGGTACACGCTGAGCGCGCGAGAGGCCGGGATGCAGGTGGCGGTGGTGTGCTGCGACCTCTCGCGCGCCTTCGATACTGCCAATCATGGACTTATAGCGCAGAAACTCAGTCACTATGGTATTCGTGGCCCTGCACTGGCACTTCTAATGTCGTTTATGTCGAACAGGAGTCAAGTTGTCGTAGGGGATAGTGGCCGCATCAGGTCAGATGAGATGAAAAACCAGCTCGGGGTACCGCAGGGATCTTGTTTGTCAAATACCCTGTTTAGCATCCTCCTAAATGATCTCCCACAAATAATAAAAGGGTGCGAGATCTTTATGTACGCAGATGACGTCACAGCTGTCGTCACTGGCTCGTCCCTACTACAACTAGAAACGAAGGTAACTGACACGCTTAAACAGCTTTGTTACTGGTTCGAAACAAATGGCTTAGCCCTCAATAAAGACAAAACCTTCGTTATGAGACTCAATTTAAATGGCCACACATCCAGGCCCATGACCACGTATGCCGGCGACGACGCTGTCAGTCAAGCTGTGGACATAAAGTTATTAGGTTTTACCATCGATAGTGGCCTGAGGTGGAACGTACACATCGACCACCTGTGTGCGAGGCTGGGCAGCGCGTGCTACGCTTTAAGACGTCTCGCGAGTACTGCGACCAGGGACGTCGTCAGGAGCTGCTATTTCGCAACTGTGCACTCGCTCATTTCGTACGGCACCGAGCTATGGGGCGGAGCCGCTGACTGGCGTCGGGTGTTCTCATTACAAAGACGAGCCGTACGCGCAATAGCATGTGTTTCTGATGACGTCTCTGCTCGCCAGTATTTCACAGAATACAGTATACTAACACTACCCTGTGTACTTATTCAGCAAATAGCGATATTTACCTACGCCAACACGAACAAATTTACTGTGAAACAGGTAAATCCAAATCGCCATCTGCGTAGCAACAAGAACGCGGGCTGCCTCGCATCTGTGCCACATAAGTTAGCGAAAAGAGGACGATCAGCCTATGTACTTGGCCCACGTATATACAACCACCTACCTAAAAGTATCAAGGATGCACCTTCCTTCCATACTTTTAAAAGTAGATTAAAATATTGGTTACTAAAATCACCGTTTTATGACATAGACGAATATTTTTCTAGAGAAATTGTTGATGTACCTAAATAAAATTAACTGTAATAAATAAAAAACAATTATGACATACAAATTTAATGTATAATGTACTTAAAGGTACACTGTATATAATTGATATAAAAAAAAAAGTAAACTCGACCTGTAACCTAATGTTATTAATAAATTTTCATTTTCATTTTCATTCATTTACGAAAGCGACTGCCATCAGACCTTCCAACCCAGAGGATAAACTAGGCCTTGTTGGTATTAGTCCGGTTTCCTCACGATGTTTTCCTTCACCGAAAAGCGACTGGTAAATATCAAATAATATTTCGTACATAAGTTCCGAAAAACTCATTGGTACGAGCCGGGGTTTGAACTAGGGCGTCCTCCCGGGAAATACCGGTTCTCGATTTCCCGGGAAATCCCGGGATTTATTTGGAATTCAAAGAACCGGTACTGAGCACCGAGTCCCGGTTCTCCCGGTTCCCGCCATAACATCAAATATTTCCGTAATATTGATTACTTTTTACTCAGAGTTTAATAAATGTTATATACACAAGACAAACTACACGTTTATGTATAAAACTATAAATCACATCGTCAAATGCCAACGAGCTATGGAGAGAAGTATGCTTGGTACAAAACTAAGGGACAGAATCCGGAACGAGGAAATAAGGCGAAAAACAAAAGTAAAGGACATACTCGAGCGTATTGACCAACAAAAGTGGAGGTGGACAGGCCACATGCTGCGAGACAACAAAGAAAATGGAGCAAGCAAGTGACCCACTGGTACCCATTCGGTTGCAAGCGCAAAAAAGGTCAACAAATAACCAGATGGGAAGATGACATCCAGTTTACTCTAGGACCCCGCTGGACCAGAGTTGCTTTAGACAGACAGCACTGGAAAGAGTTGGAAGAGGCCTATGCCGACAGGCACACCACTAAGAGACATTTTATAATAAATAAGACAACTTAATATTTGTATTTACAAGTGATTCATATGTGGATAAAAAGCTTATTTAATTAATTAATTAATAAATCACATTCTTGTGTCTAATTGTTATTGATCTCCAGTTCCATCCGTTCTTAAGCCAATGATTAGATTAGGTATTTGATAAGTTCTTTATGTTAAATTATTTATTTGTGAGGTGATTAATGATTATATTTTTATTAAAAACAAGAACTGTATTTGTTTTAAGTGTGTTGATTATTATTTTATTGCAATGTTACAATTATCTTAAGTTAATCACATTTGAAATAGAAAAAATATTGAACTATTATAATTAGACTGATTTATATTATTTAAGTTCACATTTAAAATTAAAATAATGATTAGCGTTACGTCAAGTAAATTCGACGACATCTTACATAAATAGTCAGGTTGATATATTAAAATTTGTATAACTTTGCACAATTTGTTTTTTTTAATTACAATATTATGAGAATTATGATATTGTGAACATGATAAGAATGTTTAAAATATTATGGTGTTTGTAAATATTACTTACTACACATGATTCATAACATTACGATTATGATCAATGACACTGTTAACTGATTAATCAATTAAGACTGATTAAAGTAACTATAAAGACTGATTTAAGTGTATTATTCCTAAAACTGTTTTTTATTCTATAAAAAAATCTTAATTATTCCTACGATTCCTTTTCATTATTATTAAAGTTAGTTGCAAGATTCACAGTTTAATGATGTCAAACAAAATATATAAAAATAATTCAGCTCAGCATAAAGAACCGGGAGAACCGGGAATCCCGGTACCGGCTCCGACCCGGTACCGGGAAATGAAAAACTGGGAACCGGTCCCGGGACTGCACGCCCTAGTTTGAACCCGCGACCTCCGGATTGCAAGTCGCACGCTCTTACCGCTAGGCCACCAGCGCTTCCCTATATTTCTATTGTATAGTTGATTTATATTCTTCTACTTCTTTCCAATTTTTTGTGTATTTTCCTCATTCCTTTTTGTTGTAATATATGTTTATTCTATAAATTATGTATGTATTTACACCCTTCGTCTTTCTGGTATCTTGTTGCACATTTTGCTGCATTGGCACCCTCTTTTCACTCTCTCTCATCTACTCAAAGGTAAACTGGAAGAGATCCCTCAAAGCGATAAGGTCACCTTTGTACTTCTTACTAATTGTATGTTACTTTTAATATGTATTTTTGTACAATAAACAGTTTACTACTACTACTAAGTATAGTTATAGTTACCCAACACGAGATGGTCGATCTGCACTGTGATAGGATTTTCAGTAAAGTTTCTCTCAGTAGGAGCGAACGCTAGAATGTCGCCGGAATCCAGTTGCCACCCATTTAGTTATAGAAACACTCATAGTTATATCTAAGGTATAGTTATAGTTACCGAACACTCGATGATCGAACTGCACAGTGGTGGGATTTTCGGTGAAGTTTCTCGCAGTAAGAGCGAAGGCCAAAATGTCGTCTGGTATCCAGTTGCCACCCATTTAGTTATAGAAACACTCATAGTTATATCTAAGGTATAGTTATAGTTACCGAACACTCGATGATCGAACTGCACAGTGGTGGGATTTTCGGTGAAGTTTCTCGCAGTAAGAGCGAAGGCCAAAATGTCTGGTATCTAGGTTTCACCTACTTGGTTACAGTCACAGGGGCGAATCAACTTCTGGGCCAACACAAATCTGTCCACAACTTCCTTCGTTGTAAAATTAAGTAATGGTTGTACTATGTTTTAGTTTAAAATGTATGTTTAAACATTCAAGACCCCAACAGTCACACCTAATAAACAGAAACTATGCCCGATTTCTTGGTAACTCTAGAGACATTTTGAGTAACGCAAGAGACACTCAAAACTGTCAGTCAAAAGGTTGATTCGCCCGGAGTTACATATCTAAGGTATAGTTACAGTAAAACATATAAAGGTTTAGTTATAGTTACCTAATATACGATGATCGAACTGCACAGTGGTGGGATTTTCGGTAAAGTTTCTCGCAGTGGGGGCGAAGGCCAGTATGTCGTCCGGGATCCAGTTGTCACCCATTTTGGGGAACGAGTTGTACACCAAGCCTGCGTCTAGGCCCGCTACGAATGCGCCTGTAACACAAATAAATATTACAGTACATATGGGGCTACTTTATAGCACTAGTGCGAAAAGTAGCATATTACGTTACTGTGTCGAACATTTAAAGGGCCATATGTACTGTAAAACGTTGTACGATACATGTGCGAATAGGTAATTCGCAACTCGTGTCGATTGAAAACACTCCCTTCGGTCGTGTTTTAATTTATCGCCACTCGTTTCGAATTTCCTATTATTCGCACTTGTATCGTAATGTACTATAGTAATGGATTTTACAGTACATATGGTGCTACTTTACCGCACTAGTGCGAAAATTAGCATATTACGTTACTGTGTCGAACATTTAAAGGGCCATATGTACTGTAAAACGTTGTACGATACATGTGCGAATAGGTAATTCGCAACTCGTGTTGATTTAAAACACTCCCTTCGGTCGTGTTTTAATTTATCGCCACTCGTTTCGAATATCCTATTTTTCGCACTTGTATCGTAATGTACTATTACAGTACATATTGCGCTAATTTACCGCCCTAGTGCGGTGACTGGCGCTATACGTGCGTATGTCGAAAATTTAAAGGGCTATATATACTGTAAAAAGTTTTACAATACACGTGCAAAAAGGGAATTCCTAGCACTTGTATCGTAATGTACTATTTAGTAACACTATTTTTTCAATGGCGGCATACCGTTTCTTAACTTGATAAATGTAAAAAAATGGTAACGCAGTAGTAAATGCCTTATTTTCATACAAATCAGGAGACAATCAAGGACGACTGAGTTACTGTACTAAGAATATTTACAGTAGTTACTTAGTCAACAAAGCTATCGGGATCGATAGCCTAATTAACGCATTCACTGCCACCGACGCATATATGCGTTCACCGTCATACACGTTTGTTCCTAGGCCACGCCCCCTGGCAGTGAATGCTTTAACCCTTCACCAGGCTAAGGGATATATATTTCCCACATGCGGCTCTTCAAACAAGTTTACCAGGCTAAGGGATATATATTTCCCACATGCGGCTCTTCAAACAAGTTTACCAGGCTAAGGGATATATATTTCCCACATGCGGCTCTTCAAACAAGTTTACCAGGCTAAGGGATATATATTTCCCACATGCGGCTCTTCAAACATGTGTTCTATTTTCGATGAGTAAGACTCACATTCGATTGTCATTTTTGAACTGTCAGCCTGGTAAAGGGTTAAGCCACATTCTCCAACACAAAACGAATAATGAAATGGCCAAATATTCTAAAATATGTATTTTACGAAAAGTGGGAAAATCGTAATTTGAATTGAATTGTAATCATTTATTTCGGCCACAAATCCCATATAGTGTTAGTACATACAAAAAATATTATTTATCTATCTATATTTATGTTAGTGTACAATATAAAAACACTAAATACCTAAAAACTGATTAATATTATCTATTTCGATGATGCGTCATCAGTCTTTTAAATCTGTATTAAATGATATTCGTTAATTTAATTTGTTTTTTTATTTTATTATTATTATAAAAAAAATCCTGACAAAAATGAAATTTTTAATCAGGTCGAAATAAATGGCTATTTTATTCTATTTATTTAAATGATATCCTTCGTCACCTGATAATGCAGTGAAGAATGCCATCGCCTTCACGGAATGTGCTAGCGCCGTCACACTTTTAAGCTCTTTAATCCTGTAACAAAAAATAAGTTCTTACTAAGTGTTATGAGATAATCGTACACAAGGTAATCTTATTATAAGGTTGAGAGGACATTCTAAATAATAATAATAAATAAATATTATATGACATTATTACACAAATTGCCTAAGTCCCAAAGTAAGCTCAATAAGGCTTGTGTTTAGGGTACTTAAACAACGATATATATAATATATAAATATTTATAAATACTTAAATACATAGAAAACACCCATGACTCAGGAACAAATATCCATGCTCATCAGTCTCATCACACGAATAAATGCCCTTACCAGGATTTGCACCAGGGACCATCAGCTACGTAGGCAGGGTCACTACCCACTAGGCCAGACCGGTCGTCCTAAATAACTCAGACCTCCGTGTGCTAGCAACCCTAGGAAACACTTCTTGCCGAATCATGCAGTAAATGTGTGGAACTCTCTACCAGAAACTGTTGTTAGTGCACCGTCAGTGAACTTTTTCAAAACTAGACTAGATACACATTTTAGAAGTTTAAAAAGTGCTAAATAAACACAAGTGCTGCGATATACACGCATCAGCTCCAAGAGCTGCTAGTGTATCAAATAAAATAACAAATAATTCTCAAAATTCTCGCAAGCTCACAGGCCTCCGATTTGGATATTAGGTAGGAAGATATAATAGGTAGAAAAACCAACATGGTATATATTATATTTGTAACCTAGAAAACATCTGTAATTAAAAGAAAATAATTGCTCTTGGGATTCTAACCCAGGAGTCCCAAGACCAACAGCTTCACAGGCAGGGTACCCACCCTATATTAAGATGATAGTACCTGGGCGACCGAGCGTTGCTCGGTTATAACTATTTATTGTAGTATGGTGGTGGTTAAACTTGTCTAAAACAAAAACAAAAAAAAATAAAAATATATATATATAAACTTGAACATATATAAAAAAAAAAACAAAAGTTAGTCACCGGGCGAGATTCGAACCCATAACACTTTCTAGCGGTCCGCGTCTTAACCCGCTGGGCCAGACGGACAGTGGCCGGCAACACGAAATTAGGGACCATATTCTGCGTCGAAAGAAAAACGCATGAAAACTCGAAAACACGCGTTTTCCCAAACATAAGACTAATCTAGATAGATTGTATACCCCCAAAAACCCCCATATACCAAATTTCAGCGAAATCTTTAGAGCCGTTTTCGAGATCACAGAAATATATATATATATACAAGAATTGCTCGTTTAAAGGTATAAGATACCAGCTGAGCTCCTTCTCAAATTTGAGAATTTTAGGTAAATATCTCCGTCGCGCTGACGCACTTTAAATTGCACTGCGATAAGAACAATTGCAGCTTAGGCGAAAATTCCTGGGGAATATCTCAGAAATTGAGGTTTCGTTCCTGACATTTTCATCCTCCAAAACTTAACCAATCGTAACGAAATTTTGGGAACGGAATGAGAAATAAATTATATGTGTCTTACCGTTTTGATTTTTGCGTTTAACGTTGCCGATTTGGTTTGCTAAGCGTCTTTACGGCGCATTTATTTGGCCGATTTTAGCGCATTTTAAAGTAACCCAATTTTTATAAAAACAAGAATATAAAAAAAGCAAAACGTACAGACTCAGGTACTGGTAATATTGAACTCAAATAAATGAAAATATTCATCTAGGGCCTAAATCCAGAGAGTAAAATGTCGAGAACGTTCCTATGAAAAAATGACCACTAATATTTCCTCTTAACCTTTTCAACGCTTTCTCCCTCGCATCAAAATGTGGCATACACGCCAATATGTCAACTATTGAGAAACGAATTTAAACCTTATCTGTCAACAGTAAAATTGCTTTGACAGCGTCTGCCATGACCTCTTTAGTGGTCGTTGGCGTGGTAGGCACGACAGCACACGACCACTTTAGTGGCTCTTGGCGTTCAAAAGGTTAAAGGCAGTAAGTATCAGTTGGCTGCAAAAATTATTTAGCAAAACTCCTATACTAGTATACCTACTTCTGTAAGGTGCCTGGTGGGAACGGCCGTAGAACCCTAAGTGCCCCCCCGAGCAGGCCGGCGTACAGAATAAACGCCAGCCCCAGGTGCGCCGCCAGCCGGTACTGCGACACGCGGGGGACGTCTGACGGACCTTGGAAACGGTCTTCGAGACCGGAGCGGACCATGTACCAGCCCATTAGACCCTGGAAAAAAGTATTCAAATCAATTTCAAGACCAAAACGAAACATTTTATTAAGCTATTGACGATCTGATGATGCTTTATTTATTATTTTATTTATTGGGAGCCTATATTGTCCCAATGCTGGGGAGAAGGCCTCCCCCCACTGTTTCCAGTCTTCCCGATCATTAGAGGCCATCCCTGTAAAAAATGATGATGATTTAACGCTTTACAACGAGTAATAGACGCATCAGCCTGAGCGATTGACGCGTCAAAATAAACTTCAGGCTCAATTTTGATTATGACATAAGAGAAAAACGAGTAGACGAATCGTCTGATGGTAACAAGGACCGGTCCGGTATCCCCTTCAAGGGTTTTGGAAGGGATATTTCGTAATTTCATTTGGCTTTTTAAGCGCTTCGTAATACAGGTAAGATGATATCCGTTCCTATTAAGCGCTAACCTCTTAAAGGGATATCGATTATAAATTTTCACGTTCTCTTCGTAAATATAGAATCAAATATTGCTTATTTATGTTTAAAGTGAAGGACTGGGTGTTTAGCGCGTTTACAACACGGGTGTCATAATTTTTTGAATTAGGAAGGGGGATACCCTTTCATTAAGCGGTATCTCTGGAAGGGAAACCCCTTCCTAGAGCTAAGTCAAATGAACGGGTAAGCCATTCAAAGGAAAAGCCAATCGTTGGGGCTATTCGATAAACGACTAAACCATTCAATACGCTCTGAAGGTCGTATCGGTCCTGAAATAATGCTTATAACCAATATTTTTCTCACCTGAGCAGCGACTAGAGCACAGTATACCCCCACCCTAACCTTCATCCCCTTGTCTAGGTACCCCTTCATCCAGAAGAAGGCTGCCGGCAGAAACACGGCCGCCCCTATACAGCGGCCCCACGAGCGGTGGGCGAACTCCATCCACCAGATCCATTTGAATTCTGACAGGGTTATGTGTTGGTTTTTACTGAAAAAAAAAACATATCAACCGATTATCATATAAAAAACATCAGAAACTGTTTGTACTAAGTAGAGACAACTGCTAAAGAAATCACAGTTTTATAATTAAAATCAAAATAGAGAAACCGTTGTCGAGAACGTTTCTAACTTGCGACCTTTCGGAATTCCGATGAATTTTCCTAATTTTATTTCAATACTGAAAATACAATTTAAATTAATATGGAATATGGCAGCAACAGGCGGTACTTGACTAAGCTGCTAGTACTTACTACTTGTACTCCGGAAACTGCTGGTATTTGTTGAACTCGGCCTCCCACTCCGCCTCGGTGGTGGGTAGTTTTTCCCCCAGCAGTTTCCACGTTACCATCGACAAACCGGATTCCGTGAGACGCGTCACGCCACCTGCACACAAACCTCATATTAGTCAGACAGAGAGAAAAATACTTTACTTCTCATGCTTATAAAATTCGTTTTTAAGAGGAAATGGAACGGCCGTTTCTCCATTCAAACGTAGTCTCCATCTTACTCTCTGTGTATTGATATTATGGAAAATATTTTTACATAATTTGATGTATATTAATCACAGGTATTCCCCAATATTTGACTTTTTTTCGAAATGTTAATTTAAAAAATAGGAAAGAAAAACAGATTTCATACAAAATGCTCCTAATTCTTATCATAAAAAAATCAAACTTAGGAGCATAGATGTGGTTGTTATACAACAAATTAAGTCTAAATATTTTTAATAATGTTAATATCCAGGGAGGAACTCCGTTTGTATGAAAAGCTCGCGCGGGTCCTTCGCTTTCGCCTTAAGGGTCAATATAGTAGTAATTTTGAAATCGTCTTTTAATACTATTTGTGTACACCGCAGGGCATTGTCCGCACCACTAAAAGAAGCAGAGCTAGAATTCTATGCAATGAAAACTGATGGATTTTGTATAGATTTTTTATACAGAGTATTTCGTTTGGCAATCCAGCAGTGGCAGCATGGTTCCATTTTTATTGCTTGTCACTATGCCCGTCACTTTCGCACTTATATACTTGTTAGAACGTGACAGGCATGGTGACATATGATAAAGAGCCGACCATCTTAGCCCTACAGGACTTGTCACAGCCCTCGCTGAGCGGCTCGAATCGATAAACTGCCTCGTATCGTAAAGAAAGGACGCATATCATGAGGAATTTCGTACACTGACCCACCTGTTTCTGTTGCACGCGCACAATTATATTGCTGTCCCGTTCGCAGTGTCATTAACTGCCGGCATCATGGGCGGGTCAGCAATATAATTACACGCGTGCGATAGATACGAACAGGCGACGGAATTCATCGTGGTAAGCGTCCTTACTTTAACATAATGTAAAATCATTTAATATTACGAGGGGTCTCGACCCCCGCTCCGGGTCGTTCCTAGCGCAAAGGTTGTCCATCGCGGTTCAACGCGGAAACGCAGCAAGCGTGATGGGCACCTTTGCGTTGGGAGCGACGCGGGGTGGGTTGTTTGACTAGTTTTTTTTTAGAGGTTAGTTTAGGTTTAGTTTTATTTATAGTTAAGTTTATTTGTTAGTCCTTAAGTATTTTAATGATTGTATTTTTTTATTTAATAAGTATCCCAAAGTAAACAAGTAGTAAATATATTACGAGTAAGAAACGGTAAATTGAATCTCATTATTAACCCTTTGAACGCTTTATGTCATAAAGACAACCATCACTCAAACACCAAGATCCCGGGCGCAAGGGAGCTAATGTAAACCTTACTCGTAAGTGTGAAGGTTACTTTGACAGCGTCCGCCATGACACCTATAGTTGTCCTTGGCGCTGTGGGCACGACTAGTAACGACGACTTTAGGGGTTCTTGGCGGTCAGGGTTAATTATACCTACTGACTATAAATATTTTATTTATAGATATGATTTTAAATCTTCCTCAAATGTATTTTTATACAGCTTTCTTTATATACCCCAGCTACTTTTCTATCATAATACGGTATCTCACGAAGTGCAAAGATACAAAACGATAGTATGCTTATCATATTTTCCTGCACTTACCATATTATCTTTAGAAAATAACCCCAAGGTTGAATAATTAAAACCAAACATATTTTTCAACATTTTTATTAAAAATAATCTACATAGTTTAGTCTTAAATACATCACAGATTATTTTCAAACTTTAAATGCTAAACATATTCTTATAATTCAACTTTAACTTTTAGGTATCTGACATTGACTTAAAATCTTATAAAAAAAAAACTACAGTTAAAAATCCAGGAAAGAGTGACCTAGCATCGGTAATAATAGGAATGTCAGAAACACTTTTACTCAAAGCTACTTTTATCAATATCCAAAATGTCATAATACCCAAATAAAGGCTTTAAGTCAAATCCTATTCCCTAGGCCAGATACTCCAGATAGACATAAATTGAAAAACAGCCTTTAGATTTTGTAAGTGATACAAATAATTAATCTCAGCTCAGGGGCCCATTTCTCAAACCATATTAAACTAATATTATTAGTGTTTCTTTTTGAGCGCTTCACAATACGGGTGTCGGGTATGATTATTGGAGTTTGTGGGCCTTTGAGTGCCACGTCGACCAGGCAGTGATCTATTGTGACAGCCCTTTAAAGTTCATTACTAATGCCCGTTGAATCCAGGAAATTCCAGATTCTTTGGGTCGTAATGTTCTGTACCTCATAGGGTTGCAATACGTGCCGCTCTAAGTGGGTACTTCTTTTTCACATTAGTGGTCCACAGGAACAGAGAATGTGCATTGCAGTCTCCTCGAACTCCTGGCAGAACCTGCATGTCGCATCTTGTTTCTTTCCAATTCGAAACATGTGTTTGTTCAACTTACAGTGTCCGAGTCAATATTCTGGTCCCCGCGCAGGTTTTGTGTCTTTTGAGCCCTAGAGGCTCCTTAGCAAATTTGCTGTTGAACCCTTTGATTAGAGCTTTCGAGTGTTCTTGTCCTTTGAGCAACTTCTACCAATCGATTGCTCTTGTTTTTTCTAAGTTGCTGAGCAGAGAATATGCATCCCGTTTTGTGATCCCACAGAACGGTTCTGGGCCGACAAGGGGTGTGTCTGCGCCCATTCTAGCAAGTTCGTCCGCTTCTTCGTTTTCGTTAATGTCGGAGTACCCTGGTACCCATATAAGGGGTGTTGGGTAAGCTGCTAAACTTCCTAAGCGCTAACCATTTGAAGGGGTCTCGATTATAAATTATATCGCTTATGCTATTTTCAACTTTCTCTTCGTAACAATAGAATCAAATATTGCTTATTTATGTTTAAAGTGAAGGACTGGTTGTCTACGGTCTCGTTGACAGCATGGGTGTCACAATTTTTTGAATTAGGAAGGGGATACCCTTTCATTTTAGCGGTATCTCTGAAAGGGAAACATCTTCCTAGAGCTAAGTCAAATGTCAAAATGAATGGTAAGCAATTCAAAGGCAAAGCCAATTGTTGGGGCTATTCGATAAACAACTAAGCCAATTAAGGGCTTTTTTTCTGGAAAGGGGTGGACTGGTCCCTGTTGTCATGGAAACTCATACAATTTGACAGTTTATGGACTAAGAATATTAGTCTAATGGCCTCCACTAGCTGGCGCGGGTGCACGGAGCGGACGAGCGGGTTAGCGAAAAATAGTATGAGCGACGATAAGTGAAGCGGACGCGTGCGGCGGATCTCACCTACAAATAGCACCCGCGTGCGTGCGCACGCGGCGGGCGTCCGCGTCAGCTAGCGCAGGCCCTAATACCGTTCGAGAAATGGGCCCCTGCAGTCAATACGTATTATGGCCAATCTGTATCACACTTGCAAGGCTCGGAAACCGATTAAATTTCCAAACCGTTATCATGTCCTTGGCGCTAAACCCTTTTATTTCGGTTTCACTAAAAAACCGTTATTTTTAAAACGGGTTTTACGAGAACAGTCCTTGTTACATTAACCGGGTTTAGAACAATAAAAACCGGTTTCTTCGTATGTCGGTGTCTCTGTTTACGTGGCATACCACCAGGCCGACCGGCCGTTGCGTCACTCGTCGAATAAACCGGTTTTTTAGGTTACAATAAAGTTCCTAAAACGTTCGCGTTCTTATAAAATTTCGGAGAAAAACCGAAATAAACCGGTATTAACCGGTATTAAAAAAATCAGTTCCATGCCTTGCCTACTTGCTACCGTTAGTCCTATTAAGTGCCACATTAACAACATAATAAACACAGTATAGCAATATAATATAACCGGCAACCATACCTAGCACGACCGCGGTGAACACCATCCCCGAACAGCCAAGCAGCCAATAGCCGACCGCCTTGCTCTGTTTGGGCTTCGGTTGTGAGGAACAGAGGCGGGCTACAATGTTGTTTGACTTTAGCAGCTCGCATATCTGAAATATAAAATAAATTGATACTTTTTTAATTGCAGATGCCTTATTTGGCCCAAAGCAAAGGCGATATCAAGGTATCAATTTGGGGGTCTCAGGAACTAAACTTTTTTTTTATCATATACGAGGCAAACGAGCAGACTGATAGCCTGATGGTAAACGATTACCGCCCGCTTGGCATGGTAAGCGGACACCCGCAACACCAGAGGAGTTGTAAGTGCGTTGCCGGTGTTTAAGGTGGGAGTACGCTTTTTTCTTGAAGGTTTGAAGATCGTATAGGTCCGGAAATACCGCAGGCGTCAGTTCATTCCACAGGCTTTCATTGGAGTCTGCCCTTGCTAATTTAGTCTAATTTCCCTATGAAAAATTCAATATAATAACTACTGTTTTGCGTTTGCCCCCTCTAAAGAGTAATAAATTATTATAAAATTATTAAATAAATAAGAAACATGTTCGTTTTCCTGTTAAGTTGTAAATTGTCAAAGTGACTGTTCAACACATTACATCTTATTCTAGTTTAAGGTTGCCTTTGTCTCAGTCTGACAAGATTATGTCTTGGTTGCATGTCTGGTATCCCAGTTTGACAACCATAGAATCATGATTGTTGAACGAAGATTTTGGAAGATCAGTTTCAGAAATTATAAATTGAACCCCATTTTGAAATGACGTTTAAAATCATTGCCTGTTAAAGGGTTAATCTACTTTTGCTCAAGTAACCCAGTCAAAATATGACAAAATAAAATCTATTTCATTGGAAAAAAAAAACAAAATTGAAGACAATCATAATACACATAAATACTCAATCTTTGTTTGTGATTTTCATTCAATAAATATAATGCCTAATGAACACTTTTTTCCGAACTCATCTTGTATCTTTAGCCATAAAATCACCTGTAGTCTACAAGTATTTAATTTATAAGCTTAATTTGTATAATATATATATAATTGATACATAATTGATTTATTGTCTGTAGAACACGGGTAGATACAATGATGGAACACAATAATATAGGACCACCATGGTCTTGCCATTAGGCGTACAAACAGTCAAACTTATTATCTAGGTACTTAACAAAGTGCGCTCCTTCAACGCCTGGGTAATGCCCTTACTCACATACTCCTTTGGCATACTAAGGTGGACTCAGACCGAACTGGACGCCCTGGACCGGAGGGTCCGACTACTGCTCACCACACACCGTATGCTGCACCCACGCTCGTCAATTATGAGATTGTACATCCCACGGAAGTGTGGAGGTCGAGGCTTCCTAAACGCCAAAGATCTCCACAACCGCGAGGTGTGCAATCTCAGGAATTATTTCCTTAACAACGAGTGTGGGATGCATCGTGATGTGGTGGCAGTAGATAGGAACCTCACGCCGCTCTCCTTGGCAAACGAGAACTGGCGCAAACCTGTGGTACTAAGTACTGCGGATCGCAGGGCGGCATGGGAGAGTAAGGTGCTACACGGGCGGTTCTACAAGGCCCTAACGGGATCCGACGTGGACCTGCTCGCGTCGGTGAACTGGTTACGATTCGGGGACCTCTTCGGAGAAACCGAGGGTTTTGCCTGTGCAATTGCGGACGAAGTTATGATGACGAACAACTATCGGAAATATATCCTGAAGGACGGTACGGTCGACATTTGTCGGGCATGCCGCCGTCCCGGTGAGTCACTCAGGCATATCATTTCCGGTTGTTCTCATCTTGCTAACGGCGAGTACTTGCACAGACATAATCTCGTAGCCAGGATTATTCACCAGCAACTTGCTCTTCTATACGGCCTTGTGGACCGCGAAGTACCGTACTACAAGTACTCACCTGCGCCAGTTCTCGAAAATGGTCGTGCCACGCTCTATTGGGATCGATCTATTATCACTGACAGGACTATTGTAGCCAATAAGCCTGACATCGTGATAATAGATCGATCGCAACGCCGGGCCGTGCTCGTCGACATCACCATCCCCCATGACGAGAATCTCGTGAAAGCCGAGAAGGACAAATCCAGTAAGTACCTAGACTTGGCTCACGAGATAACCGCCATGTGGGATGTTGATTCGACGATCATTGTCCCGATAGTCGTTTCAGCGAACGGTCTCATAGCGAAGAGTCTCGAACAACACCTTGAGAGACTCTCGCTAGGTGGTTGGATCAAGGGTCAGATGCAGAAGGCGGTGATCTTGAGCACGGCGCGGATAGTGCGGCGGTTCCTCTCCCTGCGGCCCTGACCACCGGCAGCTTGGGCCTTGCCCCGCTGCTGGCGGCACCCTAGGTTAGGTTTTTTACAATATGTTTATATGTGTTTTGTATTTTTTTTTTTTTATGTATTTTTATATTTTACTTTTATATCCATATTGTAAAAAACCTCAGTCTAAGAATTAAGAGAAATAAAGGAAATAATAATAATAATAAACCTTTTTATTCCTTAAATAAAGTATACAATATATTAAAAACATTTGTTTCTTTAAATTGTTGAAACTATGAAGAGTATGTATATGAATATTTGATGTTTTATTTAAGGTCCCGTTCGGGTAAAGGTCTCCTCCAAATTTTTCCAGACACTTCGGTCTTTGGCTTTCTCTGTCCAGTTTGTACCGGCTACTTGATATATCTCATCTGCCCACCGTTCTTTTGGCCTTCCTTGTTTTCTCTTGCCTACTGGACCTTTCCAAGTTGTCGCTTTTAGTGTCCATCTTTTGTCAGAGTAGCGAGCTATGTGGCCTGCCCACTTCCATTTGAGGCGTTTAGCATGTTGTAAAGCGTCTATAACATTTGTTTTATTTCTAATGTCAATGTTTCTTTTCTTGTCTTTAAGTTTGATGTTCAGGATGCTCCGCTCCATAGCTCGTTGACAAATTTGAATTTTATGTTTTGTTTCTTCATTGTATATCCAGGTTTGGCTTGCATAGGTGAGGCAAGGAAGGAGGCACGAGTCCATAATCTTCTTTTTAGTTAAAAGAGGGAGACTAGATTTAAGTACTTCCTTGTAGGACCAGAACTTGTTCCATGAAAGGGTGATTCTTCGATCCAGCTCATCTATGTCTCTTGACTTTTTGAAAGATATCAGCTTCCCTAGGTATATATACTGATCTTCATAGTCTAGTTGTGTTCCATCAATCAATATAGGTGTCTTTTTACTATTAGTAATAATTTTTGTTTTGGAAGCATTAAGTCTTAGTCCAATATTGTTGCTAGCGGTGCTCAGTTCTTGTATCATATCTTTTAGTTGTTTTGCGGTTTCCGAGAAAATAGCTATATCGTCTGCAAAACGTAAATTGCTAAGAAATTTACCATCAACGTAGATACCTTTTTTATTCCATTTCAAGGTTTTCATAATGTCTTGCAGGACTGCAATGAAAAGTTTTGGTGACAGGGGGTCGCCCTGCTTTACACCTCTACATATTTTTATTTCTGGGCCTAGTCTATCCAACTTCACTCTGCTAACACTGTTACTATAAATGTTTTTTATTATTTCTATGTATTGTTTAGGTATATTCTGATGTTCTAATGCCTTCCATATGCTTTCATGGGATATTGAGTCAAAAGCCTTGGTATAATCGATAAACGCAATGTAAAGGGGTTTTTTTAGCTCCTCAAAATTTTCTATAATTTGTTGTGTTGTGTGAATATGATCGATGGTACAGTAGTTTTTTCTAAACCCCGCTTGCTCAATGGGCTGGTGTTGTTCGATGTTAGCCTCTAATCTCTTTTCTATGCATGATGCGAATAGTTTATAGAGTGTCGGTAGTAGGCTGATTGGACGATAGTTGCTCACATCCTTCGGGTCTCCTTTTTTGTAAAGTAGTATTATTCTTGATTCTGCCCAGTTTGATGGTATTTTCCTGTCTCGCAATATTTTATTGAATAATAGGGTCAATGGTGTTACTAAAAGATATTTTCCTATTTTTATACTTTCATTTGGAATGTTATCTTGGCCAGGGCTTTTATAATTTTTCAGGTTTTTAATTCTTTCAATAATTTCCTGTTCATCAAAAAGCTTAATTGAAGCTGTAGGTGCAGGTGTTGAAGTCTGGCATGTTTTAGAACTATGGTTGTGATCATGGTACAGGTTCCTATAGAATTCTGTAGCTATATTAACTATCTCCATTCTTGACTGTTGCTTTTTTACTACTGTATTTGTAGCTAGGTTTGGTATCCATTCCTTAGCCGTTGTCAGTTGTTTGTACGCTTTTTTCAAGCTGCCTGTTGTAGAAATATGTTTTTCTATGATTTGTTGTCTATGGTTAATATAGTCTTTTTTTGCTAACTTGTTAGTTTCTTTATAGAGTCTAGATAATTTCTCCCGATCACTATTGGTTTTTGGCTTCTTCTTCAGTAGCTCTGAACGTTTTTTTATCATGTTTCTAGTTTCTGCAGAGAAGATAGTGTTCTGTAGATCTAGGTACTTACTACTACTTAATACATAAGTCATGCAAATCACAATACATTTACGTAAGTTAACAAAAGCGGTCTCATATTTAATATTACACGATGATGTTACAATGTGTCACAGAGGTACTCTTGAATGGAGTAATAGGCTTTTTTTGATAAAAAGTCGTGCAAAATTTTCTTAAAATGTTTTTGATTATTACAGTTTAATATACATTTTGGGAGTTTATTATATAATTTGGGTGCCATTCCAAATACACTTTTGGAAAGTAAGGCCATTTTGAATGGTTTTGCGTATATTTCTCCTTGATGTCTAATGCTATTAAGTTTTGTATATTGACCTATGTTAAATTTTACATGTATAGCTACTTCATAGATGAAAAGGCAAGGCAAAGTTAATATTTGATGTTTTGTGTACAAGGGTTGAAATGAAATGAAATGAAATATTTGAAATGAAATGAAATATTTATTATTATGCATAGTTTTAGGTACAGTTTTTATGAATATATATATATATATATATATATATATACAAAGTATGTACATTGATGGTATCACTAAAACTACCTTACAGGCATGCATAATGTACAATTGACATATACTTATTGAGCTACTTATAGTCTAGAAATTCATTTATGCTATAAAAACATTTATCCACAAGCCATTTTTTTAAAGCCTTTTTGAATTTGATGAATGGTAAGTCTTTAATCTCATCTGGCGCTTTATTATAAATCTTTATGCACATAACAAATGCATTCTTTGCTACCAGCGACAGCTTTGTTGGAGGTATATATAGTTTGTTCCGATATTGTGGCCGCACAGGATTACGATACACTTCTTTGACTTGCTGGAAAAGGTGGCCATGTTGATACACAAATATGCAAGCGTTAAAAATATAAATAGACGGGAGAGATAAAATATGCTGATTTTTAAAATAAGGTCTACATGAATCTAAGGTATTCAGTCCAAAAACAGCTCTTATACATTTTTTTTGCATGAGAAATGCATCATCAATGTCCGTAGATCTACCCCACATTATTATTCCATATTGAAGGATTGAGTGGATATAACCGTAGTAGGAGGTAAGAGCCGCATCAATTGAGACTACTTGGCTTATTCTTCTTAAAGCATAGACAAAGCGGTTCATGGTTGGTTGGTTTACATGACTCTAAAGATTTTTCATAATCATTGTATGTAGTGTTCTTTTGTTATTGATGTGTAATAAAGAGTATTTGTATTGTAGTTTACTATGAATAATTTGGTATTGGTATTCAGTTCAGTTCAAATATACTTTATTCATGTAGGCCTAGCAACAAGCACTTATGAATAGTAAGACAGTATTACACATAATTATCTTAAGCTAATTAGCAGAGCAATTTATTGATGTCAATATTATTCCATATACTAATTAATATAATTGATAGATCAAATTTAATACTAAGAATTTCACAAAATATTGTCATACAAAAAAAACAATTGTATAAAAAATACTAGTCTAGAATGTTTCTAGAATAAATTCTAAATGTCAAACAAATAAAATAAAAAATAAAAACAACAAAGATATTGATGAATGTCCTTATTTGCTATACTTACCCTTACTTACTTAGAGCTAGTCCAAACAGTTGTCAGCTGCCGGGCAGCTATCTGTGTGAATCCATTCCGTCCCCCGCCCACCTCGAGTGATGCCCGCAGAGAGGGCCACACTCCACATTTATAATATTTAGAATACTTACTCTAAATACTCTATTCTTGCTGCATCCCAAGTTAGATGTAGTTCGAACAGGTGCCAGCTGCCTAACACCTATCTGTGTGAATCCATTCCGTCCCCCGGTCACCACAAGCGAAGGCGCCCGCAGAGCCGAGCACCGGCACAGTTGCGCCACACTCCACATTGTCACTGACAAAATATTTAAAAATATTGAGCTTTCGATTTATAGTATAAACTTATATTTATATGTAAAAACTTAAGCTTTTTAGATATTGGACTAGCATTTAGTTCAATGCAGAAATATCTGATGTATAACAATACATCAGATATTTCTGCAAAAACATACATTGAACTAAATGCTAGTCCAATAACTAATAAGCTAATATTGTTATATTAATGAATGTTAAGTTAAAATCTGCAAGTGTTGTTGCGTGAAAATAATTTATGTGTTTAAGGACAATGTCTAAATAAATACATGCATGTATTGACTAGCTAACTTGTAGCAGTTGCAATTATTACATAAAGTTTAAACTTTAGGACCATAAGGGAAAATACATTTACTTACGCAAGCGGTATTATCTAGTATTATGAAATATGACTCTGACACTACAGGTACACTTGATCAGCGGTTTGTTCACTATTAATCTGTCAACTATATTTGCCTTTTTAGACTCCAAAGACGACAAATGAATGTTTATCAATAAAATAAATTTATTTTCGAGTGTATTCTCGCTAACGCAAACTGAAACCCTGAAATCGCAAATGTGACATTGACAAATGACAACTGTCACTTGTGTCAAATCGAAGCACATGGTAGTGCTGCCACATAAAAATGTCGATGTTGCCTTTGGTGAGTGTTATCGATACTCATTGCGTATCGAAAAATAAGTTGGATTTTCACAAGTAGTTACTTTTAAAACTATAGTGCCTCTGGTATTTTGTTTTAGTGATAGTCTATCACATGACTGACTCAAGTCAAGCCAAGTTAGTAAATTGGGTGCTAGTCATGCTAGTACTACCGTAAGGTTAACAGAAACAGTATGATTGTCTCTATGTTTGAATTGTTTGAAATGATACACTCCCTGGCCAAACTATATATTTGCAGCTTTGAATGTGTCATATGCGTGTTGCTCATCCTTACAAAATGTTAATACACATTGTTACGTCACTCGCTTATTCCATTAAATGACAATGACATTGTCTTTTTAAAGGAAAAACTAACGTTAAGTATCTAGTTTGCGTCGGGAACAGTGACATCTTTGAGTTAATTTGAACAACAAACTGAACATACTCTATATCGTCCCGAACACAAAACCTATAATCTCTTATGAACCAATTGAAGAATATGTAATGAAATCTATGTTAATGCATTGCAACAGTTTATTTACGGCACATAACGCCACCATACGCCATACATATAGAACAATCCACTCCAAATATTTTAAATCAAATCATAATCAGCTTTCCATTTCTCTATAATCATTTGACAAAGCTTTAACATTCTGAAGGGCATTTTTGAATTCTCCTTCTTCCAGTCCTTCGCCGACATAATGATGTACGAAGGCTCGTTTAGCGTACATCAACGAGAATTTCTTGGTGATTCGCTCCCAGGCAACTTTGATGGCTGAAGAGTTTGACACCATAACGACTGCTCTTTGTAAGGCTGCTAAATCTCCTCCGGGCACAGTTAATGGCGGCTGATAGTTTAATCCAATCTATCAACACAACAAATATAATTATTAAGAATAGCTTCTTGTATTAGAGCCTAATTGAAAAAATAAATGGACTCAATTCACCTTAAACCCTGTAGGTGACCATGAAACAAACCTAATATTCTTCATGCTTTTTATTTGATTGATAGACGAATTTATATCATTTGGGTTGACATCTCCCCTAAATAGCAAACAGCAAGCCATGTACTTTCCATTCCTGGGGTCACATTTGACCATTTGGTTGGCCGGCTCAAAGCACGCCATCATGAGTTGGCTTGTTGACATAGTCTCGTGGTAAGCGCGTGAAGCTGGTACGAAAGGAGCGAAAGTAACTAAAGGATAATGGATTCTAGGGTAAGGTATCAGATTTGTGCGGAACTCCACCAATTCGACGTTTAAAGAACCTTCAAATCGCATAGATGCCGTCATGCATGAAACCACCTACAAATAAAATCACATTAGGTAAATATTTAAAAACCTGAGCAGAGTTGTGTATATTCCATGTAATACTTCGAATCAAATACCTGAGCTATCAGTCTATTTAAATTCGTATACGTAGGTCTCGGCACGTCTAAATTTCTTGCCAAGATATCATATAAAGCTTCATTATCAAAAATAAAGCAGACGTCCTCGGTGTTCATGCAAGCATGAGTCGTTAACACTGCATTGTAGGGCTCCACAATTATAGGCGATATTTTAGGAGATGGATATATTGCAAATTCGATCTTGGACAGCTTCCCATAGTCTTTGACCAAGCCTTCTAGCAGTAACGCAGTGAAACCTGATCCAGTGCCCCCTCCAAAAGATCGAAAAATGATAAAACCCTGAAGATGTTGGCAGTCTTCTGCTACTAATCGAATCCGGTTCAGAGCCAGATCAATCATTTCTCTACCTACGCCAAAATATCCGCGTGCAAAATTACTTGCAGCATCTTCTTTGCCGGTAATCAAACTGGTTGGATGGAACAATTCACGATATGCGCCAGTTCTAATTTCATCTGAAAACATTAATCATAATAAACGGGTAAACTCATTACTTTAGTGCAGATCATTTCAAATGTAAGAATTATTTCGCTCTACCTATAGGGGTTGGTTCCAAGTCTATCATAACCACTCTTGGAACAACTTTGCCAGCTCCTGTTCCACTGAAAAAAGCATTAAAGCCTTGGTCGTTGTTGTCAGGATAAGCCATCATGCCGTCAGGTCTAATGCCATGTTCTAAGCAGTACAGCTCCCAGCATGCATTCGCTATCTGCACTCCTGCTTGCCCGATGTGAATGTGGATGACTTCTTTCTAAAACATTGTTGCAGAAAGTAATCATGTTGGAAGCAAGTAAGGCATATTACAGTCTTCTACTCACAGCGCCCATTGTTTAATTTATTGTTACACTTGAAATTTGGTCGGTAATATATATATTTTTGTATTTTCTACATTATTTAAATTTGTTTACATTATAAAATGTTATCAAAAGATATGTCATTATGTCAATCTTATCTAATCAAATCAACATCCATTAAGCTATGGCTAATTCAAAGAGCCAATGAAAGCAAATATGAACTATCGATTCTGATGAAAAAGGTACAATCGATTATGCTAATTCCGATTTCATCAAGTCGTTGCTATTGGTCAAGGTCAGTGACATTTATGACATTTACGTGATTTTAATTGGTTTGTTGTTTTTTCGGAACTTCTCATGAATAGAGATTTCAACTTTTGATAGACTGTTTGATTGGTTTTAATTCAGACATTGCAAATTATGCTTCTTGTTAATTGGTCAATTCGGAATAAATTTATTTCATGTATTATTTTGTAAATGAGAACGCGCTGAATATGTTATTTAATAAAATTGTAAACAAGTTTTGTTGGTTATTTTCGTTTTATCTATTTATATTCAGATAAGATTACAACGTGATTCGCCGGACGGGTCTTGCGATCAGTGCAATTTTCATTATTATACAATGAATTTCGCCGGTAAAGTTGTAATTGTAACAGGAGCCAGCTCCGGCATCGGCGCGGCAACAGCTGTGTTCCTCTCGAAACTCGGTGCAAAGTTGTCGCTCACCGGCAGAAACGTCGAGAACCTTCAGAAAACAGTAAATGACTGCGATAAGGCCGCTACTCCGTTCTCCATCCCCGCCGATTTGACGAAAGAAAGCGATATCGAGAGCATTGTGAAGAAAACTATTGATCATTACGGCCAGATCGACGTGTTGGTGAATAATGCAGGTATTATCGAGACCGGAACCATTGAGAATACTTCCCTGGCGCAATACGACAGGCTTATGAACACTAATGTACGCTCACTGTACTATTTAACCATGCTAGCAGTACCTCACCTTTTAAAAACTAAAGGTAACATCGTGAACGTCTCCAGTGTCAACGGAATTAGATCTTTCCCCGGCGTTCTCGCCTACAACGTGTCTAAAGCGTCCGTTGATCAGTTCACCAGGTGTGTAGCTTTAGAGCTCGCTCCGAAAGGTGTCAGAGTGAACTGTGTGAATCCTGGAGTCATTTTGACAAACCTGCAGAGGCGTGGAGGGTTAACTGAAGAGCAGTATAAGGCGTTTTTGGAGAGGACTAAAGAGACTCATGCTTTGGGAAGGCCGGGGAAGCCTGATGAGGTAGCGGCTACCATTGCCTTCTTGGCAAGTGACCTGGCAAGCAATATAACTGGTGCAAGTGTCCCAGTAGATGGTGGCCGTCATGCTATGTGCCCTCGTTAATATCTTCAGCTGCCATTTTTTTATTGTCGTTAATGTTTAAGCAAAATGTAGTCAGATATATTTTTACAAATTTTTATGCATATATGGTACTTGTTATAAACATATATTAGAAAGTATGTTGTTTTTCATGTTCCAAACTTGTCACTTGTCATCAATCATCATCATCAATATGACTTTTGGTCAAATTCTGCAACCCCCTGCTCCTACCTGCCTAGTCCCATGACTACCAACTAGGCTAGAGGGCAGTCAAATGGAAAAATGCTTTTACTTAAATCAGTTGGGGTTGTTTAAATAAACACATTTTTTACATCTTAAAACATTTATTTTGAATACATATTAATCAATACTTAAAGCCAGACTACATTAAATATCACAATAAACCCAAAGTTCAAAGTTCATCTTAACATTGTTAAACCAAACTAAGGTAATAAATAAAAATAAAATAGCCTTTATTTACAGAGCAAAGAACAGTTCCACATTATCTCCCATCTTTTGTACTCTTTGTCTGCTTGCCCTTCAGCAAAGGCCTCAAACTAAGGTACATCGGGGTAACTTCCAAAGCGGGGTAATTTTGAAAATCACTATAATCTACTAAACCAGAAGCACTACATACTTTGGGCGACACTTACAATATTGCAACACTTAACAAGGCATAAACTTTGCTTACTGTTGCTACAGTAGAAAAACAAGAAAAAAATGCTCTCATAGATGCAATTTTCGAAATTACCCTTTTAAGAGGAAAGAGGATGGCCACTTCTCCATATTTCATAGGCAACAAACGAGCAGACCCGCCGCCTGATGGGAAGCAATCATCGTTACATAAACCCCACGCAAACATAGTCCCCATTTTCCTATCTGGATGTTGACGGTATGGAAAATATTTTTACATAATTTGATATATATCAACCACAGCTCCTGATTTGTAAAAACAGATTTTATACAATTTTTTTAACTTTTATAATAAATAATTAAAAATTCAAAAAAATCTAACGTGTAGTAGTGAGTAGTTGATATACAACTATTTGTGTCAAAATATTTTCAATTATGTTAATATCGAGAGAGGAAAATGAGGACTCAATTTGTATGAAAAGGGTCCTCCACTTTCGTCTTAAGTTATCCCAATATACCTTGTATCCAAAGTAAGTAGTCTAATCTAAACTAAAGCCACACACCTAAATAAACTCAAGCAACAACAAGTTAATGTGTACTCTAAGTTTTAAGGGAAAAAGTTCAAAACAGATTGAGTGGATTTATGTGATCAGTCTAATTTAAGAGAATTTTCCACTATAGTTGAGTCAAACACGATGTATGCGAATACGTAGTGTGCTCTCTGTCACACCTACCTGCTGTGGGCAGCGCCCTGATTCTTTTTTAATTTTTTATTTTAGTGGTATAAGGGTTAGACAGACAGGTGAGGCAGACTTTATTTTAGTGGTATAAGGGTTAGATTGCAATGCACGTACATTCTCGTACTACAACTATTTTTTTCTTCTCATACAAATGTAGCTTAAGTAGATAAAATTAGTATAACTTTCATGTATTTTAAATGTAAAAATATAAATTAAATTAATATAATTTAATTTGCGCCCTATACTGTCACTCATTGGAGAGGCCATGCCATAGGGAGATACTAAGCTAAATATCTGAGCGGGCTCCTAGAGTCCATCTTAAGCTTTCACTAAAGCTGACTACCGTGCAAAGTGTGGTGGTGCCAATATAAACGACATATTCGACAAAGAAATTTGAATATTATGGTGACACTTCCACAGTTTGTAATTGCAGCTTTAGCAGCTTCTGCTATCTGGAAAACGTCTTTGCTTTACCAAGTAGTCTAATAGCTCTTGCATTTGCGCGGACCATATTTAAGAATCAAGAGATATAGGTATGCGTGATCAAAAATTTGTTGATTTTATGCCAATCTCTTTGGAGTGATCAAGGCAGAAAAAAATTGTCAGCTGGGTGGCTGTATCAAAAACTTTCTTGGACTCATTTACGCACGCACGCATACTATTTCTTCGTCCAACTGGGGACATTATGTGGATATTAAGATGAGGGTTAGTCGAGTGATCAAAGTAATACAAGTTCGTCAGTAATACAACCGAACAGATTTTTGCATCAGCGTGATTGGAGCAACAAAATGCTTACTAAAAAGAGCTTGCGCATGCTACTTGCGCAATTCGCGCCAGTTACTTGCAGATATACCGGCACACGCCAGCAACTAATAGTGCATGCATAGTCTATCAAGCTATTTCCGTCAGTAAAAAAAGCAGCAAAGTTAAAAAATGTAGGCGCGAAGGGTTATCGTCCCATAGAAAAATTGAATTTCGCGCCTTTTTCTACTGACAAAGCTGTTTGACAGGCTATAGTTGAACATACTGTTCACGGACATAGCTTGCACGCGCAAGAGACATTTGCGTGACCCCTCCAGTCCCAGGGATCTAAATAACGCCAAAGAACGATACTTAACGAGGTTTTAAATTTAGAATTATTTGTATGAAGGGATTTAGGGTAGTAAAAGTTTGTCAGCTGGAACAGCCGCAAAGAGTTTCTTGGACTCGTTGACGCAGGCGCGAATGATGTGGTCGAAGCTAACGGTGGCGAAGTCGCGGATGACAGCCTCCCAGTGCTCGTTGATCACGCGGTGGATCGTGTCTCCTGTAGAACAATTGTATAGTCAGATATATGTAGGAAATAAACTCTGTTAATCTCTAAACGGAGTCGCATTAGTATTGTCCAACACTTACAGGTAGGTATTTAATTAATTAATAAGTATTAAGTTTCATTAATTTTCAGGTTAGTTAAAAGTTTTAGATAGCAGGTGGACCAAAATGTTAATGGAATGGTGGTTTTGGATGAAAGGAGCGTCTGGCATCCAGTGGTTCGTTGGGCGGACGACCTTCGGAAGAACAGTAGCTCAGGAATGGGACAAGTGGCGTATTAGAAGAGAGGCCTATGCTCAGCAGTGGGAAATAAATGACTGATATTATGATTTATGATGATGACAAAAGCTTTAGAACGAAGCGCAAGCTTAGGCCGTAAGGACAAAAAGTTCACGCCTTCAGCGACTCCGCGGTAGGAATAGTAGCGACTCCATCGATGCATTTCCTGATGATCACCGTAATGGTGGACGGCGCGGTTATTAGACTCCTAAAGATTCTCAGGATCTAAACATCAGGTTTATTTTTTTATTATTTCTTAAATTAACGCTCCATATAGTGATATGTTTGAATGTTTTAGTATGAAGCGCCATCTGACATTCCACAATTAGCAGACTGATTCTTCAATGATGAAAGGAATGATAGCTACGAGTAAATAGCGATTTAATGGCAGTTTAGAGGCACTAAGGTTTAGGTTAGAAATGTTAGGTCAAGAAGCTTTCCCCAGTATTGCCAATTGATTGCCAACCGTTCACGCTTTCAGCAGCTCGGCAGCCGGAATAGTAGCGAAGAGTTTCTTGACTTCGTCGATACATTTCCTGATGATCTCCGTGATGGCGGGCGGTGCGATCTCCTGCATTATGAGGCTCCAGTTCTCGTTCGTGAACCTGTTTGTTGTGTCCGCTGCAAGTAGAGGGTGTGTGAGGTGTGTTTGTCTTGTAAGAGTTATAAACTGGGTTGGATTTTTTTGTAGGAAAACATCGTGAGATCCATCGGGGAAGAATTTCAAAGAAACGTTGGAAGCCTTCAATTCGTATTGAGATATAATTACCTATTGGTTGTTGTACATACTCGTATTCCACAATCTATTCTGTTCACAGAGTAAGTTGCAAATTCAAACATAAAATACCTGCTTTTGCGTCTCAGGAAGCTATAGTGTAAACGTTTTGTATTAAGGTGATATGTATACGCAAAAGTACCTACATTTTGTTACAATGACGTAGGTACTTAATATGTAGTTCATTTTGCTGTTGTAATCTTACACACCGTATCGTATTCGAGAAGTGAGTTCATAATAGATGCTGCTATTTATGAGGAAAAAAATTGAGATTTCGACCAAGTGACTTGAAGATTAAGAAATATCGATAGCCTACTGAAAAAGTCCGAATTGAATTACTGATGTGAAAGGTCGAAAACAAAACCTTACCTAGCTGTTTGTTTCCCCCGAAGAGATTAGTGAACTTGAACTGGGCACGGTCCATCTTGTACGTGTCCTTGTAGCCGGTGACCACCCAGTGGCCCTCCTTGGTCTCGTAGTCGTATTTGATCACGATGTTTAGGTTCGCTGGAAGTATAACATGGACTTTATGGCAACAATTAAGACAAAGGTAACAAGGTGAATGCTACCTCCGTTGAGGGCATGTAGAAATACACTAGTCTCGCAAGAAACATTTGAAATTAGATAAATAGTGATGTGACGGAGGTCTAGTGGGCCTACCGCGAAATTCGCAAATTGCGGAGATCTTTCTCTTTTACTCTCACTGAGACGTAATTAGAGTGAAAGAGAAAAATGCTCGCAGGTGATGAACTTCGATTTTCGCGGTTATAGCCCAGGACATTAGCTGCGTAAGCTGAAGATGCCGGTTTGAATCCAGCCTCCGCCACTGGAGGGCTTAGTTTTACTTTTTCTTTAGTATATTTCAGTTCATAATTACAATTGTTGTTTAAAAGTACCTGAAAAAACTAGATTCCAGTTGTACGGCTGTGTGCACAGCCCTCTTGGCCTACCTTGGTTTATGTCCTTTTTTTGTGATCTGTGATATCTGGGAGACCGAGCTTTGAGAATTGTTCGTTTAAAGGTATAAGATAAAGTACCTATTATATCTATTTTTTTAAAGGCTTGATGTATTGATATAAGTATTGCCGACTTGTCTCAACTAGTGACCCTGCCCATATCAAGCCGATGGTCCCGGGTTCAAATCCCGGTAAGGGCTTTTATTTGTGTGGTGAGCACGGATAGTTGTTTCTGATGAGTCATGGGTGTTTTCGATGTATTTAAGTATATATTATATGTATAATTCGTTTTCTAAGTACCTACAACACAAGTTTTATTGAGCTTACTGTGGGACACTGTCAATTTGTGCAATAATAAATAAATAAATGAATAAATATTATAGGGACATTCTTACACAAATTGAACACGTTCCAAGGTAAGCCAAGAAGGCTTGTGTTGTGGCTGCTCAGCCAACGATATACATATATAATAAAAAAATACTTAAATAGATGGTAAACATCCATGACTCAGGAACGAATACCTGTGCTCATCAAGTCATCACACAAATACATGCCCTCACTGGGATTCGAACCCTGGACCATCGGCTTCATAAGCAGGGTCAGTACCCACTAGGCCAGACCGGTCATCGCAGTAATGTCCTATAACACTTATTTAATGATTATTTAGTATTTAATACAAACCTTTTGCAAAATATTTTTCAATACACATCAAGTAAATCAAGTTCTTTCAAGTGTCGTAAATATTTCGACAATGTTGACCACTTTAACATCCATTAGAAAGCATTGCATAACAAAATGCATTGGAATCTAACCTGTTAACCCTGAGCAAAGATGAGACAAAGCATCACATGCCGGTGCATCAGACAAGGACACATTTATTTGGTGTTGTTTAAACTGGTCTCTGACCTTACCGGCCGGCGATTGGCCAACCGGGTGGCTTTGACCTGCCGTTAATAAAGAAAGGCACGTGTGATGCACGATTTCTTGACACGCGACTTATGTTGGAAAGGCATTGATAAGGAATCATTACACAATCTTCAGCAAAAGCAGTCTGAGACATATAACCTTTCGTCAGACTTTTTGCAAATTTTCTACTAAGAGGGACTGGAAAACAACATACACCTTCGTCTATTCCCCTTAGCAGAAAGTATTCTGAAAAAGTATTTTATACAATCGTGGTATAATAGAGAGCTTTTCAGTCGAGTACCGTGTTTCAGCAACGAAGCTTGCTGAGTTGCCTAAGTAAGGTACGAGATTAAAAAGCTTGATTATATCACTATTGTACATTCATTCTACGAGTCATCTAATATAATACTTTTACTTACTTTTTTACTATAAAACCAAAATAATTAATGAAAATTGGTAAGTATCTCAGTAGACAAAATTGTAGACTCCCGTTCCGCGCCCCGCGTCCGTTTGGTCTTTTCTATGGGAGCGCGGCGGCGCGAGATTGGTCTTTTTTTATTCAGGTGACTACAGCGTATCGAAATGAATCTTAAAGTTGAGTAGGAGCCCATATATGAAAAGTACCCGGTTACAGTTTGGTATACGAAATCTTAATTCAACCATTACCGACGAGTAGAAAAATAATATTATGTTTTGGTTGTAACTATTTCGACTTACAATGCTTACGCAAGATTGACCTTTAGATATGGAGTATGGAGTATATATTTTGGGTAATTATTTCACAGACAGGGTAATTATTTGCTACTTTACATTGTTCAGAGCTCACAAATATGTGTTATCGTCAATGAGCGGAATTCTTCATAGCAAAAATCAAACTGTCTTATCGACTTATCGATGTTACGGAATAATATCGCATTAGGTATCCATAATCAACCTAAAAGATTATTCTGTAACATTTGACCTCTTTGATAAGCAACTTGCATCTCCGTATTAAAGTAAATCATGTCAGCGTCACATATGTCATTTATGTCACTTGAGTTTTCATAAGTGATTTCCGTGCCGTGTTACTAAAATGGTTAATCCTAAAAGAAAACAATAAAAAAATGGATACAGAAAGATTCTTATTTCAGTTTCAAAGAAGATTCTTCCACAATATATTGCTCTAAATGTTACGTTCATTTACATCATAAAAGTATTTTCTGTTTTATTCTTTACTATTATACCAAAATACAGATGGCGGTCAGCTAATTAGGGACACCTGTGTTTCGTTAAGTGACAAATATTTATCGATAAGTCGATAAAAAAGTTAGGTCAATCCCTCTGACAGTTTGATTTTTGCTATGAAGAATTCCGCTCATTGGTTATCGTTGTGACAGTGTATAACAACTTAATGAATTTGCGAGTTTGTAACTTTGTATCTCGTCTTTTAGTCGGGATTATACACGATATTTGTATTCAATTCTAATTTGATTTTTAACCTTTTCGACGCTTTTCCACACGTGTCAAGAAATGCCATGGACGCCAAAAAGTTAACTGGTGAAGAGCGAATATGAAGCTTAACTGACAGTAGGAAAGTCGCTTTGACAACGTCCGCCATAGCCTTTTTAATGGCCATTGGCGTCGCGGGCACGACAGACGATGACCGTTTTAGTGGTCTTTGGCGTTGAAAAGGTTAAAAACAATTTACATCCATTTCTCTTGACGGGCAGGATCAGCACTTGCCTGATCAGTGTTCGTCTTCTGTTGGGTTCTCTAAAGCTCTCAGTACTCTCAGTATGACTGATACTTATCGGACAGGTATTCCTTCTCCATATAGATATAGCCCGCCCGCAGCATTCAATATTACCTAATTATAGGCACACCATTTCCCGCTATTAAAGAAATGTATTGTTTAATAAAAGTTTTGGCTTAGATAAAATATATACTTATGTCAAACCTCTTGCACGGCACTGCAATATTTGCTATCAACACGCGCGCTGTAAGGTTGAATCGGCACAAATTCCCGTGGGGTAATTTTTGAGCTCTAGTCAGACTTCTTTAGTTATTCTAGTTCCTTGAGTCTAGTAGCAAACACACGGTACTTACTGATTTTAATCTTGGCTTGCCCGTTGCCCTTGATAGGCAGGATTAACACCTGTCCATTCATGTCGTAGTGCGCCTTCAGCGTCACGTTGGCTGTGAAGTCGAAGACCGCCCTGCCCGCATCAGGGTGCATCCTGGAACAGACGTTCTCACGTTAGGGTGGAGACGGTCAAATGGGCTTAGCCTTTAAAAGATATACACGACAAATTTCAACCGGTACCCTCGTGATCCGGGTGGCTGGGTGGGTGTTTATGGGTGGGTGCGAATGCAGAAGGTGGTCGATTCCAGACCTGGTTCTTCAAGGCCTTGATAAGTGACCAAGGTCTTGCAGGCATTCTTTCGTAAATAGCCGTGTGGTTCGAGAACCGTGTGGTTCTAAGGTACTACCATGTATATTCAACCATAGTGTTTTCGTTACCAACCTGGACCTGGAAAGTTCTATTACATCTATCTCCTTTCAAGACACTTTCTCTTAAGAGACACAGAAAAAGGTACATGTAATTTCCTTGTCACGCTTAGTAAAAAGACAAAATGTAAAATTTTATTAGATGAATGAGGACTTACTTGAATGAGTTAACTCTGAACCCGCTCAATCCAGTCACAACCGTCTCCGTAAATGTGATCTTTAAGCTGGGGTTATTCACCAGCACCGTCCCCAGCTGCACGGGGTCTAGTGTAGCTATGCCCAGCGCTGGGATGCCCTGGGCGAACGTTGGGCCTGCCAGGGCGATGGACTTCTCGATGCAGCTGTTCAGGTTCGGGTCTGATGCTGAGCAGGGGTGGATGAAGGACGCTGAAACAAAAATGAAGATAAATTAAATTTTAGTAACTTAGGTACGATTGCCATTTTATCTCATGACCAAATTTACAATAAACTGGAAACTCGTATATTTAAATCAATTCATCCTTCCATATATTTTGACGTGTAGGGTAAGTAACCGGGAACTCGCTTCCTTCAAAACTAGTGGTAGTGCAAAATCTTTGAACTAGGTACTCAAGTGGACCCCAGGCACCCCAAGTGAGCCGTCTATATAAAACAAGGATTAGCAAGGAAACAGTCTGATGGGGATAGAGCTGATTGAAGGTGATCATAGGAACTCTGTAAGGAGCATGTGGGGAAGACCGGCATATAAAATTGATTGCAGGAAAGACCGCCATGGGGCAAGAATTCTCGTATTTGTATACTCAGACACAGCCAGAAAGGAAGAGCTTCACTCCTTCTGCTTCGACCTGTAAGTAGAGTACATGTAACCTATCTACAAACACAAGAGTTAAAAGCGACGAAAGTGCGCTTATAGACGGTCTTCGCCACGTTCCCTACTGCCACCCGAGTTCGGTCTTATTAAAAATGTTATGATGAAAACATTGAACCTAGATGTTGATCTGATATTATTGTCTAGACTTCTAAAGTATATATGACTAATACGTCGTTGAAATTCACATCGCATATCCTCTTTACATTGCTCTTGGAAACAATTGACAGTCCATCTTGGGCTGCAAGTATACAAGCTTTGCATAGGCTAATTAGCCAGACAGAATGTAATTAAGTTGTGTGTGTAATGAATAGGTAAAACACTTAGCTAAGGTCCGTCTTGTTTGTGTGAATGTTCGTGTGGACGTTCCATATTTGAAATATGACGTAGGTGTGTAGACTCATTATTTACTTAGTTACCTTTGATTAAGAGTCCGGCCATGTCATGTTGAGCCCAACTGGGGAAGTACCTTACAGAAAACCGCAGCCAAATAACACTAGACCCTACTCATAGTGTCTGTTCCTGCCGGTGAGTAAGGTTGCCAGAGCAACGCTCAACGAGGGTGCGGAGTGGTAGGATCGGCAACGCGCATGTAATTCCTCTGGAGTTGTTGGCCTACATAGACTACGGAGTCGGAGACGTATGCTTGTTTGCCACCAATGTAGTATTTAAAAAGAATTATAGGAAGCACCATATTTAGCTAAGTGACGTTGACCAGTCCGTCAACTGTGGTTGATGCCTAAGGTTGTATTTTAACGGCCCAGTTTTCCACGATCCTATTGTTTGTCAGTTCTGTTTTCCTCACGACCTCGCCTCGAGCCGGCCAAGGCTCGGCGTCCATCTGTCATTTTAATCACTTCGCAAACGCTAGCTGCATAGCAATACGGTTCATGCACATTGTTTAACTCAAGAAAGAACTTAGAAAGAAAATAAATCAGAAGTAATCAACAATATAAATCAAGGTAGCCCGTATCATAAGCGGGAACCTTTTGTGAAAAGTCCAACGGTCGCCCATAACCTTAGACCTTAGCGAGGGCCGTTGGTACTAACAATAGTCCTTAATAAATAAAAAATACGGTTCATACAATTATGTATGGCCTTAGGGTATTTGTGACCCTTTGCATGGCAAATTTACCAGCCTAGCCAAGTTACCATCGTTATCGAAAAGTAAAAATGTAAGGAACCCAATGAGTAAAGAGCTCTAAAGCCTAGGGTACTAACAAGGAAAGGTACCCAACTGACCGGTTCCGATTTGATTTATATTTATATATGTTATAGAGTAGTCTAAAATAACGGACACGTATTTTTTTTAGCGAAATAAAATCGACATTCGAAGTCTTATAATATATTATCGCTAAAGTTACACATAAAGACGGGTGTTTTTTTAGGAAAACTTGAGTTTAAGCAGATATAACAAAACACGTGTACATTATTTTTTCCTGTTCTCAAACATATACTCAAACAAGCCATTTAACTAGCAAGTTGCTTGAGCATCACTTTCTATAGGAGTTAGAAGATTTAGTAACTTTTTAGTACTTTGGAGGACAATTTCTCCCAATAGGTTGAGTTTGGGCAGCTAAAAAAAAACGTGTCCGTTATTTTAGACTACTCTATAACATATATAAATATAAATCAATTCGGAATTGGACAGTTGGGTACCTTTCCTTGTAAGTTAAAGTTTAGTAACATTTTAAACTAAATTAAAGATGTAAACCAATCCAAATTTAATCTAAATCGGTTCAGCGGTTATTGCTTCCCCATACTTACCTAATGTTAACCTTATGTCTGCTACATCTCGAATATTAAGAGGGGAGTCTGACTGCTTGGACTTGATGGCAAAGGCGACTACCTTTTTTGTTCCCGACAACTACTTACCTACGTGCTCGTAACCATCGCCTACTAGCGAATGGAACCTTTCACACGTTAGCACACCAGTATTCTCCAATCGTCCGCTCCCGGACACTCCTTAACAATTTTTTATTTTTTGCACCCGACTGCGACTTGTTTGCTGACAAAAATCGTAAACTTGTTAAAGATTTTTTACGTTATTGTGAATCAGCTTTTTAATTATTGTCATATTTATCATAAATGTATTTGTATTACCTAGCTTATAGCTCTATTACTACTTAATTTTACAGCGCATTGGCGCCCGTTAGCTGTACTAATGCTGTAAAATTGTATTTCAATAAATAAATAAATAAATACTTGCACCCTCCTTTTCACATCCAAGGGATAATTTCTGGGATAAAAACTATCCTATGTCCTTCCCCGGGACTCACACTATGTATAGTTTAGTTTTCGTGTGAATTTTTTGATTAACACGGAAAAAAAGTCAATATAAAAACTACAGTATAGCGTTAGCCTCTTAACAGTACCCCTAGGGTAAATTTATTCGATAGCGTGACGTGACGTACGCGTTTGCGTTAAGTCTCCTTTTGTATGGGATTTTGAGTTTCCAAAACGACCCTCTTGACGCGCTGTTTCTAAATCCCATACAAAATGAGTGCTAACGCAAACGCGTACGTCAAGTCACGCTATCGAATAAATTTACACTAGGGTTTAGATAGCGTCGCGCTTACACTGATGCCTACTTACTATGTATAATCCGTACAGCTCAACGAGGGGGGGCGGGTTTAGGGTCGGCAACGCGCATGTAACTCCTTGGAGTTGCAGGCGTACATAGGCTACGGAGACTGCTTACCATCAGGCGGGCCGTATGCTTGTTTGCCACCGACGTAGTATAAAAAAAGAACTTAACATGCGGATTAAGATGATTAAAAACAACTTTTGAAAGCCGGCCCCTGCACCACAACCCCCACCCTCGAGGACTTTTAGTATGTTCACCTGGACACCAAAGTTATAATTGTACCAATTTACAAAACGACACTAATTATTTCCCCTGATTCTTGAGCTGCTTTTTTTTAAGTAGGTTGGAGTTGGAGCGTATCCGTTTTGTACGAAACACGAATACTTATTCTGTGTTATAGTATACAGTCTGACAGATAGGCATTACAGGTAACCGTAGCAATGATTTCACAAGAATATTAACATAGGTTACTAAATAAACCAACAACGCGTAAAGGCAACCCGCCTCTCGATCCGGCTGGAAGCAATCGCGTTTTCTAGGCCGAATAGTCTAGAACTCATGGAAGCAACGAAGACGAAAGGAATTAAGTATGCATAATGTTTATGAAGTTGATACTGTATTTTTTATATAATATACTACGTCGGTGGCAAACAAGGATGCGGCCCACCTGATGGTAAGCAGTCTCCGTAGCCTATGGACGCCTGCAACTCCAGAGGAGTTACCCTAACACTGCACCCTCGTTGAGCTCTGGCAACCTTACCTTTGTACAAGTAATATTAGCAGAGTTGTATGCATAAGATCCTCTGTTCCCCGCTTTCCTCTACTTGTGTGTCCACTAAGCGGAGCGGAACCGGTTTTCTCGAAATAAACATATATTTCGGTTTATTTTATACTCCAAAATCTCCAAATGTAGGACTCAGTTGTGATTATAGATAACTTCGTATTATTAGATTGCCCAAACAGGACGAAAATATACCGTTTTCGTTCTTATACAAAAAATACCGGATTCCGATACATGCCACTAAGTGCCGAAAAATGAAATTTGAATAAACCGGTTACTTGAATTCCAATGACGTCTGCTGATTTCGACTACCGTTGAAGAAACCCGTTGCTTTTTTTTTAAAACATCATCTTTATTTTTGACAGAGCGGTGCAACTGTCGGCGTGCATCCATTGCAACATAAGTTAAACTGAACTAGGCTGGCATTGACCGCATGTTGGTTATCCTTGCGGGTTGCATAACACCTTAAATGTTGACTGAGGTAAACTACTTCAAAGTGTTTGGCATTTTGTAAGTCACGTAGCTATTAGTTAGCGGTAATTTTGTATTTACGTATCGGTATTAACATTAAAACATTACAAGTGGCTCTGTGAACTGCAGACCTCGCGATAAGCTTATTTATTTTATTTATTAGATGAACACTTACAGTCAAGCTACACATGTTAAAAGGAGTGACATAATATTAACATTCTGAAATTAATTACAAGTATTGCAATTTACAACATACTTAAATAAAATAATAAATAAATAAATATTATAGGACACTATTACACAAATTGACAAAGTCCCACAGTAAGCTCGATAAGGCTTGTGTTGAGGGTACTTAGACAACGATATATATAATATATAAATATTTTTTAAATACTTAAATACATAGAAAACACCCATGACTCAGGAACAAATATCCGTGATCATCACACGAATAAATGCCCTTACCAGGATTTGAACCCGGGACCATCGGCTTCATAGACAGGATCACTACCCACTATTAGACCAGACAGGTCGTCAAAAATACTTAAATGCTAACTATACATTGATGATATCGGTTACTAAGTACTACTTGCACCATCCCACTAACCCCGGGTTAACCGGTTAATCCTGAAGTTCCCATGGTTACCGGTACAATTTGATACTGAGTTAACAATTTAACAGGTTAACCACGGGTTTGTGGGATGGTGCAAGTGGCCCTTACTGTCATAAAATTAGCTCCGGTGCTTTTGAATATGACCAGTTTGCTGCCACTGTCCAAAATCTCGTTCAGGAGATACGCAAGCATATGCATATGCGGTGCAGCGGTGAGTGGGATAATGCACGGGCCCGGGTCCGCGTGTCCGCGCCGCAGGAACAGCGAACAGCGCGCGGCGACGAGGGCGCTGCTGAATACTGCTGTGGGCAGTAGGGATTGCAAACCGGATTGATTTTCAGTCCGGATCCGGCCGGATTTTGGTCATAATCCGTATGACTAGACTCATTTCATAATGTGTGATTTGCAAATGTATTTACACGGATACAGTATCTAAGCGCCACTTGCACTATCCCACTAACCCGGGTTTAAGCGGTTAAACTGTTAACCCTGTGTTAAATAGTACTGGTAACCATGGTAACTCCAGGTTTAACCGGTTTACCCCGGGTTAATGGGACGGTGCACGTGGCCCTTAGAGATCCGAATAACTAGAGTTATCTAGTAATATAAAAAAATTGTGTTTTAGCAAAAAATTTCATTTTTGGTACAAGCTTTTCTTTCTGACTGTACTTTTCTTACCACAGGCAATTAAGACTGATCGAGAAAATTCTAAAAACCAAACAATTAGGTTGCGCTGCTTCATCACATAGTTCCTATGGCCACCTCCTGTCTCCATCATCAGATCAGCTCGATGGCACCATAATATTGCATTTGTCACCCGTTTTACATACGCTTGCAAAATTTCAGCTTAATCGGAGTACGGGAAGGGGGTTAAATTTAACTTGCAAGATTTGACACACACACATAGTTACATACATATGTACATTGCAAGTTAATAAAAAGCTTGTAAAAAGTTCTTACATGTAACAAAAATCATTAGATCTCCAGTGCCCGAGGTCGGATTCGAACCGGCATGCATTCACGGCTCCCACCAACGATGCAATGACGACTACATTAGTAAGTATGTACGTAAGTAAACACTTTATTGTACAAGAAAAGAAATATTGATTACATCAGATAGAATGTAAACAATGGCGTCCAATTTCAGTATACGGCAGTTCATGACAAATAATTAAAGAGAGGTACGGGCACTGTGAATGTCATCTCGCTTTGTGTGGTAGGGCACAGCACAGCGGATGTCATTCCAGCGGTGGCAGCATGGTTCCATTTTTATCACTTGTCATTACGCTTTCGCGCTTACATACTTGTTAGAACGTGACAGACATGGTGACAAATGATAAAGAGCCGATAGAGCAGAGCCCAACTGGGGAAGTACCTCCACCTTACAGAAAACCGCAGCCAACTAACACTAGACCCCACTCATAGTGTTGTGTTCTTGCCGGTGAGTAATGTTGCCAGAGCTCATCGAGGGTGCGGAGTGTTAGGGTCGGCAACGCGCATGTAACATCTCTAGAGTTGCAGGCGTCCATAGGCTACGGAGACTGCTTACCATCAGGCGGGCCGTATGCTTGTTTGCCACCGACGTAGTATATATATATATATATATATAAAATACAGTATCAACTTCATAAACATTATGCATAATTCCTTTCGCCTTCGTTGCTTCCATGAGTTCTAGACTATTCGGTATTCGGCCTAGAAAACGCGATCGCTTCCAGCCGGATCGAGAGGCGGGTTGCCTTTACGCGTTGTTGGTTTATGTAGTAACCTATGTTAATATTCTTGTGAAATTATTGCTACAGTTACCTGGTAATGCCTATCTGTCACACTGTCTACTATAACACAGAATAAGTTATCGTATTTCGTACAAAACGGATAGGCTCCTTCTCCAACCTACCTAGAATGGATTAAGCCCGCGTCGGTAGATTGTTTAGGGCTCCTCTAGACGATGGCCCAACGTAGGCCAGTGTAAGGGACTCAGCTATGCGGTGGAATGAGATAGCAATATCACTTGCTCCCTCTAACGCATAAATGCGTCCCTTGGGCTGGCCTACGCTGGGGCATCATGTAGAGGAGCCATTAGAGATTGACAGACAGACCAATTCCAACGTATACTGATATTCAAGGCTCGGGACCGGTTTATAAAATACCGGTAAATACCGGTTTATTTCGGTTTTCCTCCAAACTTTTATAAGAACGCGAACATTTTAAAAACTTTATTGTAACGTAAAGAAACCGGTTTATTCGATGAGCGACGAAACGGCCGGCCTGGGGGCCTACCGCGAAACCCGAATTTCGCAAATCTTTCTCTTTTACTCTCACTAAGACGTAATTAGAGTGACAGAGAAAAATGCCCACAATTGACGAACTTCGATTTTCGCAGTTGTAGCCCAGGTGGTGTGCCACGTAAACTATAGACACTGACATAGGGAGAAACCGGGTTTTATTGCTCTAAACCGGTTTAAAAAAAAATCGAGCAAAACCGAAAGGTTTTGCGCCAAGCACATGAAAACGGTTTAGAAATTTAGCTTTAGCTCATTTCATTCATTAGCTCCAACCTACCTTAACCTAACTAGGCTCTGAAATTACGCCTGGCTCTAGAATAATGGGGTCGGACCTCCCTAGAAGAGACTGGTGTAGACTTAATAGACTTCGTACTGGTCACGGTCGATGCGCCTACTACAAACACCGCTGTGGGTGGGTGGATTCTCCGGCCTGCAGCTGCGGTGCGGAAGCCCAAACCATCCAGCACATAATTCAAGACTGCCCTATAACGCGTTATGTCGCCGGTCCTCCCGAAGACCTGATCACCCTGAGCGACGAAGCCATGAAGTGGCTGACTGGTCTATGTGTAGACATTTAATTAATTATATTGTCTCTATTTTTACGATATGTATGCCATACGATTAAAAATAACCTACCTTAAATGGAATCCCCCCCCCCCCCATCGGCGTCGGCAGATTGTGGACAGATGACAGCCAGATCAATTCCAACGTACACTGATATCACAATGATATCTAACTGATGTCATTCATTTTTTTTAATACCACGACGGTAGCAAACTAGCATACGGCCAGCCTGATGGTAAGCAGTCACCGCAGCCTATGGACGCCTGCAACTCCAGAGGTGTTACATGCGCGTTGCCAACCCTTTATTATCGTACATGTATTATTAGTTTATTAGCGCGGGCGAAACGCACGATAACTAAATAACATGATTCAAATAATTATCATTCCGATGTCAGTGTACGTTCGCAATTCGCATTGGGTTGAGAATCTCAGTTCGATTAGCAACGCAAAAAACCGACGACAAAAACACATTTTAGGATCCTAGTTACATTGAGGATTTAACAACCGGAGCCGCCTTTAGAACTTACCTCTCTGTCGGAAACTTCGGCCAATGGTCATATGTATTGTATATACAATAATCGGCCGACTGTTTTGAACAGAAAATTACAGACTAGGCGTCTCCAGTTGTTAAATCCTCTAAGGATGGTCGAGTAAAGTAAGGTGCATCAAACGCTTTGTCTTAGTCCAACTAAGTGTTGTACAACTTGTACATAAGAAGTACCTACTAGTGCTCGACGCTGCACTAGTCACCGACATGGGCACTTTATTTCATGGAAATATAGGTTAAATTTGAACAACGAAGATTTTTTTGTATTCGAACTTAATCCTTGTCTCTTTGACATAAAGTGCCCATGTCGAGTACTAGTGCAGCGTCGAGCACTAGTACTTCTACCGTATAGGTTATTTTCTGTGGCCCTAGTGAAAAAGGGTACAAGTCTCTGGCAGTTTAGGTGTATAAGGGCATAAGTGTTACGTGGAACTTACACCCCTTTACACCTGCGCTGCCAGAGACTTGTACCCTTTTTCACTAGGGCCACAGTTTTATTTCATAGATTAATAATTCAAAGATGGAGTCTAAGCCAGCTGTCACCGTAGCCACACACACGCAGCCACATTTGTATGTACCTACATACGATTAACAATGAGCAACCAAATGCTGTGGGCCATATCATATCGATAAACTATTGGCATTTTTTACAATTTTAACTTTATTTGAAAGGAATTAAACTACCTAAAATGAACAAATAACCATTGTATCACAACTTTATATATTCTTATCAACCAGTATGATTTTGTGAGTTCGATATTACAATAATCAACGGCGGAAACCCACGGTACACACTGGCCTAAACCAACTAAAATATGTTTTCCGCAATAATTGAGTATTTTATTATATCATCATAAATTGTTCTTTAACCATTAACATTTCTATGATGTTAATTTATTAATGAAGATATCGAAGCTTCAATTAATCGCTATTTCGTTCCAAGAGAGCTCAAAAGGACTCGAGCCTCCGAATAAAGACTCCGTCAACAATTTCATAGGTTTAAACCTAAATAAAAGTAAAGAAATTATGCGTTATTGTATAATTTGTGTGCCTAATCCACGAATATTACTTAAAGACAAAGCATTTCGAAATTTTGTAAACAAAAAAAGTTCTCTGAAAAGGACTCAAGTCCCTACAAAAAACTCGAGTCTCTAACAAGTTGAAAAGAACTCGAGTTTCGACTCAATATTTGAGTCTGAAAAACTGAGTCGTTTCAAATTAACTTAACTAACACTAACAACGGGGGGGCCTTGGGTTATTTACACAACAACACCTCCGCTCTTCATAATCAAACCCCGTTATGTTGCATTGCAGTCGTTGCAACCATTGCAACTTATCGAAAATAAGATCGTTTTCACACTAACCGGTCCGATATCGGATAGAAGTAATTGTTTATATACAATGTGTGTATATATAATGTGTTTATGTTAATACTATTTATGAAATCGTTATTGCTAGAAATAACTTAACCCAAAAAGGCGGACTTCATGCCATAGATTACATTAGATTTGCACGGAGGGCACTCTTTAATACCTTACGTCCTCTACGTGATTTGATATGACATATATATTTTTTAATCAAATTTCTATAAAGAAAAGTAGCTACTTGTAATTGCATGATTTCTATAGTGATCTAAATCGTATTTTTTTCTTATTTAATGCATGTTAATTATAAGATGTAATGTTTTGAAAAGATGTGTCCCGCCGAGTTTCTTGCCGGTCCATATTGGGATACCCTGCTCCAATTGAGGGGGGATTTAAATCTTCTCGGGTCAGAGGTGTAGGGTTACAGCCGGTGCAGCTTTATTTGACGTTCATAAGCGCATTGTAATATGCCTACTTGTATAATAAACTATCTTTATCTTTAACTTTATCTTTACGTCTTTCTTATAGAGGCAATTTGACATCCGATATCGAATTGGCACTTGCGATAAATTCATAGCCATGCGGTTCTCCCCGGCACCCGTCGGACCCAAATTTTTGTTTGTGTGCGTATCTGTAGGCATAACGTTTGTTGTAGTGTGCATGACCGTTAAAGACGGCTCGCCCTGCGGCCCAACAACGTGCATGTAGGATCCTACATCCGATATCGGATCGGACAATGGGAAAACGCTCTAAGAGTTGGCAAAATTAATAACGGGGTTTGTTCATAATACCCTGTGTGTAATTCCGTTCACTTGCTTCTTTCTCGAGACTCAGATTTTTACGGAGTTTTACAACTTATATAATTCATCTCACGGTGAATCTCAGGGTGCCGGCTTGGTGCCGGCCGGCGCGCGCCGCGCCGGTCAAGGGCGTGACGTCATCGCGCATGCGTTTGATGCCATAACAACAACGCAGGCGCAACGCGGCAACCCAAGATGACAATCGTACATCGATAAAGTAAACGCCTTGCGAAAAGAAACGTATCGGGATGACATAATGCTACCAAATGTCACGTGACTTTAATTACCTAGCGTTTTCTATCGACGATTATGAAGACAATTGGGTACTTGACACATGTTGAATATTATAACAAAATTCAGTTAAATGGATAGAAAATGAGCCATCCATTATAAAATATATTGAGATTATAAAAAATACAAGGCTCCAAAGTCTCAAAAATAATTTTTTTTTTCTGTCAAAAATAGAAAAGAAAATGGTACCATTCGATTTCTTACATTTTATTGAAAAATGAATTGTATGACAACTATACACATAAACGCAATATTTCAGGGTCAAAATGGCAATTTTCTTGATCTTCCATATATTTAGGACAGACTTATATGATGTGACGTCACATCACCTTATCATTTTGTTAGAGGCGTTTCAATCGTCGACTGCGAGCGTCAAACTTTAACTCTCATTTCTGACCCCTGTGTTGCTTAAATGCCATGACTCCTAGGTATATAGACATTTGATCCTCAGGAAAATCAAGATCGTAGTAATCCGAGTATAAGTAGCCAATCCGGAGGTCGGGGGTTCAAAGTGTTCAAACCCCGGCTCGTACCGAGGCCGATCTGTCGCGAAAACGGAGGACGTTGGTTCCAGCCTTGGGCACCGGAGTCCTTGGTAATTTTTTCCTTTGTATAATATGATATTTATTTCATTTAAAACTATTGACATATATCTAAGGATGGAGTCTTACGAGCAATAAGAATGTAGACAATACAGCGTTATCACGCACACAAATTCGAGCCAATCAGAAAATAAATAAATATTATCGGACAATATTAAACAAATTGACTAAGAACAACGGTAAGCTCAATAAGGCTTATTTAATTCCGTTCACTAATACTTAAATACATAGAAAACACCCATGACTCAGAAACAAATATTCGTGCTCAACACACAAATAAAACAAATAAATGCCCTTACCAGGATTTGAACCTGGGGCCATCGGCTTCATAGGCAGGGTCACTACCCACTAGGCCAGACAGGCCGTCGTCAACTTTAAGAATGACAATGTTATAATCTCGGTAGGGGACACCACACAGTATTTATTTAGTCTCGAGGTTCTGAGGTTTAAACGACGCCGACGGAGAACGGTGCGGTCAAGGAAAGCAGTTGTGTGTGTGGACATCATTGCCGCTGCCAAATTAACCAATAGGTAAGCAAATTAAGCACTTGCTTAACACATAAAGGATGACTCACGCTACAACTGTCCGGGCCTGGGCCAGAAGGATTCCAAATTCAAACACAAAACAATTGCTTCTGGTCTGGGTCTCAGGGAGGCTAGACCTAAGCATACGAGTACCAATCGTGTAGTAACACTGGAAACGGACGTGTCGTAAGCGACTCCTGCGCATCCAACAGTAAAGAACGCGCTATACATTTCCGATTTTTCTATCTATCATTTATTTCGAGGGCAGGAGAACAGGGTCATATGTTTTACTTACCATTAGTGTCAAATTCTTGTTTTAATTTGGAATTTTATGACTTTGATTGCCATTGAATCCTACAGAACAAAACTATACTCTGGTAGACCCAGTTTGTCATTTGTCCTCTCATAGAAAATTTTAATTTCGCGCCTTTTTTGACTGACAAACTGGGTGTGCCAAACTAGGTATCGAATCATAATCATAATCATCATTATCTTGTGAGAAATTAACATTACTAGTAATTACTATTGTTACAATGTTTACAATCAGGGGAAACCTATGTTGGTGCCATCGCCATGATCTAAAAAACCATTGACAGTTGCGAATAAAATAAAACTGTTTAAATATTATTAATAAATAAATATTATAGGACATTATTACACAAATTGACTAAGTCCCACAGTAAGCTCAATAAGGCTTGTGTTGAGGGTACTTAGACAAAGATATATATACCTAATATATAAATATTTATAAATACTTAAATAAAAATTATATATTTATATTTTAATTTGTGTAATAATGTCCTATAATATTTATTTATTATTATTTTATTATTTATTATTAGTTATAAGTGGAAACTGTTTTGGCTCTATTATCTAAACTACTTAATTGTTTTATTGAACTATTTGGCCTGTTTGTTTCCCAAGTTTAAATAAAAAATAACCCCAATCTGGGTCGCCATAGGCAGGGTGTTTATCTTCTACCACTGGAGCCTAACTGGTCGCGTACTGTGCGACATCAAAGGAATTTCGTTCCGCTCCAGATGTGGAATTATGGAATAAACTTCCTGGCGAGGTTTCCTCGAGGGACTAGGGCTTCTATAAAACGGAGGGTTTACTGCGAAAAACGAAATTTCGATATGTGCCTCTCTATCGCTCATGCGTATTCGAGCCTTTGCAGTGTACAATTTTCTAAAACGTCCGTAGTCTACGGAAACCGCTTACTATCAGTGAGAATAGGGTTTTATTGATGCCCCTACCCGTGTTTTGCTCTCAATCTCACCGCGGATATCATGTTCATAATTTTTTTTTTGTATTTTAATAATAAAAAAGTAATCGCTAAGTTCTCAAGCATATTTTTATATTTGTTGTTTTTTGTGCAAAACTTTATATTTTATTAAAATGCATTTTTTGTTATTTATTTTCTATCAAGTGAAAGTCAAAAACTCAGGATTCAAATCTCTGAAGTCCCTAGAGAAGGCTTCCACTTTTTCTTCTTTTGCTTCTTCTTTCTCTTCTTTTTCTTTTCGCAACCATATTGTGATCTAAAACAGCGCTACGTCTTTTCAAAAACTCCGGTACCTGAGCCTACTGCACTCAAATATCTATTTATTTTGTCTTTTATTAAACTTTCACATGCCTATCTCAAAATACCCGTCACCAGAAAAAGCGAATACATAAATTAAAAAAAAAACTCACGCAGCGTATCCGCCCTCACTGCCACCAAACAACAGACCGCTATCAAAAACGCGCGCATCTCGAATTTTGACACTTTGATTTTTTAAATCGCGGCAAAGACCGACCTCGTCGCATTCAGCCTTCCAACTGCAACGATTTAAGGTCGCGGAGTCTTTTATATGTTGTGTAACCTAGTCGCGCGTCAATATTAACACAGTTTTATTTGGTCTTTACTCGCATAGGATTTCTTTGGATCAAGGTGTCTAAATTAGTTGGTGTTTGTGGACTTTGTTAGATGATAATAATTGAGTTGTCCTGTGAGTTCAGAGGTTTGTGGAAAAAATAGCACTTTAATGCTATTTTGCATGCTGTTTTACTGTTTTCTTAAAAAAAAATAAGATATGGGTTTTTTCGTTTGGGAAAATTAATAAAATTTTACTTAATTTTACGTACAGCTATATTTTTAAATTGAAAAAAATGTTATACGTTTTTTTAGAATCTTATATTTTTTAAGATGAAAGTAAGAGGACCCGTTCCTACATACGTAGTCCTCATTTTCATGCCTGGATATTAACATTATTGAAAATATTTTGACACAATTTGTTGTATGTCAACCATGGCTATGCTCCTAAGTTTTTTTTTCGATTTTTAAATTATTATAAGAGTTGGGAGCATTTATTTCAATTTTTTTTTCTTTTTTTTCGCACCTAATTTTTAGAATAATCAAAAAATCTAAATAGTTAAACGAAGGGGCATAGTTATGTTTAAGTAATTGTGTAATAATCATACATCGGGGTTTTTGGTGCGGGAATGTTTTACTCTAGCCAAAAAACAAGGATAATCTGAATACGAACGGTACCTTAAGGTCTTGTTTAGACGGCGCGCAAACCCGCATGGAATTTTAGCTACATTGCGGACTATTGAGGTTATTACATTGAGCCGACCGATCAAATACCGCAATGTAATGAATCGACTCCTCTCTCTCTCTCTCTCTCTCATCGTCTAAATGAGCCCTAATATATTGGATTATTGAAATAAATAATAAATATATATATTGGATTTTAAATTAATATCGATTTTCCCTATTCTCATTCTAATATTTCAGACCGCTAGGGTCATGTACTCATGTCCCATTATAGGGGACCTATCACACACCTTTCCATTACCGGAGTTCCATCACTGGAGCTTTGAGGTGCATGACTGGAGATAAAAAAGGTAGTTTTAATTTGTTGATTATGTGGAAACTACTTGCTGTATCTTTTATACAATACGCCTGAAACATAAAAGACGGATAGGACATTCAACTTTTAACACGCTAAGGAGTAGAATTTTTACATGTATCACTAATACAGCCTGCCCTTAGATATTAGGTGTGCGAAAACTCTTCAAAGCTTTAAAACCCTACTGAAAAATCATTACTTGTCTCTTTCTTAATGTGCCGCTGTGTTATATTATGTATGTATGTATGTATATTTAGATATGTATCTAATATTTATTTATTTTAATATAGGTATGTATTGTTATATTTATATGTTTATTTAAATTGTAAATGTACTGTATGTACTGTCTGCTTGATGTATGTGTAATTTTCCTATTCCTCTAATTCATTCCTGCACTACCTGTTCTAAAAACTTACTGTTCTTTATATCCTGCTACCCTAAGGTTGTCTGGAAGAGATCGCTTACAGCGATAAGACCGCCTGTTGCTACCTTTCTTTACATTGTAAATCTATTTTTTTTTAATTTGTCTTCTTTGTGGTGCAATAAAGAATATTTACTTTACTTTACTTTACTTAGTAATACTACAGATTTGCTCTTAAATGTCCCATGACTGGTGCCGTTACCCTATATGGCTGTTAGCCGTTGCTCGAAGTACAAATAAAAAAAATACTTTCCACTCTAGGGTGGGAAATGCAATTTTCCACCTGGCTATCAGCCTATGACAGGTGAACTTTCCGAATAGGAGAGATGAACAAATTTTTCCATAATATCAATATCCAAGAAGGTAAATGGGGACTACGTTTGGTTATGGAGAACCGGCCGTACCCTTTCCTCTTAATTGCACTACCGTCTCACAAATTTTAAAGACATTTGAAGAGCTAAAATAAGAGATAGACTCCAACTAAGCTACCAGTATCTCTACACCCACTATGCAGTTACAAAGTGTGAAACTTTTCATAGGTGTTTGACGTTTATTGTAATAGGACGTCACATTACAACAGTCTGTCCTAAATATATGGAAGATCAAGAAAATTGCTATTTTGATCCTGAAATTTTGCGTTTATGTATATGTATAGTTGTCATATAATTTATTTTTCAATAAAACGTAAGGAATAGTATGGTACCGTTTTCTTTTGAAAAGTTACTTTGGAGCCATGTATTTTTTTATAATCCAAATATGTATTTTTAAATTCGACTTTTTTATAATGGATGGCTCATTTTCTATCCATTTAGCTAAATTTTGTTATAATATTCAACATGTGTCAATGTTGCGCAAGTTCCGTACATATATACCTATTAGAGAAACCCTCAGCGGCTCGATTTCTTGTTACCAGTGTACCTAATAATAATAAGTGAGACCAAAGCAGGTCGTCTCTGCTGGCTTGGCCACCTCGAAAGGATGGGTGACGATTGGGCAGCCAAAAGGGCTTACTTGGGTCAACAGTCGCCGTCCTGTTGGTCATCCTAAATATCGTTGGGCGGATAGAGTGGAGGCAGATCTCCGTGAGCTCGGCGTCAGCGAAAGCTGGCGCGAATCCGCTCTGGACCGAGCAAAGTGACGTGCTCTTGTGTTGGAGGCCAAGACTCATTTTGGGCCATCGCGCCAGCTAAGTAAGTAAGAGTACCTAGGGACGCAGAGGCGTCCATCCATAACTGCACCAGCGGTCCACGGCCCTTCCCCATCGTTCCCGATCAACCCGGAGCGGTTCGGCACGACCAGCTAGCGCGACAGGGGTATCGCGCGCGTAACACTCCAGCAGAGCGACCGCGGGGTGAGGTACCAGCGGGGGCCAGCCAAGTGATCAAAATACAAATACAAAATTATTTATTTGTCCAACATAGGTGTACATAGGATGTTACAGATCAGTTTCACTATTTGGCGCCTTACGGCATACAAATTTTGAGAGCATGCATGTCAAAATATAAATGTATGTACATATTTACAAGTCATTATCATTCAAAGATTCTCACGTGACTTACCTACTAGCCACCGCGGCAATGACTCGACTCCGTTATATTTTTGTATATTTTTTGTTATTAAACTCATAGTAACTACATTGGAGTTCATATTCACCATCCACAAACCAGGATAGCCCCTCAACAGGGGAGTACCTTCCTGCCACGGACCCAGACAGGCTCATATTTAAATTCACGGCCCTCGCTCTGATAAGTTTTGTTTAAGTGAAATTAAAATAATTTATGTGTAAGTAAGCGTCTGGGTGTTTTACTTAACCACCTAACCTTACCCGCCTCAGTCGGCCCGAATCGAAAGATATCGTATCTATGTCACAATGTCTCTTTGACGTTTGAAATATCGTAGATAGATCTTATTGGGACCACAGCGGAATCGAAATAAACGTCAATTTTGATATATCGTTTAGTTATAGATCTTGTAAAGATCTTTCCAAGATCTTAAACGTGTCTTAATCATTCTTCAAATCGGGCCGTAAGCTTGCTTTCAAATCTTACTCTTTTTTTCAATCGAATAATACATTTTCATTATCATATGTTTTTGTTTGGTTAGTCTTAGCGCCTACTATTTTTAAAGAGCATTTTTTCTTGGAGGTTAGTAAACTAAAGGTATGAGAAGGCATTGGTAGCTTAGGAGGCACGGCCGTTCCGAAACCGCCTTTTCATATAAACGTAGTCCTCATTTCCCTCTCTGGATATTAACCTTATTATAAATAATAAAATAAAAAAAACATTTATTTCAGACAACACTGTTACACAGGGTCCATATGTTACAAAAAAAACTAAAACTATGACCTAAGCCTATACTTATAAAATAAATGGCCTCTTTGGCCCCCACCCACCCTGCCCGCCTCTTCGATTAGGTTGTACATGCAAATCAGTGAACCGGGCAAGGACGGCAGAGTCCAGCCTATCTGCTATCATCTTTGGGAAATAAATATTTTGACAGTTGTATATAAAAAAAAATATTTAAAACAAATATGAAATCTGTTTTTCGCTCCTATTTTTTACACAAATAAAAAAACTAAAAAAGTCAACCATAGGGGCATAGCTATGGTTAATATACATCAAAATATCTAAAAACATTTTCCATAATGTCAATATTCAGAGAGGAAAATGGGGACTACGTTTGTATGGAGAAGCTGCCGTAGCCTATCCTCCCAGTTTCATTACGGAATCAACGACGTTCAACATATTATCATCATTTGACAACAATATTACTGACTGGTGGTTATTGACTGGTAGAGAATGCCTCATGGCATTAAGTCCGCCTTTTGTCCTGTAAGGTTTTCTTTTGTGCAATAAATAAATAATATTAAAATGGGTAAAAAATCTATATAAAAACTTCAATTATGAATGAATGAATGAATGAATGAAATTTATTCCAGAAAATCATTTCCATATACATTATACATTTACACATTACAAAAAGAATTAAATTAAATTAAAATAAAATTAAATCAAATTAAATAACATCCTAAAATTTAAATAACAATAAAATTCAAATAAGGACCTGCGTCCCGGGTTACCCTTATTATGGATTATGTTAGCTCCCTCTGAAGCTAGGTAATGTTTTAGAAGCAGCGTATAAGTGCCGTGTTATCCCTAAACTGCAGTAACTGCAAACACCAATTTCGATATACTTAAACGCAAAAAACAGTTTAAATTAAAAGTAATTTATTTTCATCGATATTGTAATATAATAATAATAATTTACATTTTTTACATACTTACAGTTCTGTGCAATATAATAGCAGTACACTCTGCGACGAAGATCGTCTTATAGAAAAGTTTATTTTTTTGTGGATGACTTGGGTTTAGATGTAAAGCTTTGATTGGAAATAATAGGAAAGATTCTAAATGACAATTATAGTACACAATTGTATTTTTTTCGTAGGGTTTTACGTTTTTATAGGAATTTCCGCAACTGAGTAAAAAATGCCGATTTTCATGATATTTTTTTTTACTTCCAATATCATTTAAGTAAAGGTTACAGTCGATTTTGAAACAATATCAAGTAATGCAGAATAATTATATAAAAAGATACAATATTATTGATCTAAAGTTATAGTTTTCCCTTAATTTACATTTTCTTATATACATACGAAGTATTCGAAACACAATGCAATAAGCTTAAAAACACATACTTTGGTTTTTCCTGAAATATACGTATAATATCTGGGAGAAAGAAACTCATAAATGCGCGTTTTCCCAGAGATAAGAGCTAGCTGGATCGATTTGTCGCCCCCGAAAACCCCCATATAGCAAATTTCATTGAAATCGTTAGAGCCGTTAAAAAAAAAACAAATACTTAACCGTATTTTTTTTTAAACCGCAGTAACAGAGCCTCATCTAATGTGATTTAGCTATTATTTTGATCGAATTTTAGTGCTACGGGAGTTGGTTATTATCTGGTTTTATTGCATTTAAATTAGTAAATATGCGCAATGGTAGTTTAAAGCCCGACCAGAAGTATATGATCATTGTCAAGAGGGCGCTGTTATTCTCATGTATAGGGCGACAGTTCAGTTTAGTATGAAAAATTTAGTTCCAATGAAATTCCGCAATATGGCGCGTGTACATATACAGAGTGAACTTAGCCATTGGACAAACCCTGAAATCCCACGTAGGGTTACTTCTCAGGAATGCTCTGACGTTAATATTTTTTTAATTAGAACAAAAGATAAAAAAATATTTTTTTCGAACAAAAGTTATTTGCAATAATCGACAACAAAAAGAAACACACTGTGTTTCTTTTTGGCACTGTTTTTGACATTTTGTTCGAAATATTTGATAATGATGACATTTTCAAAGTCAGAAGCTTTATTAGTGTCATAAATAAAAAGATAATCAAAAAGGTCGAAGAAGGTTCCATACTATTTTTTAGGATATTACCTTAGGAGCTACTAACAAATACAGGCTGCTCCAAAGTAAAAAATGGTAATTCGTTAATTTCTTTGAATCCGCTACACCGGTTGTTATGATACTTTGTACATTGGTTCTAAATACCCTAATGCATATGTACATTTCGGCTTTGTCCAATGGCTAGGGACACACTGTATTAATGGTCAGGCTTTATCTACATCTACATTAACAAACCTGTATCTGTAGGTGCATCGTAATTTTAACTTTACTTTAAAGAGAAACGTTACCTTAATTACATTTAAATTTAGAAAATCTCTGAGAAACAAAGAAATTCGATTTGGCCTCTATTTTAATATCAGTCGAGATGACGTTTTATTCGAAATAAAGTATCACATGTGAACAATTTTCATACATTTCGCATGTTACTTGATATCTATGGAGTGTGGAATTAAGAGGAGTGACATCTCTTATGGTAGAACTGTTGCAAATGTGTCCAGCTGTCAGCTATAAATAATAGTTCCAAATCTCTCCAGAGTAGCGCTAGAGTAGCTAAGAACCTAGGCGCTATTGACGGAGTGAAGTGCGCTGTCTATGATTTGATTTTTTGTTCAAGTACTCTAGGTATTGTAGCGCCACCTATTTAAGGTTTTTTGATGACACGTTTTGGTACATGGAGATTTCTTTCCTTACCTCCACCTTCCATATTGATATCGAACGATATGGCAGTCGTTTACGACTCTAGTTTGTCTGTCATTATTAGAAAAAAACAATGGATGCGTGACATGCCGAAAAAGTTTGCACTACCGCCGTTTTGACGTTTAATTAGTTAGTAATATGGAGTGTGGAATGTTTATAAGTATAACATTCGTTTTGTTGACACTTGACTACCGGTACCGACTAGGCAAGACCGGTCTTCAAAAATGTTCATCTCTGCGGCACTAACCACCGGCAGCTTCGGCCTCGCTTCGTTGCCGACATCCTTGGTTCAGGTATTTATAATGTGTTTATTGTTTCGTCTTGTTTTTATATGTAAATAAAATATAAATAAACACTATACTAGTAATATATTTTTTTGGTAACAAATGCTTCATTTACATAATAGATATATACAGAGGTATTACTATTAATAACCAGCTTAAATCTAAAATGCTGGCGGCATTTCCTCGTTGTATCGCAATGCTGATATGTTGTGCGAGGAAGCCAGCATTGCAGTCACCAGTCATAAGATTTTTATTAACATTAAACTTTAATTGACACTTTAATAAGGCAAGTTTAAATTTAACAATAACATTACATTGTCATTGAATGTTCAACAGTCTGTAACGACCGTTAAGTGGCAGTTAAATTCCCAGTGATTTACTTATTATTATTTTATATTATCGTTATCTTCTATATTATATAATTCATTCGATCAAAATTCAAAAGCTGCATTCGATATGATATATTGTGGACATGCTGAGCAAATAAAAGTCATTAGATAATTTTTGAGAAATACGTGTTTTTCGAAAAAAGCGGGCAATGTTGGCGTTGGCTAGTTTCACGATTCTAGTTTTTGTAAAAAAGACGTTTGGTGCACTTGGATGCATTGTCCTCTAGATGTGTTTAGATTATGTCAATGTAGATGTTAGTCATTCAATATCATGAGAACAAATATCCTAGTATTGTCACCTTAGCGATGTCTTCTTCTTCTTCTTCTTCCTCGCGTTGTCCCGGCATTTGGCCACGGCTCATGGGAGCCTGGGGTCCGCTTGACAACACCACCTTAGCGATGTGCCGAGTTAATATAAATTTTTGGCAATATTCCTGTAGAAAATATTGCCAAAAAATTCTAACATCAACGACTATAGGGCGTTAATGACTACAGTGCACTAGCATAACAGTTTTTATTATAACACAAGGATGGCAAAAAAGTATATACATACAACGTCTGAAAGTAATCGGTTAATGCGGCTTATGAACGTTTGCAAATCATGCGCGATGCCGACCCTAGTGTTGGTTAGGACTCAAGTCCTTCGAGTCTTCTGCTACTCAGTTTTAAGTCGAAGCTCGGGTTCTTTTTATCTTGTTAGAGACCAGAGTCCTTTGTAGAGAAATTAGTAATTTTCAGATAACTAGGTATTAATTTATTCACAAAATAATTTCAAAATTCTATTATCTTCATGTAAACTTGACGTGTCAATAAACACACATATTAACACAATAAATTACACAATTATACAACTATTTTCTTTAAATTGTTGACGGAGTCTTTATTCGGCGGCTCATGTCTTTTTGAATTGCGCTTTTTATAAGACTCAATAAAATATTCGAATTAGGACTTAAAATACTCGGAAGATTTTAAGCGCTTAGCCTCTTAAAAACGAGTATAGTTCTTCATAATTAGACTCAAAAGATTCGAGTTCCTACCAACACTAACCGATCCCTCAATAATTCCATACTGTATTTCTTCGAGAAGACCTCAGGTGGCAGTTCGTAGTTCGATCCACAGCCGGAGCGTCCACGGGCGGAAAGTCCTCTTAAACGCGACCATTACGGGGTTTCAGGGTGTGAGAGCAGATTTCGGTTTAGCGACGACAACAATAAATATGCAAGAAAAACAATGTAAGTGGTATAAGCACCTTTATTAACTCAATAAAATACCTTTAATCTTTATCTTAATATAAAAAAAAAATTAGCGATATATATTTGTGTTGGTTTTAAATATTTTCACTAGTATATATAAATTATAAATATAACATCAATTTCAGCTTGTAAACAGGTAATTGTATTTGTGTACCTTTCATATAAAAGGAAACAGGATCTTATCTGTAGTTGTATATCTTTCAATTGACGTACACTCGTTAAATAATAAATCAACTAATATCAACAATAGGATCATATACAAGAGGCAACGTGGGACATGAAGCTGTTAAATTATCGTTCGACAGATTCGACACATTGTAACCAATACAACAGGAAGGTATATGTATACAAGTATATAGGTACTTCAACTTCTTAAAAATATTTTTTTTTATTTAACACCACATTGAAAAATGTTTACAGGCAATGCTACAAAACATTACAGAATTAGACTAAAGTAGGCACAAATTAATATTTACATGTAGATATAAAAACTTTTAAAATTATGATGCTAAAAAGGAGCGAACCTCAGCATGTGTTGCAGCAGGCTTACCTACTACAACGCTGGTTTTCAGGCCGACCCTTCGTACTTGTACAATACGAATTTGCTTGCTGCTTGTCGGAAACTGTATGGCTAAGACTATTTTAGTTTGTGTAGAAAATAATATATGTTTATGTTTGTGGATATATTTATAAGATTATACTGTATGATACTATGACATATGTGAAGGTAGGTTTAATGTTTAGGCTAAATAAATAGTTCTTCAACTTCAACATTTATTCAGCAAATAGGCCACAAGGGCACTTTTATATTTTACCATATACAGTCAGCATCAGTGTTGCCGAACGTTAATTAGAATTGACCATATTGAAAATTTACGATTACAAATTGAACTGTAAACCGTAACGGACGGTTACAGTTTGCGGTTCAATTTGTAATGGTTAATTTTCAATATGGTCAATTCTAATTAACGTTCGGTCAACACTGGTCAGCATTACTAGGAATGGATAAAACAACGCGCCAAAAGTATGTGCCAACCTCAAATAGTTTTCAAAATTTACCAAACAAATTAGAAATAAATCTCTTCAGTTCATAATGATTTGCTACAGTATAATTATTATACAGTGTGTCCCTAGCCATTGGACAAAGCCGAAATGTACATATGCATTAGGGTATTTAGAACCAGTGTACAAAGTATCATAACAACCGCTGTAGAGCGGTTTCGAAGAAATTAACAAATTACCATTTTTTACTTTGGAGCAGCCTGTATGTGTTAGTAGCTCCTAAGGCAATATCCTCAAGGAATAGTATGGAACCTTCTTCGACCTTTTTGATTATCTTTTTTATTTATGACACTAATAAGCTTCTGACTTTTGAAAAATGTCATCATTATCAAATATTTCGAACAAATTGTCAAAAACACTGCCAAAGATTAACACAGTGTGTTTCTTTTGTTGTCGATTATTGCAAATAACTTTTGTTTGAATTTTTTTTTTCTTTTGTTCTAATTAAAAAAAATATTATCGTCAGAGCATTCCTGAGAAGTAACCCTACGTGGGATTTCAGAGTTTGTCCAATGGCTAAGGTCACCCTGTATGTACAAATAGAGATATGACGCTTTTTGTTAAGCTATTAGAGGCGGTACAGCTTGACGCATAGTCCTGATGAACTACTTTTGATGTTGCCTGTAGGTATAGTTAAGGAATTGGATTTATGTAGTCACAGACCTTAATTTGATACATTTACGATTCAAGCTAATTTGGTTGCCAATACTAACGCTATAACATCTCTAATACAAGAGACAAGAATGTAAAGTAAGCCCTAAACGGCTCCACTATTAAAGTCCGTGACTTTACCGTTTGGTACCCTATCACGATGGCAATTAACATGAAAGCCACATATGATTGTTCGCGTCCGTACTTCCGTAAAGTACTTTAATATAAACATGTTTACTAAATATCACGCGAGATGGCGCTGTACCATGAGCGGCGATTTCTGCATCGCGCTATTGAAATATTTATAGGGATTGTATATAAGGGTTTGGGATTATTTTAATACTCGTATACTAGCTTTTTTTGTGACTGTTTGTTTGTTTATATGTATAGTCAATCCTCCTTAAGTAAAGAGCGCCCTTTTTGAACGAGTTAGGGGAGAACATACATGATAGTGACTTTTGTAACAAGGTACAAAATGGTACAGAGATTAAATTCTTTGGCAGTACTTGCGAATTAAATATAAGTTAGGTGTTAATCCAGCATGTTTTGTTGTCTGTAAAAAATATATGACTAGGTATTACAAATCTTCCCAATAAGCTGAGTTAGGATTGTGTTGTGGGTATGGGTACTAGACAAAGATATAGATTAGGATAGATTAATCTATTTCTTAAAGAAAAAGACACCGTATTCTACACAAACGGATAAAACAAAGGCTTTCACTAAAATATCGTCAACTTAACATTAAAACAGAAATAAAACATATAAAAATAAAACAATGTCACGACGAAAAAGAAATGTCAATGTATACATAGACCCTAGACCCTAGGGTCAACCTAGGTATTGTCGAAATGTCAAAAAGAATAAAAAACAAATATATTTACAAAAACAAATACTAAGTTATAAATAGCTTTATCTTTTAAGTAATTTAAATGAAAATATATTATATATCAACGATCTTAATTGCTAACAAATTAGTAGTTTAAAAAACACTAGAAAAATACGCTTATGATACGATATTCCATCATGGAATGCCAGTGCCTATCTTCCGGCTTCATCATCAGACCTTGAAACCTAATCGTGGTTAAAATTCATTACAAGACTTTTCTAACAAATCTAAACACAGCTATGATACGATGTGCACGATGTTCCATCATGAAGTTCCAGTTCATATCTTCCGGCTCCATCATCAGATCAGTTCGACGGTACCATATTATTGTGTTGTCATCAGAACTACATACAGCTGCCAATTTTCATGACGCTACGATCCTTGGAAGATGTTTAAATTAGTTACCTTAGATTCCATTACATAGTTACATACAGGTCGACCTAATAAAAGCGTGGTAAAAATATTAATACAATATCAATTCATATTAAATTAAATTAAATGTCACAGTTATAAAATAGGTATAAAGTCAACATAAATTGAATACATAATAAATTATTTTTTGCTATATTTTTACCGGAATATAGCGACATTTCTATTAAAAGTTCTTTCAGTTTGTGTGCAAACTTGTCATTCGAGGTTCTGAGGCTGGCGGGTAGTCGTTCATATAAGGATGGGCCGATCTATATAGCCGATATATAAATGTACATGCCGATGCCGATGTATAGATAAACAAAAATACATCCGTAAGTGACATTGAATGAAAATATTCATAACTCAGGAACAAAAAATATTAGTAAAAAAACACCCGCTTTGAGCCTTGGACCTCGTACGCAGGGTCACCTCCTTGCTTAGGAGGCCGTCACTAGGCTTCAATTCTAATGATAAACTCATAATTTATGTTTTTTTTTATTACGACTAATATAGATATTGACCGCTAGCTCTGAGTGTACAGATCGTCTCGTTACATCTGTAATGACAGTAGTTAGCGCCGTATAAAAAGAGGCGGCGCGCGCGCAGCCTCCAAGACATTGTTTACTCGCGTCGTATCGTTAAGGTGTTAGGTAAAAATAAATCATGAAGTTCCTGATCGTTGTTTGTGTATTGGTGTGCGGTGCGAGTGCTAATGTTGGTAAGATATAATAGTAATTACTTTTTTTTTAACATTATATTTTATATAAAATATTACATCGTATTTGCGTTCAAACTTCCAACTGATTATAAATATACATACCATTTGACGTTTATTGAACTTAATGCATGCCTGCAAATCATTTATTTCAAAAATTACAAAGTGGTAAATTCTATAATTAATAATGTAACCTAATAAAAACTAATTCACATAAAAATAATCCATTAATTAACAATATTAATAAACATCAACTTCATCAACAAGTCACTTAAAAACCTTTACCTTTTACATTTAAAATGTTATTGTACTTTCCGTAAGTTTGTCTCTCTTACATGTTCGCTTTATTAGAGCCTTTTTTTGTTAGAGCCTTTTTTTGTTAGAGCCTTTTTATGTTAGAGCTTTTTTTTTGTTTTTGAACTATACTTAGTTTCTGGAAAGGGGCCATGGAACCAAAATCTAGACCCGAAAAACAAGGAAAAACATGACAACGATATAAGACACTAAAACATGTAGTAAACATGTTCTTTATGTAAAAACCGGGCAAGTGCGAGTAGTCGGACTCACGCACCAAGGGTTCCTTACCATTACTCAAAAAACGGCAAAAAATATTTATTTTACTCCGTATTTTGTATTTGTAGTTATAGCGGCAACAGAAATACATTATCTGTGAAAATTAGCAGACAGACCGACAGATGGAGAGTGGAGTCTTAGTAATAGGGTCTCGTTTTTAGGGTTCCGTAGCCAAATGGCAAAAAACGGAACCCTTATAGATTCGTCATGTTTACCCTTTGGGTACGGAATCCTAATACAATTTTATTCTGTTTTTAGTATTTGTTGTTATAGCGACAACAGAAATACATAATCTGTAAAAATTTCAACTGGCTGACTATCACGGTTCATGAGATACAGCCTGGTGACAGACGGACGGATGGACAGCGGAGTCTCAGTAATAGTATAGGACCCGTTTGACCCTTTGGGTACGGAACCCTAAAAAAGGCTTACTTAATAATTCTGACAATACCGATTCAGCTGATGATACTATATTACTAAAGATTAAAAAAATACGGCAATCATGAAAATTTCTGACGTCTAGTCCTACTTCCGAAGATATTTAAGAAAAATAAATATAATGTATATATTAACGTTAATTTATGCGCCATAACTGCAAAATAAATATTCTTCGGAGATGTTCTAAGAACAATGGTGATGTATAAATACTGAAAAATCTATAAACTTGTCAACTGAATAATTGAAGTCTCCTGATTGTTTACAATGCTTAGGTAATTAAAAAATATACTCACTCATGGTTAGAGTTCCATAAATTTACACGTAAATATGTGCAGTTAACTAAATTTACACATAAATATGCACAGTTAACTGAATTTACACATGAATATGTGCAGTTAACTGAATATACACATAAATATGTGCAGTTAACTTAAGCAGCTTTTTGGCTCTTGTTTATGGTAAAATGTTGCCAGCGATTAAAACTGATGGTAAATACATGTTTTACAGGATTTGTCCATACCATCCCATTACTGGTGCCTGTTTTATTATAGCGGTGTCTACTATAGGTACTTTAATATTCTATTCTTAAGTCGAACAAAAAGGTAACTTATATTAAATACTTAATTTTTAATACATATTCGTATTAATTCTATATTTAACTGTTACTTTTTCTATGAAATTCCATTTCGAAAGAAAACTTTTTCTTCAAACTAAATGTTAACAAATCACTTTGATTTGCACATTTATTATATAAAAATAAAACTAAAAAGTTTGGCCCCTTTGTCATGCTGGCAGTATTTCCCTACTCTTTACATTTTAAATTAAATTACATCTAACATTTTTGCAAAAAACAACACAATAGGTGGAAAACTCCTACAGGCAGTTGCATCACTAAACTACCTATTTACATTAATCAACAAAGAATGAAGAAAGCCTTCAAAAGTATTACAGTTATTGCCAATAGTTGTTTGTCTGTTAAGGTATTTTCTGACATTGTTAGGTCGCCATCTGTTACTCTGGAATGTTTAGTATTGTTACCGTTGGCAATATTGTGTTTGCCGGGAATATTCCGTTCGGCAATATTTGCAAGAAATTGTATTTTTTTTTGGCAAAGGAACAACATTATGATTTATGTCGAAATCTATTTATTTTCGATTGTGATGCTATGTCACAGTTGTAAAGTACATACGATATAAACAAGTTAATCGGAAATACATATTGTGCGAAATAAACACTGTATATCTACTTGTCTCTAAGCTGAAAAGGTTGAGTTTTTAAACCGCTGAACCGATTTAGCTAAAATTTTGTTTGACAAGGAGAGGGCATGGTCTGGGAAACTCACTTTGGGACCAGACTCCGTATAATAGTAGTCCTCCACTAGGATGTTCAAACCTTTAAATAAAAGTGCAGAATGGCCAGTTACTTCAGAGAAATAAACCCTTAAAATTTCACATGTAGCTTATATACTAGTAATTTTATCACCGCGCCAGCGTCTTCATAGTGTAGTCGGTTATGTACCTGTTTGTCGCGTGGACGCTTGAGGTTCGAGTCTCACTCTCGACAAATTTTTTTTTTCTTTTTCAATTAATTATTTTTAATATCAAATAGATTTAATCAGAATACAATATTGATAAATGTTAAATTATTTATTTATTTATATTAGGGTAAAGGCACCTATTACCGTGGTAGTTAAGGAACTTTTCAAAAGAGATCAAAAAATTAAGGGTATCAATGCTGTCTAACAGCCAGGAATATTTTTTTTTCATCAGAGCATTTAATGAACTTTCCGTTTCACACGTTTTTGGATTCATTTTGGGTTATTATATGTATTAAAATATTTTTTGAAGCCAAAATGACCAAATCTTCTATTACCGTGGCAAGGGACAGGCTGTGATTCTATTATCGCGAATTGAGCTTTCATTACCGAGGGTACAATTGGCATGATTTTTCTGCACTCGTTAATAGAAACCAAACTCAAAATTCGAAACCTAATACCGAGGGTTAAAACAATAATAACGACGTCGGTTCTGTATATTATTTTTGTGTCATTAAGTTTAATAATGACACAAAAATAAAAAATAAAACTATAGGAGTATGTTTAAAAATAAGAGATATATTCGAAGAGATTATAATTACACTTTGGCACAATCAAATACTATTAAATAGTTAACTTACCAAGTACCCACGAGTACCTGTATAACAAGTTATAAGTTGAATTTATTGTTAGTAAAGTTTTACTAAGGACGTATATGACAAATAGGCCTGCCTGTTATTAAATAAAGTAATTTTTAAATGCTATAAAGATTGATAAGAATTTGTCTTACTGACATAATTAGCTGCACAAAAAAAAAACAAGTAAGTAACATTTTCTCATAAGGCACAGCGTAAATTATATTCGAAATTTTATAAGCTGGACGTTTACCACCTGAGTGACAGTTTACCACAGTGAAATGGTAAACGTGCACCTTATAAAATTTCGACTATATATAAAAACATGATTTTTTTTATTTCTAATATTTTTGATAAGGTAATTAAGTTAAATAAAGTCTCTCACATATTATGTGTTATAATTTATCCGTTTATAACTAACAAATCACAGTACTTTTCTTATTGCTGATTCTTATAGCTAAAAAAAATCATGTGTGAGATTTTGGACTACTGTATAAATAAAATTATATAAAAAAAAAATCTAATCGGAATTGTCCGGCAGTTGGGTACCCTTCCTTGTCAGAGTAATAACTGAATCAGAAAACAGAAGAATTTAAATCTGATAATGATAACTGAAGTCTAAATTTTATCAACGAAATCTGTACTTGCGGTACCCTAAATGCGATATTTCAATACAATACCAAATAGTCACTCGGTAATAGATAACTCTTTAAGAGCCTATTACCGACCCATTCGATATTTCTCTGGGTCGGTAATAGATTTCTATACATTCTATTACCGAGGGTACTCTGATCATACCATCGGTAATAGGCTTAATTTGGAGTTTAATCAAACCTAATTCCGACCCATAAAAAGAATAAAACACAGATGGTTATTCAAATCAAATCAAACACGTATATAACAAGCTTCTTTTAAAGACAAAATCACATAACTGGCAAGTAAATTTTAGGTTTTAACTCAAAATAAAAAAAAGTTGACAGATTAAGGGTTCCCATAGAAACAAGGAAATCGGTGCTGAAGTTTTTGTTAAAAAATAAGGGTTAGTTGAATACTTTCCATACCACGGAAATAGCTCTTTAATAGCGTGAATAGATCAAGATTGGAATAAATAAAAGAAATTATAAAATTGATAATTTGTACCAAAACTAAAGAGTAAATAACAAAACTACCACTTTTTCTATTACCGTGGCATACCACGGAATTACTTACCATAGAAGTAGTTGGCGCCTATCACCGCTGTATTTTATTTTCAATTTTAAACGTATTTCCCGGTCAAAAACTAAGTTAAAAGTAATTCAAAATCGTGTAGAAAACAATACACAACCTCTTAAAAGGCATTGCACTAGTTTATTTGCCATAACTATTACGTAAAACACTAAGTAAGATTGGAGTGCACTTACCTGTGGTGTCACGCGTCTGTATGGAAGAACCGGTTCTTGCGCCGCCGTCGCACAAACTGACGAATCGCGAGTTTTTTGTTACACTCACACAAATGCACACTAATGGGCACAATAGACCAATGAATGAGCTTGTTTTGTGTATTCTTTATTTCTTAGGGAATAGATCTATTTGCTTGCAAAATGCATATTTGTAAACACCGCGGTGTTAGACGTCGATTTTGATACCCGCGTTAATAGCCGCCGTTACCCTAACTACTTTTCCAATTATTGTATTCTGATTGAATCTATTTGATTTTAAAATAATTAATTGAAAAAGAAAAAAAAATAGTCGAGAGCGAGACTCGAACCTCGAGCGTCCACGCGGCAAACAGGTTCGTAACCGACCACACTATGAGACGCTGTCGCCGGTAGTAAAATTACTAGTATATAAGCTACATTTGAAATTTTAAAGGTTTATTTCTCCGAAGTAACTGGCTGATGAAGTTATAAGGGCTTGTGCACAAATCACGCGAGGTTTTTTCGGCTAATTTTTGACCCCCCTTCCCCCTTGGTGATATTTGGTGAGGTTTTTGGCTAACCCCTCCCTCCCCCATATAACCTCACATGTACTTTAAAAAAAATCATTTGACCTAATTTTAAGATAAACAGTATCTTATAGAGTAAATCTTATTTAGACTCACTATTTTAAAGTGAAACCGAGAAAAAGTATGTGATATATATTTTTTCTTAGTTTCGTTCACTATAGAAAAATACACGTGAGGTCTCCTTATACCCCCCCTTCCCCAACGTGATCTGTCGTGATTTTTTCGTGACCCAGCCCCCCACCACCCCTTTTTAACCTCGAGTGATTTGTGCACAAGCCCTAAGCAGAAGCCAGTAATCCATAAAAAAACTGCAACGCACGTTTACAAATTAGTATAATATAATATAAAATATTTCGGCCTAAAAAAGAACAATGCCTTTCTTTAGTTTCTTTCTCAACTTTAACTTAGTTAAAAGACCACTTTACCATAATAGGGGGTATTAGGTACTGCAATGTTCTGCCGCCAGAGTGCAGTACTAGCACCTATAGTAAACCATAGACTAACTTATACACACTATGCCTTAACTATTTAACTCTGCTTAGGGGACGCCACTAGTATAATCCATCACAATCTGAGAATCTACCTCGAAACAAGAAAATCGAAATTTCGTTGTCTAATCTCTCTATCACTCTTGCATATTAGAGCGACAAAGAGGTAGTTAACTAAATTTTTATCGCATTTCGCATAGGTGACATACGACCTGTAAGCTGTCAACTATCGAAAATTCGCTGTCAAGAACAAACAAAGGTTCTCGAATATTTGGATTGTACATGCAGAGTGACCTTAGCCATTGGACAAACCCTGAAATCCCACGTAGGGTTACTTCTCAGGAATGCTCTGACGTTAATATTTTTTTAATTAGAACAAAAGATAAAAAAAAAAAAAAAAATTCGAACAAAAGTTATTTGCAATAACCGACAACAAAAAGAAACACACTGTGTTAATCTTTGGCAGGGTTTTTGACAATTTGTTCGAAATATTTGATAATGATGACATTTTTCAAAAGTCAGAAACTTTATTAGTGTCATAAATAAAGAAGTTAATCAGAGAGGTCGAATAAGGTTCCATACTATTCTTTTAGGATATTACCTTAGGAGCTACTAACACATACAGGCTGCTCCAAAGTAAAAAATGGTAATTTATTAATTTCTTCGAAACCGCTACAGCGGTTGTTATGATACTTTGTACACTGGTTCTAAATATCAGGCCAAACATAAAAGTTTAGGTGCGGGAAAAAATGAGAATAACAAGAAAAACATAAAACAAGTACAAGCTACATACTAAAAACTAATAAATATATACATAGATGTACTAATTTAATGTATTTATTGACAATACAACATATTTTTATTATATGATATATTTTTATTACTTTCTTCACCTTGAGCTCTAAGGATTTATAAAGATTTATGGCACCTTTCTGAATGCTAATTGATCTACGGTTTATTGTTGTTTTTTATAGCTACATAATAATATATTAACAACAACGAGCGAAAAATATCTGGGACACCGAGTTGAGTATATGTAAAAACTCAAAAATACGCATTTTCCCAGAGATAAGACCTCGCTAGATCGATTTTTCGCCCTCGAGAACTAGAGATGCAACGAAAAGTGGCTTGGCCGAATACCGAATACCGAATATTCGGCGGAGCCATCGGCTGAATAGCCGAATATTCGGCCGCCGAATAATCGGCAAGAAGTTTTACCTAAAATTATATAAATTCGAACGCGCGCGTGCATACGCTGTGGAAGTTGCAACTTATTTCTCGCTGTAGGCAGTCTTTGATAGAAATTGCGCTTATTCTCCATGACATTGCGGTGCGTTAGATTTCGTCGTGTGTAAGAAAAATATTACGTATTATTTTTCTCATCTTTTTGTAAATCTATGTCTGACTTGTAGTTTGTTACTTTTTATACCCCTCGTTTGCCGTTATCTACGTGTTAACGTACTATTCGGTATTCAGCCGAATACTACGCCACTATTCGGTATTCGGCCGAAATTGTGGCCGAATAGGCCGAATAATGGCCGAATATTCTTGCATCTCTATACGAAAACCCCCATATAGCAAATTTTGTTGGCATGTAGAGGCTGATGTAGAGCTTCATAAATAATTCATAAGTCAGGCAGCTGTGTCTTGTCGACATGACAAGTCTGTTAATACATAACAAAAATTAGGCACAGATTTGTCTGCCGGAAATCTGTCCGGATATACTTACTTTGGATTGGTGGGCCAGACACTGACATTTTTATCACTTGTCACTATGCCTGTCACGTTCGCACTTACATACTTGTTAGAACGTGACAGGCGACAGGCATAGTGTCAAGTGATAAAATGCAACCGTGCTAGGTGTGCAAGACAATCTTATATCGACAAATGCCAAATGAAAAGAAAAAGCCTATCGGGATGACAGATCCGTCTTGGCTAGGCCCATGTTCAGCCAAGTGTAAAAATATGAACGCACACATCTTGCTCAAAATGATCTTCCATATCGCTTATGTCGGCTAATTAAGAACTATAGGACATACAGATTGGGCAAATACTTCATTAGGTTTTTAAATTTTAACTATATTAAGTGCAAAAATTATTAAATAATAAGAAATATACGGAAGATAATTTCTGCCAAATGTAGCTCCTCTAGCAGCAAGCAATTTTTTCTCAAAATGGTTGTGTTGTTTAAAACAGGTTATTTGCTAGATTAATTTCGAGAAACAGTTACAGTGGCACCCAAATTCCCCAAATTTTGCTCCTGACTTATTTCTGTAGGTGCTATCTAAAATGACGTGTCTATGCTAACAAGCTGATGAAATTTAAATAGTTAAAACCGATCATTCATCACCAGACATAAGATTCCGTGGGGCAAAAGTAAGTTGCATCCATATTTTTACACTTGACACATAAACAACGCTAACCTTGCTGTCTACTAGAAGTTTTTCTCGATAACATTTTAAACTCTTCCTTCCAGCGCCGTTCTTGACAGCCTGCAAGCCGTCAGACACAGCCTGCCTGTTAGCCTCAGCAAAGAAGGCGATCCCCTTCGTTGTGGCCGGGGTCCCAGAGCTAGGTCTACAGACCCTGGACCCCATGACCATCGACAAAGTGGGGTCGCGCGAGGCAGGTCTCCAACTTGACATGAGAGACACCACTGTTAAAGGGCTGAAGAACTGTGAAGTTCCCAATTTCAAGTAAGTTTTTTATACATAATACGACCAGTGCGCGCGGAGACTGCACCATGCAGGTTTGTCATGTTACAAGTTAAGTTTTTTATACATACACATAAATTTTATGGGCACATTATGTATGCAATTTTGCGGCTGGGTGCACAGTCAAAGGAATTTAATTTCTGTTCAGTGACAGTCAAGATGACATTGACAGCCACTAGGGATTTTATAATATTGCTAGAGTCAAACCAAGATATAGAGCGCCATATTGATAGTCACGCCTCGTGATTAATTGCTTTCTGTTTTTCTCATTAATATTGTTTAAAGTGTAATAACTATAGCTTATTGTACAGTAAACTAATTTGGCAGTGTGCAGTGAATGGAGAATTAATCTTGAAACGCGTTTTACCACCATTTTGGAGTCAATGACCGGTAGTCCACGTGCTCCTTGTAAAGTCCAGCTATCGCTTTACAAGAGCTGATAGAATCACTGTACACTGTCTTGTACTAACCTTACAATTTTAGTCGTATTTAAAGCTCCTAAGACTTTGATACTGGCGAAATAGTTCCACTGGACTGAAGCCTTAATTTAAAAAAAAGAAGAAGAACTGCTGACAGCTGGACACTTTTGCAACAGTTAAATCCACACTCCATACGTCAAATATTTGGTCTAGATACGATTGTTAAAACAAAGACGTCACTTTTGACACTGACATATCCGGTGTATATTGTAAAGGGATACGGTCTATCTGAGGTGCGGAATGTAAAGGCTTGAAGTAGATTTCTGATAATTTATAATAATATGGGCAATAACATACTTCAAACAATACCTATGAGGCTTAGAATCCGAAGTGGTAACAGATCATAAGGCGATTCATTGTGAAAGCGGCAAGCATCAACGATAATCGATATTTGTATTATACTGATTTGAAGAAAAAATATTATTATAGATTATCAGAAATCTACCTCGAGCGTTTACATTCCCCACCTCAGATAGACCGTATCCCTTTACAATATTGTATCTAGACCTAATATTTGACGTATCTTAAAGTTCGAATCGGGCCGTGTGTACTTGTTGCAAGAGCACAACAACTTTCCTTCTATAACTTGAAAAAAAAAATTTTTTCGGAAAATTTTCCTCCTGTGAATATTGCAAATGAACAATTCAGAACAATTAATTCATAAAACGGATCGTATAATTTTGTGCTAAAGGTTATTTTCTAATAAGACCCGATTAGCAACAGGAGCCATGACTTTTATACTTATCTTAATATACAGTATTAGTTACAATAATTATCTGTATGGCATTACATAGATACGTAATTATTATAGCGTGTACAGGCCCTTAAGGAAAACGTTTCTTAAATTGGTCTACTATCCAATGACAGTCCTTCAATAGTTATGCAATAATGACGTTACTAGGATGCTTGCTGTAAATTGGGTATAAAAAATGAAAGAATTACAATGGCAGCTGTTTATTATACCTCAATTATACATTATTACAGTAACCAGTTCCTTGTATTGTTGTTAAGTACGTAGCCTTTTTCTATTTCATCCTAGATGGACGTGAACTAATTATAATTGACATGAGAAGTGCTTTGAAAAAACATTGTGTTTTTTGTGAAGGTAATTTTGAAAATAAAGAGTAACCCGAATACATAGAACCAGGTAAGAAGGCAAGGAAGATAAAAGTGATATTTTAAACGTCAAACTTCCACGAAACTCTTGTTAGGCTAATCTCAGTTATATTGTTGAACCATTTTCTTATTCCGAATTATTGTAACATGTCATAATAGTTATTGACTCTTGCTATTCTCTAGTGAATATAGTTAAAGTGAATCACATTTAAATGCTTTAAATGTGATTCACTTTAACTATTATAAAACGATCATAATTGGGTTTTTTATTACTGACTCAATCTATACGAGTTAAAGTTTTAATCGCTTCAATAAATGTTCCCCTATTCTGGTTAAATTAATGTTACCACAAAACCTTTATCAAAAGATTTAATATAGTTGCGGTTATTATTGGAATTTAATAATGCTCGTTAGAGTTAAATAAAACTTAGAACGGACAGAAATAGGTACAGTCAACATCAATAGTAGCGGATAAAATAAAGCGCCAAAAGATAATCCAGATAACTTTTCCGAATATACTTAAATCTCTAATTTATGTTGTGAAGTATATCTTTTGCCGTCTTAATTGTTCTACATATAGAACCATCACATTTTGTTATGCTGTTACATAATGGTAGATACTTTTGACACCTTGATTGATCCGCTACTTTTGATGCTGACTGTACAACAGGTTATTTAAACCGCCACAAGAAAATCTACAAGTTCCGCCCGTGGGGAAGACTTCAAGTGTAGTTTGAAGGTAGTCGTTGAGGACTTGGTAAAGCTCATGTGGCACGCCTGGAGTGCAGACGTCCATAAACTTCGGCAATGCGTGTATACTCTAGGACCAAAACATAGCGTAGGGTGGCAGGCGGCAGGGTGGAAGGACTGACAAGACGAAACATGCGATGTGGTCAGTTTTGGGTGGCTATGAGCACCTCCTCGACACGTTGAAGGTAAGTATTACAAGCTTTTATTTAACTTGCAATGTACCTATGCATGTACGAGTCAAATCTTGCAAGTTAAATTTGACCTCCTTCCCGGTTTCCGATGATGCTGAAAATTTGCATACATATGTAAGTCGGATGACAATGCAATATTATGGTATCATCGAGCTGATCTGATGATGGAGACAGGAGGTAGCCATAGGAACTCTGTGATAAAACAACGCAATCTACCTGTGTTTGGGGTTTTTAGAATTGTATCGAGGAGTATTAGTATGTGCAATAAAGTGACATACATACATAATGTATGTCACTTTATTGCACATAAACAGGTTAACATAAAACAAACAAAATAAAACAAAAGAAATTTTATGAACAAAGGCGAACTTATCCGTAAAAGGGATCTCTTCCAGCTAACCTTTATTATCAGCAACTTAGTTTCCTCCTAGAAAAGTACTAACTTATAGTTTATTTATTTATTTAAACTTTATTGCACAATATAACAAATAAAGTACAAGTGGCGGACTTAATGCCTAAAGGCATTCTCTACCAGTCAACCATCAGGCTAAACAGAAACAGTAGCAGGTGCAGGCATTAAACAAAAAAAAATACCAGAATAAGTAACTTAAAACAAGCAATATAGCGATAAATACGTGCGATAAATAGGTACGAGATCTATAGTTATTAGTGGAATGATTATAAGCAGGGCCCGTACTTTTCATGCCGTTGACAGAAAAATTACGTCACGCTACATAGAGTATGATTCCAATTAATATTTTCGTAATAATTAATCATTTATCAATCTCTTTAGGTAAGTTATACAAATACTTGACAATGAGTACAGAAACGTCTAACTGACTTTCATTTTATTGTCACTCAAATAAATAATAGATTATTAATTTATTAAATAATACATATTTTAGATTTTTAACAGCGTAACAAGCTTTTATTCTCGTAACAAGTATTTATTTTGATACCCGTCAATAAGTAAGTTATCTAAATTTGTAGTATTGTAAAACAACTCCCTGTATGTTAAATTACGTCATTTTTGCGTCAACGGCATGAAAAGTACGGGCCCTGATGATAAGATTAAATAGGGGTTAACTCTTGCAAGTTTTCCTGTTGTAATTTTATAAGATGAGGGGGTAAGCAATAGCCGTGACTGCAGATATTGTTCACGATTAAGTTAATATCATAATAACAATTAATTTGTTGCACATCATAAAAGAAAAAAACTCTATTAGCATCATAGCTTAAGAGCATTGCTCTTGTCGGTGGAGTAATCGCTAATCTTTTTTTCCTTGTGTTAATCTTTTAATTTCCTCATACGGCGTAATAACATCATGCTCCCATATATATGTATGGCTCATGCGGCGGTGGGGGGTTTTTATAATTTATTGTATTTCTATAAGTGAGAACCTGTAATTGGCTCTGTAATTCTATTGGAAGTTCTAGATATATATAGCGCTGTTGGTTTTCCATATACTAAAATAAAAATAAATAAATATATTTGTGATACATTCATACATTCATGTCAAAAAGAATAGACTGCGGTCTACGCTTTTCCTAAACATCCTAGAAGGCAGGATTGACAAGACAAGAGACAGGAAAACCTAGATTTATTAATGTTATTATGTAACTTTTTACTTGTCTGAGATACTTATTAACTTTTATGTCGTTTAATAAATCAGCAACAGCTACAAAGTTATGGAAGGTGGAGATAAGGAACGAAATCTCCATGTACCAAAAAGTGTCATCAAAAAACTTTAAATAGGTGGCGCTACAATACCTAGAGTACTTGAACAAAAAAAATCAAATCATAGACAGCGCAATTCACTCCGTCAATAACGTCTAGGTTCTTAGCTACTCTAGCGCTACTCTGGAGAGATTTGGAACTATTATTTATAGCTGACAGCTGGACACTTTTGCAACAGTTCTACCATAAGAGATGCCACTCCTCTTCAAAGTGTAGCTTATTCGACAGTGACGTCATATGTCTGTGTTCCATATAAACTTCAATTTGAGGAATCGAATTTGAGTAGTGGACCCGGGTACGTCCTTAAACTACGTCCAAAAGAGAGGTATGGGCATTGTGGATTTCATCTCGCTTTGTGTGGTAGGGCACAGCCAGTGGATGTCATTCCAGATCTAGAGCAGAGCCCAACTGGGGAAGTACCTCCACCTTACAGAAAACCGCAGCCAAATAACACTAGACCCTACTCATAGTGTTGTGTTCCTGTCGGTGAGTAAGGTTGCCAGAGCTCAACGAGGGGAACTCTGGAGTTGCAGGCGTACATAGGCTACGGAGACTGCTTACCATCAGGCGGGCCGTATGCTTGTTTGCCACCGACGTAGTATTAAAAAAAATCGATTTTACAATTCGAAAACATTAAGTTGACTATCACTGAAAGTGGGTCATTGTTTACCTAGGTAGGTACGACAAGTGTGTCGAGCGAAAAAATACTGTTAAAAGTATCAAATGACTGGCCGCGTAGCCAACGTTACAACATTCACGCTCCGTAGCGTATTGTAGCTATCTCTCTCTTTCACTCTTCCATATTAGTGCGACGGTGACAGTTGCGTTTCGTTCGCCACGGACCGTGAACGATATGCACGTTGGCTACGCGGCCTGTATAGTCACGTCTGAAAATATCGGTACGAAAAATGTGCCAAAAATATGTATACACTACCTTAATATATGGGCGATAAAGTCGTGTATACATATTTTTGGCACATTTTTCGTATCGATATTTTCAGACGTGACCGTATGTGTCCACATTCATGTTATTTTGAACAGTCAAATAGGTTAAGATAAAGTAAAGATCCGGAAACAGTGAAACAGGTGACTCTGCGGTTAGCGGTCGCCCGGCGTTTTGTCACGTACCTACGAGTACGTACCTGCATGACGTGTGGTAGTTAACGTCCGACGCGCTTGCGTACGTGACAGTTTGGTGTCAAAAACATGATATATACCTATGCTAACGTGTATGATTCGATCCAGAGTTTGTAAACAGTTATTTAGTATAGTAGGTACGGTCATCAGTACCTCTAGTGTAAATATTTTCGACAGCGAAACGTGACGTACGCGTTTGCGTTAAATGTCATTTTGTATGAGATTTTTGACTTTCCAAAACGTCCCGCTTGGCGCGCTGTTCAAAAACCCATACAAAATGAGACTTAACGCAAACGCGTACGTCACGTTTCGCTATCGACTAAATTTACACTAGGGGTACAGATAATTATATCGGAGCGGCCAAGGTGCTTACAAATATCTGAACACGCCTCTATTGTTAAGGCGTTAGAGTGCGTGTTCAGATGTTTTTGAGCATCTCGGCCGCACCGATATATCTTATGGCGACTGTACCTACATTTGTTTCGAGCTTCCTAATGACGAGGGCTAATCCGAAAGTTGTTAGTTGCTCCGGCTCTACTCATGCGATTAAAATTTTATTTATACTATTGTTAGGGATTTTTCAGTGCTTATTAAAGTGGTGTAAATACATTTAGAAAAATCTTATTTTTGTTTTTATTTTATTTTTATTTCGACGCGTCGAAGCCTAACCATCAGTCATGAAAATCAGTAATTGAGACTCCATATGTGCTGTCATTTTATAATATACAGTTTTGGTAAAAAAAACATAAGTTTTTTAGGTGCTACTAATGACGAATCTCGGCCGTTCTTTTACGTATAAATCGTTTTGATTGAGTAAATATATGATTTAATAGGTGTCAACAATGAGTCCTTTCATTAAAATAAAAAAATTGGAAATAGCAGAAGGAAGATAATAATTAGACCCGGGTAAATTTAAGTTCGATTTTCAAAGATCTCAATACGAAATTCATTTAATTGTGTCCAAAATTGCCTTTTTTTCTAAACAATTCGTAACTAAAAAACTTATATTAATTTAAAAAAAATTGATGGCCATAAGTAGCATTGAAATATCCCTCACAATAGTATAAATTTTTTTTTATCGCATGAGTAGAGCCGGAGCAACTAACAACTTTTGGATCAGCCCTCGTATATCGTAATAAACGTTTATCTACTTATCTATTATTGTAATTAAGTAGAAGAGGTACCTATCAATATCAAAAAATATGTTTATTTTCATGATTTAATAAAAAAATAACCTCCCCTTAATAAGAACTACTTCAAATTTTATTTGAAGCTATACAACACTAGAATACATGCTATTGCAAATCTAATAGTTTTACCTACCATACCAAGTACTTGATTTTGAGTATATTGATTGAAAAATATGCCCTAAAATCAACAAAAAAATTTAATTATTATAATTAACAGAATATAATTAGTGGTACCGTAGGGTCTCTATTGTTTCGCATATAGTTTTAAGTCATAATGTATTGTTTGTCCGCATTTTCGTTAGTCAAAATTTGGTTTTTCTCAGAAACGCGTAACTATTCAGGACTACCATAAAACAAACCTAACCTAACCTATCTATAGGATAACTTTACGAAAATCCTGAAAAGTTAACGGATTCAGAATTATGACAAATGTAAATCTGACGATCATTACATTATAACTTTCAATAATTATGTCAAACAAAGGGATCCGGGTACTGTACAATCATATCAACAAAGCAAATTCGGTGGGCGTATTGCTTTACGCCCACCGAATTTTGTACAAAAAAGTAGGTAGTAAAGTAACTAACAACAGAAATTATCGTTCCAGACGCAATGGAAGAAGAATGAACTTGGATGTGAAATGTCCCAACCTCCAGCTGACTGGAGACTACACCCTCGGGGGCAAGCTGCTCATCCTGCCCATCGAGGGCAAGGGCAAATACAAGATCAGGATCCGTAAGTGCCTGCCGTTATATTATGGAGATGTTGTCACTGATAGAAATGTTTGCTATAACATTTGCGAAGGCATATATTTTTTTTTCTGGTTTCTCGACTTCTAGAGAATTTTATTTTTACGTATCACTTATAACCATAGCAAAATATTAAAAAAACATATTAATGTTGAATTTTTCGACTCTTTCCATGCATGACGCAGTAAAATAAACATTTTCAATTGGCAATATTTCACCATATTGGCACCTCACTAGCAACGGATTGAATTTATTATTATTAGCTTTTATGGGGGACAAATGAAATGTAAGATTTAAAAAAAAATGCGCCATAAAGCGCGTAGGAATGACTATTTAAAATCTTTCTCGGTTGTACCCTGGTAGCGGAAACGGGGTCCGAATTTGGCAACCTAATGCCAAGAATTGGCATTTGTTTTCAAAGTTGCTTGCTTCTACAGGTTAATTCATAAGTCGTCATACACGTCATCGTATACGTGTAAGTAATAATACTCTGAACGTTTAGTATAAACACTTGGGTGTCAGAATATTCAAAAATCTGACATGACTTACGTCAAATTAGGTACGGAAATACTACATAATCAGGCGGCATGAGCGAAGATGATATGTAAAGGAATTTCATACTGCCTTACATACCTAGGACTGTAAAGCAACCTTCTTTTGTTTTTTAACGACAAATTGTGACACAACGTCTTGGTATCCAACCATCAACTAGCTTCAGCTACAACTAGCTTTCACCAATGCTTTCACAACGGTATCTCAGTATTAATCCTTCCCCAGGTGACATCCTGGTGAAGCTCCAGATCGACACGGCCGATGTGGAGAAGAACGGAGATAAGTTCTGGAAGGTCGCTAACTGGAAGTTTACGACCGACATTCAGACCAACGTGCATTACGCCTTCCAGAACTTGTTCAACGGGAACCAGCAGGCTGGTAAGTCATCATCATCTTCCTGGCGTTGACCCGGTTTTTACCCACGGTTCATGGGAGCATGTTGTCCACTTGGCTAATCCCAAGAATTGGCGTAATAGTTTAGGGTCTGTTCGGAAAGAGAAGAGTCGAAATGTATTGAGCCTCATACATTCCACGACTCTCTTTCCGCACAGACTTTATAAGACAATGACTACGCAGATAAGGGTCCAATCGGAAAATTCGGTTTTTTAACTCTTAACTTTGGATCCATAGGAAAGACATGAACCTATTTTTTATTTATATTATATGTATTTTAGCTTCACTTTTGAGTGGCATTAACTGGAGACACTTCATTCGGTTCTTGTGTGTTTGTATGATTTAATTTCATGTCTTAATTATTTATATAAGAATTCAAGTCTTGGAGACCCTTTACGTCTCTAAAGATATTTTATTATTATTATCGTAGGGCTTTATCCTCGTTATAGGCATTTTACATTATAGTTTTTATATCATAGATCTATATCTAAGTTTAATAGCCAATCCCTGGCATCCGCTGTAAGCTCATAGAGTTCTTCAACTCTTCCAGCATACCGTCCGTAAAGATATTTTAATGATCGTTTTTTTTTTTCAACTCATATTTTATCTATGACATTTAGAGACTTTTATATCTCTAAAGAATTTTAGTATTTGGTGTTTGTATTTATTTATCATAGTTTTTTTTTGTATTTCAACATTTAGAGACTGTATACATCTCTAATAAAGTATCTAATATTGAATTGATTCCATATTTGTATTTGTATTTTGTCATTTTTATTGATTGTAAAAATTTGACATGTAAACGTGCCCCTATGGCCTAATTGCTGAATAAATCTTTGTTTGTTTATATTCCTATTTTCTGATTGCTATGTATGACGTAATGAGTAAAAAAATGTTTGTCGTGTCGTAATAATTATTATGGAAAAAGAAGTAGAAAGTATCTGGTCCCCAAATTGTATAATGAAATACCGTATGATATAAGGGAATGTAAATCATTTAGGATGTTTAAATGTAAATTGAAAACGTTTCTGTTAAACAAAATTAAATTACCACCACAATAAGCTATAAGATGTACCGTACTTACTTATTAATTAACTAGGCAATATGCTAACCCATCTGTATTCCCTCTGCCAACAAACTGTCTTGCAGTTTGGCAGAAGAAAACAAAATTGTAAAAGTAGGGTTTTTTTTTACCAGAATAAATGTTTTTTTTTTATGATTTATATGTTTAATTTATAACGTATTTCTTTCTCCAGCTGACACCATCCACCAGTTTGCGAACACCAACTGGAAAGAGATCTACAACGAAGTCGGCACGCCGGTCACCGCCGCCATTGTCAGCAGGATCGTCAAAGCCATAGAGAAAATGTTCGAGAAAGTGCCCGTCAAGGAAATCAACCTTGAATAGTTTAGTTACCAATTTTTATGATAGATGGCGCTGTAATGTCGGCTACATCGCGCTGTTAAGATTTTTACACAATTCAATAGAAAGCCAAACGTACGATTAAAGTTAGTGATTTCTTGACAACTTACTTCTTAGTTTTTGAATAAGTTTTAAATGAAGAGTCTTAGATATAATAAGTGCAGTTTAGTAACTAAGAAGCCGTTAAGGAGATCAATTGACTAGTTCATCTTAGTGATGTTATTTGACTTGGGCATGTGACAGAAGACGACGTGATATTGCCATACTACTGACTTAGTTTCTATTCTCATAATTAATTGACTTTACATAGAAATATCTATTTCTCACGCGGGGTTCCTGCCACAAAGGTTTTCCTTGTAAATAATTATTGTTTGTGGTTACTGTTAAGGATTTATAATGCAAGGAACGGAAAAATACTTGGATAATCATCTGTGTGTTATAATAATTTGTAAGTATTTGTAAAATAATATGGGAACAGTTTGCCATAAAATGTAATGAATACAAGATTTTAAATGAGGTAATTGTTGTATTATTAAATAGTTATTAAGTTACACGCCACTTATTTAACATTTAAGTTTCACATAACAGACAAGATTATCTAGTCCACAATAATTTAACAATCATAAGGTAGCCATTTTATTCAGAAAAATTCAAACAAAATTAGTGGCATTATTATTATTATTAGCTGTTCGCAGCAAATATCGACGAAAAATAGTAGATTATACAACTAGGGCATAAAGCGACCCATGTTATCCGAAGCAACAGCGAGGACCGTTAAAGGTCGACGATAACACGGGGCCTTTATGCTAGAAGTGTATACTCTATTTTTTACTTGTGAGTAAATAAACAAAAACATCGAATATTTTAGGTTATTTTACCTTATTTTTTACAAGACTAAACAAAATCGGACTCGGGCCGGTCGAGGGCACGGGGCGCGCCGGACGGGGGCGCGCTGGCAGAGCTGGCAGTTTGTATGACTGATTTTGGACTTTATTGCTAAGTAAATGAAGATCATAATAGATGATTTTACTTTATGCTCTATAGAGCATAATAAGCATGAGAAGTAAAAACAGACACTTTTGTGACCTCAGGAAAAGTTCCTGAATAAAAGTGGTTCCTTATGACATGACCTACATTTTCACGGGTTTATCCATAGTATATGGCTAGGGGATACATCACTGGCTAGCAGGGCCGGATTTAGGGGAGGGCAACCGGGGCTACTGCCCCAGGCCTCCACAAAAGAGCCCCCCCCCCACAATAGAGAATTCGGTAAATTTACCATTTTATTTGGAAAAAATTTGGGGCCAGGGGGCCTCCACACCTTTATTGCCCGAGGCCTCCAGACCTCTAAATCCGGCATTGCTGGCTAGGGGTTCTAGCCTGCTATCTAATATATCCAGGTCAGCATAAAGGGTGAATGTCTACCGTGAACTTTAACCCTATTATTTCCGTTCTTTTAAGCCTAAACTTGTGTCATGTAAATATCTTTGTCAAAGAGCAAGCTCAGGGGAAAACCCTCGCGACCTCGAACATGTTTACTTGTTTAACGTCTTTTCACAGAATTAATATGTTTATAGGTAAATATCCGCGATTTTTTCGCATTCGTTATCCTTATTGATCTACCTATAACGTTAAGTGCATTTATTATGTGTAGTTAATTGATATTTAATTTAATTTAGACGACCGGTCTGGCCTAGTGGGTAGTGACCCTGCCTACGACGCCGATGGTCCCGGGTTCAAATCCTGGTAAGGGCATTTATTCGTGTGATGAGCATGGATATTTGTTCCTGAGTCATGGGTGTTTTCTATGTATTTAAGTATTTATAAATATTCTAAGTACCCTCAACACAAGCCTTATTGAGCTTACTGTGGGACTTAGTCAATTTGTGTAATAATGTCCTATAATATTTTTTTTAATTTTTTTTTATATCGTAACCAGTCCATTGAGTAGCAAACGTAAATTATAAGACCATAAAACAGTTCGCGCGCTGTTTGGTCACAGTTACAGTTAACCATAGCATCATCATCATCAACATGAACTTAAGAGTTATTCTTTTGTCGGTGGAGTATCTTCCAGCTTTTCCTATCTTGCGCCAACTCTTTGACTGGGTTTTCCTCTACCTCGCTTGCGTGCTATCCGCCCCTCCAGGATAGTTTTAAGGAAGTGATCGTATCGTATTAAATGTCCAATCATTTTTCCGCGTCTGTTTTCTATAGTGTGTAGAATAGCTCTTCTTTCACTCACTCTTCGTAGCACCTCTTCATTCTTTATCTTGTCTCTCCAATTAATGTCTTCTATTCGTCTCCAGCACCACATTTCAAATGCTTCCATTCTCTTCCTGTCTCTTAGGGTCGTTGTCTACGTTTCACTTCCATAGAGAGCTATACTCCAGACGTACACCTTAATCAGCAGTTTCTTGTTTCTTAACCATAGCACTGTTTCGAATGTATAGCCGGTCAGACAAATGTCAGTAGAACAAAGCGCGAAATTAAAATGTTTTATTGGAGACAAATCCTATCCTGAACAATATTCCTACTGATTCGTATAATGAAATAGCGAGGGTTTCTTTTTTTAATTTTTAGTTGGTTCGATTCCCGGATGAGACAAACGAATTTCAGATGATCTTTGAATGCAGTTTTGTTTCTTTTCAAAAATAAAGGAAAGTTTCCTTTGAGTGAAATGAGCTAACTAAAGGATTTAAAGTAGTCAGCCATAGATTTTTTTCCACCCTGTATAAGTATGTATATATCGTCGCCTAGTACCCATGCTGCATCAATGCTTAGTTTGGGGCTAGTTCTATACACGGTGTTTTTTTAACTCCGTTAATTTAGGGGCATGGCTAAGTACATTTTAGGAAACTGAATGGAATAGTTATTTTTTTATTATTTTAATTTTTATTTAGTCATTAACATTAGAGGACTGTCTTACATAGATTGACTAAGCCCCACGGTGAGCTCAAGAAGGCTTGTGTTGTGAGTACTTAGACAACGATATAAATACTTAAATACATAGAAACCACCCATGATTGACGACTGAATCATGGGTGTTTTCTGTGTATTTAAGAATCATAGGTGTTTTAACACAAATAAATGCCCTTACTGGGATTCGAACCCAGGACCATCGGCTCAGACGGATCTTTAAATTAATAGCGTTATTTTACATTATGTTTAAATTCATCAAACAATTGAAAACTGTGACATATCAAATGTCCGAGATAGTACTTGCGTTTAATAGCAAATGTATGAACTCATACTAAACACTAATCAATATGTAAACAGAGGGCTTACCGCGAACCACGTTTGACGTGTTGCCTCTCTGTCGCACGTGTAACTTTGCACGTAAATGTGACAGGGAGGCAACACGTCGAACGTGGTTCGCTGTAGGTCCTCAGGTCCTAAGGCGAGCGCGCGCTCACGCTACACGCTCGTAGAGGTCTCATTAGAAAATAATAATAATAATAATAAACCCGCGGGGGCAGCTTGTGGCGAGCTGACGGTGAGTGGCGACACCGCGGACCCCTATTCCAGAGGGTCCTTTTATTTGGCCCTCGCCTCTGCGCTTGCCTTCACCGGCCGGCCAGAGTGGAGTCGCAAGAGCGGGACCTATGCTCCAGGTTGGAAGTGTAAAATGTCATAACGCCGGCGGCCTGCTGAACGGATTACCGGGATCTGGCTGCCGCAGACTCACCTCTCGACAACCTCACAGCCGCTCCAAAGTGTTGCCCTATTGTCGCACTGTGCGTGCGGCCGTTGTGGGGCCCACTCAATGAGTTGGCGAGTCACCACCTGTCTTAAACAATTCCGAGACTGATTGTCACGGCAGGTGTCCGTTAGTCTCCTCCTATAGCCCATTATCCAGTCCATCCAACTTTCAAATCAATAGCCTTATGACCTTAGATCCCATCGCAGCACAAAAGTGCTGCACTGCAATAGTCTTTGCACCTGGCGGGGACCATCTCCGGATGTATCATGTTGTGCGCTCGGGGATGGTATCCGCCACGTGTATCCCTTGCTTTTAGATTAATTTGTCTTAAAGGGCCTCTGCGCTGTTGGCTTCGGCTCCACGCATGCCTCCCAAAGGTCCGGGACCCCATGGTCCCGAGATATGGTAAGACAGACAAATAATAATAATAATAATAATTCAGCCTATATACGTCCCACTGCTGGGCACAGGCCTCTTCTCATGTGCGAGAGGGCTCGGGCTATAGTCCCCACGCTAGCCCAATGCGGATTGGGGACTTCACATACACCTTTGAATTTCTTCACAGATGTATGCAGGTTTCCTCACGATGTTTTCCTTCACCGAAAAGCTAATGGTAAATATCAAATGATATTTCGTACATAAGTTCCGAAAAACTCAAAAGAAAAAAAAAAAGAAGAATAAATCATTAATTATCTCCAAAATGGAGTTAATTAGAATACTGGTTTCTTAATTTGAGCTCAGGAAATTAAAGGACTTAAAAAAAACACGGTGTATGTGTAAGACTGCCCCTAAAATATTTATTTATTTATTTGGAAAAGTTCTGGGAAATCTCATGAAATATTCCACAAGAAATAAAGAAAATGGATATTTTAGAAATGGATATTATTATTTTGACGACCGGTTTGGCCTAGTGGGTAGTGACCCTGCCTACGAAGCTGATGGTCCCGGGTTCAAATCCTGGTAAGGGCATTTATAATTGTGATGAGCATGGATATTTGTTTCTGAGTCATGGGTGTTTTCTATGTATTTAAATATTTATATATTATATACATATATCGTTGTCTAAGTACCCTCAACACAAGCCTTATTGAGCTTACTGTGGGACTTAGTCAATTTGTGTAATAATGTCCTATAATATTTATTTATTGATTTCCGTACAAAATTATGAGAAGTTTCTGAAATTTCGCAATTTTGGAAACTTTCAGACGGCGCATCAGTAGCTACTCTATCCCTTTTCGGAAACACACCATTAAAATGATGTAAGCCACATACATAGTCCTAATCATAATGTAGGCATGTGCCTTGCCTTCAAGACTTATTACTACGAAGACAAATGGTCGTGACGTCAAGACAAGGCTACCGGTCGCACGTCACGTAGGCCAACATCACGTCACGTCACGTCGCTTGACGTCAATCGTCAGATAACTTTAATTATGATTTTATTAAACGACTAAAATTGATCTTCCCAATTTTATTTTTAGATTTGTGTACCTAACCAACCTTTGATTTAATTAGAATTGACCAATAACCATTATAAATTGAACCGTAAACCGTAACGGGCGGTTACAATGAATGTTGGGTATGTTGAATTATAAATAAATTTCGGCCAACACTGGATGTTTACTCCTGAGACATGGGTGTTTTCTATGTATACAGTGTGTCCCTAGCCATTGGACAAATGATGATTTGATGTGACTTTTGTTCGAAAAATTTATTTTTTTATCTTTTGTTCTAATTAAAAAAATATTAATGTCAGAGCATTCCTGAGAAGTAACCCTACGTGGGATTTCAGGGTCTGTATAAGTATGTATTTATGTATATAAGTATGCCTAGTAGCCATAGTACAAGCTTTGCTCAGTTTGGGGCTAGGTCGATCTGTGTAAGATGTCCCCTAATATTTATTAATTATATATTTATATCATAAAAATGCCCACAGCTATGTACAGTCAGCATCAAAAGTAGCGGATCAAACAACGCTTCAAAAGTATACAAGCTCTCAGCTTAACAATAAGTGATGGTTCTATATGTATAACAATTAAGACTGTAAAGTACATACTTAAGTTATCCGAAATATCAGAGGGCCTACCGCAAACCACGTCCGACGTGTTGCCTCTCTGTCACACTTACGTACAAATTTACAAGTACGACAGAGAGCCAACACGTTGAATGTGGTTCGCGGTAGGCCCTCAGATACCTTTGGCGCGTTGTTTCATCCGCTACTATTGGTGCTGACTGTACTACTGCACCGCCCGCCGCCGTTACCAACCGGTTTCCAAGCTCCATAACTGAGCTGTGGCAAAACGCCAGGACAATACTAGGGAGATGATGATGATGAAAAATAATGAAGACAAACCGAACTAGCTCAAACACAAAAGTGTTAAGTATCATATTTAATTTCTGTAATAAAAAAAACTAGGAGCTATATTAAGATCTGCCATAATAGCCAGATATCTAAAGAGTAACGGTGAAGGTCATGCCACTAAGACTTGTGACCAATAGGTCACCATGAGATTCAAAATTCAACGAAAGAAGTCAAGACTGAATAAAAAAATGTAAGAGTTCCGTATTTCGTGAGTTAAGAGTAGTTGAGTAGTGACATTAGTCAACGGGTAAGTAATAGAACGTATACAAACCTATAATATATCACTCTGAATGTATAAATTCAATTTGTATAATTTTGATCGGAATAACATTCAATTGCAATAACATGCAATATGTATAACAACGAATTCTATAATTGTAAATTGTATAATAAACACTACATATATCATTGTTTACGATAACATTAGAAAGGTATAACGTTGAAATAATATAACATACAAAACAAATATCATACATTAAAAATACCGAACCACTACCGAAATTACATTATTTAAATATATTTTTGTGTGTTAGTTAATGAACAGATACAGTTTTTAAATTATTATGAAATGAGCAATGTATTTGAAACATCTATACTAGGCGAATTTATATTTCAACGTAGTTTGCTCCGTATTTATCTATTACAGATTGCAGCTTTTTTCTGTGGTAATTCTGGTGCTAATTTCTTTATTTAGAGGGTCACAGTTCTAACCTAACCTAACCCACATTTCTGTTAACAGTTTCTTTTTCCGAAGCCTCAGAGTTCTAACCTAACCTGCAGAACCTGCTACCTATTCTGGAAACAATTTATTTATCTAGGGGGTCACAGTTCTAACCTAACCTAACCCACTTTTAGCAGTTTTTTTTCTAGTAGTGTGTTCTATGAGGTTTGAAATTCTAGGTCATCCTACTAATTTTATTACTTAATTATATAAGATGATATTTATATTTTAATATGTATATATTATGATAGTTATATGAAATGAGCTTAACTTATATGTATATTATACCAAACAGCCATATGTCGTATGTTATATTATTTTTATGTTATACTAATTGAAAGTATACGTTTACTTTATTATACATAAGATTAGTATACATTTTTAACGTTTGTAAACTGAAATTATTCCAAAAGTGCGTATATATTATAGGACGCACCCTTAGTCAACGGCTTCATGGGCGGGACAGAATAGTATTTTATACATCGTGGTATAATAGAGAGCTTTTCAGTCGAGTACCGTGTTTTGGCAACGAAGCTTGCTGAGTAGCCAAAGTGAGGTACGAGATTGAAAACCTTGATTATATCACTATTGTATACAATACTTTTTCTACGAGTCAATAAAAATAATACTTTAAACTAATAAAATCATATAGGTAAACAAGCCAAAAGTATACAGCTATTTAAGATACACTAAGGAGCAAAACTGTCCCAATAGTAGCATATTAGGAGAATGTGGAGAGGTTGATGTCGATCAAGGGGAGGGGTACATGGTTAATGCATAACAGTACTCCTTGAAATTTTCTACAAATCGGCCTATGATGTACTTGGCATTTACAGTTATTTTGTAATTTCGAATCGAAAAGTAGGTAGAAAAAAACACATTTTTATTTTTTCCAATATTTCTATTAGTTCCTCCTATGAAAACTCCAAATAGGGAACCATACTTATACCAGTTTGTAAATATGCTCATACTCCTATAATGTTTTATAACTAAAAAAAAATAGATTAATTTTTAAATAACTTTAACTTTACAGGACCCTAAAACTTGACCCAACCAGTGCGGCATGATCTAGGTATAAATTAAACAAAAATCTTGATTCCAAATTATTGCAGGCAGGTTTGACTGTCACATTTTATGTCATTAGATTATACAAATTAAAATTCTAGTCAGATATATTAAATAAAATGGAAATATTAATTTATTTATTTACATTGACTTTTTTGTATATGTTCATTATTATTTTAATCTTTTTAATATTTTAATTTAATCATTGGTTTCGACCATTTTTATATTTTAATTGTAATTTAATGTTTGATTTTCGTTTTGATTGACCAATTTTGACATTTATTATGATATTGTTTTATTTTTATTTCATTTTATTTCAATTTTGAAAATGTAAATGTTTAATTTAATCTAGTATTATGTAATTACTAACAAACTAAATGGGCCTATTTTGACCTGAAATAAATGAACTGAATTTAATTGAATACAGGCCAGTAAATAGTTAGGCAAAAAGAAACCGTTGTTTCGCCGTTTACGAAACGAAATCGCATATATTATTTTATTAAATCTGGTTTTGCATAAACTCCGCAGAGACAACTTGATGCTGAGAAAAATATTCTCCCAAGGCCCATACATACATACGAAAAATGCCATTTGAATTTGAAACCAATTGTGGACGAAATATGGTTGAATATCATTTTGTTTTAATATCGAATGAAATAAAAGATATGCAATTCTATTCCAGTTGAAAATGGTTTAAATTACATTGAAGTAATTGGTTCCATAGGCAGGACCGTGGGCCTCACGAGGACATGGATGGGTATTACATCGAAATATTGTAGACAGTCAGTATTTCCTTCTTAGTCAAAGAAGGGTGTATGTAACTGGAAATGTTAAAGGTTAAAAGCTGTTTTTTGAACTGTTTTTATTATCAAGGATAAATAACCTGTTCTAAAGAACGTGCCATATTCGCACGTGTAAGTCGAAAATTGTTGCTAGTCTGGTTTAGTTGGATTTTGCGATTTCCGTTAACTTAAAGGTACATTTGCAAATATAAAGCATATTTATAAGATACGCCTATTTGCTTTCATTGTTGTTATAACCGGCATTTATTGACTTGGCGAGAGCGCAGGTCTTCTGTCAAGCTTGGGCGAAAATGCTTTTTTATTTATATGTTGATTTGGTCAAATTATGTTATTTAAAAAACAAATTATATCCAAATTGAAGCTAATGCAGTATTATACCTTTGGGTATGGTGCTTTATGTACACTAGCGTCCCCTCCCTTCTCCCTAACGGAACCCCCCCTATTCGCATGAAATGTCCCGGTTAACGGTTTATGTTCATTTTTGAGAACAGTATTAGAGTTGGGAACTTAGGAAAAATTTCAGGGTAAATACCCTGAACTTGAACTTACTAAACAAAAAAATACACACATATTTACCCGAAAGTCATCGAAATTATCCCAAAGGACAGTTTGAATATTAATTAGATTTCTGTTTACATTTGACTACACATAAACAAAAACAAATCAGTCCTAGAGGTTATTACTCGCTTGAAGGTTTAGGCCGAGTTGCCCTCCTTACTTAAGAGACAAGGCTTTGCTACTAGTACGTATGGGTATTTCTATTTAAAGTTGTAGGTTTAACTACTACAATAATATAAAATAGCTACTTATATTAAAATTAAAAGTTAATCTAAATTAAAATATATCTAGATAAGGCCCCCGCGGCATCGTGCCAAAGATGCTGGCAGCGTTCCCTCGCTGAACTGAATGGCAATACTTATGCGCTGAATACCTTTTAAATCAATACTTAACTTAAAGTATTTAATAGCGTAATCAGAAGAGGTACCTATCTTTCTACAGGGTGTAACAAAAAGAGTGGGGATTCGTTTAAAGGCATATACGGTATCGAAAGTAGAAGAAAAATATTTACATCTTTGCATGGAGGGTTGAACAACTTGGACGACCCTACACATAGAAAAAAAACATTTTCGCCTAATTTTTTTTTTCTATTTTTTTTCTAATCAATACACGATACAGAATATGCCACTATTTTTGTTTGTGTGTAACTGTGTCAAATAATTATGGCGAACTGTAGAAATATATGTATATGTACATATATCATTATTTGGTTGTTTCACCCAATACCTGACTTTTCCATCAAACGAGAAAAAAGTACCAGTTTTGTGTCCATTTGGTTACTCTTTTTATACCACCCATATCCGTAACACAATGGACCAACAAATGTATAAACTACACCCTGCGGCCTACCGAGAAAACCGAAATTCGCCAATTGCGGGAATCTCTCTCTTTTACTCTCACTAAGACGTAATAAGAATGCCAGAGAAAAATGTGGCAGTGTTGGCCGAACGTTAATTGCAAATGATCATTAATCATTACAAATTGAACCGTAAACCGTAACGGACGGTTACAGTTTACGGTTCAATTTGTAAAGGTTTGATCAATTGCATTAACGTTTCGGCCAACACTGGATTGCGGGTCACTTCTGGATGAGATTAGCTCAGGACCGGGACAAGTGGCGTACTCGAAGACAGGCCTATGCTCAGCAGTGGGTGATAAAAGTCTAATATTATGATTATTAAGATCGGAAAAGCTCTGGGTGGAAAAAAAAGTAGGTATAATTTTAAATAGAAATGCCCGACTGTGTCCCACAGATAGTACATACATGTAACTGTTACAATTGACTGCATAAGAGCTCCTACGTGCATTATCTCACGAACGTTTATTTAGTACAAAGTTACCAATACAGTCGGTATTTTTTTTAAATGTCAATCTCAAACTGAAGTGTTCTTTTTTATAATGAAAGAGTCGTGTTTCAACCGTAAATATAAGTTTGTATTAGAGATTCCGTTTTCTAACACGTTTGATTTGGATTTTTATTTGAACCAGTTTTTAATGAAAACTACAGGTTATGATGATCAACTTGCCCTATTTGCATATTGCTCCTAGTAGTTTTGGTACTGCGTCGGTTGATAATTTATTGGTGCGAAGATTTATTTGAAGTTTCTTGGTAAGTCTAGTCTTATAATATCGTATGTAAGTGGTAACAACAACGGTTTTCGTTTCAATGAAAGTAATGAAACGAAACGTTAACTTAGAAAACGTCAACTAGTTGATTTCATCAACTAGGTTTTTGCTTTAACTGAAGAGAAAAAGGCATTGAGTTTAATACGTTTATTTTTACTAAGGGCGAAAATGTTAAGGGCGTTGTTACGTTGAGCATTCTCCATCTCGTTCGCGCCCTATCAGACAACATCGTTGCGTCCTACTCTCATTCGCGTCAACGGAACCTCGTCAATTGAATTGTCGATCAATTCATTTATTAGCTTAGCGTTCCATTTCGAATACGTTTGTACGTTAAAGTCATCAACTGGTTCAGTCTGTTAAACAAAACGTTTCGTTCGCTGACGAACAAAGAACGTTTTATCAACTAGTTCGTTGAATCAACGACCACCACTTAGTAACAACTGTAGACTCGTACGTAGGTAGAGTTAGACCAAGATAAGTCTGCAACGATTTTTATAGCACACGTAGTGCAAGTGTTATTTATACGTCATAATGTCACTTAACACTTGCACTTCGTGTGCTATCAAAATCGTTGTAAACTTGTCTTGGCCTGACTCTACAAGATATTTAATTGAAGGTTTTGCTGTCTTAAGCGATTCCATGTATAAATACAAGTTTTTTTTTATACCACGACGGTGGCAAGCAAGCATACGGCCCGCCCGATGGCAAGAGTCACCGTAGCCTATGGACGCCTGCAACTCCAGAGGTGTTACATGCGCGTTGCCGACCCTTTAAAAATCTGTACACTCCTTTTTTGAAGAACCTCATACTGTAGACAAAAACCTCATACAAGTGAGGTTTTTGCCCTATAAAGGGGGTGTACATGTAGGAAATTAGAAGAAGACAAAGGAGGCAATGGATCCTTTGCGACGGAAAATATGGCCGTCGCGTGGAAATACAATATTTTAAGTACCTTAATCTAATTTTTCGCCAAACTGTGAAACAGTTTGTTGGCGGTGCGCTCTAAAATAATCTTAAACTAAATAGGTACACTAAAAATTGAGTAATAATAGTAGCATTATGAGCATAGGAACATACTTTGACGACCGGTCTGGCCTAGTGGGTAGTGACCCTGCCTACGAAGCTGATGGTCCCGGGTTCAAGTCCTGGAACGGGCATTTATTCGTGTGATGAGCATGGATATTTGTTCCTGAGTCATGGGTGTTTTCTATGTATTTAAGTATTTATAAATATTTATATATTATATATATCGTTGTCTAAGTACCTTATTGAGCTTACTGTGGGACTTAGTCAATTTGTGTAATAATGTCCTATAATATTTATATTTATACTTACACGTATACATCTTAAGTCTTATCCTGTGAGACAGCATCACACACAATTGACCATGCGCAAATCTTATCTCGTTGTGTTATATATATATATACAGCAACTAAAAATAAATGAAAATAAGATTTTTTTTTTCTATAAGGTTGGCTAACTTTAAGCTTTTAGGGTAGGGAAGAGCAGCCTTAAAAATAATATAATTAGTCTAGTTTAGCTTTGCTATAAAACGGTCAAATATAAGCGCCGTAAAGCGAAGCCTAGCATACAAATTCAAAAACAATAAACGCTAAAATCAAGATCAGACACATAATTTCTTTCTCATTCCGTTCCCAATATTTCACTACGATTGGTTAAGTTAAGGAGCAAAAAAGGTCGAGAACGAAACCTCAATTTCTGAGCTTTTTACGCGGTTTTTTTTTGTCTAAGCTGCAGATGTCCTTATCGCACTATAAATTTTAGAAGTCGCCCGTCGGCGCGACAGAGTTATTTATAAAAAAAATACCTTAAAAAACTCAAATTTGAAAAGGACTTGGCGCCACTTTGTTCGGTCTATGGCACTTTTGGTGTTTTTTTTTTAATACTACGTCGGTGGCAAACAAGCATACGGCCCGCCTGATGGCAAGCAGTCTCCGTAGCCTATGTACGCCTGTACAATGCCGACCCTAAAATAAAAACCCGACCCCCCCTCGTTGAGCTCTGATATTACTGTCTGATAGCTACCTCGTATTACCATTTAAGGATTATCTTAAATATCTTATCTTTTCTTTTTTCCTTTCGCTTTTCCAATAGGTTAAGAGCATCGGAGACTGGTTCTGCCGGTTAGTGTTGACAATGCAATGTTTTTAAACCACGTGCTGGATTGTTGATCGCACGAGTTTCCTATAGTTGCTGTTGCTATACAGGATGAGATGGAACGCAACATATGAACTGACGCCCGCGGCATATTTGGACCGATAATACCTTGAAACCTTGAAGAAAACAGCGTACTTCCATCTTAAAGGCCGAAAGCGCACTTACATCAACAGCTTCATTTCATAAACGATTTCATTTCATTTCATTACAATCCCTCTCTGGTGTTGCAGAGACACGATAAGGGCGACGGTAATTACTTACCATCAAAATCTGAGGAATGAACGTGCGGTATTTCCGGACCGATACATAATCATAATCATAAATCATTTATTTCGTGGTAAAACTTAATTTACATACAGAAGTATATATATTAGAAAAAAAAAAGATTTAAACATATTGAAATAGTTTACCACGAAATGGGTTCGCCTCAGCATAATGCTGACCTGAAAGTCAGCGCTGATCTTCCGACGAGACCATTTGTGGGCCACGATTGCAACTGTACGGCACGGCCTCGTAAAACTGAACGCATCTAGCGCCATCTACGTGTATGACAAATTACAGAAATGACAATGTCAGATAATCTACGATACGACCTTCAAACCTTCAAGAAAACAGGGTACTCAGATCTTAAAGGCCGGCAGCGCACTTACAACCCCTCTGGTGTTGCAGGTGTCCATGAGCGACGGTAATCGCTTATCACCAGGCGATTCGTCTGCTCGTTTACCTATAAAAAAAAACCATTTGTCTGCTCCTGTTGCTATATCATAAAAAACTGGCCAAGAGCATGTCGGGCCATGCTCAGAGTAGGGTTCCGTAGTTACTCTTCCGTCACAATAAGCTAAACTGAAGCTTAAAGTATAGTAGATTGTTAACCAAGGGATGAACTGTGGATGTACGTCTTTTTACTATGAAGGGGAAACATTTTGCGATAACTCAAAAACAGCTAAACTGATCATGTCCGCTATAGTTTTCATTTAATATCTTTCTTAGGCTCTACTTCCACGATTACATGTCTCTGTCGCACTAATATGGAAGAGTGTTAGAGAGTACCGTATCGTTCGTTACGGAGCAGAATCTTGGCTACGCACCCTGGTTTTAATTTTAACTGTTGTACAGTCAGCATCAATAGTAGCAGATGAAACAATGCGCCAAAGTTTCTACTTCTACACACATAACAGCTAATACCACCACCTAACACTTTTCTACACACTACTTAAATACTCGTTATTTTACGTGTATTTACAAGTAATTTACACATATGATCATAAATTTAAGCCTAAATTAGCCTGGGGCATTGTTCCCAGAACACTGGCCGCGCTCCCCCTCTGCACAGTGAGGCTGAGTTTTTTCGCAAAAAATGTATTTTACTTGTTTTTTGGTGTCTGACACCCAGACTAGTTTGTTAGAAATGTATTTTACTTGTTTTTTGGTGTCTGACGACCAAGGACCGAAAGTTTCAATCGGAAGTGCCGCAAATACATACTTACTTTTCAAAATACTTGCTACCTTTTTACTTTTTTTCTAATAATTTTCTAATAAGAGACATATATCTCCACAGTTCGCGATTAAGTCTAATTGTTTTACAAATAGAGACATATCCCATTTTGTTATGTTATTAGAGAATGGTGTGGAGAACGTGGCAAAAGTACCTTTCGCCGCGTAGTCTGTTCTGCTACTTTTGATGCTGACTGTACCTACTTGTAAATTATGCTGTTTGTGTGTCACTAATATACAAGGATTAACAAAAAATAGTGGGGATGGGGGGTTTAAGGGCTATTCAGTATCGTGTTTTGATTAGGGAAAAAGTACTGCACTGCACTGCTGTACTGGGACTGCTTACCATCAGGCGGGCCGTATGCTTGTTTGCCACCGACGTAGTATAAAAAAAAAGGTAGAAGAAAAAAATTTTTTACGCGAGAAAAAAGTTTCTCTCCTATGGGACAGATCGTCAAAAGCCAAAAATTTTTCGCGCCAAAATATTTTTCATTTTATTGTTTCCTAATTAGAATGCTATAAATGCCCGAATATGCCCTTTAACGGATCCTACTTATTAGGGTTCCGTGCCCAAAGGGGACCCTATTACTAAGACTCCTCCGTCCGTGTGTCCGTCTTTCACCAGGTTGTATTTCATGAACCGTGATAGTTAGACAAATAAAAATTTCACAGATGATATATTTCTGTTGCCGCTATAACAACAATTACTAAACAGTACGGAACCCTCGGTGGGCGAGTCCGACTCGCACTGGTTTTTTTTGTTTACACATTGTATGAGGTTGTAGGAAACTGTTGGCTTGGCTTTTATTCTAGTCACGTTGAAAAAGTTCACTATCTAAAGCTTTGTTACCGGTTTCGTGGTCAAGGTTACTAATACTACCTATATCATATCTACTTAGGTATGTTAGGGTAGATGATTTCTTCTATTCACACGACCGACAAGAATATTCTAGCATTTCTAGCAAGGTAAACACGCAAAAAACGATGTTAACTATTTATGATGTTAATTAGCTACCAGTTGGAAATAAAAAAGTCCGTAGTGCAAGTTTTTAAAGAAGTTTCCATATAGGTACATTTTTATCGCATCCTCTATGGGCTAAACGGCCTGTAGGACTCAGATGGTCAGCTCTTTATCATTTGTCACCATGCCACCTGTCACCTGTCATGCGTGTCACCTGTCGCAAAGTGACAGGCATAGTGAAAAGATATACATCCATTTTATCTATTTTTTAAGTGATAAAAATGGAACTATGTTGCTACCGCTGGACACGTTATTATATCATGTTTAGTATATTAATAAGTTACTAATATAATATGGAAATTTAATTCTGCAATAAATGATTATTTAATTTAATTATTGCCAATGTACAGCCAAGATCTATAAAATACTGACACGGATAAAGCAAAAAATATATCAATTAGAACTTTTGACACGACATTAGCCCCGTAGGTTTGTGTTCTTCTTTCACTCTCACTGAGCGTACGGTAAGCGAGAGCGAGATGGATGATTTTTCCCATCGAGCGAAAGTCAAAAAATCATTATTCGAATCGCTGAAATTCCTAGAAAAAATCCACAAGATTGCTAATTAAATTTTTCAAAAACTCTGCTCTCTGTTCTTGATGATATTTTATCACATAGTGTTTACTGAAATAAATAAATAAATAAATATTATAGGATATTATTACACAAATTGACGAAGTCCCACAGTAAGCTCAATAAGGCTTGTGTTGGGGGTACTTAGACAACGATATATATAATATAAAAATATTTATAAATACTTAAATACATAGAAAACACCCATGACTCAAGAACAAATATCCATGCTCATCCCACGAATAAATGCCCTTACCAGGATTTGAACCCGGGACCATCGGCTTCATAGGCAGGGTCACTACCCACTAGGCCAGACCGGTCGTCGAAAAGCCGCAATTAATCATATTACATTGTGCTACGTAAATTAATCAGCATTAATTTAAGTTACCTACATGCATTCAACGGCTTTGGCAAGTAGAAGGTAACTTATATGTGCGTCAAAAATCAAAAACATTTTAGAAAAATGTTACTTCTGTGGAAAAAACAACTCTGTTTTTTCTTATTTGAGTCCCAAAGTACTGAAAAGAATTATTTCGCTTGTGAGGGTTGAGCGTAAACAGTAGATTGTACAACAAGGGCATAAAGCGGATCATTTTTTAATGGACATTTATGCCTGAGTTATACACTCTGCTTTTCACTTCGATTGCGAGGAAAATTTACTAAAATTTTAATTAGTTTAAGTTATTTAACCGTATTTTTTCAAGACCCTACTCATAGTATTGTGTTCCTGCCGGTGAGTAAGGTTGCCAGAGCTCAACGAGGGAGGGCGGGTTTAGGGTCGGCAACGCTCATGTAACTCCTCTGGAGTTGCAGGCGTACATAGGCTACGGAGACTGCTTACCATCAGGCAGGCCGTATGCTTGTTTGCCACCGACGTAGTATAAAGACTAAAGAAAATCGTACTCGGGCCGATCGGGGGCGCGCCGGCAGGTTTGGCAGTGTGTACGGCAGATTTTAGACTTTATTGCTAAGTTAATAAGGGTCGTAATAGATGATCAATTGTTTTTCTTCAAGCTGTATCTTGTACTGAGGTGTGCCAATAAAGAGTATTCTATCTATCTATCTATGATTTTACTTTATGCTCTAGAGCATAATAAGCAATTTTATGTCACTTACACGCGACTTAAAAGTCACTTTTACGAGCATGAGAAGTGAAAAAATGCTTTAAATTTCCTTAAATTATCGATGTCCACAGCAAAGACGTGAACGAGTTAAGCATATCTATTATAAAATGTGAATATCCCAATGTGTATAAAATAAATACAATACAATTTATAGAGGTACATTAAAAAAAAAATTACTGAATTAAAGTTATAATTTATTTACATGTCCTTTTGTATAGTAATAATTAACAAACTTAAAAACTAAATCTAAAAAATTAACAATATTATACACTAGGGTCGACAGGTACCCGGGTAAATGTGCCTAGCACGCTGCTGGCGTTACCTCTTTGGACGGCAACGAAATATAATATAAATATTTTATAGAGTGATTTTAAATAATGAAACCTGGACGATCTAAAACGCAATAAAATTCACTAATTGTAAATGTTATTTTTTTAATTCACCCAAGTACCGCCAACCTGTATGGAAGGAGTGTATGAGCTTTAATATATGCACATCGACAAATTGACGAGCAGCACGGACGCGGCCATAAAAGCTTGTTCTTGGCCTTGCGGGTATCATAGCTACTGTATACTTTGGCCACGGCGGTCCTGTTCCATTCGCCCTTTTATTTTTATTGTATTTAACAATGTTGAGGTATTTTTGCTTTTTGGCGGTGATTTTGGGGGCGAGGTCGGCTTCTGGTAAGTTGAATTTAATTTGTTATTGTTATATTTCGAAAAATTTTGAGAGAATTTCAGTTTTTTGACATTTATGAAAAATTTTATCAATTATTTTTTTAAGGCGAGGTGGGCAGGGTGGGTTATCGATACGATTATATTTCGGATGATCTTGGTGCGTTGAAACTTTCATAGCTTTGTGCAACGAAACTGTACGTGAAATTTTGGAGAAAGACCCGAGTTTGCAATATTCTTACCCCCGGAGTTACACACAATGTTTTTCATCACACTTGCTAAGAAAAAACTAAATTTTAAGCGAAATAATTCTTAAATATGATGACATATCAAATATTCGTCCGACATATTGTAATTTTTTGACAGGTTAGGAATGGAAGGCACAGATCTATTCCGCATTCAGCCACAATTGAATATTGTGTAAAAATACTTTAAACGGCTATTAAATTAATCAAATTCAATATTTATATGTACTGTAAAATATATTATATTACACCATGGATCGATTCTAAATTAACAATTTGTTATGGTTTAAAACTGGTTTTGATACAACGTTAACGATGCATCACCCAATACTGTACTTCATGTTGCATGCACTAATTAGCGTGACCGATCTTTCAAGGCCGTATAAAAAAAACCGTAAAAATTATTAAATCTGAAGCGTAAGTAGCAACAATTAGATACTGAATAAGCTTAAAAATTAAAAAAAAAAGTAACAATATCCAATATTAGGCACGATGTTTTTTTTTTGTTTTTCTTTTCTTTTTTGTCCTGTTGTCACATGGGAGCTGCAAATTTTTTAGTACATTATTACCCTTATTATATTATATTTATATACATATAAGCTGAAATACAGACACTTAACAATTTTTATGATATTCGAACCCATTTCGATCCTAAACGGACTGAAATTTGGTAAGAAGATAGAGTTTCCTATTCAGTTCAATATAAAGGCAATTCCATCGTATGTTCTAAAAAAAATTCCCCTTAGGAAAACGTATAGAATTTTTGTAACTGTATAATTTTTTTTTCAAATTGAGAATTCGTATTTGTTCCGCCCAGAATGAAAAACTCCACAAAATGACCAAATTTTATAATAAAATTACAAAAAATAAATAAATTGTAAAACATAAATCGGCCCATTCCAAAGTTCCTTGTTTTTTCTCCCCAAAAACGTGACGAAGTGGAGCTTTTTGTATGGGGTGAAATTTAAAATTTAATAGAAGACACTGATTGAGAAACTACAAACTTACATTTTATAATTTAAAAAAAAAAATCGATAATAAAACAGAAATCGACCCATGCCCAAGTGGGGTTGAAATTCTTTTCGTTGTCGCAAAAATGTGACGAAGTGGAGCTGCTTTTTTGTATGGGGTGTAATTTAGTTTTAAATTTTTCTCATGATAAATATAATCTACAGCTAGAAAGACATGCAATACCACTCAACTTTTTTTTTATTTGATAAAACACAAAAATAGAAGCGTGACAGAGTGGTCAGCAACAAGACAACGAAAATATTGGCCAGTGTGATTGCAAACCATTGATATTTTCTTTGTAAAAATTCACTGATTGAGAAACTTTACAAACAGAAATCGACTCATGCACAAGTGGTGTTGAAATCCTTTTCGTTGTCGCAAAAATGTGACGGAGTGGAGCTTTTTGCAAGGGGTGAAATTAAGTTTTTAATTTTTCTCATGATAGGTATAATCTAGAGCTAGAAAGACATGCAATAGCACTCAACTTTATTATTTATTTGATAAAACACAAAAATAGAAGCGTGACAGAGTGGTCAGCAACAAGACAACGAAAATATTGGCCAGTGTGATTGCAATGTGTCTGAATTAAAGAATAAAACACCTTGAAGTTCGTTGGTCTAAGCTCAATGTATCATCAGGGGTCAACATTTTATCGACCTCTATTTGTACTCACAAACAAAACCATTGGTGTTTTCTTTGTCAAAATTCACTGATTCACACCTTAGGTACCTTTACTCACGAACTTTGTATACATCGGACATGACGTGCATACATTACTTGTCTGTTGCTATCTCGACATCAGTATTCATACGGAGGTACGTGGAATTTTTAATAAATAAGTTCTGTAGGCTTATAATACTATAAGCGTACGGATACACATCCATTTGGATATATATCCATTTTCTCAATGAGTGAGTAGGAAGCGGTGGTGGCCGAGTGGATATGACGTCCGACTTTCAATCTGGAGGTCGCGGGTTCAAATCCTGGCTCGTACCAATGAGTTTTTCGGAACTTATGTACGAAATATCATTTGATATTTACCACTAGCTTTTCGGTGAAGGAAAACATCGTGAGGAAACCTGTATACATCTGCGAAGAAATTCAAAGGTGTATGTGAAGTCCCCAATCCGCATTGGGCTAGCGTGGGGACTATAGCCCGAGCCCTCTCGCACATGAGAGGAGGCCTGTGCCCAGCAGTGGGACGTGTATAGGCTGAATTATTATTATATCTACATTTGAAAAAAAAAACCGGAATATCAGATACTTTTGTCACGTTATTTCATCCGCTACTTTTGATGCTGACTGTACAGTAATTTAGTAGTAATAGTAAAACACTTTATTGTACAAAAAAAAACATAAAACAGGAAAGAATTTTCTACGTGCTTACGTTACCTAATATAAAATAATTTAAACAACGTGAATTCAGTTAAACATTCTAAACAATTTCTGAATGTCTTTTTTAGGGTTCCGTAGTCAACTAGGAACCCTTATAGTTTCGCCATGTCCGTCCGCCTGTCTGTCTGTCTGTCTGTCTGTCCGAGGCATTGCGCAGTGGTCGTTAGTGCTAGAAAGCTGAAATTTGGCACGAATATTATAAACCAGTTACGCCGACAAAGTCGTAAAATAAAGACTAGAAAAATGTTTTAGGGTGGCTCCCCTAAACGAAAAGTGGGGATACCTTCTTTATCGCTTAAAGCCTATAGTGTGAGGTGTCGTTGGATAGGACTTTCAAAACGAATATGGTCCTTTAGGAAGCATTTTTTGATAAACGTAATATTTTCGGAAATAATCACTCTGAAAGAAACAAAAAGTGACTAACTTTTGAACCATGGGTCAAAAAAATATGAAATAAATCGTGAAAGTAAAGCTTAGAAGTCTTTCCTTCAGAAAAGAAATAAAGTCGAAAGTCTTTTCAAGGGAAATTATAGCGAACCTGATCGGTTCAGCAATTTTTTTGAGTTTTTGAAATTGTGACGGACGGGTTACTACGGAACCCTACTCTCTTGGCCGGTTTCTTGCGATTAAATTTGTGTATGCAGCGTGTTTTTTTAATACGACCACATTTAGTGTAGGCTGTAATGAACATACTTTCATAGGTTTTATAAAAAGTGGTCGATTTTTATTTTTTCATATAAAATAATTCAGCAAGCCATGTATAGGTAAAAAACTTAAGTAAATAAATAAATAAATATTATAGGACATTATTACACAAATTGACTAAGTCCTACAGTAAGCTCCATAAGGCTTGTGTTGAGGGTACTTAGACAACGATATATATAATATATAAATATTTATAAATACTTAAATACATAGAAAACACCCATGACTCAGGAACAAATATCCATGCTCATCACACGAATAAATGCCCTTACCAGGATTTGAACCCGGGACCATCACCTTCGTAGGCAGGGTCACTACCCACTAGGCCAAACCGGTCGTCAAGTTAAGTAAGTCACCTGTTGTATGTAGTTGTGACGTGTTCGAATAGACAATACATGTTTAAAAGACACACACAAACAAAACAAATGTCTATTCGAACACGTCACAACTACATATAACAGGTGACTTACTTAAGTTTTTTACCTATATAACTCTACTTTGTTTTAACTCAAAACGTTACACTGAATGACGCGACGTCACAAATGTCCATGATGTACGAAAAATACTGGCGCTCGAAATTGTTTCAAAAATTAATTATGCTCTCAAGGTTAAGAATTAAATTTAAAAAAATCATTTGGAATTGTTTTATAGCACTAAAATCTACGTCTAGTTTAAGTTTGTCGTTATATCAAAAATACATACTGTAGAACCCATAGTCACCGTGCGCTATGAAGGATCCGCCATCTTGTGACCTAAATCGAAAACTAAAACTTGACAATTTGCCAGATCATATAAGCCAATATGACAATTGTTCATAGAAAACTTAAATACACGGAAATAATCACGTGACTTTTCTTAGCATCTGTCATTCCAATACATTTTTTTTTGTTTGTCGTTTGTCGACGTACGACTGTCATCTTGGCTAATCCCGGTGCCGCTTCCTTCCTATTCAGAAATTATATACAGTTCTATTAAAATGACAGAATTAATATATATATATATATATATATATATATATATATATATATATATATATATATATATTAGTAATTTCGGAAATCGGGTAATTTAGTGTTATTTTCCTTTCGGAATTACCCGAATTCATCTTAAATTTAAAGTACTTTCCTTTAGCTTCGATAGAGAAACACAAACGTTTGTAAAAAAAATATCAACAATATACCGCGATAATAAAAATGTGTACATATTTTTGGGCCAACTTGTGTAGTTGAATGTCTTCTGCAGATGTCAGAGTAACCTGCTCACCGCGTCACAAAAACTGTTATTAAAATGAGAAATTTGACGATTAGGATGAGCATCATAGTTCTTTATTACTGGGGACTCTAGACAAGACTGACATGACGACTTTTTGGAAACGTGGGCCGAGTTTGTGCGCTTTATAATGACTTTTGATAATTGTGCAGTGATGGGAAAGATACAAAGTACTTAATGAAGGTGTGACCATGATTTAGCTTAAACTTCGGATTATATATAGGTACATACCTACTGATACAGTGATACAATACCTGCTGGCTATGGCTGCATCTTTTATTAACCGAAAAGCGTCCTGTAATAAATGCACACTAACAAGTAGCTCAAATAATTTACTTAGGTACCAACTGAAAAATAATTTACTTACCTTACTTATATAATAAATACTTAAATAGAATGATATTAGGTCCATCACATATCAAGATTCCTTTGATAAAAGGAAATATGGATAACAATCAGTAGATACAGCCATGAACCATGCCGCGTTTATGAAACCAAAGGTGAACAAAATAATTCGTAATAGACCGGTTAAAACAATACTGTTTACTTTCAATGAAAAAGTTGGTATATTCATAGCAAAGATTGCGCTATTCGCTCCGTGTATGACTGTCGGCTCAATTCGAACTATGGAGTGTGGAATTAAGAGTGGCATCTCTTATGGTAGAAATGTTGCAAGTGTCCAGCTGTCAGCTATAAATAATAGTTCCAAATCTCTCCAGAGTAGCGCTAGAGTAGCAAAGAACCTAGGCGTTATTGACGGAGTGAATTGCGCTGTCTATGATTTGATTTTTTTGTTCAAGTACTCTAAGTATTGTAGCGCCACCTATTTAAAGTTTTTTGATGACACTTTTTGATACATGGAGATTTCGTTCCTTATCTCCACCTTCCGTAATTCGAAAATCAACGATCTGTCAGTATGAAAAGTACGTTTTTGTTTGAAGAAATGTCACTTTTGACACTGAGAGATAGGTGTCGTATTGCTGTCACATCTTGTAAGCATTATTCGAATTGGCTCGTTAGGCGCCGCCTTGGTGGGTCTGGTCTGGGACATAGGTATTTAATTGTTTATTTGACTGTTAGCAGTTGCCAAATATTATGAAGATGTCCCATGAAAGTTCATATTTTCACCACGTGGCGTGGTATGTACTTTTGCGCCGCTTGTATTTCCCCACCACCTATACTTAGTTCACTCCGAACTGAGAACTCGCGATTCGTCAAAAAGATAGATGTTGCTTTTTATTTTAAAATCACAAATTAATAAAAAAAAAAATCGACCATTTTTCTTGCAAATAATATGACCAGAATAGCAACACCCCTCACAAATAGCTTGGCCTTCTACGCTCTTCTATCTAAATAACCCCTTGATTGAACATATTCATAATTTAATGACTAAAATATAATGCCATCAACTACAGGTTTACCCAATTTCATTTAAATTAGAACCAATTTACTTAAGTTATTGTCCATCAAACTATTCTCCGATAGTCAGCTTAAGATACCTAGAGATACCGATGCATCAAAGGCTAAAGCTGTTCCAAAATAACTGCTATTGTATGGCTATAAAGTTGTATAATTCTATTCCCGTTGGTATAAGAACACTAGAAGGAAAGGCTTTTGGAAAAAAACTGTACAGTTTACTGATGGAACATTGTTTTTATAACATAAATGATTTAATACAATATTTTAAAAATAATAATGTTTAGATTATTTAATTAAGTAATTTGACATCGACACATATTAATATTTGATTTAAATTTTTGACATTTTAATGGAATGCTTGTTTTGTTTGTAATTTATTTTCGTGCTTAATATTCGAATGCTGAAATGCCAGCCAGACATGTAAAGAACTGTACAGTTAACTATGGGAACATTGTTTTTATGACATTAGTGAATCAATACAACATTTTAAAATTCGTACTTTTTAGATAATTTAGTTTAGTAATTTGACATTGACACACATTGACATTTTTTTTCCCAATATTTTTCAGTACGGCTTCTTTTATATTTGAATGCTGAAATTCCAGCCGAACATGTAAAGAACTGAATTTGTATACTAACAGCTTATCAACTCATGTTTTATCAAATAAATGATTATCTTATCTTATCTTAAAAACATCGAAATGCCGGGACGTGCCCCTAGCCAGCCGTGTGTCCCTTTTTTTTTTTTTTTTTTTTTTTTTTTTTTTTTTTTTTTTTTTTTTTTTTTAATACCACGACGGTGGCAAGCAAGCATACGGCCCGCCTGATGGTAAGCAGTCACCGCAGCCTATGGACGCCTGCAACTCCAGAGGTGTTACATGCGCGTTGCCGACCCTTTAAAAATCTGTACACTCCTTTTTTGAAGAACCTCATTCTGTAGACCATTAGACAATTAAGTTGAATGTAAGAACATCACTTCGCTTTGCTTGCTCGTTCGGTTACTGAATTGACATCTGACAGCCAGAGGTCTTTGCTTACAGAAAGTATTATTTTTAGTTGTTCGATCGTGAAAGGTCCAAAATCCGAACAATCCTGCCCGACCTCGCTCGGCAGACAATTCTTGAACACGTTTGGGATTATAAAGTATCCGCTGTTATAGTGCGGTCAAGGAAAACGGGGGTATTATTATATTGAATCACACCGCACCTATATTTGCTTATAATAATGATACTACTATTAAATTAAACATGATTATAGAACTCGTTTTTTACCTCAGCATCCATAGTATCGGATGAGATGCGTCAAAATGTCTACCGTTACCTATGCTTTTTCCAAAATAGATGCCTCTTTACCTATAGGCTAATCAAATTAAGATCCATAAAAATCGTTAAGAAGAATTAATTTCCAGCAAGTTGGAAATCGTTTCAATACCTTCATTTGGTCCTAAATGTACACCTGGAATTGCGCAAACTCTGTTTTACCAAATGAAGACATGAAAACGATTTCTAGCTTGCTGGGAATTAATTCTTAAAAAAATGTAATTTCTGAACGCAAACAGTTGAGATATATCTCTCTTTGTAAAACTAGGTTTTACATGGTGGTAGATAATTTTAGCGCGTTGTTCCATACGCTAATATACGATGCTGACTATACAAGCCATCGACTGTACATCTTTTCTATAACATTTAGAAATGCGATGGCTCGTCGAAACAAAAAAAACTTTTGTATCGTCTGTTCGGATTTGAACCGGCGTCTTCTTACGCGGCTAATAGTGCCCTGAACCTCCAGGCTACTCTAGTCGACGACCCTCCCGCCTCAGTCAAAGACACGGAGTCTTTCTAAGATTGCATACTCGAAAATTTTTGACGGGTACCACAGTCTTTGAAACCACAAATTAAAATAATTTCATTTGTTTCCAAATTTGAAAATGCCAATAATTTTCATTCCAGCCCCCTTCATTACACCTTGCAAAAAAGGCGACAGTGCCTGCATCATCGCTTCAGCTCAAGCCGCCGTGCCGTTCATCGCTGCGGGGATCCCGGAGCTGAACGTGCCTTCCCTGGACCCCATGTTGCTAAAGGTGGTCAAGTCTGAGGAGGCGGGGTTGAGGCTTACGTTGAAAAATACTACTGTTACGGGGATGAAGGATTGCAACATTGAGGATACCAGGTGAGTGATAGATTCATTTCAGCTCCCTTTCTCACAACATGCAAAATAGGTGAGACTGCCTGTATCATTGCATCAGCGTAAGCCTTCGTGCCCGTCCCACTGTGGAATGACGCTATACGCTATGTTTTTCGATTATAATTTTTTATAGTATTGATAACGAGTTTGCCAACGAGCTATGGAGCGTAGCATATTAGGTGTCAAATTGGTGGATCGAGTCCGGAACACCACGCTGCGCTCCAAGACACAAATCATCGATGTAGCTCGGAAAGCGGCCAAGCTAAAATGGGATTGGGCTGGTCACGTCTGCCGAATGCCGAATGAGTTGTGGGGCAAAGTCACTACAGAGTGGGAGCCCGAAAACTCGAATCGGGGATCTGGCAGACCTCACCGGCGATGGCGGGATGAACTGGACTCCTTCTTGAAGGAGTGGCCAGACATAGCACTCGACAGAGATCAGTGGAGAGATTGGGGGGAGGCCTTTGCCCAGCAGTGGGACACGACAGGCTCCAAATAATAATAATAATAAAAATTGATAAAGAGTTGTAAACCTTAGAAGGGATAGTCCTCAAACTCTTGAACAGATTCCCAATATCCTTACAAAATTGTATAGATTTTCGTTCGGACAATAAAAAGATGTTGTCGAAAAACAATCTTCATGTCCAACAAGTATGGCGTCGTTCCAATGTGCGTACTCGGTCCGGGCATCCCGGAGCTGAACGTGTCTTCCCTGGACCCCATGCCGCTGAAGGTGGTGAAATCTAAGGGGCGGGGTTGAGACTAACCCTGTAGAATACTACGGTAACGGGAATGAAGGATTGCATGATTGAAGATACTAGGTGAGTGATATAAGAAAGATAAAACCCGTTTAAAAGGCTCTTTTATCGCCTTCTTTTGACACTTCTGCGTAGAAAACTGCCTACCCAAAAGCGTTACGACTTATGATTGTGACCCATGTAGATAAATGGTTAAAGTCGCTTTTTGAATCGGATTTACCTAAGTTTTATTTCTGTCATCCAATACGGGTGGCACGCTTTCAGTAGACAACCACACAATGATATTGCTTTAGAGATTAAGGAACGAATCGAAGAAAATCATCTGAGTTAAGCTGCAAAGCTGTATACTATATATATTTTACTTATAGCGTGTCGTTAAAGGCGATTAATTAGAGGAGTTATATAACTTTTGCTTAATTTTATGGACACAATAGCCCATAACTAGCTATCGGAATGCTCTTTCCGTAACTGGCGTTTTATGTTTAGGCTAGTAAGGTGGTTATCTTCAAATGTTTTGACACCGTTATGAATGGTAGAACGCCAAGAAGACGTCCTCCCAGCAAGCTCCTCCCAACGCTCAGGGTCGATGGCGCAAGCGCTCAGATGCCGTTTGAGCACGTCCCTGTAGCGCACATAACCTCCCACCTAACCTCTCCTACGTGTACACGTTCAACGCAGCTAGCCAACTTTATTGTCATGCGTGCAATAAAGTATTTAAGAGCACGTTCAGTCCAGTCAGCCACATTAGGGCTCATGCTAGACAACGTCCATAATGTTTATTTAGGGTCGTCATCATCGAAAACGATGAGGAGGATTATATACGAGTATATATCGGAATGCTGATCGCTGAGGGTTGAACACGCGGTTGCTCGCGCAGCGCGCAGAGAAGATCCGATTAGCGGTTAATAGGTACCTACAATTACAATCTTTTCATAATATAAATATTTTTCTCCAGGTTGGATGAGTCAACAGACAAGCTGGACATGGTAGTGCGCTGCTCCGTGGTGCTTCGAGGATGGTACAAGCTGCGTGGAATGATCCTATTGCTGCCAATCCGCGGAGAAGGCAAGAACACCATCAAAATCCGTAAGTTTCCTTATGAGAACAAACTATGGAACACTAAGAATATAAAATGATGAGGAAATAGGGAATCAATCAAATTATTTTATTGAATACTTAGTTTGGGTTGTGTTATTTTAAATAGAAAATAGAAACACTGAGAAGTAAATGTAAAACCGCAGCCAAATAACACTAGACCCTACTCATAGTGTTCAGCAATAGCTACAAAGAGTAGCTAATTCGACAGTGACGTCATATGTCTGTGTTCCATATAAACTTCAATTTGAGCAATCGAATTTGAGTAGTGGACCCGGGTACGTCCCTAAACTACGTCCAAAAGAGAGGTATGGGCATTGTGAATTTCATCTCGCTTTGTGTGGTAGGGCACAGCCAGTGGATGTTATTCCAGATCTAGAGCAGAGCCCAACTGGGGAAGTACCTCTACCTTACAGAAAACAGCAGCCAAATAACACTAGACCCTACTCATAGTGTTGTGTTCCTGCCGGTGAGTAAGGTTGCCAGAGCTCAACGAGGGGTGGGAGGGTTGTTAGGGTCGGCAACGCGCATGTAACTCCTCTGGAGTTGCAGGCGTACATAGGCTACGGAGACTGCTTACCATCAGGCTGGCCGTATGATTGTTTGCCACCGACGTAGTATTAAAAAAAATGCGAAAAAAATTACCAAGGCTTTAGGTACTTTTACTTTCGCATATGACATCTATCTATACTAGTATTTCACTTTTAACTTATTTTCCAGCCTTTTACTTTAGGCCTACTTCTGTCCATAATGATAGGCCTTTAGGGTTTGGTCTGTAAATAGTCTTTCTGTGTGTGCTGTCTGTAACAGAAGTAGCTAATTGGGCCAGACGGATGTGCTCACATTCTTATTCTTTTAACAATAAATTTATGATCATACCCTTTGGAACGCTTTGCCACCTGCTTTTGCTATTGTGTATGAGCCGTATTTAGGGTTGCCATTTCTACGCGTGAAAACCCCGGATTTTAGAGTCCGGAACCTGGACATGTCAACAGGTTTTTTTTAAACAGGTTGTGCGTGTCGCGGGTGGTCTAAGACTTTAAATTTTTAAACCCGGACCACAAATGGTGGTTTACTTACTTACTTCCTTACTTACAAATGAAGACCTCCCTCGCCCCCTCCCCCGGACGCTCCCCGGATGCCCTCTAAACTAGGACAAATCCAGGGAAACACGGACGGATGGCAACCCTAGCCGTATTTAGTGTAAAAGGTCAACAGTGGCGCCGTATGGTTTATACCGCAAGTATGATAGTAGTAGGTCTATGTCAAGGTCAAGGGCCCAAGGTTCGGTCGGCTACTCGCCGGTAACCGGCATGTTGAGCAATGCATTTGTTTTGAATCGTTGAACGTGTGACATACCCATACCATGCATAAAAAGAACCAAGTATATTAGGATAGGCACCTAAGAATGTAAGATTGCATAACGTGCAATTGTTATAAAAAAAAAATCAAAAATTTTTTTTAACTAGGCCTGTTTAACACAAGGCTCGGAACCGGTTTATGTGCCGGATAAAAAATACCGGTAAATACCGGTTTATTTTGGTTTTCTTCCGAACTTTTATAAGAACGCACACGTTTCAAGAACTTTATTGTACCTAACCTAAAAAACCGGTATATTCGATGAGCGACGCAAATACCGGCCGTCCTGTTGGCGTGCCGTAAACATAGACTCCGACGTAGGAATAAACCGTTTTTTATTGCTCTAAACCGGTTAAAAATGTTCTCATAAAAACCGGTTTGAAAATAACGGTTTTTTGAGCGAAACCGAAATTTAAAGAATTTTTTATATACTACGTCGGTGGCAAACAAGCATACGGCCTGCCTGATGGTAAGCAGTATCCGTAGCCTATGTACGCCTGCAACTCCAGAGGATTTGCTCCAAGTACATGATATCGGTAAAAAAAATAACCGGTTCCGAGACTTGGTTTCACAATTCAATACAACATGTACAGTGACATGAAAAATACATAGCAGTATACAGCAGATGCATTATCAGCAGTGTATAGGCATAGAGAAATAAGAAGTAATAGAGTGCTCACTCCATACATCAGTTTTGGTACCAAAATGCTTATTATTTTCGCAGTTGACATCAGTAAGCGTAGGAGTTGAAAATAGAGTTCCGGTTACTCTGGTTATAATATTAGCGGAAAATCGTTGAGCATTAGACTTTTTGTTTGCCGCGATATCTATTGTCGAGTAGCAGTACTGAGAGTTCCGCTACTTGATGCTAGATGACGACTGCGAAAATAATAAGCATTTTGGTACCAAAACTGATGTATGGAATGAGCACTCTATTACTCAGGGATCGGAACCGGTTTTTTGCAAAAACTTCGAAATATTTATAATTTCGGTTTATTTTATACTCAAAATGTAGGACTCAGTTGTGTTTTCAGATAACGACTTCGTATTATTAGATTGCCTAATTAGAAATGAAGTAATTAACGAAGAACGAAAAAATACCGTTTTCGTTCCCATACAAAAAATACCGATTTCCGATCCCTGCTATTACTTCTTATTTCTCTATGGTATATGTTATTCTTGTATGCCTGTATACCTTATTACGTACATGACAATGCAAAATTATTATTTTTTCTTTTTCATTTATTTAGAACACAAACAGTCACATATACAAATGGATTTGAAGTACAATGTAGAGTACTTAACATACTTAAGAATCATAGACCTGGAGGTTCATTATTAAGTACATAATGTTAACATACATACCAACAGCATAAAGAAAATGAAATCATGAAAACATGAGCCATACTTAAATTCTATTTACTAGTCTTCAGAGGAGAAAAAAAAATACAATAAGCAGGTTTGACATTACTGTCTGTTTCATTAATTATCGGATATGTTGTATTTTTTTTTTTTACTAATATTTGGTAGGTATTAGGACAACCGGAAAGTTACATTTATACATTGTGTACATTGTATTATATTTAATTATATGAAATATGTACTTGAACTAAAACAATTTACGTCTAAGTATCATAGAAGAAGTATCATAGTAATATTAAATAAATAACTAAATTACTAGGTTAAAGGCATATATTATGCCGTATGAGACGTAAAGACGTACGCTTAAACCTCAGCTTTAGTAGGGCTATGTCAGGGCTACGAGAGACCAAGGTTGGGTCGGCTACTTGCAAGCGCCGGTAACCGGTCAGTTGAGCAATGTGTTTGAACTTTTGTGTTTCGAGCCATTGAAGGTGTCACATTTACATTGAGTATAAAGTGTAACAAAAATAGTGGGGATTTTTGGTATCGTGTTCCGATTAGGAAAAACTAGAAAAAATATGTTTTTGACGCGAAAACATTTTTGGACTTTGTATGAAGGGTTTGGCTGACTTGGACAAACCGCTCCATAGAAAAAAAAAATCGTGTCAGAAACTTTTTCCCTTTATTGTTTTTTTCCTTTTTCTCACTATTTTTGTTACAGCCTGTATATGCCCAGTTATAACAGCCAGTTATAGTCAGGTCATTATAAACGTCAGATTTTACTGTCAGACCAAGCTAATACTGCATAGCATTTACAATAACAATGTGCGGAATATCATAATGAATGTCAAAATTTCATTAAAATCTGACGTTTATAATGACACCCTCACTTTGTTCTGGTCCAATCGATGCAAATTTACCATAGACAGACTCTATCACTGTTGAAACGTTAACTAAATTATATTAAGTTTAAGGGAAGTTTTATAATTTCTGGGGTTTCGTTGGTCTGTCCGTTGAATGTGTGATCTATAGGTGCAACACACATAAGTTGGACCAAAAACATTTGTATCGAGCACGCAAATGTCACTTTTTGGTTAAATTTCTCTTTATTATTTAGGAATCTCTCCTACACCAACATATATGTGTCTGTTTTATCCAACGGTTGCCTGGTAGATAATGCCTTTGGGCATTAAGTCCGCCCATTTTGCTTTGTTTTTGCAATAAAGTTTAAATACGTAAATTTCCTTACCGGGATTCGAACCCAGGACTACCATCTTCGAAGGCAGTCACTACCGAACCGACTAGACTAGGAGTCCTTTAAATTAACTTACGCTATGTTAGTTGACCTTTAAAATTTCCATTCCAGGTGACATAGTCATCACAGCCAACACCAGCCTGGCGACAGTGAAGGGAGCCGACGGTCAAGAGCACTGGCACGTCAACAAGTGGAAGCATTCCTTCGATGTCCTCACTAAGACCACCTTCGACTTTGAGAATCTGTTCGATGGAAATAAGGCACTGTGTAAGTATACAACTTAACTAAGTGAAGGAACAGGTGACATAGTGATCACAGCCAACTCAAGCCTGGCCACAGTGAAGCGAGCCAACGGGCAGGAGCGCTGGCACATCAGAAAGTGGGAGCATCCCTTCAATGTCCGCACTAAGACCACCTTCGACTTTGAGATCCTGTTCGATGGAAATAGGGCACTATGGAAGTATAATACTTAACTAAGCTACGGAACAGGTGACATACTGATCACAGCCGACAACAGCCTGGCAACAGTGAAGCGAGCCGACTGGCAAGAACACTGGCACGTCAAGAAGTGGAAGCATTCCTTCGATGTTCTCACTAAGACCACCTTCGACTTTGAGATTATGTTCGATGGCAACAAGGCATTGTGTAAGGTTTATCATTACCCTGAACTTGGGGTAGTTGGTAAAGGAAAAACGGCAAAAAGTGCAGGCACTTCTTTAGATTTTGGTCTAACACCTCTTAAAATAATGTTTTTGTTTGGTATTAGAGGTCCTAATAGGGTATTTACTGATCAGCCTAGATCTTTTTTACTTTATATAAAAGAGTACATAACCAGAGAGTAGCAATATTGCAAGGGGGGCACGAAGAGGTTAAATATAATATATATATATATATATATACTCGTATACTTATACAGGGTGATTCATGAGACGTGAGCAGGACCAAGCCTACACAATCAGTAAATTTTAATGAATCGTTCACCGTCATATTTAAGTAAAACAATCACGCATTTTTCTGTTATCAAATATTTTTTTTAAGGACAAATTTGATTATCGACAATCATGGACACCCCACTTAATTAACAAAGATAAAACTTCTTTAATCGTTATGACAGCACTTTGATTATGAAGAAAATAAAATGTCACAAATGAGTGAGATACGATTTTTCAAAAGTAATCAGACTCTGCTGACATTCAATTTGTCACTTGTTATGGACAAAACAAAAAAGGTGACCATAAATTTCGTAAATAAACAAAAAAAATTTTTTTTTGAACAAATAAATTAATTTAACGTTAATCTCACAAATACGAAACAGATACTGATATCTTACTGAATACGGAGGCTTGATCCTGCTCACGTCTCCTGAATCATTCTGTATATATTTATTTTTGATTAGACAAGCTGAAAACAGTACAATAATTACATTTATCATGGCAATATTCTATAAAATAAGTAATGATATAAATTTTAACAATACAAAAACTATTACATTCCCATTTCTCAATTACTCTGAAGAAAAAAAAACATTAAAATGGACTATAAACTAAACAGAAGTAAAAGTAAACAAAAAGAAAGACACAAATACAAAAATTAATCAAACAACCCGTCCCGAGCCCTCCCTGACGCAAAGGTGCCCATCACGCTCGCCGCGTTGCCACGCTGAATCGCGACAGACAGCCTCTGCATCAGGAATGACCCGGAACGAGGGTCATGTATGTGTATGTGTGTGTCATGTTCTGTATATATGGGTAAATTTCGAAAGGAGGAAGATTTTTTTGCCAATACACAACTGACCTATTTTATTGTTTCTTCCAGCGGACCCAGTCGACGCGATAGTAAATGCCAACTGGAAGTTGGTAATGACGGAAATAGCGCCCCCTATCGTGCGCGCAATCACCGAGCGCGTCGTCACCGCGGTGGAGGCGTTCTTCGCAGCGGTGCCCTTAAGCGAGCTTCACTAAGTAGTTTGTGCATATTATATGGTTAAGAACATAGGTTTATACGTGTATTGTGTAAGCTTAGGAATAAAAATATGGGATAGCGAATTGTGATAATAAATTATTGATTTTTAATATTTATTTTTATTTCCTACTACACTACACCATGTCAATGCAATGTGAGCTGTACTCACGAACCACCATGGATCCACCATTTAGAAAAAAATACAAAAACATATTAAATTTATACGTCCGTCAACGCAAGTGAAACATGTCGAGCGTAATAACGCTCGAATGCGATATAACGAAGTCGAATACGACTTTAAATACGTGAGTGACCCGTTTTAACATATTTCATATGTCTGTATTGTCTGTGTCTGACGGAAGTTTTTTTAATTAAAATTACATATATAGGTTAAAAAAAAATCGTATAATTATTGAACCGGCTTCAAATTTTTTACGAGAATCGATAGAGAAATGCGACCTGTAGCTGTAGAGAAGACCAGCCGGTCAGACTAACAGAAATACAAAAACATTTTTTCCTACACTGCAACGAAGGTTCGTTTTCGCTCAGTCATTGACAAAAATTCCTCAAAGCTTACATAACAAACAATCACAAAAAAAAAAATGATAAATATAATTTCACAAGGATATCTCCTGTCTAATGCCTGTAACTCGTCTTTAATCATTTTTAAAGAAAAAAGTTCTAAATGGGTGAAACACTTTTCGTATAACGGCCGTCTTCCTCTTTCGTACCTGTATTTGCGTACCTGTTTTACCAAGGCTTTATTTCAGGTCAAGCAAAGAAATTGGGCTTTAAAGTCCATTTATTTTCTGATCTTGACAGGAAAGACGTGTATGTTTAACCACGTTTAACTCTTAATTGTTGTAATACTTTTTAACCTAAATATCGGTTAATATCAGTCATAATAATATAAAATAAAGGTTTTTAGAGATATTGGCGCCATCTGGGTTATGTTTCATGAATTTGCAGCAACGATGAAGGCTGCCTCATTTGCTAGCGAGCTGCGCTAAAAGTTGTATAAAAATATCACAGATGTCGTGGTTGGCAGAAAAAAAAACACATTTATGATTTGGTTATAATATTATTTGACATAAATAATATATTATATTCTTATTTAACAAGGAAATACTTAAATTAATTATTGAATCTTGTATAATGTTCACAGCAAATTGCAGTTATGAAGGAAAATAAGGATGGTGATGAAAGTTTAGAACATTAGAATATAGAATACTTACTCAAACACTTTACTTTACTTTTAAAAATAAAAAAGCGATGTTTTATTTTTTTTCTTAAAAAAGTACTAATGTCTTTGAATTTCATTTATAAGTTACTTAATAAAAATAAATAAATCTACTCACACTAGCCTTTATCCAAATCCCCATATACGATTAAGCTAAACAAACCGTTGCTAATCTTATACCTTTAAACGAGCAATTCTTGTATATATATATATTTCTGTGATCTCGAAAACGGCTCTAACGATTTCGATGAAATTTGGTATATGGGGGTTTTTGGGGTATACAATCGATCTAGATTAGTCTTATGTTTGGGAAAACGCGTTTTTTCGAGTTTTCATGCGTTTTTCTTTCTACGCAGAATATAGTCGCTAATTTCGTGTCGCCGGCCACTGTCCGTCTGGCCTAGCGGGTTAAGACTCGGACTGCTAAACAAGTGTTACGGGTTCGAATCTCACCCGGTGACCAACTTTTGTTTTTTTTTATATGTTCAAGTTTATGAATATTTTTTTAATTTTTGTTGTTTTAGACAAGTTTAATTTAGTAAAAAAAATGTAGTTAAGATTATCACCTATACACCGCCATATTACAATAAATAGGTTATAACCGAGCTTTTCGCCCAGGTATAAATTCTAATTTAAACTGCAGAAATGCAAGCGCCTGTTCGAGAAACAAGACAAATTGAGCTCGACGCCTCATTGCTATTCGCTGCGGCAGGCGCTGGTTTAATTGTGTTTCTATTACGGCCTGTCTCTCTCACGTCCCTTGATTTAAAGAAAACAAAACTCGATCAATCTGCTGCAGTTTCTGTTGTTTGATAATTAATGATCGAGTTCTAAATTGAAACGAAGTTTTATTCATTATTGAAACTGAACGTTAAAACAAGAAAGGAATGTTATTACAAGCTGTTATTTAACTTGCAATGTGTTTGTACGGGTCAAATCTTGCAAGTTTTTGACCCACTTCCCGGTTTCTGAGGAAGCTGAAAATTTGCATAAGTCCATAATGTAATTCGGATGACAATGCAATATTATGGTATCATCAAACTGATCTGATGATGGAGACAGGAGGTAGCCATAGGAAGTCTGTGATAAAACAACGCAACCTAATTGTGTTTCGGGTTTTTAGAATGTCTCGATGGGTATTAGTTGCCTGTGGAAAGAAAAGTATAGTCGGCGATAAAAGCTTGTACACAAAATTGAATTTTTGCCAAAAACTTATTACTAATCATAAGCAGTGCTGAATACTGACCAGTTACGGTAGTTGTACATTAATATTAATAGAGCAGATTTTTTTTATGATATAGGAGGCAAACGAGCAGACGGATCACCTGATGGTAAGCGATTACTGCCGCCAATGGACACCTGCAACACCAGAGGGGTTGTTAGTGCGTTGCCGGCATTTAAGATGGGAGTAGGCTCTTATATATTTTAAAGGGTTAATCAAAAACTGCCAATTTTATTCTATTAACTACTAGTAATGAAAACCGTGAGTATGTATACCACTACACCAAACATTTTTCTATAATGGTAAATAATGTGAATATTTTAGCAAATAACTACAGACTTCTGCGATCGCCCATGCAGCCTAGAGTAATGGCTGCTATCAGCCACTCAAAAATGCACAAACTTGTTGAATTTAGCGATGCTAATGCATATGTAAAGTTTTTATTTATCCCACGATTCATTTAAAATGGAGAAAATTTATTTGTACACAGTTACAGATAAAAGTTTGGTTACAAAATGTTTAACACATGCAGTAATTCAGTGCCAGCGTAGCCGATAACACGGGAAAACCCGTATAAACCCTACGAAGAGAAAACCCGCCGCGCGGGTCGCTGGCAGTGAATGTGTTAAGAGGAAAGTATATTACAACAAGAGAAAACGTTTTTCCAGTTCTAAATATTTTTTAGTATTTTATTGACATAATGAAAAAACCGGACAAGTGCGAGTCGGACTCGCCCACCGAGGGTTCCGTACTTTTAGTAAGTATTTGTTGTTATAGCGGCAACAGAAATACATCATCTGTGAAAATTTCAACTGTCTATCAGTCTATCACGGTTCATGAGATACAGCCTGGTGACAGACCGACGGACGGACAGCGAAGTCCCAGTAAAACCCTAAAAAACTAGATTTATAGGTTTAAGTACCTTTTTGCAAAATTCTCAAATCAAAAAGAATAAAGTACTTCTGTTCTTAAATATATCAAATTTTGTACTTTAGCGTGTAGCTGCGCTCTCTCGGAAAGGTTTCCACGGAAGACCAGCGTCGAGACCCTTAGGTGGTATCTTGACATTGAGCTGAGTGGAGACCTTTTCAGTGACGCTTAATAATAAATTGATTCTGTCGTCTCATGTATTACCTAAACTTAAGCGTTTTCTGAATAAATTTCTTCTATTCTATTCTTATCTAAAATAAAGCGAAATCTATAATAGAAACCTACTAAGTATATAGGTACTATGCTGAAGCGATCGACACAAAAATCAAAGTGATTTGTTAAGATTTTTTTTTTTTTAAATACTACGTCGGTGGCAAACAAGCATACGGCCCGCCTGATGGTAATCAGTCTCCGTAGCCTATGTACGCCAGCAACTCCAGAGGAGTTACATGCGCGTTGCCGACCCTAAACCCCCCCCCCCCCCCCCCCCCCTTGATGCTCTGGCAACCTTACTCACCGGCAGGAACACAACACTATGAGTAGGGTCTAGTGTTATTTGGCTGCTGTAAGTTAGTGGAAAACGTTTTCTCCCCAAATAGAATTTCATAGAAAAAGTACCTTTATTTCGCTAGGATCGCAAAACTTCCCTCTTAATATTCCCAATCGCGCCCGGAATATTTACTCATATTTACTTCCTCTATTTACGCTGCAATTCCCCTCTCAATTAAACTATCCTCATGCACGTGTCCAGAGCATCCGAATTATAAATATTTGTACACTCTTTCAATAAAGCATATTATTCTCATGTTTACTTACTGAAGTTTGAACCTTAATGGCTATGGTGGAGATGTCAATGTTGCTTGATTGGGTTTAATATTGTTGAGCCTTCAGGAAGAAGAGTATGTAAGTATATTAGCTGTAGTTTGTTATGACGTCGCCTGAGGCGTGACTTCATTTCAATTTATTAAAATATGCAGTAAAAGGCGACTACCTCGAGTGAATTCGTCCTCGCCACTGTGGCACGGGTTACTTCAAAATGTAATCTTTGGTACATTACGTTGTTTACGAGATTTTACTTAAGTTCGTAATTATTTTGAAAATTGTGCATATAAAATAAATATTCTTATTACAGGATTAAAATGCATTATTATAATTTAGTCACGGGTTTTTGAACTTATATCATAAGGCAGTAAAAGTAGGGATGTTTTAGAGTTAAGTACAGATATCAAGATATCATAATGAAAAAAACTGGCAAGTACGAGTCGGACTCGCGCACGAAGGGTTCCGTACCATTATTTATAAAAACGGCAAAAAAAATATGTTTGTTGTATGGGAGCCCCCCTTAAATATTTATTTTACAACCTTAAACACCCACGTTGGCCAGAGTTGACCATCGTGAATTTTTTCATTGTGTTTGACCTCTGCATGTACAATTTATATGTTTTAGAGTTACCTTTAAGACCGCCAAACTGTAGGTTCATAGAATACAACAAAAGGACTTTTTCCAGCGCCTGTCAATGTTAAGGTAATTTCGGTGATTACCGAGTGATGAATGGGAGGAGGGGTACATCCATCATCGGTACGATGACACGTAAACACAGAAAATATGAAAATTGTTGTGGGTACATGGGTTATATTCATTTTCATCACACTTGCTTGAAAAAGATCTTATTTCATGCAGGTGTACTGAGGGACAAAGGCCTATTTTGTTCCCGGGGGAGTTATGGATTGTAAAAGAAAAGCTAGGGAGTTATAACTTTTTTTTAAATTATGTCACTTATTCATACAAACCAAATAGTATAAATGAGTTTTACTTTTAAAATACTGATTTTTTAATTTAATATTTTTGTTTATGTTTAAAAATATTTAATTTGATTCATTTAACAACCGTTTCAAATATTTTTACATAATTTTCAATCGTGGCTGAATGCCGAATAGGTCTGTCAAGAAATTACAAAATGGCGGACGAATGTTTGATATGTCACCGTATTTAAGAATTATTTCGCTAAAAATTAAGTTTTTTTCTTCGCAAGTGTGATGAAAAATATTGTGTGTAACTCCGGGGGTAAGAATATTGCAAACTCGGGTCTTTTACCACCCTCGTATCCAAAATTTCACTTACCCCCCTCGTTGCAAAATGTACTATTACAGTGTAGGTATTTCAGGTTTTGTTACTAGATGTAAAACGAAGAAGTGATTGTTGAGGAAAAATGGTGATACCTCTTGGTAGTAGGGATTGCAAACCGGATTGATTTTCAATCCGGCCGGATCCGGCCGGATTTTGGCCATAACCCGGCCGGATCCGGCCGGACCGGATCCGGTTTGGTATAGGGATATTAAAGTTAATTAAATGACATATTTTTCTAGTTTTTTGCGTAATACGTAGTCCTAAATCTATAATTTGAAGTTAATAAATAACTTCTTAATAACAATAAAATAGAACTTAGTAGTAAAAAGTGTGACACTGTCAATATCACTTTAAAAACAAAATATGAAATCGGTCATTTATTATATTTAACAATTCACAAGTGTTTTCGTAACTGTTCTTTGATTGAATTCTTTGTAACGTGTAAAAAATATTATCCATTCTAGTAAGAAAATAAGAAATTTTACTATTAACCAAAATGATATTAAATTTGCCCTCATTTTTTTGCCCGAGAAAGTAGTAGACTGTATGATTTAAAAAAATGAACTTTTTCTTAATTTATAGAAAATTATATCGGACAAATTATAGGGAATGGAACACAACACGACAATCTCATGCGAAAAATAATAGAGTGTAGGATTGAAATCCATCGCGGAAAGGAACTCCCTAAGAAAAGTTACATGGATCAAATAAAGAATTGGTTAGACGTAGAGTAGCATGTACCAGGAGATGCCGGAAATTGCATAAGATTGGATGAAATTGTAAATACAAAAGATTCTCTCTTAAATTTGAATAGAAATATATATATAATCGGAGTAAACTAAAGATTATCAATGTTATCATATATTCATTCACACATATAACACATATTATTACCCAACTCTAGTCGATTGAGTACCGCCGACTTAATCCTGCTCATTTGTTTACTTTTAATATCCTATCACAACATTAACCTTCTCTTGAGCATAAATTACAAATGCCTTCCAAGGCATCTCCATCCTTTAATTTTTCCTTCTATTACAATATTTATGTAATCGTCATATCGTGTCACCAACATGAAAGGCATCTTCTGTTCCCAGTCATCGTCATAATAAATATATTTTTATTTAACTAAATTTAAATAAAATCTTTCGTTTTTTGCTCTGTTAAACATCATACCTCTCATTCGTCGCCTTTTCCTCATCTAAAACGCACAGTGCGTGCTGTATATAGGCGTTTTTTTATTTTACCGGATCCGGTCCGGATCCGGTGATTTTAGACCGGATCCGGTAGCTCCTGAAAAGTGCCGGATCCGGCCGGATTACCGGATCCGCCGGACCGGATTGCAATCCCTACTTGGTAGGTAACAAATATTGTATTTAAAAATTCAGAAAAATACTTTAAATTTGAAGTGTTTTCTAGATCTATACCTAGATCTTTAAGTTCTTTAATCTAAGATAAAAAAAATAAAAATAAAAAATGAAAAAAATAATTAGGTATTTATTTTATTTTATATAATTAAATATAATATCTGTATCAAATATATACCTATATAGTGAATGGCACAATAGTGTATGGCGTATATAATTGTAGTACTTAACTCTGCAGGGATTTAAGTAAGCTCAGAATTTATTATAATTGTTCAGTAACTATACATATATATAAAACTCAGATGCTCTGTAGCAAAAAAAAATCTGTTTAAAATCTAGCACTCTTATATTTAATTAAGGAAACCGTAGGTCTAGCTTTAAAATGCAATAGTTAATAATACCGCATATTGTAAACGACCGTTTGTTTCTTAATAAAAGAAAAAAAAAAACATTTTACATTTACGGTCGCATTTTCAAATAAAATATATTTATTAAATTAAACGGGAGCACTTGTGTAGTAGAACTGTGTGGTAACTGCGAGTATACCTATGTACAGTCAGCATAAATAGTAGCGGACGAAACAGCGCGCCAAAAGTATCTGATATCCGTGATAACTTTTCCAAATATAGAGAAATGTCTAAAATTCACGTTCAAATGTTCTTTTACAGTTTTAATTGTTCTACATATAGAACGGTTGTTACGGAATGGTAGATGTTTTGACGCATTGTTTGATCCGCGTCTTTTGATGCTGTCTACACACAAGTACTAAAAGTACACTGTAGGTACAACCTACATGCATGCGACGATTGTTTTTCATACAGCCCCCACATAGTCATATAGTCCCCATATTCCTCCGTGGATGTTGTGAAAAATATTTTTACACAATTTATTGTAGGGTTAACCATAGCTAGGCCCTTTATTTGAATGACACTTGTTTATTCAAGTCACTGCAAAAGGTCTAACGAGTCCATTCGTTTTTTATTATTTATTTATTTTATTTATTTGGAGATTCTACAGCTATGAAAGGTAAGGTATTTCATAATTTCCACAGGAAAAACGCCATCTTTCGTTTTTTATTATTTATTTATTTTATTTATTTGGAGATTCTACAGCTATGAAAGGTAAGGTATTTCATAATTTCCACAGGAAAAACGCTATCTTTCGTTTTTTATTATTTATTTATTTTATTTATTTGGAGATCCTACAGCTATGACAGGTAAGGTATTTCATAATTTCCACAGGAAAAACGCTATCTTTCGTTTTTTATTATTTATTTATTTTATTTATTTGGAGATCCTACAGCTATGATAGGTAAGGTATTTCATAATTTCCACAGGAAAAATGCAAAATTCAGGGAGCCAATTATAGGAACTCATATAACACTAAATAAGTATTTAAATAAAGTATTAAATACCACATATTTTTGACCAAACTGTACCTACTGATTGCTGGTTTGAAATCGGCTGACATAACTGTCAGTAACGTCATTATGACGTAAACACTCGAAACGCCTTTGGCTATATCATTAAAAAATTTTGCATTTCGCAGGGTGGATTGATATTAGCCCAATGGCCCGTGAAATGTGTCGTTTACGGACAAAAACGTGCGTCACGACAGCTGTTCATATCGCCATTATTATGAGCTGCGACACGGAGATCGGTGTCATATCCCTGCCTACGAAGCTGATGGTCCCGGGTTCAAATCCTGGTAAGGGCATTTATTCGTGTGATGAGCATGGATATTTGTTCCTGAGTCATGGGTGTTTTCTATGTATTTAAGTATTTATAAATATTTATATATTATATATATCATTGTCTAAGTACCCTCAACACAAGCCTTATTGAGCTTACTGTGGGACTTAGTCAATTTGTGTAATAATGTCCTATAATATTTATTTATTTATTTATTTATTTATTTATTTATATTTTTTTAGCAGTGACATGGTATCGTAAGGAATTCAAAACGAGAAATGTAAGAAATTGTGCGCGAATTAAAAAAAAAAACACTACACGTACTTACGAGAAAACAATGATCAATTTGTCACCGCTAGGAAGCATACTTTCTGGTGGGCACTATCTATTTCACTATGCAAAAGTCGAGTTTTCTTATGAATCAGAAATATGTACGAAAAAAAGTGACAAAAATATGTATACACTACCTTAATAGCAATAAAGACGTGTATACATATTTTTGGTACTTTTTTCGTATCGATATTTTCAGACGTGACTGTACGAGAAGTGTAATGTTCTAAAGCGTTTTTAAGTATACGTTTTGTTTTATACATTTTGATTGCTACTGTTTCTTTTCTTCGAAAAATAATAAGTTTAACACAGAAATGTTCTAAATCAAAAAAATATTCAATTTCTACAATTTTATGTAGAATGATAAGAAATATATACAAAGGGTCTATTTGGACACTCGACGCAATCTTCATCTTAAGAACAATCTCGAAACTTAACAAAAGAAATCCAATCAAACGTCTCGAGCCAACTCTAAACATTCGAGATTTCTAAATGAAAACATTACAGAAATCTTGATTTGTTTCATTTCGGACATTCTTATTCATTCCCATCAGGCCGATTCTTTTATAACAATCTTTTAAAAACATTAGGTTCATGCACACCATGAATGGATGTCCATCGATACCTCCCTGCTGGGAGGTATGAGTGACCGTGTCCGCCTTTCGGCTGTTGCGGGTCCCTCCTCCCCGATGTGGGGAGGTTAATCTTCGTCATTTGGAGGACGATATGGCTGCTGGTGATGGCCAGCTCTTCGCTACCGATCGTTACCCAACCCCTAGTGATTACCGTTTGAGCAGGGCCAGGTTTCGGGGCCGCGGTGAAGGCGAACAGTAGCTTAGCTGGCGTGTGCGGCGCTGTCTCATGCACACCAATAAGTGCGAGCGAGATACCTATTTAAACAACTATGAGTGCATTTAGCGCACACCGATCAGCGCGAGCAATCAGTCGTTTTATTACTTCATTAGGCATCTCGCTCACACTTACGGGTGCGCGTGAGATGCCGCATGACACGAATCAAGGTTAAATCAAAATAAGATGAAAACCTTACCTATTAAATTGTTTATCTACACACATATCAAAGGATTGATCTCCCATAAAAAAAAATCGAGCCTTTTTCTTCTGACAAAGTTGGTTTGCCACAGTATATCATAAACCTATGATGCGTTCAAAAACCATAAATTATAACCAGCATCAAGATGGCTATAGGTAAAAAACTTAAAGTCACCTGGGCGGCTACCGGGAAAATCGAAATTCGTCAATTGCGGGCATTGTTCTCTGTCACTCTAATTACGTCTTAGTGAGAGTAAAAGAGAGAGATCCCCGCAATTTGCGAATTTCGGTTTTCGCGGTAGGCCTCCTGTTGTATGTAGCTGTGACGTGTTCGAATAGACATTTGTTTTGTTTGTGTGTGTCTTTTAAATATGTATTGTCTATTCGAACACGTCACAACTACATACAACAGGAGACTTAGGTACTTAAGTTTTTTATCTATAATCTGTTATGTTACAAAAAATCTTATCTGTGAAATGTTATCTTCCGTAATAATAACGTCGGTGTCGATTTAATAATGACGTTCAAATTTCGAACACCTCTGAAAAAAAAAGGAATTTGATTTCATTTCATTTAGTAGCAATTCAGTCGAGATGGCACTTGAGTGAGCGAAATGCCGCATTATACCTACTCGTAACATGCGGTTCCTGATCATATCATAGAAAGCTTATAATTTATTTGTGTAGATAAAGCACTGTATATAACTGTACATAATTGGGCATTAAAATACGAGTGCGGGTTTATGAAACGAGCTGAAAGCGAGTTCAATATGTAACGGTCACATAAACTACTATAAAACAGAACCGGCCTCAGGGGAGCGCTGAACTTTGCAAAAACATTGCGAAAAAGTATTGGTTAATTTTTTCTTTGAGTTATTTTGAGAGATTAGTTGACAATGTAAGAAATATTAAAAGAAAAACACTATTGGAATGAGAAAAACCCTAAACGGCGGAGTAAACCTTAATGAACGTCTGTTTTTGCCACTTTTTTATGTGAATTTTTTTGCCTCTTTTGTGTTATTTGTAGTCAGTATCGCGAGCCCTTTTCATTCTTATAGGAGAAAAAAGTGTCCCAAAATATTCATACATTTTTCAAACTTTCCTTTTTGTTACCGACATACAAAGTATATGGGGAAATCGTAACACAATAGGAAAAAACTCAGGGACATTTTTTTTCCCCATTCGGACCAAAAGAGCTCGTGATTGTGAGTAGAAACAACACAAAATTTATAAAAAAAATACAAAATTAATGAAAGTAGCATTTTTTTTTAAAGAAACGCTCCAATATTTTAGTACTTTACTTGGACTTGGGTATGTCCTTAAACTACGTCCAAAAGAGAGGTATGGGCATTGTGAATGTCATCTCGCTTTGTGTGGTAGGGCACAGCACAGCGCATGTCATTCCAGATCTAGAGCAGAGCCCAACTGGGGAAGTACCTCCACCTTACAGAAAACCGCAACCAAATTACACTAGACCCTACTCATAGTGTTGTGTTACTGCAGGTGAGGTTGCCAGAGCTCAACGAGGATGTGGGGTGTTACGGTCGGCAACGCGCATATAGCACCTCTGGAGCTGCAGGCGTTCGTAGGCTACGGTAACCGCTTATCATCAGGCGTTCCGTATGCCTGTTTGCCACTGACGTAGTACAAGAAAAAAAAACAGTCTGCGATTTCAACTGCGTAGAAGTCAAAGGTTCATCCAGCAGAGTTTTTGAAAAATAATAGCGCTCTTTTAGATCACAATATGGTTGCCAAAAACGTGATTAGGTAACAATCTTGTGGCCTTCCTCTAGTTCTTCCCCGCGTTATCCCGGCGTCCCACATTCTCAACAAAACTATAAGAGACCGGTTTTGTAGAGTTATTTGCCGAGATCGGGCGAAACCGAGAATGTCCCACTCCTTCTCGCCTTGCGCAGTTGGAGTTGGACTTTCATCCGAGATGGACATATTAGTTATTTACTGACTTGGCGCAAAATCGGTGCAATTGTATGACGTCGACGAGTTGGGCAAACCGAGCCCGCGAGTACCTATTTACTGATCCGTGAAAAAAAGTCATCAGAAAACGGTGGAATAGGCGAAGGTATTAGATAACTGTGATATATGGCAACAGAATAAGGTAAAGCAAATTATCTCCCTTTATTAGTTATTTCTTTTATCTCAATATAGCGAGAGTGTGGAGGGAAAGGGATATAGTTTCGTGCAAACACGAAACTTCACGAGAGCACTTTGATGTTTGGCCATTTTACCAACACCAAACGGAGACAACGCGAACATACTAAGCGAGACAATACGAATATAGGCGAATACTCACTCCACATTCCCGTATTTAGCAAGTCTCGTGTAGTTTTGTCGAGAATGTGGAGCGGGCTTTACTTTTTCATCCCGCCATGTACCTAATTAGGATAATGATAATTACAATCTCTAACTTAATTCGTAAATTAACAATGGTACTTAAAATATAAAACAAACATTTTGAAGCTTGAAAATTACAATAAAATACAATGTTACATTTTCATTGAAGGCCTTAAAAGAAATTACGATCCCATTTAGATAATCACGAAAAGCGTCGAAGAGCCGGCAGCCGCCATTTTATCATCCAGTCTGTAAAGCTTGCGACATTTTTAACGATCGAGGCGAGCTTTCGACTCAGAAATTAGGCTCTGTTTAAAAATATGGCTGGACTAGAACAAAAATGAGGGCTTGACTAAACAACAGGTTTATTATGTAGCGCTAAATAGATTAGTAGAAAATAAATAAGACCACAGTCCCAGATCGTCCACATTCCCAATTTGGCCACAGTGCCAGCTCGTCAAATTGTACGGACAGCTGCAGATAAAAAGTACCCCCTCTGCATACAAAACTTCTTTGCAGTACTCCCCCTCCCCTCCCACCACCCACCACCAAAAAATAAAACTGCGTTTTTTTCTACTTTTCGATTCTAAATTACAAAATAAGCGTGCTTTTTTCTAACGAAAAATTTTTGTTATCCTGTGAATTTATCCTCCACCAATGCTGTGGACCACATATGAATGTGGACAAGATAGGAAAGTGACGATGTAGGAATGTTGACGAATCAGAACTGAGGACCATTTGGCAATAATGACAAGAATGACGGACGTCATTCGATACCTCCCGGGAGGTATGAGTGGCCGCTTCCGCCTTTCGGCTGCGGCGGCTGTCGCGGGTCGCTCCCCACCGACCGGTGGGGAGGTCTATTGGCCGTCGTGTGGAGGACGGTGTGTGCTGCTGATGTGAATAATGACAAATTAAGAGGCTGTCAATACCTAAAGCGCGCACACTGTCTATTTGTATCGGAGTAAATGAGATAGCACTGTCGCATGTTACTGGGCCTGGGCAAGGGAATAATAAGAAAAATATTAAAAAAAAAAAATGGATTATTAGTGCAATATTTTACTCAACCACGGTTTAGATATAAATGTTTTGAAATTGTGATTTTAATTGCAGACCCATAAGTCAAAACAATAAAGACATAAAACCGTTTAATTGTGATTTTAAGACCAATCTTTGCAATTATTTTCTATCGAGCCGATTTCGTTCAATCGTGTATCGAGTACAACCACGGTCTTTGAAATATAATTAATATGGACATATATTTTTCTTACTTGACTAAAACAAATAGTCTTTCTTAAAAAACTGTTTAAGTAACATCAATTTCAAGGACATTGGGTGTTGACAGCCTCTTAAGAAGATGCGGAGTGTGGACGAATCGATCCTGAGCCTACTGAGGCGAATTTTGCCAGAGCTGCGAATAGGAACGTAGCTACAGTGTGTAGAGCTTAACGCTTACATTCTTACAGGAAATCCTTTATTACGGCACAAGAGGGTTATAATTTTGGCAGCGCCTCAGCCAGTTAATGCGAGTTTAACAAGAGTCCCATTAAAATGATGATAGCTTCTGAGAAGGATAACCTCGACCTTGACCTGAAACTGAATACGTCGCACGAGTGACTAACGGCACGATTCGAACTTTGAGATACGTCAAAAATTTCATAAAGCTACGATATGGGTTGGATTTTTTTTTTTCGACACTTGGAGAGACTTTACACCTCCAAATCTTATTAGTATTAGTACTCTGACATTGGGGACCTTTTACATCTCCAGATTTAATGTATTTTTAACCATAGAGACTATACATCTCTATTGTATTGTAGTAATTATTTATTTTAAGATTATTATAATGTAATGTTTGCCCAGATATTGGCTGTTGTATTTATAAATGTTGTTACGTATTTTTCATGTCACTATATGATGTTACTATAAATGTTGTATTGACTTGTAAAAGAGCCCTTGAGGCCTACTTGCAGAATAAATTTTTGAATTTTGAATTTTGATATGTTAGTGTCAACATCAAAAATTACGTTTTTATTTGAAGAAATAATCACTTTTGATACCTTCCTCGCGTTTTCCTGGTAGGTATTATGCCATGGCTCATGGGAGCCTGGGGTCCGCTTGGCAACTAATCCCCAGAATTGGCAAAGACACTAGTTTTTACGAAAGCGACTGCCATCTGACTTTCCAACCAAGAGGGTAAACTAGGCCTTATTGGGATTAGTCCGTTTTCCTCGCGAAGTTTTCTTTCACCAAAAAGCGACTTGTAAATATCAAATTATATTTCGTAATTTTCGTACAGTCAAGGTATTAAATATCGACACGGACAAAGTGCCAAAAATATGTATACACGACCTTATTGCTTGCACATTAAATACGTGTTTACATATTTCTGGCACTTTGTCCGTGTCAATATTTAATATCTTGACTACAAGTTCCGAAAAACTGATTGGTACGAGCCAGGGTTTTAACCCGTGACCTCCGGTTTGCAAGTCGCACGCTCTTACCGCTAGGCCACCAGCGCTCTAGGACACTGACATATCTAATCCATATCGTATCTTTACCAAATATTTGACGTATCTGAAAGTTCGAATCGGGCTGTAAAACACATGAGTTAAACCGTATAATTAATGGATTTATTCATTCGAAGATACAGGTTGGCTCATAGCATGAAGCATGTAGACTATATGTAGACCGTGCGGTGCGAGAGCCATTTTTAAAAACTGATTAGACAAAAATTTAATATATTAAATTTAATTATTGAACCGACTTAAGTACAAGAATTTAATTTAACCCTCATGTCATATAAAATTATTAAAAGCTAGCTGTCAATAGAGTTGCATTTTGTAACTACCATAAATGGCTCCATATGAACTTACTTAGAGGCTTACATTAATTTCTAACAATATTACTATGTTTTTTTTTTATATAATTAATAATTATTTATTAAAAAGGAAGTAAATGTAGGGCACAATAAAATTAAACTAACTTATCTATTAAATAAAACTAAATTAAAACTAAAAACTAATGCTAAATAAAATTAAAATTAACTAACTATGTTATATTGCGGGATTGGCGGGATTTTGCTCGGCACAGGGAGGATTGGAAAGCGAGAGGGGAGGCCTCTGCCCAGCAGTGGGACACACAAATAGGCTAATAATAATTAAAAAAACTTCATTACATATAAATTTAAAATTTAAGTGTACCAAATTAAAGAAAAAGAGTAAAGTGAAACAAACTACCAACAATTATTCCGGATACAACACTAATCTATTCATTAAAAATTTCTTTGTTTTGTTATGCTATACTTTTGTATGTTATAGTTAATATAGTTTATCACGAATAAATGCGATGATTTCTAATTTTATGACGTAAATCAAGATTTAAAAAAAAAACCGTAAGTATTAAAAATACCTTGAAAAATTCAAAGTGAATTTTTGTAGTCCCCCCACACGTTAAACATAATAAACTAATTAAACACATTTTAGATCACTTGCTCAACAACAACATGGGAACAATGGGAAACATGAAAAAAGTTAAAAGTTTATTTTCTGGTCGAGTAGCCGCAGGTGGCGAGTGCGGTTAAGGTGTTCCAATAGCTCGAAGGGTGAGTTGGTCGCTCGATAAACCAGCATAAAAGTCCCCTTACATTTTATTTATTTGGTTCCTTTTAAGATACACGTCATACTCGTGAACGGGTGCTGTTTGTGGAGACCGGTCTGTTTAAGCTTACACGGGGTACGTGTTATGTTAAAGTATGTAACTTTACTTTTGAGTGGCATTAACGTGTTGAGTTGAGTGACACTTCATTCGGTTCTTGTCTGTTTTAATTATTTTATTTTTTGTCTTTGAATTATTTATATAAGAATTCAAGCCTTGGCGACCCTCTACATCTCTAAGGATAATTTAATATCTTTTTTTATAATTTATCTCTGACACTTAGAGACTTATACATCTCTAAAGAATTTTAGTATTTTATGTTTTTTTTTTTTTATCATAGTTTTTTTTGTGTAATTTGACATTTAGAGACAGTATACATCTCTAATAAAGTATTTATTATTTCATCGATTCCATATTTGTAATTGTTTTTTTTTTCTAATTTTTATTGTTTGTAAAAATGGACATGTAAAAGTGCCCCTGTGGCCTATTTGCTGAATAAATGTTTGATATTTGATAGATAAGATAAGATAAGAAGAAATTATTAGCACAATTTTTTGTGATACTCCCGGCTAACTAAATCTAACGGCCGTATTCGAACAATGATTACAAGATGTCACAGCGACATGATACCGATCTGTCATTGTTAAAAGTGACATTTCTTCACCCAAAAGCTATCGTATCGCTGTGATATCTGACAACTTAGGTCGATAGCGCATCTCACTTTATTTTGCACGGAATGATTTTAGATGTTGGACAGCTCTTTTAATAAGGAATCTTAGAAATCCAGTCCGTAAGCGGGGGGAAAATAGGGTTGAAAGTTTTTAACAATAGATCTCTTGGTCACGATTTCACGTTACACTGGTTATACCGAGCGTTTGACTTGAAGCCCGCGTAATGTAACTGAAGAATACACGGTCACGTCGGTCCCCCCCTGGGTGATGGGTGACGACTGTCCATCGAACGTCGATCAAACTCATGTCATGGTTTATTGACTGCTATTCGTGGTAACGGGCACGTGTGGACGGCATGGCTTTTAATATTAATATAAAGGCCGCAATCTCACTATGTTGTAACGACAGATCGTCGTCGTCAGTAATAGTACATTGTGCAACGAGGTAAGTGAGATTTCGGATACGAGGGTGGTAATTAAAGACCCGAGTTTGCAATATTCTTACCCCCGGAGTTACTAACAATGTTTTTCATCACACTTGCGAAAAAAAAACTAAATTTTAAGCGAAATAATTCTTAAATACGGTGACATATCAAACATTCGTCAGCCATTTTGTAATTGACTTGACAGGTGAGGCATCGAGGGCACATACCTATTCGGCATTCAGCCACGATTGAAAATTATGTAATAATACATTACGATACATAATAAAACGATAAAACCAAAACTATGTGGCACATAATATATAATGAGACAAATAAAAACACACCACAAAATAAAATAAATTTTAAAATAAAAACACCTGATCAAGGCACAATAAACGATCCCCATAAAATAGCCAACATCTTCAATGATTTCTTCTCCTCCACTGGAAATAATTACCCTACCCCTGTAAACAGACTACCTTTCAAAAATTCAATAAAAAACTCATTTTTCCTTTGGCCTGCGCAACCTAACGAATTATTTAAAATTCTAAAAAATCTCAAAAATAAATCGTCTTTCGGCATAGATGAAATCCCCCCAGCTCTATTAAAATCTTGCGCAGAATCTCTATGCGGCCCCTACACCTTACTAATAAATCAATCTTTTTCACAAGGCATCTTTCCGGATGCATTGAAAATCTCACTAATAAAACCTATTCACAAAAAGGGAGATATCTCAGAGATAAATAACTACAGACCAATCTCTCTATTACCCACGTCATCTAAAATTTTTGAAACCGCGATGGTAAAGCGCCTTTATAGTTTCTGTGAAAAATTCAACATTTTTAGTGAAAATCAAAATGGCTTTAGAAAAAATCATTCAACTACCTTAGCAATCTATAAGTATGCCCTAGAGATATTCAGTATTATAAACGACAAAAAATATGCTGTGGGTCTATTACTCGACATGAGTAAGGCTTACGATAGAGTCCGTTACGAAATCCTTTTAGATAAACTATATAACATAGGTGTTAGAGGTATTGCGCTGGACTGGTTTAAGTCTTATTTGAGTGATCGCTCCCAATATGTAGAAATAGAGCATAGAGACTTTGATAGAGCAATAATACAGCACATTAGATCTGATAGAGTCCCCATAAAGGGCTCTATCCCTCAAGGTAGCGTCTTAGGCTGTGTTCTATTTATTATTTACATAAATGATCTTCCCGACATAATTGATGTGCATAGCACGCTTTTTGCAGATGACATTTCTATACTATTGCCATGCGCTACTACTTTAGAAGCTCAGAATAAATTACAGTCAACCTTAAATACAATTACTAATTGGTTGCAATCCCACAACCTACAGCTCAACATAAATAAAACTAAAATTATCCAATTTAAACCACATCAAAAATCATCATAATCATCATTGCCAATAGACTTTAAATATAATAATTCGAAATTAGATAACGTGAGCTCTGCCACACTATTAGGAATAGAATTAGACTCAAATATGAGCTGGAAAGACCATATTCTAAAATTGTCAAAAAAATTATCGTCTTTTATATACGCCCTTCAGCATCTAAAGCGAGTTACAGACCTACAGACATCCCTTGCGGCATATTACGCATATGCGTATTCGCGAATATCGTATGGCCTGGTCCTTTGGGGAAATAGCTGCGATATTGAAAAAATATTTATTCTGCAAAAAAAGTGCATCAGAATTCTAGTAAACATTGATCAAATGGAGTCGTGTAAACCTTATTTTATTAAACATGAAATACTGACCGTTGCGTCTATGTACATATTCGAATCATGTAAATTCGTTAGGAAACATTTAAACTTATATTCATTCAAAGATACAACTCAAATCAAAAGAAATAATCGCAACATAAATCAACTAAAAGTGCCTTTTTCAAAATTAAAACTTGTCACAAGTAGCCCACATTATATGACTATGAAAATCTATAACCACCTCCCAAACTCTATCAAAGATCTGGACAATGTAGGTCAATTTAAAAAACACCTGAAGCTGTTTTTAATTAATGGATGTTTTTATAATCTTAATGAATATTTTGATAAAGTCAGAAAATGAAAATATTACCGTGCTTCGTTTATATAAGGAAATAATGTTATAATACAATCAAATGATCATGCGTGAATGTATGTGTAATATTATTTTAATGATGTGCGAAATAATTGTAATTTAATTACCTACTGTAGCCCTCTTATATTGCTGTGCCCTTACAGGGTGTCACATGTATACCTATATGTTCCATTCCATCCATGCTTGTAATGTGATATGCAATAAACTATTCTATTCTATTCTATTCTATTCATACAAGTGCGAAAAATAGGTAATTCGAAATGAGTGGCGATAAATTAAAACACGACGGAAGGGAGTGTTTTAAATCGACACGAGTTGCGAATTACCTATTCGCACATGTATCGTACAACTTACAGTACATATGGCCCTTTAAATGTTTGACACAGTAACGTAATAAGTATGCTAATTTTCGCACTAGTGCGCTAAAGTCATATGTACTGTAAAAATATTTTAATCGGCTGTTAAATCTATCAAATTAAATAATTTTAAACATAAACCACAAAAAATGATTTTATAAACGTCAGTATTTTAAAAGTAAAACTCATTTATGCTACTTGGTTTGTATGAATAAGTGACATAATTAAAGAAAAAAGCTATAACTCTCTAGGGAGTTATAGCATTTTTTTTTTTTCACAGTCTATAACTCCCGAGGGAACAAAATAGGCCTTCGTCCTTCAGCACACCTGCATGAATTAAAATCTTTTTCGAGCAAGTGTGATGAAAATATATTAGCCACGACAGGACGATTACCGATCTATATGTGTTCAACCTCATTTAAATGCACAGGCCACGACGTTACGTCCACGACATAGTGGGGGCGCGGCCTGTCGATACTTCGATAGTCGCTACCAGTGTAGCGAGTCAGGAGTCAACTTTACGTGAAGTATGGGCGTGGATAAGTAAGTAGACCGCGGGCCAGGAGCATGTCAGATGAGATGATGATCGGTATATGATAGTTTAGATGCAGGGACCGTGCGCGTTAGAGGGTCTGCCATCTTGTGGCCTGAATCGGAACCATAAACATGTACATTTACATGTCACGTGTTTTCTTGTACATAGTAGGTGCTGCCATCTTGTGGGCTAAATCGGAACAATAAACATCACATTTACGCCTTGCGCCAAAAAACTGACGGCTCCTGTGCTGCCTCCTACAGTTCGTGCACGCTCCATAGTCAGCCGGTTGTATCGCGGTGGAATGACTGTCAGTTGATGACATTAACATGTAAAATACATAAAAAATTCAGTAATCGCCTCCCAATTAATATTGTGTCAAGGCTATAACCGCGAAAATCTAAGTTCGTCATTTGCGGGCATTTTTCTCTGTCATTCTAATTACGTCTTATTGAGAGTAAAAGAGAAAGATCCCCGCAATTTGCGATTTTCGGTTTTCGCGGTAGGCCCACATATGATAGTTTAGATTTTTAGATACTATTTTAAATTTATAAAAATCCGTCAGCCGGTTGTATCGCGATGGAAAGACCGTCAGCTGGTCACATTATGAACATGTAAGAAGTACGCGCCTCACCATTTATCTTCAAACTTCAGTCAGTTGATATGGTTGACGGCCAAGGGGAGGGGTAGGGGCATACATTTACAAATTTTCAGTTACAAGTTTTATTATTCCATTCCCTGGCGCCGCCTTTGGTCAAGTCGGGAACAGTGGCTAGGATTTATTCGGACACTCAAATTATTTAAAAAAATTGTCGTACCGAGCCAAGTCACACTTCACTCGACGTGCTTTGGTTATTCATCTATTACAGTTGCCTAACCTAAAAGACTAACAAGATGACTATGAAAAACAGTAGCGTTGTCACAGAGAATGTTGGTAGTATTTTCCTACTCCTCTACTGTTATCTGTCATTTATGCATTCATTAACACGAATATAAGAACATACATAAATGGTTTCAAGAAAAGTCTATATTGTCTATTCCTCATAAAAGCTCTTGTGCTTTTAATCGCTATAACGTTACTGCGATTAATGGCTACCAACCGAACAAAACCAAAACGAATACAGTCTTAAACTAAGTGCATTGCTGCCAACTTACAAAATATTCATTTGGTTGCATAGTAAAAATAATTACTTCATAAGTCAGAAACACGCATGTGACACCCGTAATATAGCAACACCCATAGACTACGAAAACCGCTTAGTGTTGCTTGTTAGTCTCCGTAGGCTACGGTGCGTGGCCAAAATTGAGAAAAAACTGTCCAAAAATTTAATTTAGCAAGTAGCAAGTACCAGGGCCTCATCAGTTACGAGGTGTCGCTGACCGGCCGGCCACGGCCCGGGGCGGGCCGGGCGCGTAACAAGGTATGCTCGCGCGTCTTGGCTATATACTTTTGCTGTAATTTGTTTACCTAAATTAAGATTTATTTTTGTTGACTCGTAGGAAAAATATTGTATGCAACGTAGTATAAGTAGGTCAAAAAATGCTCGTGGCGTATTCCTTTACAATGTTCGCCTACGCCTTCGGCTCCGGCTCACATTGTAACTCACGCCACTCGCCTTTTTGACCCTTCTTATACAACTGTTGCATAAAATACTATTAACTATTTACCAACATAGAACCTAACAATTTTTAAGTTTCAAAAAGTTGCCTCAGTACTTATTGTTAGTTACCAAATATCGACTTTGAAGTTTGAATTTACCTAATTCCAAATTATTTATTTGTTAAACAAAGCTAGGTACAATACTAGGTCTTAAATATATAATAAAATACGAACAATGTATTTCATACAGACGTTTTCTTTAATTAGATATGGTTTTTATCGAGTATAACAATTATTTACGCCTTAATGACGTACTTGTACACAAATCTAATGACAAAGAACTTAAAAGACGTGTACATACGTATTAAGAGAACGATGCGTATGAATATTTGAACATAATGCACGTAGATACAGCGTTTTGTCTACATTTGGCTACGCTCTTCAAGGTGAAACGGCGATTCTAATAAAAACTACATTTCTCATGCTCTGTACCCCTAGTGTAAATTTATTTGATAGCGAAATATGACGTACGCGTTTGCGTTAAGTCTTATTTAGTATGGGATTTTGAGTTTCCAAAACGACCCGCTTTGCGCGCTGTTTCTAAATCCCATACTAAATGAGACTTAACGCAAACGCATACGTCATGTTTCGCTATCGAATAAATTTACATTAGGGGCTCTGAAAGTGGATCGTTGTTTTTCCACATACCTACCAAACGCTTTGCTTAAAGACAGATGAAGTGTGTGAAAGGGAAGCGATAACGTATATGAACATCCCATGAGTGCGAAAGAGGCGGACTACATAAGAGAAAACGTGACCATTTTTGAGTTAGAAGTCGGACGAACTCTTCCAGGTGTCCTTTAGCTTATGTACAAAAGAAAATGTTAAATGAACTACCTAATATCCCTTCAGAGAGCCCTATCTCCCTGATGAGGGGTAATTAGAAAGTGAAACTTAAACTTAATATACCTACTTAATATAAAGGTGCAATAAAGAAAGAATAAATAATACTTTTTTCTAAACTGTCGAATATGTAAATTAATACCTAGATATATACATACATACATTAATGAAGTTACAAAATTTTAACAACATCAGTAGTCCAAAAACCACCACATAATATATTGAACTTCTTCTTGAATGAGGCAACCGACTGTGATTTCTTAAGTATTCCTAGATAACTAAAGTTCTTTCTAAATTATTTAATAGTATAACTTTTGCTCCTAAACATTAGCGTCTTCAACCACTGTAGTACAGGTGACTCCTTGCCGAGGTTGGCGGCCTCCTCCATGGAGTCGGGCAGGGGCGCGCCGAGGGTCTCCGGCGCCAGCAGCACCAGCAGGCCGGACACCAGCGCCAGCACGCCGAACACCAGGAACGGCAGGTGCACCCACACCAACGCCGCCTGGAACATATCGTCGAATCATAAAAAGACGCTTGAAGATAATTGAAGTGTGCAAAAGGGAGGTCATCACTTACTCGTATATAATGAACATGTCATGAGTGCGAAAGAATAAAAATTAAAAAACCTGACCAATTTTGAGCTTCATAACAACCGCTAGCGGTTGCTTGAATGTACCAAAACGTAAAGTTACCGGACTAAAAAATAAGAAAAGCTATTAGGTATTCAGGAGATAGGGTGGGTGATTGTATCTTGGAATATATTGTTTTAAAAGCATATAATGTACTCGTACGCAATCACATATTAATTTCTGAATTCAATACTTCTAATAACAGCTGACATTCTGAATTGCTGACCGCTGAAATTTATTTGGGGATTTCTTATGTCAAGAACCTTCATCACCATCAAATCAAATCAGACGTGTACATTGCTAAATAAGGAGTTACTCATAGATCAACAGGTGTTACCCTGCTGCATCAATAGCACAGGAACAGTGCATCTTCAACATAGTCAAAACAAGCATAACCGAACCATGGCCCTTTGATTTAATTCCTTCCTTCTGATTTAATTAATTTTGCCAGACATCAAGTGCCTATTGAATATTTAGAACATAACCACCTTAGGTATTACCGACAAGGTCATGATACTTACAAACCCAGGCATGAGCGGTGCTAAGATGCCTCCAACCCTTCCAATCATGGAGGAATACGCGAAGAGACTGGACCGATACCGCGTGGGATACAGTTCCGCGGTGTACACGTACAGCGACGTTATGGCGCCGGACACGCACATCTTGCCAATCAGGTATACTGTCAAGGAAAGCCAGTAGTCGCCTGGAAAATTAAAATAAGGAATGTTGAAGTGCGATGCTTGGTCATATAATGGACATATCAATACCGTTTTTATTTAGTAAATTAGGCTTTATAGTCAATACAAAATACAATACAATACAAAATACAAAAAATACATGATCCAAGCTTACCGTCAGACACGAATATAAACGCAATTTGACAAGCTCCACTTATCAAAAATCCTGCCATCAACACAGCCTTCCTTCCAATCCTGTTCAAAAGCAACATGGCGGTCCAATACCCCGGGATCTCAATAGCGTTGCAGGCTGAGTAGTTTATGTACCTGTTACCAGATATCCCAACAGAAGATATTGTTAGCCCGTAATACATCAGAATACAAGTGATCCACCATACTGGCGTCACTAAACAACGCAATAAAATTGGTTTATGTCTGAAAACCAGACATATTAACCAAGGTTCCGAAGTATCTTTTTCATTCGTCACAACATCTTTTGACTCCGAGAACTCTTTTAAAGTCCTTTCTGATAAAGCAGTACCATTCATTTTAGCAGCTTTTTTCAAGATGGTTAAGGCTTCTTCATAGCGTCCTTTGCTGATCAGCCATCGAACAGATTCCGGCGCGATCCAAAAGTAGACCACGAAAACAAATTGTGGCAAGTAGAGCATGAGGATTAGATGCCTCCAATAAGGTTCCGTCCAGGCTATTGCACCCAAAACGGTTTGTCCTACTGCGAGGCAAGTGCTCATGGCAACACCAGTTGGTACTCGGTATTTTGGTCCCACATATTCCACAGCTGTAAGGATAAAAAGCTTCTGTCAATCATATTTTTGATTAACATTACACACTTACATAGACTGTCTCGTTTGCATGTCTATCAAGTAGGTATAATACTCTTCGAAGTCTTTCAGCTGAGCGTAGGCTCAATATTAGGTTTGAGTTTAGACTCAATGCGTTTGTCTTTTTCTATCGTGGGGCTATCTTGCGACTCTATTATAAGATCATCAGAAATTTGCATACTGCATTGTCATCAAAAATATGGAAGTAATTTCAACACAATCAGATATTTGGATACGGCCCAAATGTAAGTTACAAGATTTGAATCAAATTTATGTCATACCTACTTAATGATGTACACAGTGAAGAAATAAATGTTTTTAAACACTGGCATATGTATGTTGATGATGTAAAATTTGCATTAATGTGTAATGCATACTGAAGTGTCTTACCCAAAATATAAGCACTAGAAAAAGCACACGCTCCAGACAGAGCTTCTACAAACGATATAGATATGTAACAGTTGTAGGAGCCACAGAAATACGCCAGGCTTCCGATCCAAACTGAGTTGAAGGTAGTGAGGGCAAGGGCGAGCCGCCGGCCCCAGCGGTCGGCCACGAGGCCCATCATCGGCAGGCAGAACATGTAGCCCAGGGTCCTGGCCGAGCCGATTAAGGTTGGGCGCCAGTCGTCGCAGGCCAGACCAAACTGTAATAATAAGATTTGTCGATAAAACTAAAACTACTGCTTTCATAATAGGATTATTCATACATCATTTTAAGAAAGGTAGGTATGGGCATTGTGAATGTCATCTTGCTTTGTGTGGTAGGGCACAGCCAGTGGATGTCATTCCAGATCTAGAGCAGGGCCCAACTGGGGAAGTACCTCCATCTTACAGAAAACAGCAGCCAAATAACACTACACCCTACTCATAGTGTTGTGTTCCTGCCGGTGAGTAAGGTTGCCAGAGAGCTCATCGAGGGGGGGGGGCGGGATTAGGGCTGGCAACGCGCATGTAACTCCTCTGGAGTTGTAGGCGTACATAGGCTACGGAGACTGCTTACCATCAGGCGGGCCGTATGACTGTTTTCCACCGACGTAGTATAAAAAAAAAATATTCACTCTTCATTGTGGTTACGTTTTTTATTATTGTTTATAGAATTTAAATTCATCGTCAAAATGGCCGCGTGTGCGTGTATATTTTACGCGCTTAACGTGTTTCTAACTATGTTACAGTTGTCTCCTGAGTGACGGAACAAAAATAATTTATCGATTAACTATATTGACATTGCCTTCATTGACAATGAAAATAAACGGGCCAACTTTTTGTTGTTGAACTTTTCAAGTCTGGTTTTTATTCTGATAAAATTTGGTGAATAGGTAGACAATTCTGCACAATTACAAGCGTAATATTTCCGTATATCCTAAAAATCTTCCTCTGAGCTACCAAAACGAAACTCACTTCAATTTCTTAACTCAGCAGAAAGCTTCATACTTACTGTTTTACTACGGCAAATTAAATTTCGTTTTTAAGTTTAAACCTACCAAATTTTATCCAAATTTAACGGAAAACAACTCGACAATAAATAAAACAGGCCCAAAAACAGTCGCTAGAAAGGCCATGAAACAATTACAAGTAGTTATGAAATAGAAATACCTCATAATAAGCCGAATTCCTATGCTCATAAACATACTCCTCGCATTGCACCGTCGAATTCCTATCAAACAAGTCTGCGGAACAGGAGTAACTGTTCCGTGACATGTTTGTACTTGTAGTAAAACGATGGCAGTTGTCGAAGGAGTTGGATGACGATGATGACGTCGGCACCGCGTTTAGTATCCATGGTGGGGAGAACAGGGGGGTGGAGTCCTCGCATTCGGGGATGACGCATCTGGAATAATTTATAGAGTGAACAGTAATATAAGATATATTGTATGCTGGAAATGGGCAAAATTGTTGATACCTTTATATTTTAATAAAATGTTAATACTTTTTACACAATTTTGACAATAAAATATTATCTTATCTTATCTTAGTATCTGAATAAATAGCTAGTAAACTGGCTTAAAAAAGTAAAGGTTTTCAATACAAAAATAGTAAGATTATCTACTAATCTAATGAAATTTTACTCGGCTTAATGTGATAATGCCTCTCTGTCGCACTTGTAAATTCGTACGTCAGTTTTATACTACGTCGGTGGCAAACAAGCATACGGCCCGCCTGATGGTAAAGTAGCCTATGTACGCCTGCAACTCCAGAGGAGTTACATGCGCGTTGCCGATCCTCAACCCCCGCCCCCCTCGTTGAGCTCTGGCAACCTTACTCACCGGCAGGAACACAACACTATTTGGCTGCGGTTTTCTGTAAGGTGGAGGTACTTCCCCAGTTGGGCTCTGCTCTAGATCTGGAATGACATCCGCTGTACTGTGCCCTACCACACAAAGCGAGATGACATTCACAATGCCCATACCTCTCTTTTGGCGTAGTTTAAGGTCAGTGTGACAGGGAGGCAACACGTCGAACGTGGTTCGCGGTAGGTCCTCAGAAACGGTCTGGTCTGAGTCATCCTTAATAGTAGTTTATGTGACTGCTACATAATAAAAGGCATTAAAATACACGAGTGTTTTAATGCCGAATTATGTACAGTTGCATACACTATTTTATCTACACTCATATTATAAACTTTCTATGATATATTCACTAACCCAAATTACAGCAAACGTTGGGGCATCTCTTGGCGGAACTCGCTCGCTCATTTTACACGAAACTTTTGCGATAGTTACTTTAAGAACAACAAAAGATATTCATTTTATACTTAAAACTAATGAAAAGTTAAACTATACGTTAAATGGCGGTAAATGAAAACTTTTTCACGCATGTCAGTGTCACGAATTCGTAGTTTTTTTTTTTAATTCAGAGACAAACTAGAGTCGGGGGCCGTTTTATTCGATACAAACTAACATGCGAGATATGTCAAAATTGTATGCAATTGACATTTCATTTCGAACAAAAAGTGGCGGTGACATAATCGGACAGACAGACGGACATGACGAATCTATAAGGGTTCCGTTTTTTGCCATTTGGCTACGGAACCCTAAAAAGCCATCTCGACTGATAATAGAATAGAGGTCAAATGGATTTTTTTCAGAGATGTTCCAAATTTGAAGTCATAAACAAATCGATTTTGATGTAGTTATGAAGCAATTACAACATCATCACCGATAAGAAATTTGTTGTAACATAACAGTTTATCGTAATGTTGGCGATTATTTACGGATTTTGAAGGCATCATAGAGAATTTATGATATTATGTGTGGAGATAAAATATTTAAAACAATACTTAGTCCGTATGTTCAGCTGTTTTAAAAGAGTTGTCTCTTTTATTCTTCCTTGTCTACTGTCTCTACCGACTTGGTATCAGTATTTTATCCAACTAACTTAATATCAGAATTAATTAATTAATTTAAACGATGAAAGTAGAATTTTTAGCATTAACGTATTTTTTCTCAATCTGTAAACTAAGCTTACCTTGTTTTGACCTTCACAACAGTAAACAAATACGCGTAGCACTGCACACTCCCAATCAAAGCCACTAGAGCACACAACACCACAGCCCTGAGCTGGAACCGCCCCCATTGACCAATTTCTTCCACCAGGATCCGATCCAGGTTCATCTCCCTTTTATCCACAGACATTGCGAAGGCTTGTACTGAAAAGGCGCGAACTGGCTTACACTTTGTGACACATTGTTTTGCTAAAGTTATGACAGATTTATGCACTTGTCAGTACATCTGACTTTAAAATAGTTATTCACACTGCATTTGTCTCTTGTTTCTGCTGGTTTAAGGTAAATTCAGTAGAGCTGGCGCAAGATTTGTACTGAACAGTCAAAATTTTCATTGAAAATCCGCGCCAGTCTTTGTAAAACGACGTTAGGCTATCGCAACCTAGAAACGCAACGCTTTTTTTCAACATTTCACACAACGTTCCGATTCAGCATAAATCAAACCTAATAGCTTCTACAGAATACTTTTCAAAATTATGATAAAATTATGGATTTTTAAAAAAACAATGGATAATAATTTTTCGAGATTGCGACAGGAATTAGGATACCCTTTCTGCTACTCGTATCGTAAGCTAATGAGACATTGAACGCTGCTGTAGTCGTTACCGTGGCCAATGTATGAACACTTGTTTTTATAAAATGTGATACCACCTAAGTAAATGATGAATCATGAAGCCTCTCATATAAAGATTTGACGTGCGGTTTATATTTATAAAATATGAAATTAGTTTTGTGAACTTGTTTGGTCAAGGTGACATCGAAGAAGGTTAATGGTTAAACCGACAAATGAACCCAAAGCCAACATTTTGTTATTAAATAAGCAGTAAGTACTGCTGAATAAATTAAATTGACTAGCAGTTTAAAATAATCCTACTGTCGGCAAGCGGATAAAAATACCTTACGTGATTCAGATATATTTTTGTAAATGAGAATGAAAATCAAAATAATATAGATAGACAGATAGCATATATTTAATGACACACCTCAGTATAATTAAATACAATAATAATAATATAATATAATTGGTGTATAATTGTTGGTGCAATAAAGAATATTTACTTACTTACTTACTTACTCAGTAAAAGATACAGCTTAAAGAAAAACAATTGATTAATGCTAGAAGCAGATAACAGTCTCATCGCTAAAGAGCGATCTCTACCGGGCATCATTTGGGTAGCGGAAATTAAACAATTAATCAGAAATAGTAGGTGTTAATGGTAACTTAAATTCAAAAACATTTTTAGTTTTTACATCAACGCGGTAAATCATATGAAATACACGCCTTCTTCTTCTTCTTCCTCGCGTTGTCCCGGCATTTTGCCACGGCTCATGGGAGCCTGGGGTCCGCTTGACAACTAATCCCAAGATTTGGCGTAGGCACTAGTTTTTACGAAAGCGACTGGCATCTGACCTTCCAACCCAGAGGGTAAACTAGGCCTTGTTGGGATTAGTCCGGTTTCCTCACGATGTTTTCCTTCACCGAAAAGCGACTGGTAAATATCAAATGATATTTCGCACATAAGTTCCGAAAAACTCATTGGTACGAGCCGGGGTTTGAACCCGCGACCTCCGGATTGCAAGTCGCACGCTCTTACCGCTAGGCCACCAGCGCTTTTTCGCTAGGCCACCAGCGCTTTTTGATTATGATATGAAATACACGCCTAACGTTACTTAAATAAATAAATATTTGGGGACAGTCTTTCACAGGTCGACCTAGCCCCAAACTAAGCAAATCTTGTACTATGGGTACTAGGAGACGATGAAAATGAAATGAAATGAAAAATGAAAAATGATTTATTTAGGTATCAAAATTGCAGCTAGAAGAGTATGGTAGAAGAGTATTAAATTTTTAGGAGTATGCTATTGTTAGATAGCCTAGGAATAGTGTCCTGAGCCCTAAATTAGGTAATATATATACGGTCAAAGATAAATACATACATATATATAGAAAATACCCATGAGTCGGGAACAAATATCTGTGTTCATCATACAAATAAATGCCCCAACCGGGATTCGAACCCGGGACCATCGGCTTCATAGGCTGGGTCACTACATACTAGGCTGGCCTAGTGGCATAGATAAAATAAAGTATGACGATCGGACCAGTCGTCATACTTTACTTTATGTATGTCTGAATATCTTTCTATCTTTTGGGTTACACTAAACTAAAGAGCTCACCTCATCAACCAACTACTGCAAAAGTTAGTCATAGCAAAATATTCCTCTAGTTTTAGTAGTTCTAGCGCTACGTCGTAGCCGATAAAGTGGGTTTCCCGGTATGTAGCGGAAATTCGCAGAGGCAAAACGACAACGTGTCGTGAATAGCGCTGAATGAGCCAACAATTCTCCAGAAACGCAATCTATAAAATGAAAATTAGTTACTCACCAATATTAAATTGTTAATTGTTTAACTGACTTATTGATCCAGATTTAGCAAGCTTTACGAGCCACAACTTTAACCCAATTTAAATAAACATGGTGGAAGAATTAATGTTAAGCCTTTATTACTGCGATAATCTTGTAATGGGAGCCGCAGTAATAATCCTTTCGCCAGAGGATTAAATCGTTAAACGTAGAATGAGCCTGGTTTTATATTAAGGCTTGCTTTACTGAGCAAATCAAATTAATACTGAAATATTTTGTGGTTGATACCTGAGTTTTTCGTGCAGATGGCACAGAGCGTCGTGTGGATAGTGCTTGACATAATAATAATATCGATACTTCGTTTATCGATATTATTACCACTTGTAAGTCAAAGACAAAATCACATCTTTGAATTCATTTGCGTGCAGAATAAAATTAACACTTATTTCATATCATTCCTCCACGTAAATATTCAAATCATTCACTTTATTTGAATTATGGAGTTTGTTATTTCATGATTTTATTTTATTGGTATTCAGAAAAACAACAGCCTAAAATATACAACTTATATAAGTATTTTTACATAGTATAAGGCCAATAACAGTTATCCGTTGGTTGCAGAATAATATACAGATATATTATTAATAAAACAAAGTAATAGTTAAAGTAAAAGTTTGCAAGCAATGATAATACACCTAAAAACCTACTCTTCTTAACTAACCCTACTCTTTTTAATGATTTCGCCACGCAAAAGCCAACTGCTGTGTGCCTTTATCTTTGATAAATTGTTTTTGTGTTGGTGAAATTGATACAAACTGGTTCTTTGAGATGTCTCATGTTGGCATCTCCTTGGATTTCACGGGCCTATAAATCCCGGACTTTTGATAGGCTTGCGTGGGGATATAGATCCAACACGTAGAGGCCCCTTGGAGAGCTTTAATGTCATGTAGAACGCCTGCTGGAACCCGTTCACAGGCGCAACAATAGACACCCATGAACCGGTCGCAGCAGGCATTCGGACTATTGTAGTAAAAGTGAACAGTATGACGGTCTATGGATTGAAGTTTGGGAGGACAATGAGACTGGGTTATTGCAAAGACGTCCGGACACCTGCCATAACAATGTTTCCACTAGTTATCGAGGCAGGCGGTGACTCGCCGCCCACTAGATGGGCCCCTGAAAATGCCGTCGTGATGACGACCAGGAACAATACCGGTGTGAGCGGCTCAGAGTAAGGGGTGTCAGAGGTGTACGCCGCTTTCTACCCAGTGGCTGATAACAGCCACTGTGCCAACTCGCGTCTTATGCAAGTTTTCACTTCCACCCCTGGAGTATTTAGCTCTAACGACTCCTCTCTGGACGGCCAATGAAGGCAAGCCAGAGCTGAGAGTCCGGCGGGTCCCCTTGGGGTCCATTCCGACCGACGAAGACGCGCCGGAGACGGAGACCCTGACCGACTCTCGGGAGTACTCGGGTCCATGTTGGTATTCATTTATATTTCAAACGTTGCACATTATGTTATAAAATATCGATAAAATAATCATCAGGAGTCACTAGCAACTAGTTCGTGCTAGAAAAAGTGGTGATAACACACGTATTTTACATTTAGAGTTGTACATAACCCATTAGTATAGTGAGACATCGTACACGTGCACGATGTCCGAAGAAAGTTATCAGTGTAGGTATTATTATCAGGTGACAACCAAAACTCACTAATTTAAATGAATAAACAAAGATCAACCTTGATTTGGTACTAATACAATCTAATACGGTGCAATATGGTCTTGAACTTGTGGTAGTAATTAATTACAGTAGACGCTCAGTAATCCGGCGCTCGTCAATCCGGCAGTTAGCGTTAGTAGGGCCGTTTTAATCCGGCTGTATACATAGCCAAACGCCGGATTACAGAGCGGTTGCACTGTTCAGTAGTGCCATGTGATTTTATTTCCCATACAAATCCACACGCCGGCAGTACCAACCATTCGGCAAAGGTGGAAAATAGAATAGAATAGAATAGAATAGAATAGAATAGTTTATTGCATATCACATTACAAGCATGGATGGAATGGAACATATAGGTATACATGTGACACCCTGTAAGGGCACAGCAATATAAGAGGGCTACAGTAGGTAATTAAATTACAATTATTTCGCACATCATTAAAATAATATTACACATACATTCACGCATGATCATTTGATTGTATTATAACATTATTTCCTTACATAAACGAAGCACGGTAATATTTTCATTTACTGACTTTATCAAAATATTCATTACTAGCTGTGCCCGCGGCTCCGCCCGCGTGGTATTCGGTCTGTGTCAGTAACCGACTCATTCACCGCTAATTTCTCTGCCTCTCCTCTGGAGGTGGAACTTGAAGTAAAGTTGACAGATGGATACGCTAGAGGACTGTAGTCTAGATAAAATTTTACAATTAGGTACCACTTAATAAAACTACACTCCAAAATCAATTGTTATTTTTTTCAAATTCGTCCTTATTCAAATTTTTGACGTGATTTAAATGACATAGAGTAGTAGATGTATATCGGACAATACAGTTCCACTTTTGTATTTTTTTACGTCCTTGACTGTACCTATCCAAATCATGTCCATGGAAAATATCATCCAAATCGGTGCTCCAGACCAATCAGTCTAAGCATGAAAAGGTAAGAAATATACCCATAGAAATCCATACTTCCGAACACTATCGAATTTAGGTGTAATACCTATTAGTTAGAAGTAGGATTAGAGGAAAGGAGAATACTCGTAGATATCAAAAACTTGAGGCCGAGTATTTACACTTTGTTTACAGTTATGTTTATGTATGCACAACTAAATGTTTACATATAATTATATCTACAGTTACATACTAATAATTAGGTAATACTAATAATAGGTATGTAATAGTAGGTTCCGTTGCATAACTTCGGAGGCGACAAATTCCGAAGAAGCATGATTGGAACTCCAACTTTCAGGGTTAATGTGTGTGCTGGGAGTCCTGAAGCACTCAATGAGCTAAGGAACTAAGAAACTCTACCACCCGGTAGAGTTCCTTAGTTATGTTGTGACATTGCCTTCATCCAAGACAGTGTTAATGGAATTATATACTGCATGTTCACCTTCGATTTCCGCCTGCTCATGTTTCTGCGTGAGCATGGATCTCTCACAAACCCAAGAATGGCTCAGGTCTCCGTACACGCTACGAATGAAGTTTTCAATGGATGGAACGATCCTGCATAACGTCTGTGGTAGTTGTGGCTACGCCTAAGATCACGCACGTCGCTATAGTTTCGTAACGTCAATGCGTTGTGAGACTTTCGTGAAAGGTTCGCTTTTTTTCGGGAAGGCATTTTCAGTTTTTAGTTCTTATGGCATTTTAACGCGTATGAAATGCGAGTCCCAAATCGTTTGACATTTACACCGCAAACATCAGAGATTTTTTTTTACATAGTACCCACCTTCGTAGCCATTATTAAGTGCTAAAAGAGGCGATACGTATGAATATGGATACGATAAAATGACGATTAGGTATAATTCATGACGGAGAAAATATTTTTTTAAATAATTATGCAGTTATACGCGTGTTGATATGTGTGTTGATTTTGCCACTACTTAACTATGTAAGTAAACTCATTTTTAACCGACTTCAAGATTTCAAAAGGAGGAGAATATAATGATTTTTGTATTTTCTTTAACAAATCTAGCATTTACATTTAAAAAAGTGACATTTGATGAAGTGGAACTGCTGATGATGATCAGAATGGAACTCTTCAACGATACACAGTACACGTTTGGCGATTTGTCCTCTTCGCTGTGTTTGTTAAGTAAATTAGATTTTCAAGACAAATTTTTGTCAGGTTCGAGTTCTGACGATGGGGTCCATGAGGAATCGAGGGAACTCTTCAAATGTGAAAGGCATACATATAGTGATTTTTGTATTTTTATCAACAAATCAAGTATTTACATTTGTAGAAGTGACATTTGATGAAGTGGAACTGTTCATGATGAACAGAATAGAATTCTTCAACGATGCATAGTTCACGTTTGGCAATTTGTTCTCTGTGCATGTTTGTCAAGTAGTTAGGTTTTCAAGACACATTTTTATATTTCTATCCTATTTAGTTTTTTTAATAATTATCTGGTGCTTTATTTCATGCATGGTGTGAAATAATTTATCTTAAACTCGACATCGACTACAGTCAAATACCCTATTGCGTTGCGGGTATCTTACCAGTCAACCATAGGGCAAATCTGAAATATGTCTAGGTGGGTGCAGTGACAAAAAAAAACATGTTACCTCCTTTTCTACATAATTAGGCGTAGGACGCTGTTTTTTTAATTTAATTGTGTGAAATCAAAAATCAACAATAATCGTTCTTTCACCGGTCTACCTCATTGAAGTCGGTTTTTTTTTTCTTAAAAATTATTAGTTTACTTGATTACTACATTTTTACTCAGTTTTCCAAAAGATGGCACTCTGCAATGTATGGCAATTAATTTACTGTCGTTTAATTTCGTTGTATTATTACATCAACACAATTGAAATTGAATTGATATCCGTACCCCCCTCTTCTAACTTTAGAGTTATTTTGGCAAAATCCTTCCTCGGTCGCTTAATTTCAGCACCATATCTGTTAGTTTAGCAGGGTACTCGATACTCGTAGCACAAAAGTTTGCACCTCCTTCCTAAGTAGCGCCATAAGATTCAGGTGCAAACTTAACTCAATCGAGTGTAGTGGCTACCCCCCATTCTAGGGGTTGAATTTTTATAGCCTATAACTTGGCCGGGCATTTTCTCGACAGATTAGTAAAGTTTGCATCAAAATCCGTTCAGCCGTTTTCTCGTGATGCGAGGTCAAATAAACAGACAAACAGAAAAACAGACAAACAGACAAAAATTCTAAAAACTGTTGGAACGTGTTCTGTTAACGATTCTTAGTATCCCCAGCCTACTTTTTTTCGAATATCTTCCATGTACAGACTTTCGACCCCCTTCAGCTTTATTATATGTATAGAAGATTATAAAAACATCCATTAATTAAAAACAGCTTCAGGTGTTTTTTAAATTGACCTACATTGTCCAGATCTTTGATAGAGTTTGGGAGGTGGTTGTAGATTTTCATAGTCATATAATGTGGGCTACTTGTGACAAGTTTTAATTTTGAAAAAGGCACTTTTAGTTGATTTATGTTGCGATTATTTCTTTTGATTTGAGTTGTATCTTTGAATGAATATAAGTTTAAATGTTTCCTAACGAATTTACATGATTCGAATATGTACATAGACGCAACGGTCAGTATTTCATGTTTAATAAAATAAGGTTTACACGACTCCATTTGATCAATGTTTACTAGAATTCTGATGCACTTTTTTTGCAGAATAAATATTTTTTCAATATCGCAGCTATTTCCCCAAAGGACCAGGCCATATGATATTCGCGAATACGCATATGCGTAATATGCCGCAAGGGATGTCTGTAGGTCTGTAACTCGCTTTAGATGCTGAAGGGCGTATATAAAAGACGATAATTTTTTTGACAATTTTAGAATATGGTCTTTCCAGCTCATATTTGAGTCTAATTCTATTCCTAATAAAAATGGGGTGCCGGATTGCCGAGCGCCTATTGAGTGAGTTTTGGTCACAGTCACTTGACGTTATGTAGTCCGCAAGTCGGATGGAGTGTCACCTTTACTTTATTCCTAAGTTATTACAGTTAGGTTCTTTTACCATCGCTCTATAACATAATTACTTAGAATGTTTTCTTATACTCGCAAACAATTAAAGGTGACATCCGGTTGCCGACTGCAGCGGCGTTGCTCTGGTAGAGTTCCTGTTACAGCGGTGCAGCAACGACAAAAGGAGGGTGTCTTTTTAATGATATAGGAGGCTAACGAGTAGACGAATCACCTGATGGTAAGCGACTACCGTCGCCCATGGACACTTTTGAAAATGACGCACTTACAACACCAGAAGGGTTATTTGGTAATGGGTATTATTAAAGTACTACTTAGTTACTAATATTGAGGGTCGTGACCTACCTTTTGTATCACTTTCTCTCTTATGATCTTTCACTATCTATTTCTGTCGCTGGCGGTGTGGAGAGCCATGTGAACTATGGAGTTCAGAGCGGTGCGGATCTGGTCAGACCAACGTAGTAACTGCGTTCGCGTCTGTTTTTTTTTTTTTTTTATAATAAATAAATATTATAGGACATTATTACACAAATTGACTAAGTCCCACAGTAAGCTCAATAAAGCTTGTGTTGAGAGTACTTAGACAACGATATATATAATATATAAATATTTATAAATACTTAAATACATAGAAAACACCCATGACTCAGGAACAAATATACATGCTCATCACACGAATAAATGCCCTTACCAGGATTTGAACCCGGGACTACCCACTAGGCCAAACTGATCGTCTGCAATCTACTTTGCCGTTCACAATGAGCTTTTCGAGATTGCTACGGTCTTTTCTTGCAATATGAGCGAAGTGTTCATAGTTCAAGGACTAACCTTAATACTTATTAAGATTAAATCTTATTATACAAATAGTGTCCGCAAAGCTCGCGATTATGACGTTCAATCTACACGTCATTTGAGAGATACAGCGCCTGCGTCAAGGCCGCAGCAGTAACGTCGCAACAGCAATGCAGCTGCAGCTGAAATTCGAATGTCACCTTTACGAGTCACACAACAAAACTAAATGATGCGTGTAATTTTGTCGGTTCCGCTATCGTTACCGCTACACCCGAAAATTCAAGGTTCCTTATTGTTGCACATTGTATCAGAAAATTTACATAGCTGTACGCTCACCATGAGTTTTACGTGGCCTTAAATGCTAGCGACTGTGCCAACTCGAACTCAGCGGATTTCACTTGCACCAATGTCAGTACGAGGGAGATGCAATCTGCATTAGTTTACGAAGTCCCTAACGTATATATCAGTGTCAAACTCGCGGTAAGGATACTTTAGAACACACTTTCTGATGAGCTGAAACGCGCTCTCTGAATATAGATATGAAAAAAATATTTTTGTATTTCTTTCTGCTGTGTTAATACAGTGTAAAAGTCCAATTTGGTTCAGTGAAAGATTCCACAATGTCCGTTGATAAAAGAAGTGTGAACCTAGACCGAATTCTTGTCGAAGAAGTGGGGCAATGGGGAAGATTCCAGCTCAGGGCCGTGGTGTTATGTGCCTTGGTGATCATAATGGGGGCACTGCAATGTTATGCGTATTTGTTCATTCTTGTCAAAGTCAAAACGAGGTAAGCTGAATGGAGATTAGTGTATTGGTTTAAGCAGTGGTATTTTACTTAGTTGTTCGCGCACACTCGGCTTAGGGAGCCTAGATAAGATAACAACCGTACATCGACAGACGACAAAGAAAAAGAAATATTGTATCGGGATGACAGGTGACTATTTCCATACATTATTTAAGTGTCGCTTGGCGTTTTACTGTCAACAATTGCCACTTTGGTTAGGCCACGTGGACTATTCGGAGAAGTCATTAAGGAAGAGTCTAATACGCTAGAAAGAACGCGTCTTGTGACTCACCCACGTTGCCGTTAAAAACTTGTATTAATTAGGTACTCTTTATTTGAAATACCCCATACTGAGTCTTTGAAAAACCCCGACAGGGAGTTCATTTTATAGGAGCGTTTGCGGAAGGAAATTCTTCTGAAACCGCACAGTGCGCAACCGTTTAGGGTGTTCGCTAGCTGGCGCGGTTGCACGGAGCGGGTGAGCGGGTTTACGAAAACGATGTAGTATGAGCAACGCTAACTGGCGCGGACGTGTGCGGCGGACTTTACCTACAATAGCACCCGCGTCCGTGCGCCCACTCAGTGCACCCACGCCAGCTAGCAGATGCCCTTAGATTCAAGAGTGTAGGGATCAACGCTCTTTCGATGGCCAGCGATACTATACTTATCCTTAACCCTGTCACTCAGAAGTCATGTCACCAAAGTGTCAAAACTGAAATTGAACTTTATGCATAAATGCACTATGTTGCTCTGTGGTTTCGGACGGATCAATCCGTTATTGGCGTTGAACTTGTGGTTCAGATATATCCGTCGTTGGCGTCGAAAAGGTTAAAGGTGACATTCGGATGGCAACTGCGATGCAAACTCCGAATGCCACCTGAACTTGATAACCTCCAAAATGCTGGACATAACCTTTGACCCTCTATCCTCGTTTTTTTCTTTAACAGAATCATTACAACTATTAAGCGCTAAGGTGGTTTGAACTTATCTGTGTGGAGGTTTGAGCTCAACGAGGGTGCGGAGTGTTAGGGTCGGCAACGCGCATGTAACTCCTCTGGAGTTGCAGGCGTACATAGGCTACGGAGACTGCTTACCATCAGGCGGGCCGTATGCTTGTTTTCCACCGACGTAGTGTAAAAAAATGTTTGTGTTAATTCAAGGGTTAAAACTGATTTCAGGTGCGTAATTCCTGAATGCGAGGACAGTTACACTGCCACCTTCGCTCCACCTTGGATCCTGGATGCTGTGCCATCATCAGGTGACTTCTTGGACAACTGCCACCGTTATGCAACAACAAGTAAAGCTGGGAATACTTCCGACTGTACAGGAATATTGTTTGACACCAATTCGACTTTGCAATGCGAGGAGTATGTTTATGAGCATAATAACTCCGCTTTTTATGAGGTACTTTAATGTGTTTTAAGCTCGTTTAGAATATTTCCAGTACAATTGAATATTTTTTATGGAAGAGAGAAAATTTTGGATTTAAAAAAAACTCGCGTCGGCTGAATGCCAATTCATGGCAGGAAACCGCGCTGGATCGGGACAGGTGGCATTCTCTCGTTTCGGAGGCCAAGATTCTTTTTGGATCGCTGAGCCAAAGCAGTTAGTTTAGTTAAAAAAAAATATAGCTAACATTAACATAAATAAAACCGACTTCAAATATTACCAAAAGCGCCATACATGTACCTATAACATTTGGAGAGTTCCCTCGATTTCTCCAAGATCCCATCATCAGACCCCGACTTGGCGCTAACGGGACCATCTCGGGGTTATACCCGTTCGATTAAAAAAAAAATTTAAAATCGGTTCACGATTCTTGGAGATATCGAGTAACATACATACCAAAAAAAAACTCCTCCTTTTTTGAAGTCGGTTAAAAACCTGACATGACATGAATGCTGACTACCTTTACTGTTTTGATTTTCGTGAGAATTGGAAGTAAGTAAGTAAGTAAATATTCTTTATTGCACCAACAATTATACATTTTAGATACACGTAAAACTACAAATAAATTAAACTGAGCTGAGATTTAGTTAATCTAAATTTTTAAGTCAGCTCTTAGGAAAACATCAGTCTAAAAATAGGAGATTAAAAGAGTAAAGTTCGTAGGTGCAGCATTTTGGTGGAATGCTTCAAAGTCTGATAAAAATATTCCCCAGTTTGGTCAGCAAGCTCTTTAAAAACACACAACCTGTGATGTGTAAATGTCGAGCATGTGCTTAAAATTATTATTGTGAAGCTGGAGGTCCATAACGGATGTGATGGTCGTACTTTGATGATCTTACTTGTTATAATCTTAGACCACCTATTGCAGTTCAACCTGGCTTGCGACGACTTCCTCCCGACCCTGGTGGGCTCCGTCAACACCCTGGGCATGATGATCTGCCTGCCCATAACTGGCTTCTTCTCCGACCTTTATGGCCGCCGGCTGGCGCTGGCGCTCACCAACTTTAATCTAGCTTGGATTGGGAGCTTGACATATTTTGCGGGCTCCTATATCAGCTATATTTCTCTGTCATTTCTGACCAATCTTTTTGGATCTTGTTACTTTTCCTGCGCTTATATTTTAGGTAAGCTATGAGAAAGTAATGTATATCTAGTCAATTGTATTTGTTTGTATTTTTTGTTGTTTTGTGTTGTTGTTATTTAAGAGGCGTCCAGGAGACTTGTCTAGATGGGATAGGTAGGAGACTTGAACTATTAAATGTGGGTATAATAGAAAGCAAAAACCGGAATTTTTATTTTTTTGCATGCATGCGTAATATCTGACCCCCTTATTCATAAACGTCTACTAAAGTTGACAAGCCGCTAATAATAATAAAGGTTAAAAGTTGTTAATGATTCAAGTATCCCACCTGAGAAAGTCTCCCGTACACGCCCTCGGCCTCAGTATATTATTCTAATAAAGTATATGATTGCAGCCTTGGAATATGTTGGACCAAAATACCGAGTAGTAACTGGTATCACCATGAGCACATGTCTCGCTATAGGAAAGACGCTGTTGGGCCTGATCGCCTGGATGGAACCTTATTGGAGGCATCTGATCCTCATTATTTATTTACCTCTATTCGTGTTCGTGATTTATTTCTGGATTGCGCCAGAGTCTGTCCGCTGGCTGATAAGCAAAGGCCGATATCAAGATGCCCTGGATATTTTGAAAGAAGCTGCTGAAATAAACGGCAGATTTCTAAAAGAAAATACAATTAAGGATTTTACGGACGTAAAAGATATTGAGACGAAAGAAGAAGATAGTTCTGAACAGTGGTTAGTGTGTTTGGTCTTCAAACATAAGCCAATATTATTCCGTTGTGTAGTGACACCAATATGGTGGATTTCATCAATTTTAATGTATTATGGCTTAACGATATGTTCCATAGGAATATCTGGAAACAAATATCTTAATTTTTCTGCAACGATTGCCATTGAAATCCCAGGTTATTGGATAGCTGTTTTGCTTCTGGATAGAATTGGGAGGAAAGCTGTATTAGTGACAGGATTTTGGATAACTGGAGCCTGTCAAGTTGCTTTTATATTTATATCTAAAGGTGAGTTTATCTATTTATAACGTCTATTGTTGTTCGAATTGTACTTCGTTGTATTGGTACCTACCACAAGCTACACATTGAATTGATGATGGTGATTTCTTTTTAATTCTTAAAACCAAGGCAACGGTATAGTTTTATGAATTTTACAGACTGTTGACTTGTTCTATGATTATTTTTTTTGTTTTTGCCATTGTCGCAGAAGTACATGACGGCAGACGCAGACTTAAGAGTGTGGAGGGTAGAGGTAAGGAGAACAATATCACTTATGGGAGAACTGTCGCTAAATTGTACAGCCGGCAGCTGTAAATAATAGTTTTAACAATCTCTCCGGTAGCGCTAGGGTAGCACAAGGACATGACATGAACTTAGACGTTATTGAGGGTGTGAAGTGCGCTGTTAGTGATTTGTTTTCTTTTTATCAAGGTTAAAAAAAATTTTCGCGATGTATTGTGGTCCCACCTATTACAGGATTTTTGATGGACACTTTTCATACACAGATTGTTCTCCTTACCTCTATCCTCCATACTTTAGAAATAATGCAGACGACATGTAACCCGTTTTGGTATTGATTTTAGGAAATTATTGGCTGTCCTTGTCAGTGTACCTGATTGGCAAGATGTGTATTGCCGGAGTGTCGACGTCCCTCTACGTGTACACCGCCGAACTGTTCCCAACGCGATTCAGATCCAGTCTGCTGTCTTATTGCTCTATGATGGGACGGGTTGGTGGAATTTTAGCACCGCTTATGCCAGGCTTAGTAAGTATAAATTCGATGTTTCGTATAATTCTGTGATAACGGATTCATTGTGACAGGGATTGATTGTGTGAGCGGGCATTTGGATTGAGACTACGCTAGCGTTCTTATTGACAGCAACGCAATTTGCCAAGGAAGACGACCACCAGCAGGAGCAGCACATCTACAATCGCCAATCATATCTCGCTTTAAATAACAAAAAAAAACTTGACAAAAAAATATGAGTCCTTGGGTTTGGTGTGTCTGCCAACAGGGTAGCTTAAATTGAAGGTAAACTCAAGCTCAATAAAAGGGGGATCACGGAAGAATCTCATAGAGAGAGCGGGGAACCACTTTGTTCATTCGTTCGTCTATTCGCCTCTCTTTTACTCTTGCAAATTCGATTTTCAATTTTCGCGGTACCGCGGTGTCCCCCACAGGTGACGCACGTTCACGTTTGAAAATGTCAAAAGCCCGCTTTCTCAATCTGATATGCAAAATACGGATGTACTTTGGTATTGACTGTGTAATGTTTTGGAACACTTGGAACTGTTTCAGGCAGCAGTGGTATGGGAGCACCTCCCGTTCCTGGTGTTCGGCGTGCTGGCACTGGTGTCCGGCCTGCTGGTGCTGCTGGCGCCGGAGACCCTCGGCGCACCCCTGCCTGACTCCATGGAGGAGGCTGAGGAACTTGGCAAGGAAGCACCTGGGTTCAAGCAGCATTTAAGGACTCTTGTGTTTAGAAGCCAAAGTTATACTATTCGATAGTTAAAGTACGGGTGCTAGGTAATTAAATTTGTGACTCCATAGAAGCTTTTGACAAGGAGTCTAAGAGTAGGATATAATTTAAAAGTCTGTGTCTAATGTCTATAGAAGCAAAACATTTCATCCCTACTACGAAAGTAGCACTGTATTTCGGTTTTTTATGCATTTAAAATTTCTGGTCCAGTCCTCGCGAAGTTTTCGTGCAGCTGGATCCGTAAGGTCTGTTGAATTTTTAATCGACTTCAAGATTTCAAAAGGAGGAGGTTCTCAATTCGGTTGTATGTTTTTTTAGTATATATATACAGATTCGTCGCGTTTTTCTCTGATGTTGGTGATAAGATCCATGAGGAACCGAGGGAACTCTTCAAATTTGAAAGGCATACATATAGTGATTTTTGTATTTTCTTTGACAAATCAAGCATTTACATTTAAAAAAGTGACATTCGACGCAGTTCACGTTTGGCAATGTGTCCTCTTCGCTGTGTTTGTTAAGCAAGTTAGATTTTCAAGAAATATTTTTAATTTCATTGTACCTATGAAATCCACAATCAACAATAATCTTTCTTTCACCGATCTCCCTCATTGAAGTCGTTTTTTTTTTCTTAAAAAATATTTGAGCTTTTATGGATTCCGTCAGTTTGTTACCTCTTCATTTCACGCTTAAACCACTTAACCGATTTAAATGAAATTTGTTATGGAGATAGTTTTGAGTCCTGAGCATAATACAGATGGGATCGTTTTAATAAAATCATCAATATTATCATCGAGCGAATTTGCGGGCAGAAGCTAATACTTTTATAACTGCTGAAATGTTGACGAAACCAGACTGGCGGCAATGACCTTTTTCCCATAAATTACATAAATTCCTCATGAGTCCCGTTATCAGAACTATTTTGGCATAAATGCAACTTATCATGGAATTTTAAAATGACACAGTATTGAAAAATAAAAAAAACTGATTCTTACATTAACCTTCTTTCAAAACTTGAAGTCGTTGAATGATAAATAAACCGGTTTCCGATAGTGTAACCCTGTACTGATAAACTTTTCACCCACTGCGATTAGGAATAACTATTTGCGCACTGAGAATATAGGTCAGGTCCAAGACAAAATATCATTATATTTGAACAATACTGTTCAGTGACGGGTAAGACTGCTTTCAATTAACAATTTAGGTAAAAGTATCGTTATTTATGGAATGGAGAGTTAAATATTAAAATGAAAACTGTCCAAAAAATCTATTTAAATTTTTATTGCTTATTGTTAAAAATAAAATTAAAAAAAACGTACTTGGAATGTAAAAATGCCTTGTAGAACACCAATGACCCACTTTCAGAGTATCAGAAATGAAAAAAACCATTTCCAAACAGATTAATTATAGTTGAAGGTTGATATTACTCTAATTAGGTTCTCGTAACATTAATTAATGATTTCAGCTGAAATTTACGATCTCTGCTTATCAGGAAGTTATTACTAATATTTACAGTTAGGTATTATTTACATAGGTGTTATATCATAATTTTACAAGTTAATTGTTTAAAGATTAACTACGACGAATGACGTTTTAGTTTACAACTTGGTTATTTTGTCATTAACGATTGTGAACTGATTACTGAAACACGCGTCGACATGTTTAACTATTGTTTTCATTTATATTCGTAATGTAACAAAAGTGTATGATTATTCAATTGTGTTCTAAAGGTTCTATATGGCCAAATTAACCTAACACATGTGTGTGGTCAAAAAACCTGTGCTGGACAAAATATTTTTTTTTCTAGAAAAGAATCCAAAAAATATAGCTAAAAATTCGATCAGGAATTTCATAAACAGAGAAGAGGTCAAGAGGAGAAGATTCAACATCAAAATTGATAACCTCTTTTGAGATTTAATCAAATTTACGTATTTAAACAAGAGCGATTAATGTGTCCAATGTAACAAAGTTACAAAACTGTATCTTCAGGGTCAACATCAAAATTGATACCTTTTGATATTTGGTAAGATTGACGAAGTCTTTTAAAGATGAATGAAGATAAAAGGATGAATCTAGATCGGATCCTTGTCGAAGAAGTGGGGCAATGGGGAAGGTTCCAGGTCAGGGCTGTGGTGTTATGTGCCCTAGTCACCGTAATGGGTGGTTTGCAGTGCTATGCGTATCTATTTACTGTTGTGAAGGTCAAAACAAGGTAAGCAGTTTGAGAAATTTTTTTTAATGGAAAAGTAATTTACGAAATTCATAATTTGTATTAGAAAAGTAATATGTTTTTACTTTAATTAGTATGGATCTCTGCAAAGTTACGCCTGATTCTATTCATTGTTACGTAATTTACGCAATTTACAATAGAAATTCAATACCGTAAAACCGGGTTTCTTTAGCCCTAAGGGTAAAGATTGTCCCAAAAAATTAAAAAGATTTAACATCCCGCCACAAAGCCAATAGACGTCCGATCGTAGCAGTTACCCTCTAAAATCATAAATGGCACTACCTACCCGCGATGTGGTACCGTTTCCAAGTTGCTTGCGCAGGTTTCAACTTGTCAGTATCGATCAAGCGTGAGGTGAGACGTACGTACATAAATGGTGTCTGCAAACTTTTGGTTAAAACAGCGAAATAAGGTAAGTTAGCTTACTAATACCTATATCTTGATACAAAGCATGTCTTTGAGAATGCTGCAATTACAATAAAAACTTATTTAGTCTTTTCTTAGAAACATAAAGTTCGTTAGTATAATCATAGTAAACATTGTCCCCCATTTCGGGGAACTTTAGCCCGCGGGTAGCTAGCCTACAAGTAATACCCATTGATTGTACCCATCGTATTAAAATGTCATAATCATACGATTATGTCATTTTAGACGAAGATCAGTTGATAGTTTTCGTTAATCCAATGATAGTTTTCGTTGAAAGACTGAATTCATTAAGTGCTGGTATCTAAATTTTAAGTTTTTCATGATTGTTGTGAGTTTTTGCTCTCCATAGGTTTAAAATAAGTGTAAGTGAGTATTAAGTTACAAAAACGAATTGTTAGCCTACTATTTCCAACAATTATTCTCGTTAAAATGCTGTGATTTAAGAATTTGTTACGTTTTCAGTATTAAGTTTTACTTGACTGAGATTTTGTACTTTTATTTTACTTAGAGGTAAAATATTACCATATTCTTATTACTAATAAAGGTGATTATTATCGTATATGTTGACTAATTCTAATGATGATTCTCATTATCAGGCTGTTAATTAAGGTTTTGTTAAAATTTGAACAACTTTTATTCTATCTAAGAACTGAAAAAGTTATTTTTGTTTGATTTTTGCTCAAATAAATGTCAAATATTGTATCAAAAATTAATTCGTTTCATTTACTAGCCTACCTTAAAGAGGTTTCTTGGGTTTCTTTGTTGTTTAGATTAATAGTGGGACTTTCTGTATGAAAATAAGTATAAAGTTCAAACTTACCCGCATCTAAGATCAAATTTGGCCCAAAAATGAAAAAATAAAAAAAAATACGCAGAAGGTTTTTTTTTACTTTTTTTTTACGTTTACTTATCCGACGTATCCTTAAGATGCACCTAACCGTAACTAAAAATTCGGATCAAGGATAGAAACGTAATGATCTAGAAGTATATAAAAAAATACAAGAAAAAAGGGTCATATAACCCGACTTTACGTAATATATTTTTAGCACGATTTAAATGATACCTACAGGGTGTGTCGCGAATGCAGAAGCCCAGGGGCAGTGAAGGTTTTGGTTACTTTTGTAGGTTTCCGTACCCAAAGGGTAAAAACGGTACCCTATTACTAAGACTCCACTCTCCGTCCGTCTGTCTGTCTATCACCAGACTGTATCTCATGAACCGTGACCGAAACCGTTAAAATTTTCACAAATAATGTATTTCTGTTGCCGCTACAACAATAAATACTAGAATAAAATAAATATTTAAGTGGGGCTTGCGTACAACAGATTATTTGCCGTTTTTTGAGTAATGATACAGAGTGCGCGAGTCCGACTCGCACTTGGCCGGTTTTCAGTTATAGCATCTATTTCAGTTTATAACTAGCAATTTTATTAATTTGTACATCGTAATATAACGGCAAAATAATTCACAAACCGGAACTGTTATAACCTCGTAAAGCCAAATGTGCATTACATTGTACACTCGGTTTCAATATAATTAGAACCCTTCAAAAACCAAATAAAGTTGCATTCCTTTTGTTTCAGACAAGGAACTTCCTCAACATTGCCTACCATGTGCATTATAATAATAATAAATATCTTTATTCAGTAATAAAGGACAAATATTTGCTTACGTTTTTGTTTACATAGATATAGTTATTAATTAACTTAGCAAGTAGATATAGCACAGTACAGTTACATGGCCAACTACAGTCCCTAAGTCTATATAATAAGGTGTATAATTGGTCAATTAACTGCACTGTTTAGTAAAGATTACAATAAAATAATATATGATCAACATTTCATGAATAAAGTAAGCTACATCTGTTCCCCGTACTAGCATTTGTTCAACATTGCCTGGCTCATGAAAAAACTAGTGATAATTTTAAAAACAGCTGCTTATAATATCTAATTACTAATAATGGGAGAATCGTGACCAGTATTAGGTTTAGGTAATAAAGAAAGAAAACTGTTTTGTAAAGAATCACCGTTTTTTTAAGCCAGGCAATGTTAAGTATCCCCAGTAAAAATAGGCCACATGGGCACTTTTACATGTAAATTTTTTACAATAAGTAACAAAATACAATTACAAATATGGATACAATTAAATATTAGATACTTTATTAGAGATTTATACCTGGGCGACCGAGCTTTGCTCGGTTATAACTGTTTATTGTAATATGGTGGTGTATAGGTGATAATCTTAATATTTTTTTACTAAATTAAAATTAAAGCTTGAACATATAAAAAAAAAACAAAAGTTAGTCACCGGGCGGGATTCGAACCCGTAACACTGGTTGTTTCTTGCCGCCCGCGTCTTAACCCGCTGGACCAGACGGACAGTGGCCTGCGACACGAAATTAGCGACCATATTCGGCGTCGAAAGAAAAACGCATGAAAACTCGAAAACACGCGTTTTCCCAAACATAAGACTAATCTAGATCGATTGTTTACCCTCAAAAACCCCCATATACCAAATTTCAGCGAAATCGTTAGAGCCGTTTCCGGCGAGATCCCTGAAATATATATACAAGAATTGCTCGTTTAAAGGTATAAGATACAGTCTCTAATTGTCGAATTACAAAAAAAATATTATAAAAAATACAAACAACAAATACTAAAATTCTTTAGAGATGTAAAAGTCTCTAAGCGTCAGAGATAAAATATAATTTAAGAAAAAAAATGCCACTGCCACTGTGCATACGATACGATAGCAGTTCTGCCGTCCTATCACTAAAACCTATCAAAGCTGCATATTACCAGTTTTCGTTTGGATGAATATTCTAAGACAGGAAAAAATTCTCTATCGACTGGTCTTGGAATCATATTTTTATCATTTGTAGTTACGGAGATACAGACTCGACCTAACACGCTAACTGCATTATAATTTGATACTTCTCGATACTATAAAATCGCAAACCCACATTATTCTTCTATAAGTAATATAAAAGCGCTTAGCCAGTTGTTTATTTTAATTAATCTTTTACAACATACAAAGCTAAAACACATTTACTTGGAAAAACTTTATAAATTTCCATTAAAGCCATTTAACCCTATTATTATGTTTTATCACGTACACTTTTTTATAATAAATACTATACAAAAAAACAGTTACTACGCTTAAACATGGCTAACGTTCTTTAACTGTGTGTTTAAAAGACTTTTATTGCGATCCATATTACAAATACACCACTAAAACCTATTTAGTTTTCTTAACGGGTAATTATGTTTGAGAAAAAGAATAATAATACAACAGTTAAACATGGCCAACTAACAATGCTACGCTAAAACCCCGCTAAGTATAAAACATATTCCCTTAAATTTTATTACGTAGGACAGACAATTTTTCAATGCGGCGCGCGCAGTAAGTTGTCTGTTTTCGTTGGTGAGTAATGGATGCATGTTTATGTCAAAAATGTCCGGTATGCGAATGTAAGTGTTAAATATCTCTTTATATTAATTAGATTTTAACTATCTTAGAATTTGTATTTTCCTACACATCTTTTAGACTACATAAATAAGTAATGAAATAAGGAATTATTTATAATTGTTATTTCTTTAATGCGTTATACGATTTTCAGAATACAGGCTTAGATTTAGCAGACCTAGAGAGAAGGGAATCTAAATAGGTACAGTTAAAAACAATGGCCAGTAGAGTATTAAAATCAACCCTGGCAGAACGCTTTGATGTATGTACCTATCACTATAACTTGAATTTCAGTGGATTTACCTTGAGACCGTAACGTGTAAGTCCAAATCAAAATGCTTTCTAAATTAGTGTTCGTGTTCATGGTGCAGATAGTCTATGTTAGATGAGTAAAAGAGCCTTGACGGTATGTTTAAAGTGATAGAAGAAGAAAATATAATTTGTTAGAGTTTATACAGTTATGAAATAAAACAGAAGACAACACGCTGCGCCGTTCTGTCCAAGAAAAATGAAGATCAAGAGGAATCCACCTTTATATGCTGTTGACGAGGGCGTCAACTAGTAAGTAGGGACTTAATAACTATGGAACTAGATATCTATCACAGGAGATACATTAAGAGAACGCAATATGCCTAGTAAGATGTCGAAGTCACTCGTGTTGAAAGCATTACCGAAATCCAAGAACGATAACACCCTGATATACCATATTTGCACGTATATATGCAGTAATTTTTACAAGAGCGGTGAAGTGCTGTGCCATGTGGGGTAATCGGGTTTGGTTTATATGGATTTGTGAGCGCATGTCTATTCAAAACAGTAACCTGTTGATGTACAAAAGACACTCAAGAACTTTAGAGAGGAAAGGAAGAAATGGAAATAAATAGAGCGATAGTCTAAGAAGAAATTTTCGTTTTTACTCCTTCGCGTAAAACTGTACAAAGCTGAAGACTGATTTGTCAGTATTTTTTACGTTTTTAATATTATTTTTGAATGCAAATAAATACATATACGATACAGGTGTGATTTATTCATTTAACAATAAGTAACTCTATAAACTTAGTACTATAATGCTAATCATAATCAACGTGATTTTATTTAAAAAAAATGCAAATATTTCCACGACTTAACGACGACATTGAGCATTCGTCATTTAACGGGGTTTTAGAATAGGAACGCATACAAATTACTTCAATATGTAGGGTCATTACATAGCTAAAAAACGGTCACAATCCAATAACGTGTGTATTATAAATGTTTTCTAGGTAATATTTTAACAGATACAATATTATAAAATTGTTCAGTACCTTTGCGGTTATTAAGCTATGTTTTGTTTATTACACAATTCACAATTACGATACTATAAACACGTAAATTGACTTTGGCCGTTATTTAGATATTTTTTATATATTATTCAATTCTAAAGAACGGCTAAAGTATACTTAACGGTGTTTTAGGAGTAATATCGTACATATTTTAGTAATTATTTGCAATACTAAAACACAAAATTGTGATTTTCTAATTAATAAAATAATATTTGAGAAAATGGTTTTCAAAAACAGTAAGAATAAATTTAGTTTTAATTTTTGCATAAAAGAAATCCCGAATAAATGTACACATTTTCTAGAGATATTGGTTTGAACGTTTTTTGCCCATATCTCAAAACTATAATTTGTGGGTTAGATAGGTTTTAGGGATAGGACGGCAGAGTTAGCGGGTCAGTGTACGAAATTCTTCGGGCTTAACGTTCTTACTTTAGACGGCGTCTGTCTTCTTGGTTTATTTGTGTGTACCTAACTACGAGCACGAATGTTAACCTATATAATTGTAATTGGTAATTATGTTATCCTCCGACCGACCGTCCTAGTCTGGGACCGGTCTGAAAACCAGCGCCGGGCATCTCGGCCCAGCACACGCTGAGACTGGAACCCTTTGCCCAATATTTTTGCGTTATTCGTATGTATAAATTATTACAATTCTTTTTCTCCTTCTTTATTATGTAATGTTTTATTTTTACTTTTGTTTTATAGTGAACCTGTAATATGTGGCAATAAAAAAAATCTTATTCTTATTCTTATTCTTGTCTATCATGTCACTACGGAAATTTTAAAATCACATTTGACAGTTATTAATTGATACGAGTATATGAAGCTAAAAGTTACCGTTTAACTGATACCCATAACGTCATACATATCTATAAGAGCGAATGAATACATAACTGTTTGACGACCGGTTTGGCCTAGTGGGTAGTGACCCTGCCTACGAAGCTGATGGTCCCGGGTTCAAATCCTGGTAAGAGCATTTATTCGTGTGATGAGCATGGATATTTGTTCCTGAGTCATGTGTGTTTTCTATGTATTTAAGTATTTATAAATATTTATATATTATATATATCGTTGTCTAAGTACCCTCAACACAAGCCTTATTGAGCTTACTGTGGGACTTAGTCAATTTGTGTAATAATGTCCTATAATATTTATTTATTTTATTTATTTAACTGTCAAATATGTGATCTTGTATTCCGGATTGTATAGAAACACACCCAAAACAATGTGTACTGATCTGATAACGCCACATTTTCGGAACAAAACAGGGTGGAGGGGTTAAGTCCGTAGGCGGCTGGAGCAATCCCAGCTGAGTCGGGCATCTCAGGACTTGCAGTATCCAATGATGATTACTTCCACCGCTGACAAAAAAATGTGACAATAGGTAGCAGAATCAGAATCAGAGTGCTTAATTATTATTGATATTAAACTACAATAAATGTTTTAATTTTAATAACAATAGCTTAAGTTATATGAATATTATGTACCTACATTAAGAAAGAGCGGGTTCTCCTGATACAGGTATACATATACTTACAAGGAGGACTCATTCAATTGTTGTCAAATTGTATAATGTTTAACCTAATAAACTTTTTTCAATTTCATTTTCATTTATTTGTAGCGATTTTGTAGTTTGTAGCGACGACTATGACATGATTGCACTGTGAATCATGTAAATGTTTGGCACTGTGAAAGACTATCCACTCGGCGAGTGCGGTGAAGAGCAGACGACTGATCATATCTTCCAACGCTGTCCCCTCCAATCGAATTCTGGACCAGCTGAAGAATTGGACTCAGTCACGCCTGAGTTGGTTACCTGGCTTAGCGAATTCAAAGCTATGCTCTGATTCTCCTCTATGCATGCCATACGATTAATAATAACTGTAAATGTTTCAATGACATGTCCTTGTCCTGAATCCAGGGTCTAGCAGTAGAAAAACCCTAAATTCCGAATACCTTGTAATAAATATGATATAAATGATTCCAGGTGCCTCATCCCCGAATGTGAGGACTCCATCCCCGTGTTCTCCCCACTATGGATCCTGAACGCAGTGCCGTCGTCAGGGAAGTCCTTCGACAACTGCCATCGTTTCCCAGCGAGGATATGGAACACCACTGACTCTTGTCCTGCTGACTGGTTTATAAGGGATTCGTTGGAGAGATGTGAAGAGTATGTTTATGAGCATAAAAACTCGGCTTATTATGAGGTACGAAACTATTTATAGATCATTTAAACACGTTTACATTGTTTCCATACTGACAGTGACACATCAAGCTGAACTGACGTTTAGTAGGTCTAGGTTAGAACGTAGTGATTATATGCTCTTTGGTCTAGATAGAACTAAGACGTTAAAGTGGAGTTTGAATAAAAAAAATATTTGACCTCGCAAAACAGTTTAAAATGTATCTTGATCTATTCTAGAAACCCACCATACTTGATTTTAATGGGATCAACTGCTCTTTCTAACAAAAAATAACTTCGCTTCCGTTTTCAAAGAATTAAGAAGCATAAGAAAAAATGCAAGTAGTAGGAGCCTCATCGATTGTGTTGGTAGCCCTCTTACACATTTAGTGGAAGCCCAGAGGAGCTGGCCAAGATGACAATAGTTGATAGAAAAATTAGGAATTAAAATATATTTTCATCTCGTTTGGCATCTGTACGACTGTCATTTTGACTAGGCTCCCTGTACTGAGCTAGAAGTACAGACCGTTATATGATTCCAGTTCAACCTGGCTTGCGATGAATGGCTCCCAACCCTGGTCGGCTCCGTGCGAACCGTCGGCTACATGATCTGCTTGCCCATCATGGGTCTAGTAACGGATCGCTGGGGCCGAAGACTGGCTCTGTCATTTACAGCCTTCTACGTTGCTTGTATTGGGTCCTCGACGTATTTTGCTGGATCATACATCAGCTATATAACGCTGTCATTTGCGGAGCAACTGCTGGGAGCGTGGGTTTTTCCTTGTTCTTACGTTTTAGGTAAGTTGATTTCAGTAATGTGTGGTGTGTCTTCTGTTACTGTCTATTACGTCGTGCCACATCATGTTCATGATCTAACAGATAGCGTTAGTAGAGCTACTTCCTTACAAGGAGTGCTAAGCGAAGGATTGCGAAGTTCCGAATGTTAGTTCTGTTGTAATAAATACAACTCCTAACAAACTCTCATCGGTCTTTGGTCCCATCCTAAGACCCGTCTGGAGAGAGTGCTCTCTATTGGCTCTCAATATTTGCATCCTTTTTTCATTGTCAAGGTATAAGATAAAAAAAAAATGTTATTTTTCTTTTCATTGAATATAATATTCTTCACACTCCAGCTCGTAAAGGATCTCTTTATTGGTTTAAAACGGATGAGAAAGTAGCATTTTATTCACAAGATGGCAAAGTTATTTGATGCAGATTTTGAGCTATTTTCTCATGTTGGATGGAAGAATTGAATTTTCAGTGATGATTTTAAATGTATAAATATTTAATATAATTCATTCCTTTGATTTGATTTACTTGTAATGTTTTACAGTTAGTATTTTCCTTGCATTGGTGTGGTAAAAAAATGTGTTACCGAGTGGTAGTAAAGTTTGTTTAACTCTCGTGCTTTGGAGCCATCACAAAGCTCAAGATTCCACTTTTCGAATCACTTGCTACGCTTTTGGTTTAATTTTGGAATCTTTCGCTTGCTCGGGATCAATATTAGCACGAGAGGTCAAACAACAACTTTGCCCCTATGCAAAACAAATACCTATTACAACTGACAATTATTTTATTACAGCTGTGGAATACGTGGGGCCAAAATACCGAATGTTCACTGGTGCGTCTATCAGCACGAGTCTCGCCGTCGGAGAAATCCTTCTAGGCTTCATAGCCTGGTTGCAGCCTTATTGGAGACATCTGATCCTCATACTCTACGTGCCTGAATTTATCTTCATCATCTACATCTGGATCGCACCAGAATCAGTTCGGTGGCTTATGAGCAAAGGTCGCTATGAAGAAGCTTTGACCATCTTGAAAAAAGCTGCTGAAGTAAATGGAAAAACTCTATCGGAGAAAACTTTAAAAGAATTCTCGGAAGTTAAAGAAGTTGAGAATAAAGAAAAAGTTCCCGAGCCTTGGTTAGTGTGTTTGATTTTCAAACATAAGGCAATGTTACTGCGATGCTTTGTGACGCCGATATGGTGGCTCACGTCCATTTTAATGTACTACGGGTTGACGATAGCATCAGTAGGGATATCGGGCAACAAGTACCTGAACTACACGACGTCCATAGCTGTTCAGGTACCGGGCTGCCGCCGGGGTATGCCGTGTGGTGCCGGTGGAATAGAATAGTACCACCCCATATCTTCCCGTGGGTATCGTAGAAGGCGATCAAGGGAGCGTGGAAAAGTTTGTGACTCCTTGAAACTTTTGCATACCTAATACTGTTCCATCTATCCAAGTTTTTCTCCGGTCGTAGCGGTCTCCGTTCTACTGGGTCAAGAAAAATAAGGATGAGTATGTGCACCTGCGTTTTGCGCGTACGTTTGTGCACTTTAATATCTCCTGCGTACTTGACCGCTTCCGCAAAATGGACTCCGATATCGGCGTTAAGCCCAGCGGCGATGGGTTGAGGTAGAGAGGTTCGGTTTGATGCAAGCCGGGCTTTGTCTGATGCCTGCACGCTGGCGGCTCTGGAGGTGCAGTATGCATCGTGGTCGCTTGTGCTCTGAGCTGGGGTGACAGAGTGGATTCGGCAACACCCGGAGTGTCAAAGCAGCCCTATTTAGGGAAGCACTGCTTTCCCCGCTTAGCCGGGGAGGGGGCTAGAAAAGGTGCCCTAAAAAAATGCTCACCCTTTTCCAAGAGGAAGGTAGTAACCGCGGCTGCCTCTGCATCTCTTTAATACGTGGTCGACGCTGCAAAAAAGATATTAAAAGAGCTGAATTGATTTTCGGCGCGTGGAACGTGAGGACGCTCCTTGATCGTGTTGGTAATGCCTGTCCCGAAAGGAAGACCGCCATAGTAGCCCGAGAACTCGGCCGATACAATGTGGATGTAGCTGCTATCAGCGAAACACACCTTGCCGACGAAGGAGAGCTGGTGGAAAACGGAGGAGGATATACCTTTTTCTGGAAAGGTACTGACTCTTCTGAACCCAGACGGTCGGGTGTTGGATTCGCGATTAAGAATTGTCACGTAATGCGTCTACAAGAGTGCCCTATGCATATTTCGGATCGAGTTACCACACTGCGCCTACACCTTGATAATGAAAACTACCTAAACATCATCAGTGTCTATGCTCCCACGCTAGACAAGCCTGATGACGTTAAGGATAGGTTTTATGGACAACTTGAACGATGTCTCGATGGTATACGCCCCAGAGAGCAGATACTTTTACTGGGAGATTTCAATGCCAGAGTTGGACGTGATTTCGAAGCTTGGCCTAAAGTCTTGGGCAGACACGGAGTCGGAAATATGAACAGCAATGGACAGCTGCTGCTTAGTTTATGTGCGCAATTCGACCTTGCGGTTACAAATACGATGTTTCGACTACCCGCTAAGCACAAGACGACGTGGATGCACCCAAGGTCCAAGCACTGGCATTTGATCGATTACGCCATTGTTCGACAAAGAGACGTTTCCCAGGTCCAAATCACCCGCGTCATGCGTGGTGCGAACTGTTGGACGGATCATCAGCTTGTTGTCACCAAGTTGCGAATCTGCCTTCATCGCCCTCGTCGATCCGGGAAGACAAAGCCAGCGTGCTTAAACGTAGATAGGCTTGGTGATCTAGGGGCGAGGAAGGAATATGCCGAAGCCTTGTCTGATGTGCTGTCGTCGCAGTCTGACGATAATCGTGATGTTGATGCTGCCTGGAGCTCCTTGTCCACTCACATCCTGGACACTGCCAAAATGACCCTCGGTCCAGCAGTCCGTAAAAACGAGGACTGGTTTGATGAGAACGACAGGGCTCTAACGGAGGCATTGTGCAAACACAGACGTCTATTGCGGCGACACAGGACTGACACTCGACAAGGGGGAAGTATAGCAGATATAAAGCAAAGTGATCTGGAGCTGAGAAGGCTTACTCGGGAAACCAAAGAGAGGTGGTGGCAAGACAGGGCTCGTTGCATGCAGTGGCTCGCGGACACTAACCAGCTTGGGGAGTTTTATAAGGAGGTAAGAAAGCTGATTGGTACAAATTCTCATGCAAAGGTACCACTTAAGTCAGTCGACGGTGAGTACCTGCTAAAAAGTAGAGAGGATGTGCTTAAGAGGTGGGCAGAATATTTTAACTCTCTGCTTAACGTGGATAGAACAGCGGATCTACCATATGTTAGCTCGATGCCTCAACTCCCTATATTGACTGAGCTGGATGAACCTCTGTCTCGCGACGAAGTCGTGCTTGCCATCAAACAACAACACAATAAGCGCGCGGTTGGCATTGACTTTATACCAGGCGAGCTGCTGAAATACGGAGGTGATGAGTTGCACGCGTCTGTATGGTCGCTATTTGTTCGTATGTGGGAGGAAGAACGTGTCCCAAAAACCTTTAAAATATCTCGAATTAAGGCCCTCTACAAGAACAAAGGTGACCGTGCTGACTGCAACTCTTATCGTGGTATCTCACTCTTAACAGCTCCCGGAAAAGTCTTTGCCAAAATCCTTCTTAACCGCCTTATGAAGCTCTCTGAAGAGATTTTGCCTGAAACGCAGTTCGGCTTCCGATCTGATCGGGGAACCTGTGAGGCCATCTTCTCATTGCGTCAACTGCAAGAGAAAAGCAGAGAACAGGGTCAAAATTTGTACCTCTGCTTTGTTGACCTTGAGAAGGCTTTTGACAGTGTTCCCCGTGAAGCCCTGTGGATGATGTTGGCAAAGTTAGGATGCACAGATAAATTCATACGCCTCGTGAGACTCTTGCATGATGACATGGAATGCTGCGTCGCTGTAGGTGTCGATGAGTCGAGCTTTTTCCCCGTTACCTGTGGGGTAAAGCAGGGGTGCGTACTGGCACCTACACTTTTCGCCCTATACTTCGCAGTAGTTGTCCGTGAAGTTTTGCAAAGTCAAAATGCACCGAGAGGAATTCGCATCCGCTTTCGCACCGACGGCAACCTCTTCAACCTAGCTAGGTTTAAGGCACGCACTAAAGTCTCGTATGCTGTGGTCTCCGAGATCATGTATGCGGACGACTTATGCTTTCTTTCGGAGTCCCCAGGTGACCTTCAGCAGCTTGTCACTGACTTTCATCAATCTTGCTGCAAGTTTGGCCTAAAGGTCAGTGTGAAGAAGACAGAAGTTATGTCTCTGGACATTCATGGTCGGGAAACACTGACGGTCACACTTGGCGAAGATTTGTTGAAGCAGGTAACCAAGTTCCGTTACCTGGGGAGCACGGTAACATCTTCGTGCGACCTTGATGCGGAGATCAACAGCAGGATCGGAGCTGCTGCTGCAGTATTCGGTAAGCTGGATGCCAAGGTCTTCCGCTCGCATGACCTAAAGCTAGCTACAAAGATCTCCATATACATGGCGGTGGTGTTGCCCAACATACTGTACTCCTCTGAAACGTGGACCGTATATCGTCGTCACATCCGCACACTAGACCGATTCCATCTTAAATGCCTCCGTAAGATCCTAAAGATCAGCTGGTCCGACCGAGTGCGGAACACCGAAGTCCTACGGAGAGCCGGCGTGGGTGGAATCGAAGTCTACCTCATGCGACGACAGTTACGTTGGAGCGGCCACGTTTCAAGAATGGTGGAGGGTCGAGTGGCTAAGCGCGTCTTTTATTCCGAGTTGGAGGAAGGCAAGCGAAAGCAAGGCGGACAACTCCTCAGGTACAAGGACGTGCTTAAACGCCATATGAAGAACTGCGACATTGAGCCCCTACAGTGGGAAAAGCAGGCCGCCAACCGCCCTGGGTGGAGATCTTTGATTAAGAAACATACGGATATTTTTGAATCCCGTCGTCAAACAGATCTGGACGACAAGAGGGATGAGCTGAAGGCCCGACCACCAGCGGTGATCAGCTATAATTATATTGATGGTGTCCTCTCGTGCCCGTTGTGCGCACGGGTCTTTGCCAACAAGATCGGCTACGTCAGCCACACGAGAGCACATGAACGCCAAAAAAGGAGTTGAAGCAGTCGCCGTGGCCGAAAACGGTCAGGGAGCATATATATATTGGGCCGCGGTGCTGCTAATGGACAGGATTGGGAGAAAAGCTCTAGTGTCTACAGGATTTTTGATAAGTGGAGCTTGTCAGATTGCGTTTATATTTGTTCCGGATGGTAAGTTTATGTCATTATTCGGTTCCTCAGCAAAGAACATGACTCAAGACGCATTATTACTTTTTTATTTTATACTACGTTGGTGGCAAACAAGCATACGGCCCGCCTGATGGTAAGCAGCCTCCGTAGCCTATGTACGCCTGCAACTCCAGAGAAGTTACAAGCGCGTTGCCGACCCTAACAACCCTCCCTCCCCTCGTTGAGCTCTGGCAACCTTACTCACCGGCAGGAACACAACACTATGAGTAGGGTCTAGTGTTATTTGGCTGCGGTTTTATGTAAAGTGGAGGTACTTCCCCAGTTGGGCTCTGCTCTAGATCTAGAATGACATCCACTGTGCTGTGCTCTACCACACTAAGCTAGACGACATTCACAATGCCCATACCTCTCTTGTGGACGTAGTATTACTTTCTCAATCTCATTTTAAAATTACTTGCCAGCCATCTTTTTTTTTTCTGGCATAGTCTTGTCATTTCTCCAAACTAGACTCATTTTTATCCAGAATCTAGAAGTTCTTAAATAGGGATAATTTGTTTCCAGGGAATTATTGGCTATCTCTCTCAGTGTACTTGATTGGTAAGATGTTCATCGCCGGCGTGGCTACCTCCCTTTACGTGTATACCGCGGAACTGTACCCCACGAGGTACAGGACCAGTTTGCTGGCGTACTCTTCTATGATAGGAAGAGTTGGGGGGATCTTGGCACCGCTCATGCCTGGTTTAGTAAGTATATATTACTATTTTATGAGTAGATTGAGTTCTCTCTCAATGTGGAGTGGCAAATCTTAACCTTAATTAAAAGCATAGTGATATCGATAGTGTGTCATGTCTATTCAGCACAATGACTGGCCGATCTTTGGATAACATTTCTGTCCAGCAATGTGAGTACTTTTATTACTCAGTAACTTTTTCGTTTTAATATGCCGATTTTATATACTTAAAAGATACTTTGTATAAGAGGCCACGCCACAGGCTTATAAAATAGACAACATAGATGCAGGCAGAAAAGCGAAGAGACGATACAATAATGTCAAAGTCAGCAACTGGCTAGAAGATTCCCCTGAGCTGCTGTCCTATTGGGACTAGACCCAGTGAAATACATACGAGTAGCTTTGACCATCGGTGATAAAATATTATTATAAAGTCTCCCAAAAAGTTAAGCCACAAACAAGGGTGCAATGCAAGCCTTAATTCGTGCAATATTTTTCCAGGCAGCGGTGGTGTGGGTGCACCTGCCGTTCCTGGTGTTCGGCGTGCTGGCGCTGGTGTCCGGCCTGCTGGTGCTGCTGGCGCCGGAGACCCTCGGCGCGCCTCTGCCTGACTCCATGGAGGAGGCTGCGGAACTTGGCACGACCAGCCCGTTCAGTCTGTGTAGGAGTAGGAAAAAATCTTATAATGTTAATTGATTATTAAAGGGTTAAGTCTTTTTTAAACGTTTTAGTTTCATTGTTACTACAAGTAAAAATATAATGGAATTTTAGATTAATGGGTTAGGTATTTAAGAACCAAGGTTAAAATTGGAAAGCAATGGCTTAGGTCCAAAAATCTTGATGTAAGTACTGTGGAGCAAGTGGAGATTATGTTTATTCATAATGTTGCCTCATAACTTCTAAAATACTCATTATAATTTGACAAATGAGGTGTCATTCGAAGCATCTTTATTGTCCACTGGTTATATGCTATTACGACGTTACAATAGTCATGAACTAAAATATAAAATTAAGTCATCATGACGTGTTGTAAACCAATAATTAGCACATGTCAAAAATGTCAGCTTTTGCTGGCGGGTTTCTTGAATATACCTGATAAAACATAAATATTGCTGATAAACTAGATTCTGGATCCGTAAGAGTCCAATATATGGCGTATCACTTATTGAGTCAAATTATGTGGATTTTTTATAACTACACATTTCGTTACGTTTCGCAAACGTAAAATGGAAAAGGTAAACAGACAATTGCGTTTAGTAATGCAGTCAATGACGCTTCACGCGCGTCGAGGGAGCGATAGCGCGGATGGGATTGTTACTGCATGTTTTATGCGCTCCTGGTACCTGGGGCGCGATTTTCTAGTTTCCTCCTTAATTATTACGCACTGACCAGAGACGAAAAGTTCTCGGATTTTTACAAAAATGAACGTGATAATAAGAGCTAACTGTGAATATTACCAGATATAAATAATCAAGATCCATAAGCTACGGCTAATTCCATTTCTTAAAATTAGTTGTCAAGCGGACCTCAAGCTAGAGGAAGAGGAACCAATCAAGATCCGAATAACAATCGCCTTAGAAATATTGAAGTCGACTGAATGAAAACAAAAATAATATAACATAACTGCATACATAAGTATAATAGTTTAGCAGATTTTTTTTTTTTTTTGATGTTGAATAAACGTTTATTTGGTAAATATACTAAAAACTAAACTACAAAACTTAAAAACCTAGATCTAAAAATAAATAAAACTAGACTTAAAATAAAATAAAACTATCCCCCTGCGGCATGGTGCCGTAGATGCTAGCAGCATTTCCTCGCTGTATCGCAAGACTAATTCTTTGAGCGAGGAAGCTGCCAGCTCTGCGGTCACCAGTGACCTCTCTAATCCTTTTAGAAACTTCCTTAAAAAGGTTAAAGGCGCTCGGACCCCACGGACCAAGGGTCTCGACGCCAAATGGTACGAAATTATATTCGGTGCCGAGACCCCTATATTTAGTCTTTTTTAATTTTTCCAGATTATAAGCAGATTATAAGTTATTAACTATATCCTTCTGCTGTCAAACTCACGGCAAGAATTTTCTTAAACTCTACTAAACTTCATAAATCTGCTTCAAACAACGCAATGCTAGCGGGGCGTATGCAAATGCCTCAGTGCACGCTGCTCAAATCCCTTGGACGGCTTGGACGCTAGACGCTACGCTCCACGCCCCGCCGAACGCGCCGCTGGACGCTCGCTATTGAGGCCGTACTCTTACACGAAATGTTATACTAAATTATTCTCGTTACTTTTCACGTTATTCAAAAAAGGAAAACATTCACTGAACCCAGATCCAATTGCATTTGTCGCTGTACATGAAATTATTCAATCCGTAAACATTGAGTTTAACCAAACGGTAACCTCGTTTTCCTGCCACACTGAAACAAACCTTATCATCATTAAGTAAGGTTGAAATGTCTCGAATCTCGTAATACGAAATTCGTACGCAAACGAGATTGAACGTAATTGGAAAGAGAGGAAATGCAATAAGAAACGGAACAGCGCGATGAAATTGTTTCAGAAGTGGCAAACGTCGGGTTTGGGCCGTTCCTGTTTTGAACCGCTATTTGTCGTTTAAGGTGCATTAAGTTCGTGTTTTTGGATGCTGTTGGGGCTGCCGCGCTATTGCAGCGCTAGCGGTATGTTCGCGGAGGCGCGCACCGACGGCTTCCACGCCATCATGCGCAAGCGGGTGGCATCGCTGGTGCGGCGCGTGCGCGGCAGCGCCAACAGTCTCCTTGCCACAGTCGCGGACAGGGTAGATGGCGCTTTCTGGCAGTACTGGAGTAGCCTACATGCCCATAATAGTCAATCTAGTGTACTACATTATAAAATAAAATAGTTATTAAAATAGGTTTAGTATATTAGGTAATAAGTTACTAATATAATATGGAAATTTAATTCTCAGCATAAGAGTGAGCGAGATGAAAGTGCGAGCCCGGAAGCACGGATAGCATGTTTTTAAATTTTATTTTCTTGTGTTTTATAAATAAAAAAGTAATCGCTGAGTTCCCTTAAGCATAATATTGCTCAGTTGTAGAAATCAGTTTCATATGTTTAGCTTTTGTGCCAAATTTATTATAATATTTTAACTGCATTTTAGACCTATGTTCGTGATTTTTTTTCTATCGAGTGTAAGTCGTAAGTTTCTATCGAGCGTCATGGGGGCCAAATTATACAACTCGATACCATTAGAAATATCGGAAGTACAGAGCGATAAATTGTTTGCAAACAAACTAAAAATATTATTAACCAATTTAGCGTGTTATAATATCGAGGAATTCGTCGATAACGGTTGCCGACCCTGAACAAACACTTTAAATGAAACCTAATTAAATATTAGACTATAATAATTTCAAAATATTGTAATGTAATTATCTTAATAATATGCTATAATATTGAAGTGTAATTAGCTAGTTGACGTGTAAAATGTTATTTTATAAATAAAGAAATGAATGAATGAATGAATGAAAAGTCCGAAAATCCTACATTTCCGTCTAGGGCTTATTTGTGTGAAGTGTGACAACATTGTGTGTGCCACGGGTTAGTGTCAATTCACACTCGTTCGTAAATTCTTGTTTACTGCCTTTAATACGTAATGTACTGTTCAATGGCTGTGATGGTCGTGCAACGTTCCTCTGCTAGGCACAAGCTTTATCTCGTCGTAATAGGTACTAAAATGTTCTCATAATATAATTATTTAAGTTGATCCGTTCACTTAGGAGGAAACATTAGTGGTAATTTTTCCATACAAACGTTCTCGACATTTTCATCTCTGGATTTTGGCCATAGTAGATTTTTTTAATGAGTTAAATATTACCAGTACCAGTGTCTGTGCGTTTTCAGAATCAGAATGAGAATTGTTTATTGCACTCATGTTAGTGTACAGTTCTTTAAAACTACTTGATACAGTTCCACATGAACCCTGTAAGGGTATAGCAATATTCTTAAAACTAACTTATGAAATAACATGCATCATGGGCATAAGCCAATTAGAAAGGGCTGGTGTATGATATATCTGTATGTCTTGTTTGTGCCTGTAACGTAATTCGTCCATATTTTCGATAAAAAAATCATTTAATGTGTATTACCTTTTTTTTACTAGATAACTTTTGAATGAATTTTTAAAGTTACTAAAATTATTTATTTCTTTAATTTCATTTGGGATTTTATTATATATTTTTATGGCCATACCAAAAGGGCCTTTGTGGATCATCTGTAGCGTAGAGCTTGGTGTGGCTAGTCTAGTTTTAGGTCGTAGGTGGGCCGGTCGCGAGTATTGAGGAAAGAGATTTCCACTATTCTTTACGAATAGACACACTTCCAGTATATATATTAGATTAGATTAGATGATTTATTTCATGAAAGACAATTACATAATAAATTTGCATTGATGTCAAAAATATAAGAAATTCTATCATGATCGTCAAAATAAAATAAAAATGAAAATAATAACAGTACTAATGAAATAAAATTATAGCTCCAATAAGGATTGTCAGAGAGATTACATAGGTTGTATACATAGAGATTAGGGTTTTGCTTTAAAAAATTCGAGAAATTGCCAAAAAAATGCACCATAAACGCCGACGCCGAAATCGGTATCAATAAACGCAAAAGTCAAAACGGTCAGACACAGACAATTTGTTTCTCATTCCGTTTTTAAAATTTAGTTACGATTGGTTAAATTTAGGAGGAAAATGTCGAGAACGAAACCTCGATTTCTGAGATTCTTACGCAGGATTTTTCGTCTAAGCTGCAGATGTCCTTATTGCACTAATTTTAGGAGCCGCTCCCGTCGGCGCGACGGAGATTTTTTTTATTAGCATATTTGTGTGTCCCACTGCTGGTAAAAGGCCTTCCCTCTCACTTTCCAGTCCTCCCTGTGCTGAGCAAGATCCCTCCAATCCCGCAGAAACGTATCCAAGTCGTCCCGCCATCTCTGCCTCGGTCTGCCTCTACCACGATTACTCTGGGGATGCTAGTGGCTATTTTGGCCCATCTGTCATCATTCATTCGGCAGACATGTCCAGCCCAGTCCCACTTTAGCCTGGCAGTCTTCATCCCAACATCGACGACACGGGTTTTGGAGCGAAGCTCTGTGTCCCTCACCCTGTCAGATCTTCGAATACCCAGCATACTCCGCTCCATTTCCCTTTGGCAAACCTTGAGCCATGAGCGACGGAGATATTTACCTACCTAAAATTTTCAAATCTGAGTACGGGGTTACGGGAGTCGCGGGCTTCCACTGGAGTGGACCTCATTCCGTTATTCATGTAAACGGAGCAGAAAGAAGTCGTTGCAATTTCCTGTAATGACGTCAATACGCTATGTCGTCAAGTCGTCAACGTTCAACTGAGAAATATTTAATAATATTTTCATCACAGTTGCTCGAAAAAGAACTTATTTCATGCAGGTGTGCTGAAGGACAAAGCCCTATTTTGTTCCCGCGAGAGTTATGAATTGTGAAAAACAAGTTATAACTCACTAAAGAGGTATAACTTTTTAATCTTGCTCCTGCGGGAGTTATAGATTGTGAAAGAAAAGTAATAACTCCCTAGGGAGTTATAGCTTTTTTTTTTTATATGTCACTTCATACAAACCAAGTAGCATAAATAAGTTTTACTTTTAAAATACTGACGTTTATAATTAAATATTTATGTTTATGTTTAAAATTATATAATTCGATTAATAACAGCCGTTTAAAATATTTTTACATAATTTTCAATCGTGGCTGAATGCTGAATAGGCCTTCGATGCCTCACCTGCCAAGAAATTACTAAATGGCGGACTGTTTGATATGTCACCGTATTTAAGAAATATTTTGTTTTTATTATATTACCACCCTCATATCCAAAATTTCACTTGCCCCCCTCATTGCACAATGTACCTATTATTAAAGTAAACAATGAAATACATATAAACTGTTTGTAATGGGAAAATTATGTCTGTTAAAATATAAATAAAAATAAAAATGGTGTCTTTACTGTAGTTTTGTTTTTGTTTTAATTCAGCTTATATATGTTGAACTGCTGGGAATAGGCCTCCTCTCATGCCGGAGAGGGCTTGGGCTATAGTCCCCACGTTAGCCTAATGCGGATTGGGGACTACACATACACCTTTAAATTTCTTTGCAGATGTATGCAGGTTGTCTTAAGATGTTTTTCCTCACCGAAATGTCAGTGGATATTTCGTACATAAGTGCAGAAAAACTAAGTACGAGACTAGACTTGAACCCGCGTCCTCCGGATTGAAAGTCGGACGTGAGATCGTATACCTCATCTAATAAGCTAGAGTGTCTTCTTTTCAGTTTGTATGTCTCTACCGATTTCCGTGAAATTTTGCGAGAAGTTTCGATAAGGTTGCGTTTCCACAGAAGCGGAGATGGTTGTTTGATTAGTCTGAACTTAAAATTAGGGTTATTACTTATGGCATCGGCGATTAGTTCATCGATTCTTAAATTTATAGCTCCAAGGTCACGGGTACCCTGTATAATACAGGGTAATTGGCAAAGATAATTGCAGTATAACGTTACAATACTTAGCCCTTAATCCGACATGACAGGTGCCGACTAGGGTTACGTCAAAACCTATTTCACAACCCTCAATCTATTATAATTGTAGTAAAATCCAGCTTCATTAAACCAACTAAGCGTCTAAACACTAAAATTCTAATTAGAAACTTATTCCTTCACACATGGAGTTTAAAATGGATTACTGGAATTTTTAACTTATAGTCTTATTTGATTGAGCGAAGTTCTCAAATGCTCTTATTGGAATTTTAACCTTGTTGTAAACTAAATAAGGTCTAATTCTGATCGCGATTTTTTTAATGTGTTCATAAGTTTATTGGTTATGGCAGAAGGGTTATCAATACATTATAAATTACACGCCGAATGGTTTCGTTGTTGGTAAAAATTATGGTTGATCGATGGATATTAGAGAAAATAATGCGTTTTAACGGAACTTTACGGTCCCAGGAATACCTTACTAAGATACTTTATTAAGATAAAATATGCATAACAATGTTTTTTTTGGATTTACAAGGAATCCGTAAACAAGAGCAGATTTTAAACATTAACAAACATACCTCACATCATTTTGGAGCTGATACCCTTCAAGCTTCTGGATAGATTTACCAATCATAGATAATTAAGAACAAAAAAAGCGAAAAAACGCTGGTGGTCTGGCGGTAAGAGCGTGCGACTTGCAATCCGGAGGTCGCGGGTTCAAACTCCGGCTCGTACCAATGAGTTTTTCGGAACTTATGTACGAAATACACTGAAAGAAATGTTTGCATAACTGTAACAAAATTTTGGTTACTGTTTACACAAAAATTGGGACTTGCGAACTATGTGTTATATGTTACAAAACCGTGCTTGGCTATCAGTGTTCAGGTACTGGGTATACACTACAAAATAAGTTTGTAAATTTATGCAAAGTTTATTTTCTTATAACCGTAGTTTAGTTATTTAGTAAAGTTACAAAACCAGTTCGGCTATCTATTTTTTTCAGTGTATCGTTTGATATTTACCAGTCGCTTTTCTGTGAAGGAAAACATCGTGAGGAAACCGGACTAATCCCAACAGGGCCTAGTTTACCCTCTGGGTTGAAAGGTTAGATGGCAGTCGCTTTCGTAAAAACTAGTGCCTACGCCAAATCTTGGGATTAGTTGTCAAGCGGACCCCAGGCTCCCATGAGCCGTGGCAAAACGCCGGGACAACGCGAGGAAGAAGAAGAGATAATTAAGAACCACTGCAGGAAAATCGCTTTCGCGGAAAAAATCTGCATCGAAATCGGTCCATCCGTTTGAGAGCTACGATACCACAGACAGATATATACAATAAATACAAAACTAATATTAACCTAGACCTAGAGTGAGTAGTAATATACAATAAAAAATTAGCATGTCAATAAATAAATAAAATAATAGGTAGGTAATATCGATTCATCATAATAAAAAGCCAATTCAAATACAAAATTTGAAAATCCAAAAATTTATTCTGCAAGTAGGCCTCAAGGACTCTTATACAAGTCAATACAACGTTTATAGTAACATCATATCGACCATCGGTCGACCGGTCTGGTAGTGACCCTGCCTATGAAGCCGATGGTCCCGGGTTCAAATCCTGGTAAGGGCATTTATTCGTGTGATGAGCATGGATATTTGTTCCTGAGTCATGGGCGTTTTCTATGTATTTAAGGATTTATAAATATGTATATATTATATATATCGTTGTCTAAGTACCCTCAACACAAGCCTTATTAAGCTTACTGTGGGACTTAGTCAATTTGTGTAATAATGTCCTATAATATTTATTGTATCTCCTTGGATTTCACGGGCCTATAAATCCCAGACTTTTGATAGGCTTGCGTGGGGATATAGATCCAACACGTAGAGGCCCCTTGGAGAGCTTTAATGTCATGTAGATTATTATTATTATTTATTTATTATTATCATATAGTGACATGAAAAATACATAACAACATTTCTAAATACAACAGTTAACACTTGGCTAAATAGTTAAATTAATATTATCACTTTTCCGCTACCTAAAGGTTGTCTGGTAAAGATCGCTCTTTAGCGATAAGACCGCCTGTTGTCACCTCTGTCTTCATGTATTATGTATGTCTCTCTGTAAATGTTATTTTGAGGTTGTGTAATAAAGAGGATTTGTATTGTATTGTAAACATTTTGAAAATTCTCTGTTCTCAGAAGATTCTATACAAATGTTTGCCTTTTGTCTAGATAAATACCTATAAATACTTAAGTAACATAAATAATGGCAACTAAAATTTGCTTTGATCTAATCAATATAAATCACCTTCAGCCAACATTTGCTTAGTACACTAGCAAAAATAATTGAATAAAAATTATATTTTGCAATATCTTTGAGAAATATGTTTCTGAACGTCCACACTTCAAAATTTCTTGCCACTGCATTATTATTTCCTACATCTTTAATCATTTATCTCCAAATGATTGAACACACTATTTTCAAAATCGGTTAAGTGCTCTAAATCTTACACGTACAATTTTCTATCCCATTCTTAAATGAACAATAAATACAAAAGTACAAGTACCAAGACGAATTGCCCATTGAATAACGTGGATCTATAGATCCCCGCCATTTTGATCGAGGATCTATGGAGTGACGGTGGGCGCGGGCACATGACGAATTGATCTTTTGTGTCTGCGGGTTGTTTCGGTGTCAATGAATCGTTTATCGATCAATAATTTTGATAATGCGTTTAAGTATGTGATTTATGTATAACGCTACGCATAAATTCGATCCAATCGGAAATTTGCTATTTATTGTGAGGTAAGTCACAAGCCAAGAGCTAAGAGAGGCCAAGGATGCCCTAGAGATCGTTGGGTTACAGATATTTAAAAAAGTGCCGGAGAAGACTGGATACAGAAAGCTCGTTCAAGGTCAACTTGGAAACTGTTGGAGGCCTTTACCCGACAGGGGCCTTAATTACCTTTAATAAAATCGCTAGGTATTGATTTCCATGTATTATATTATATGCATTAGTTAAGGTAGATTAAGGATGAAAATAAAGTTACAATTTTCACTCCGCAGATAGCTTTTGCTCGTGACTTCGTCTGCGTGGATTTTTTTACCACGTCGGTGAAAAGTGAAAACAAGCATACGGCCCGCCTGACGGAATGATGATAATGATTGATGCTCCGGGCAGGAAACTATGTAAATCTATTCAGCAGTCATCGCAGACAGTAACAGACAGACAGACAGAGCTACTTTCGCAAATATAATTATATGGTAGGTATACTCACAAAATAAATAGGTGAAATACCTATCACATTGTTTCAAATATTCATTATCAATATCTATCATTCAAACATCACTCACTTTTATCACAAATATTAAACACCCTCAAAAATTCGAATCTGATTAAAACGCGTAAAAAGAATTTAACACGTTTTTTATCGTCGCTGCTTTAAGACGTGATAAATGTTTATTTTATCGAGGACACCTGTGTCCTTTACCGATATAGCTCCAATAGCCTATAACAGGATTACTGCCGGTTATAAACGTCCCTTTGTACCTTTTAGCGCCCAGTCACATTCAAATTGATAAGCTAATTATGTAGGCACGAGTGTTTAATAAGTTTCCGATATGCTTCGTCGAAGTGTTTGAACAATTTACCGCCACCAATCACAAACTGTAATTCATTACTTGTTTAAAAGCACAATTTTTAAAAATATTTAACCCAACAACATACAACAACCACATATTCTTTATAAAAGCCGGCACATACGTAATCTTTCTAGTTTAGCCTATTGGTGGACTGGTAGATAATGCCTTAAGGTATTCAATCCGCCATTTGCACTATCATTTATAAGCTAAACATAAAATATAAATAATTTTCTAACAACTAAGAAGACACAATCTGCAGCTGACTGTGCACGGGGATCAAATCATTAACTTTAACATTACCATTGGGCATTATATTTGATCCGTATTGTACGAAACACTCTGTATATCTTGTTCTAAATTGCGTGTTTTACTTAATAGTAGATATATTATTTTGTGGACGGTTGATAATAACAAAGTAGTAACAACAACCTCGACGTAGACAGACGAAATATTATCCTCAACACGTGAAGTGCTTCTGAAGTAGATAATTGATCCCAGTGTCATTATCCCGCCCAGACAACTGTAATTGGCTTCCATTTCTAATAAACAGGGCTTTCTTTTAGTCTACGATATTAGCTTTTGCAGAAAAAAGGGAAATAAAAGCACGTGTAAAAATAAAAGTATGCTGATAATAAAAATAAATTATATTATTTCACACTTCTTTAGGACAAGTCGATCCCAAACTTCGACCAGGAACTGTTTTATAATTGCTATATATATACAAATACAATTATTTTTCATTTCTTCTCTTTGAAACGTTCAGTACTCATTTATGTAAAACTCTTTTAACTTGGGTAAAAACATACATCTCACCCTCTTACTATTGGCGGTCATATTCAAGAGTTTCAACCCATGGTCTTTTATTACAGCAACCATACAATCAATATTTCATCACACTTCCTAGGCGATGCGGTCTGTAAATCCTACATTTCGAGCTGCTAGGGCTGTAATGTACGTACGAAATTAATTCTTGCTTCGGCCATCGGAGGGCTTAGTCGCTTTTTCTTATTATATAGTTTATAAAATAAACCATTTCCACGATTTATAAAGAGTTACTAAAATACTTGAAATGAATAAGTCCAATCAGGAACCAATATCATATCTGCATATTTAATTGTAGTACAGTACAGTATGTTTTTCCTGTTATCAAAATTAAAATAAAATTACAATAAACACTATTTATGTTTATACTATGCGCATAAAACTATCAAAATAAAATCACCATCGCCGTATCGAATCTGATCAAAACTTTCGCAAACACGAAACAAACTCAAATCCCTATTTATCAAACATCAAACCCGTTCCTTTCGTTACGCCGCCAAATGATATTGCATTGTACTCCGATTCCCATCTGGATACAACAATACCAATAAAAACAGACGTAAGTGCCTACAAAACTTTCAATGAAGAATCAACTCTAAATCACGATAATAAAGATAAAAATTAAACAGCGGGTTCTGATGATCCAGAAGCTGCTAATAAAGAAAAGGTTGGAAGATACAAAAGCGGTGGTAATGAAAAATAAACTCTAAAGCTTGAGAGTGATAGTATAAATTCAAACGATGATGATAACCTTGATGGGTGACATAAGTTTTGAGAGCCGTAACCTATTAACAGTGACAAAACACACGGTTGTCAGCATGATGCTGGATTTATTGGATACACGCCTTTGAGTTCTCTTGCTCTTTGATTTCGACAACCTTATTGAAAGTGAATAAAGTTGAGATTTCATTGATTTGTGTTTTGTAGATGGTAATGAAATTGGTATTGTAGTTGAATTAAATAATTACTGTAACAAGCACTTAATGGTAGTAGCGTTCGTTATAGCTGACGTTGCGTTTACTGTAATATAAATGGAACTTTATTTAAAATTCGAGAGTTCAGGTTTTGGAACTCGTCAAGCGATAGTAATGAAGTTGTAAATATTAAGATTTAAAAAGACAGAAATTCATCCGTGAAGGAATAAAATCAGTAGCAATGCTTTCAATGCTTTTATAATGTAATTTTCTAGGGTCAATATCTAAATTTAGACTTCAAACGCACTCAAGTGGTAGGTAAGACCGTATCTTTATGTGTGTAATAAACTCACAAGGGTTTATTATTAAATACACATATTATTAAGAGTAGGTTTCTCTTTTTTTTGGTTTTGCGTTCAGTGTACCTATATTCGTTTTATTCTAATTGCTTAAATGTAGGTACGTTTTTTGTAGGAACGAAACAAAAAACAGTATTTTGACGTATTAAATAAGGAGCGATAATTATAAGATTTAATATGCCAAAAACTTCTAAGCATGAAAATTTGAATAACGTCCCGATTTAAACTTGAAGATACCTCAAATATTAGGTCTAGATACGATTTGGATCTGAATCCCTAGTGTAAATTTATTCGATAGCGTGACGTGACGTACGCGTTTGCGTTAAGTCTCATTTTGTATGGGATTTAGAAACAGCGCGCCAATCGGGACGTTTTTAAAACTAAAAATCCCATACAAAATGAGACTTAACGCAAACGCGTGCGTCACGTTACGATATCGAATAAATTTACACTAGGGGTACTGATATGTCAGTGTCAAAAGTGACCTTTTTGGTTTGAAGTGTGTATCTAGACCTAATATTTTGACGTATCTTAAAGTTTGAATCGGGCGGTATGAGTGACGTATTGGTTTTGATACCAACCAATATAAAAAAAAAATAAGTACTCTATGTAGCGAAATTATTACAGGTGCTCGATTTAGATTTAACAAATTTTAACGGTTTTGATTTTATTGTGATACGACCAATCAATCACGCTGATTGGTGCACGCAAAATATAGTAAAAGTCGTCCTTGAGATGCGTGCCAATAACCAAGACGATCGTGAAGCTTGTATCACAAACGTAAAAGTTCTTGAATCGGAATCGGGCATACCTAAAATATAAAATAACATATTCTTAAAGCCCCATTTAATTGGCTTGTTAGCGATACAAAAATAAATCAACAAACCGTTTCCCACCCCTCTCGAACTCTGACCGAAAATCCTTCAACAAATATCGTACTGATAATAGGAAACACACTTAATGACAGCTCATTCGTAAAGAAGAACTGGCTGATGAAAAACAAATTCAGCATTCGAACGGATTCCAAATTCAAATAGATACCAATGAAAAGAACGCGTGGCGATATGAGCCGAAACAAACTTAGCTTTGCTGCTGCTGAAACAAATATCAAACGATTTTAATCCTTGTTTTCTTAACAATAGGGTGGTTATGTTACTTTGTGGACTGCAAAATAGTAAAGTTAGATAATATGGCGGCCACGCGGCAGCGCGTCCCTCCATAGATAATAAATGCTTTTAGCAAATAATTACGTTATTTGATTTTAGATGGATGATGGTTGTTAGGCAAACAGCGGATTTCGGGAGTGCGTGGGAAGCCGTCGCGGGCAGACGCGTGAGTTTGAGTCAATAGAGTAATTGCACTGAGTGGTTTAGGTCAAAGATCTCCGTTTACTGATAATTATAGGAAAATAATTGTGGCATAATTATAGCAGATATTTTATGAAGGTATTTTGAGTAGTAGGTGTAAGATGGCTGAGTGTAATATTTATATACAGGTTGGATTTTCTTTTTGGGTCAGTGAGGGCAGCTGCCAGATCCCGTGCTGCTACGCGAAAACGGTTGCAGAAAACCTTACTTCGATTTCAAATTAATGAAGATTGGACGTTTACAGATTTTGGAAAAAAACATACAGGGTGCGAGAATAAGGTCATTATTGATAAACTTTTTTGACGCCAATCGATCCCATTCCTATCGAGGATCAAAAGTTTCCATACAAACAAAAAAAATCCGTTTAAAAAAGCCACAAATCTAGGAAAACATTTCCGCGTTATTCATAACCGCCTGTCAAGTCTAACCAGCCCTTGATAATCGTTTGTCCTTATCCTTCATTTTAACATTTGTGTTCGTTAGAAAGGGACAGAATTTAACAAAAGTTTGCTAAGTTTAATGACGGGGGTATAACTATAACTAGAGTATAGTTCTCTAGAGAATTCTCCGTGTTTATGGGGAATTTCGCGCTTGAGAATATTTCCCGTAATAAACAGAGAACATTCTCGGGAACGGAACAACTCTAAGTATAACTATTTATTAAGTAATATCTATTACTGGAAGATTAATTGATGTATATCAAAATAATTTACTTAAGTCCGCGTAGCATGTGATATTTTTTTTTTTAAAGATGAATATTAAAACTTTTAATTAAATTTTGCTTCATCATTTTATAAAAAAAACAACGGGTTGCACTCCGGGAGTGCCGGCAGAAGTGAAAACTTAAATATTAACGTTGTGAATTTTTGATATTTTGGAATGGTTGGGGAATAATTTTGCACGAATTGCTTTAATTATCAGTATATAAGTACATTTATGTGGTAAAATATAATATTCATTTATTGCACTATAGTACACAAACATGACAATTTATTTTACATTAAAAATTTTACTACTGGTTTCAATGACATTGTAACAGTTTTTCGATCAGGTCACGTGTCCGTCTTACGAATTTTCAATCTGTCGAATCTGTCGGTCACGTGATCTGTCGCGAGTTTAACATTTTTTCCCCATCACAAAAAGACACAGCGCCGCTAAAGAAGTTTTCACTTCAAAAATCACTATAGTTTTGCATTTAAAATAACAATGACAGGTTAGTTCTCATTTTAAATTAGTATTAACTCTAACCTAACTTTACGTTAATCTACAAGATATTACAAACTTACCCTAATTAGCTTTTTAACTTCAACCCAAAATCAACTCTAAGACAAACTTACCCTAATTAGCTTTTTAACTTCAACCCAAAATCAACTCTAAGACAAACTTACCCTAATTAGCTTTTTAACTTCAACCCAAAATCAACTCTAAGCCAAACTATTATAAATTGGATTACTAGCAAAGATAATTTTTTCCCCAAAATCTCTATAAGCTTGTTATTTCCAATTTAACACAATTATTTTAAGATCCCATTCTATTCAGTGTTCATACACAGCCTACATAACTCGCATATTTCATTCACAGAATATCACCTTAAAAACCTTTGCAATTCCCGCTACAACCAAAAATAAACTCTATTACTAAGTCACTAGAAATCACTTCAATGTACACTTTACATGGTACACCATTACAACTATACAATATAATAACAATTCATTCATACCGTAGATAAAGTATGAATGAACGTAGAATTTTATGAATGGCCACAAGTGGATCCCGTAGTCAGACGCACTGGCACCATGGAAAAAAAGTTATTAAAAAAAGTATGCGTATTTAAAAGTCATCTTTTTGTATGAATCCATTGTCCACTTGAGTTCAGCAGGTGGGCTTTCATGGATTAAAGTCATTTCCGTTGCTTTTTGGTGGACGTTCTAAAGAAATTTAATTTTAGTTAAGTTGAGTGACCATTGAGTGTTATAGATATGCTGTTTGTGTAGTATTGAGGGTGTTAAAGGTTTTGTTGATGTATCCAATTATTTTTAGGTTAATGCAGTTTTATACGATATCACATACAATCATCGCTTTTGGTATAAGTCTTATCATCTAAAAATCATGGAGAACGGAAAATACCTATTTAGAAGTGGAAAATCGTGTTCTCTTTTTGTTTGGGCGATCACGTGATATCCTTTCTTCCTCGCGTTGTCCCGGCATATTGCCACGGCTCATGGGAGCCTGGGGTCCGCTTTGACAACTAATCCCAAGATTTGGCGTAGGCACTAGTTTTTACGAAAGCGACTGCCATCTGACCTTCCAACCCAGAGGGTAAAACTAGGCCTTGTTGGGATTAGTCCGGTTTCCTCACGATGTTTTCCTTCACCGAAAAGCGACTGGTAAATATCAAATGATATTTCGTATATAAGTTCCGAAAAACTCATTGGTACAGTCAGCATCAAAAGTAGCGGATGAAACAACGCGCCAAAAGTATCTGATATTCCGGATAACTTTTCCAAATATAGATGAATTTCTAAAATTCGTGCTCAAAAGTATATCTTTTACAGTCCTAGTTGTTCTATGTTAAAGACATCACTTTTTAATAAGCTGTTACAGAATGGTAGATACTTATGAAACGTTATTTGATCCGCTACTTTTGATGCTGACTGTACGAGCCGGGGTTTGAACCCGCGACCTCCGGATTGCAAGTCGCACGCTCTTACCCCTGAGCCACCAGCGCTTCCTTTTTTGTTTTTTAGGTATATGTGTTTTTTGGGCGATCACGTGATATATTTCCCTCTTAATGCAACTCAATTCAGTTTTCTATTAAATTAAATCTGCATTGCATTCAGCAAGGTCCCGTTCCCTTTAATCCTGAACCTTGGTCGACGCAAAACATCGAATGTAGGGCGCGCTCCACATTCACAAATTGGATCACATTATCTGGCATTAGACAATATCCTTAATAAAATTCATTTACGGTTTAACTCGCGTGTTTCTAGTTTGCGCGGATGTTTCTCTATATCCCAAAATGAATATAAGTGAATTTGAGCAAAAAAACAATTATTCTATTATTTTTGAAGTGAAAACTTCTTTAGCGGCGCTGTGCACTTTTTGTGATGGGGAAAAAATGATAAACTCGCGTCAGGGGTCACGTGACCGTCAGATTGGTGACATTTTATTTTCTTCATAATCAAAGTGCTGTCATAACCGTTAAAAAAAATAAAAATAAAAATAAAAATCATTTATTTCAGACCTTGGTCCATACAGTGTTAGTACGACTTACTCTAAAAAATTATATTAAATTATTATTGAAAAAGAGAAAAAAAAAGAAAGATAAAGAAAAGAAAAGAAAAGAAAGAGAATAAAAGAAAAGAAAGATTGTTAAAGAGGTTTAATCTTTGTTAATTGTGTTGTATTGTATCTTTGTGTTGTTGGGTGTCCATGATTGTAGATACTCACGTTTTTCCTTACCAAAAAGTAAAGAAGAAAAGAAAAGAAGCGTGATTGTTTTACTTAATATGATGGTGAACGATTCAATAACATTTACTGATTATGTACAGTCAGCATCAAAAGTAGCGGATGAAACAACGCGCCAAAAGTATCTGATATTCCGGATAACTTTTCCAAATATAGATAAATTTCTAAAATTAGTGCTCAAAAGTATGTCTTTTACAGTCCTAGTTGTTCTATGTTAAAGACATCACTTTTTATTAAGCTGTTACAGAATGGTAGATGCTTATGAAACGTTATTTGATCCGCTACTTTTGATGCTGACTGTACCTAGGCTGTAGTCCTGCTCACGTCTCATGAATTACTCTGTATTTGTTATATATATTATTAACACTAACATTCGCATTTCAAAATATCTTCCAAACTCAAATTTATTTACGTAGGTATAATAGAGAATTATCTCTTTTTATAAAACTGCTACTCAACTTCTCCAAAATATCAAAAATGCACAACGTTAATATTCAAGTTTTCACTTCTGTCGGCACTCCCGGAGTGCAACCCGTCGTTTTTTTTTTTAATATGTAGGGAGCGTACGGAAAAAATTGTATTTACTCTGGAACTAAAAGGTATGTGCTTATAATACAAATTATTTGTGAATTTCGGACATACTGTAATTCTTTGTACCGAGTGAACTTACAAAAAAAAACCGTTTTTAATTGGTGCATTTTTTTGCTGAAATCTATTTTAACTTGAGAAAAAATCTTTGAATCAATTCCATTAAAAAACTCACGTATGGCGATTTTTTATATATTTTAACTGGAAGCGAAAGCGCGAGCACTGTTTTAGAAAAAACTTGCACAAATAAAAAAAAATATTTGAAAAAGTGCAATCCGTACAAAAATTTAAATATTATGTCAAAAAACCCAAATGGTATTAAGTAGGTATTAAATGCCTGCGAGGATATTTATGTTTACCTTTTAGTCCCAGAAATAAATTATTTTCTAATAAAATAAAGGAATTTATAGATATAAAAATCTACAACAAGCATTCTACGGGCTTTCTCATACAAACGCATTTTATTTCGTCTATTAGACCTTGCAAGGTTTCTCGTTTAATCATAAACCTTGGTCGAAACAAAACATCAAATGTAGGACGCGTCCCACATCCACAAATTGGACCACTTTATCAACGCGTTTGTGGGATTAGACAATATTCATTTCGCGATACAAACAACAGACAACAGAAAAACATGGCTCAATTATGAGGTGACAAAATGTAAAGTTGTGAACTCGTACGAGATACGTTTTTCAACAGCTTTCGTTTCATGGCCACATGTCATGTTTTTATATTTGCACAAATGAATAAGTTTGATTTCATGACCAAGTTTTTATATTCGCACAAATGAATAAGTGTGAATTTTCAACTTTAACATATGAGTAAAATGTAAATATAGGTACAGTCAGCATCAAAAGTAACGGATGAAACAACGCACCAAAAGTATCTGATATCCCGGATAAATTTTCTAAATGTAGGAAAATCTCTATAATTCACGTCCTAAAGTATATCTTTTACAGTCTAAATTGTTCTACATATAGAATCACCACTCTTTGTTAAGCTGTTACAGAATGGTAGATACTTTTGAAGCGTTGTTTGATCCGCTACTTTTGATGCTGACTGTACCTACAATACAAACTTATACCAATTAAAAACTAAAAATCTATATCTAAAGATCCCTTGGGCATAGTGCCAAAGATAGGTACTGCCAGCGTTTCCTCGCTGGATCGAAACGCTTATTCGATGAGCGAGGAAGCTGCCTGCCTGTAGCCCCCTGTAACGTCAACCAACGTTTGGCTAAATCCTTAAAGAAGCTCTAAGCTCCCAGGCCCCACGTACTGAACTCTAATCCCTTTTCATTGTTAATTGTTCGAAATAAATTAGTAAATACTTTAACATATAATATGAGTTCTCAAAATACTTGAAAAACCCAAGTAAGGTAGAAGTACTAGTGATCGACGCTGCACTAGTCACCGACATGGACACTTTATTTCATGGAAATATAGGTTAAATTTGAACAACGAAGATTTTTTTGTATTCGAACTTAATCCTTGTCACTTTGACATAAAGTGCCCATGTCGAGGACTAGTGCAACGTCGAGCACTAGTACTTCTACCTTAAGTAACTTTTTCTTTCGAAATGCCCTAGCATTCACATGATATCTAATATTGCGGTACAATAATATGTAAACTACAATATAATTCAGTGCATACTTACTCAAATTTAATTCCGAAGGAAAAAGTTAGCACCACTATTGAGGTTATAATATTTCTGATCAAACAAACACGGAATGTAGTAATATAGCCGAGGGATTTGTTAGACCTGTACCCCAAAAGCATAAAATTGTTGTAGTAATTCACCGAATCGCATTTCACCTTGAATGAAAAAGATATCACTGGATTTTTTTACTTGACGCACTTTTTCCCGTAGCCTTTGACATTAGTATAATTAATTTGTAGTATTTAATTTTTCGTGTAGTTGGGACTCTATTTAACTTGATACGTTAATTTGATGCTTGCACTAAAATTAAGTGTTTTTTTTAAACACGTTTTGTACTTGTAGGATTAAGCCTCAAGTGCTATCAAACTCATTAAAATTTTATCTATGTGACGTTGACGTTGCGTTGAATCACGTCGCCAATACAATATCGAAGTGAAATGCGACTAAAGTAATAAACGATTGAGTCACAACGCGATGTTTAAATGTACGGTCGAGGTGAAATGCGACTAAAACTTATAGCCACTAGAAAAAAAAACTATTGAGACACAATGCGAAAATTAAATATGAGATCGAGGTGAAATGCGATTCGGTGAATTACTACAACAATTTTATGCTTTTGGGGTACAGGTCTAACAAATCAGCCGAGGGAAGGAACGAGCAAAATTTAAAAAAAGTTTATGTGTTTAGAGCTATTGAGGTAAAACGTTTTAACCCGCGCTGTCATATCTTCCGTCGCAAATTTTGCGTGGCGCACCATATCTTTTGTTTCCTTCTTTCCTTTACCCTCTACACCCCCTCTCAAACTCCTGTTCAAAAGTATGGATCTGCCATAGTCTAAATAATTGTTTTACATTCGCTTTTAATAAAGCAATTAGAGAGCGGTATAGATACTTTCAACGCGTCGTCTTAAATAATCGCCACAATTGATGACAAGAAAAGTCTAAAACGAAATCTACGAATTTAAACATCTATGGTTTCCAATCTGTTTCAAAACCCACCATAATTCGCTCACGCTTTCCTGTTATAAATCTGTGTGTTTGCTCTCGCAATTCTCGCAAACACGATTGAAAAGGCTTCCAATTGTTAAAAAATCTGACAGACCCCGGAATCATCACGGAATCAACGAACAATATAGACAGAGCAAACAATGGAATAAAAATAACTGTAGCGAATTTGTGGTGGCTTATTAAAAGGAGTGAAGGGTGGTTTTCGAATGACGCCGCCCTCACAAAATAAAAGGGTTTATTATCTCTCGTCAAGGGATCTTAATTTACTTTGGCTAGGTGAGATCCTACGATAATTTCGTTCATTTCGCAATATCGCTCTTAACCTAAAAACCGTATGTTTATATCAGTATTTTAGTAATTTAAGACCTTTTGTCTCTGAAATAGGAATGGAGAGGAAATTCGCTGACACACAAGTCAAAGAAAGAGGTTTTATACAGATTAACATTGCTGGAATTAATCTAAGAAGTTTACCTAATAAATATTTATTTTAAATGTGGTCTCAAATGAAGATGAGCTGGAAATATGATATTTATTCTCAAGAAAATGAAAGGTGTCTTATCCTTAGAACAGTACCCCTAGTGTAAATTTAGTCGATAGCGAAACGTGACGTACGCGTTTGCGTTAAGTCTCATTTTGTATGGGTTTTTAAACAGCGCGCCAAGCGGGACGTTTTGAAAAGTCAAAAATCTCATACAAAATGACACTTAACGCAAACGCGTACGTCACGTTTCGCTGTCGAAAATATTTAGTTCTTCGTAGAATTTTAACTGTACTTACTAATTCAGTCCTTAGTAAGTACAGTTAAAATTCTATTTTAGGATCGTTGTCTCAGTTGAGCTGTTTTGAAATATAAATATCACCGCGGCCGTCAAAACGTATCACTTTTCCGCTTGTTATAAGAACGCTTTAATAGGTTATTTGTATACAGATACAAGCAAATCTCGTCCTTATGGGGGTTTTCAATGTTGTCATACGTACGACGCCTTGCCATATGAAGGGATTTAATGTAAGTACGTACAAGGAACCGACACATAAAGATACTATAAATAATAAATTAATTACTTTTTTTTTTATACTACGTCGGTGGCAAACAAGCATACGGCTCGCCTGATGGTAAGCAGTCTCCGTAGCCTATGTACGCCCGCAACTCCAGAAGAGTCACATGCGCGTTGTCGACCCCAAACCCGACCCCCCCTCGTTGAGCTCTGGCAACCTTACTCACCGGCAGGAACAACACTATGAGTAGGGTCTAGTGTTATTTGGCTGCTGTTTTCTGTAAGGTGGAGGTACTTCCCCAGTTGGGCTCTGCTCTAGATCTGGAATGACATCCACCGGCTGTGCCCTACCACACAAAGGGAGATGACATTCACAATGCCCATACCTCTCTTTTGGACGTAGTTTAAGGACGTACCCGGGTCCAAAAAATTTCGTAAAATACAAGTAAAAAGATATACAACTGTTCAAGAATTATATAGCTATCATTTTGTACAAATTATAACAGTATTTTACGATCTGTTTCGTTTTTCAGAAATACGTCAAATTAACTGTTTGTCAATTTTGCGGATTTTATATCTATTGCTAAAATTAATGCATATAACTGTTTATCGACTACAAAAAATGACTAAATAGTCGTCAAATTTTAAAATTAAACGAAAAATAGGGAAAATCTCCGCTTCGGGCACGTCTCGAACTTGCAACCTTCGAAATATCGGTCCAAGGTTGTCCGCGCGCATATTAATATAAATATTATTTTACGTACCTAATATAATTTCTATTAATATAAAAATTTAGAGTATCGCTCGCAGACTTATCTGCATGATAAAAATTAAATCGCCATTTTGTAAACATAACCCTTTATCCCAAAATCGGCACAACTTTCCATCAAAACACATCTCCATTAGCTCCCACTTAGACAACACTACCCAAATTGATACTGACATGATAATAACATTACAGATCCACAATTAATATTATTCCCTTTAATATTTCATAAACTAGTTCGGGGCTCAGATTTGGGGGCGGGGCGAGTGCAAGGGGAGGGTAACCCCACAACCCTGTCGAAGTCACGCGAGTGGCATACGGTGCATATTACGGGGTATTCATACTTAATTACTGCATTGGGGATGGAGCAGCCTTGATTGTTGGATTTTGATACTTGGTCAAGTTTGAAATTAACCTTTCATATGTGTGTGGTAGTCAAAGATCGTGGGTTCAAGTCAAACCGCGCTGTATAAGACAAAATCGTTTTTGAAAAAATGCAAGAGAATGACTAAAAACTTGGTAACAATCCTTATCATCAAATTCACGGGGTTAAAGAGATTTGCTGAGAATATGACAGGATTAATGGTCTAATCTACTATCAGAATTAGATGTTTATATAAAAAAGTAAGCCTTTTTAAGTAAAACATTGTTAAACCACTTTAAAGTAATCATGGCTGTATTCGTATAGTGACTTTATCTTATTGGATGTCGGTAAAATAATAGAGTTTTGACGCTACGATAGAAAATACGCTACACACATACATACGTTTGACACATTACATTTGACCTTCGTCGAAGTCAAATAACCTAGGTAATTGATAATGTCACAAATGAAACCCGATCAAACTTTACCCGCATCAAGTTCATGTGGCTTGCATTTTTGATTGCTTTAAATCGAATTAGTCCTCCATCAAACAACTTTAGCTAGCAACTACTCGCTAATGTATTTCACATTAAAACAGTTTTAAAATGAAATATTCTTTTAAAAATTACAAAAAACATCTGCATTTATAACCGTCATTTCTATTCAAAATTCAACTTCTATTTTCAAAATCGTTAAAAAACCGGTTACGCAACTAAAACAGAAACCAAATTGGTTTTAATGAGATAGACATTAGGGATGTTACTGTCCCATACAAAATTATTCATAGCTACTAAAATACTCGCATTACAATGCGTTTTTTTCACTAACACTGGGGATGACGGCCGACAAAAGGGTGGGCCGGGCCAAATAATTGCCAAAACGCTTCGAGAGTCCCATTGTGTTTATTTACAATAGGGTGCACTAAGTGGGGGTAGTTTTTGTAATTGTAACTTGCGGAGCGATCGCCCTTCGATACCAGTTGTAGATCCACCGCCGAGCGACAAACATGTCTCGATCATTCCTAGTTGATACGTTAATCAGTGATACTAAAGACAAGACCAACATGCCTAGTGACAATCCTTACACGTTGCTGCAGCATATGGACACCAGACCAAAGTTCCTACCGTACCCATACCCAAGCAATCTAAACAATTTGCTGGGTCTGGGTCTCCCGCCACGGACGCCTGAACTCTTCAGACCTTTCTTAGAGCATCTGAACTTCCGTTATCCTTTAATGCAGCAGCTACCACAGCCAGAATTATACGAGCGCAGTGAACCAAGACCGTTTTACTTGAAGACTGAAGAACAAGAACCTATAAACTACGTCAACAGAAGGAAGAAGTCAGTGTCGCCGTATTTGCACCATCCTTATAAGTCTGCAACCACATCGCCTTCGAAAAGCCAAGGTCAACGCTCACCTTCACTCTCCGGTGACAGCAGAAACGGTACACCAAGCCCGCCGCTTGCGCACCCTGAGGAGCTCCTCCCTGGTTTCTCTAAAGACTTGAAACGTATGCCGTTGAAAGAGGATTCAAGTAAGCGCATCAGAACAGCTTTCACTGGCACGCAACTGTTGGAATTGGAACGCGAGTTCTCCATGAACATGTACCTGTCAAGATTGAGGAGAATCGAGATCGCTTCACGACTAAAGTTGTCTGAGAAACAAGTGAAAATCTGGTTCCAGAACCGTCGTGTTAAGCTGAAGAAGGAGGAGACCCCGGCCGCAGCCGACGGCAGGGTTAAGAAGTGCTGTTGCTCTAAGGCCTCTTGCAGTTCCAAAACTCAACCAGAGGCGGGCTGTGACAACGACCAAGAACAAATTGATGTAGTCAGTGATAACGATAGTTTTGAAGTTCAAAATTTAACGCAGTATTCCTAAAAAGGCGGTGTTTATTAAACACGCTCCAAGCCTCAATTACCTTTTAATTGTTTGTTCTTTTGTTTGTAAGAACGGGATAGAACAAAAGTACCTAATAAGGGGATAAGAAAGTGATAATAATGAACAGTTTTACTGACTTGAAGTACAATTTTGATTTAATGATCATTCTGCAAAGATGTTATTTGGTAAATAACCCTATTATTATAATTATATACATAATTTGAGCTAAGAAGCAGAGCTTGTGACTTGTAACGAAATAATGAAAGTTAATATTACCACGTAAATTGCTAATTAGGTTGTCAACAAGGAGGATAATTCTGTGAAATAGAATATAAGGAAATTTGTAGATATGTTTGTCTATTGTTAAGAATTGTAAATAATTATTTATGGGAGACGATGTAGAAATATATTTTTGTACCGAATGGAAATTTTGTTAGGCGTAATAAATTTTATATTGAAATATTTGATTTGTTTGATTTCTGCATATAGTTTATGGAATGTCTTTATTATTAGGGGACCAATGTCAACCGATGTCATTCGAGGACAAAGAATTTTGAAAGAGGGGGAGGAAAGTATTTCATTCCTCCTCACAGCTTTTATTATGGACAAGTTTAAATTAAATAATGCAGAGAATTCCAAACAAATTTAAATTCATTTATAACTAGAAATGAATTTATTAACTAAGTTAATTAAACATTTCTGGCGCTGACTGTTTATTGGAATTACCTCCGTTAATTTAAAGTTTTTTCCATTTGAAAGTTAGTACGAATTAGCATTCGTTAATAAATAGGATCGTATTCGACTTAGACCATTATTTATAGAGATATGTAGTTTGAGACAGAGATGGACATAAGAGAGAGTTATTATCAATCATCATCATTATTCCATTCCAGACGCTAGTGCTTATAAAATTAAATATGTCGGACCATGCTCAGTGTAGAGTTTCGTAGTTACCATTCTGTCAGAATAGGCTAAACGGGGGCTATTAGTAAGACAAGTATCATGTACATTACAACGATTGCAACCATAAGGGTATACCTTCGCAGCGCTTTGTACGGTTTTTTACTAAAATAAGACTTTTTGCAATAACTCAAAAAGGGCTGGACCGATCTTGTTTGCTATAGTTTATATTAAGCTTTTTTACGATTTTTTAATATCTTTTGGACTCAAGGTTCAAAAGTTAATGTGGTTTCTTTTGGGGCGATTTTTTTCGTAAATATTCACTTTATCAAAATATGGTTGTTGGAGACCCTTGTTCGTTATAAAATACCTAACCAACGATACGCCACACCATTGGGTTAAAGCGAAAAGAAACATTTAGTATGGGAAGTACCCTAAAAAATTCTGTGCTCCCTCTCCTTGACCATCGGGGCCATATGAACTGCCCCCCCCCCCCACCTCGCCTATCAGCTAACAACGCCCTTTTTTCGTTCAGAATCACTCTATTGATAGGTGAAAACCGCATGAGTCCATTCAGCACTTTATAAGTTTATCGCAAACATACAGACAGACAGACGCGGTGTGAGACTTTGTTTTATAAGGTGTAGTGATATACTTTACAGTGTATATCTATTAATTTATACACAGAAAGGTAACCCACCCTTTTAAATACTAACAATGTACCAACTTAATAGCTCTAATATTAAATATATTCCATAAATATATGCACACAAAGAGCAATGCAATTTTTTACCCTTTTACTAGTTAATGGAAGCCTCACTCTGACATCAAAGCCTAATAAATTGGGGGTCCAGGACGAAACATCACAACTTACTTTTAGCAATTTTCGCACTAAAGATGAAATTGCTTGAAGCGAGCATTTTAAATAAAATAGAGGTTTTTAAGCAAAAATCTGTACTCTTTATTATATGTTTAGGTACGAGTATACATTTTATGTTTAATATTTACTGTTCTTGTACCCTTTTTATGTTTAGTAAAACATTCCAAACAAAAAATTTCCTAAAAAATTCAATAAGTTAAGTTAAGTTTCCGTTTTCATGTAGGTAATCAAAGGTTGCGCATTGCCAATTTACCGCGTTATGTTGTACAAAGTAAATATAAGTAAAGACATTTTGTTAGGTTGAAAGGCTAGCCTGGTAAGGTTAGCCTGAAAGTTGCACCCATAATAGATAAAGAAAGAGCGAATCGCCTAGCGTGGTACGGGCATGTGATGCGGAGGGATGAAAGTCATGTGACGAGAAAGGTATTACGAATGAATGTGGAGGGATGGAACGGGAGAGGAAAACCTAGAAAAAGGTGGATGGATTGTGTGAGAGATGACATGAAACGAACGCGAGTGAATGATGAAATGACGGGTGACAGAAAGATATGGAAGAAAAAGACATGCTGCGCCGACCCCAAATGAATGGGATAAGGGCAAGCGAATGATGATGATGATTTTGTTAGGTTAATATCTTTTCAATTTAAAGCTTAGCGCAAAAGTATTTTCAATGGAATTCGTAAGTTTGTTTTCTTCTGACAAGATCATAAATACCGTTAATACTTTCAGTGATTGAAAAGCTATCGAAAAGAGACTATTATGATCTCATGTTAGAACGAATGTATTGATGATATCCAAATTAGATCATTTTTATTGAAGTTCGAACAGCCTTTCTGTATTCTTTTGATACTGTGCTCTTTTTACCTAGTTACATTTTATTTGTTAAGTTTAGAGAACTTTATTGTTAGTTAATAATGGTGTTATATACATTATTTTTCTATAGATTATGTCTAACCTTCACTTTAAAAGAGTTTCGATTTATTTTAGGCAAAAAGTCAAGGGTATTTTTTTTTTAATTCTGTGATTTTCTAAGTTTTTGGAAATATTATTACTTTCATGGCTAGGTCACTTAATACTAGAGTTGTGCCGTTCTCGAGAAAGGCACAATTTTACTTGATACAATTTGACGACCGGTTTGGCCTAGTGGGTAGTGACCCTGCCTACGAAGCTGATGGTCCCGGGTTCAACTCCTGGTAAGGGCATTTATTCGTGTGATGAGCATGGATATTTGTTCCTGAGTCATGGGTGTCTTCTATGTATTTAAGTATTTATATATTTTATATATCGTTGTCTAAGTACCCTCAACAGAAGCCTTATTGAGCTTACGGTGGGACTTAGTCAATTTGTGTAATAATGTCCTATAATATTAAAAAAAAAACAATAGAGAAGTTACCTATATAATATCTTTTGAATAGGCATCGGAGCTTATATCGAGGTATGTTGTTGAGTAGTGTAGTTTATAATCATATTATTGTTTCCTTCTTTATTATACATATTGCTTTTTTCTGTGATTTCGTAATATAATCAATTCAATACAAAAATGGCCTTTATTTTTATTTATAAGATTTATGTACTCAAAAACAAAATTGAAGTTGTTCATAAGCTCTATAGGCTAATTAAATAAATGAATGAGTATGAGTATGAATATGAGTTGAACTTAATTGCTAATGTCGTCTCCATAGCGCGCTAATGTCTTAACGTGCCATAAATACTCCGATGCCTACTTATGAAAGCATCAACTAATTAGCTAGACAGACAAAATTGAGTCAAATTGCTTGTCGCATTAGTGTCATAATCGCAAACTAGAGTAAGTTCTAAAAACTGTAAAATCACTAGTCTACTAACATCGCAGTATCTATCGACTTTCCCTCCTGTAAGACCAACAAGTTAATAAAGTGCATTAGCAACCCTTGCACGGTGAACGGTGCACGTGCACCCCCAGGGACATTATTAAACTACCTCGTACGTACATGTCCCGGACTAGGGTTGTATTGGATAATCTAATTGAAATTTGCTAAATGATGCGAATGTTTTAATTTAACTTTTTCGAGTTAATTTGAAATTTTCACGGTGAGGATGAATTATTGAACCCTTAAGAGGAAAGGGGACGGCCGCTTTTACTTACAAACGTAGTCCCCATTTTCCTTTCTGGATGTTGACATTATGGAAAATATTTTTATAAATAAATAAATAATAAATATTATAGGACATTATTACACAAATTGACTAAGTCCCACAGTAAGCTCAATAAGGCTTGTGTTGAGGGTACTTATACAACGATATATATAATATATAAATATTTATAAATACTTAAATACATAGAAAACACCCATGAACAAATATCCATGCTCATCACACAAATGCATGCCCTTACCAGGATTTGAACACGGGACCATCAGCTTCGTAGGCAGGGTCACTAACCACTAGGGTAAACCGGTCGTCATTTAGATTTTTTGATAATTGTAAAAAATTTGAGCGATAAGATTTCATACAAATGTTAAATACTCCTAACTCTTATAATAATTAAAAATTTGAAAAAAAAAAAACAATGATACCAATCACTGGATAATGACAATGACTCTTACCTCAATAACTTGATAAAACTATAGGTATAGGGCCTATACTTGTGGCTTGGTGTGGAAGAGAGCGGCGAATGACGCTTGAGGCTCAAGCCTTGAGCAAGTATGCAACAGGCCCCATCAGTATACCTACTTGCTTGAGAGATGGTGTCACATATTTAAAGAAAATACAATAATATATATATTGTAGAACAATCTTACACAAACCGACCGTTTGTGAATTACCTAATTATTGTTTTTATATATTTTGTTTAATTAAACAAATCGTAAATTTGAGAGACTAAACGTTTAATTTCTCAGTTATGCAGTTTGTTTTCTACCAAAATGTTGTTTGCTCCGATTGCCTTTCGGTGACTGCACATTTTCGTTGGAAAATGTTTTCAGAAAAAACCCAATGGAAAATTCTGGTGCCAGTAATAATTTACAAACGCTCGGAATGAAGTTGTGTACGAGTATATGCATTTCTAAATTAGTTTCCGAATGTGTATGCTGTTCCAATTAAAATCGAAAAAGCAATCTGGAAATTTGTGTTATTATTTCTAGAGTACATTTGAACGCATTTGCGTAAAACAGTACCCCTAGTGTAAATAAATTCGATTTCGAAAAGTAACGTACGCGTTTGCGTTTAGTCTCATTTTGTATTGGATTTAGAAAGAGCGCGCCAAGCGGGACGTTTTGGAAACTCAAAATCCTATACAAAATGAGACTTAACGCAAACTCGTTCGTCACGATATGATGTCGATTAAATTTACACTAGGGGTACAGATCACAAGTGTTACAGCAATATTAATGGTTTCGTTTGCCATATTTAAATTTCGTTCTGCATAATATGTAGGTATGTTTAGTTTATTTATTAAACACTAGCTGTGCCCGCGGCTCCGCCCGCGTGGAATTCGGTTTCTGTTAAGCGGCTATTTCGCCCCTAATTTCTCTCCCTCTCCCATGGAGGTGGAACTTGAAGTAAAGTTGACAAATGGATACTCTAGAGGACTATAGTCCAAATAAAATATTTTACAATTAGGAACCACTTAAACTACACTCCAAAATCAAAAGTTTTTTCGCGCTTATTCAAATTTTTGAGATGATTTAAACGACATAGAGTAGTAGGTGTATATCGGACAATACAGTACCATTTTTGTATTTTTAATTTTTTACGTGCTTGACTGTACCTATCCAAATCATGTCCATGGCAAATATCATCCAAATCGGTCCATGAAAAGGTAAGAAATAATAGAAATATACACATAGAAATCCATACTTCCTAACATACTTTCGGATTTAGGTGCAATATTAGTTAGAAGTAAGATGAGAGGAAAGGAGAAGAGATATCAAAATCTTGAGGCCGAGCATTTGCATTTTATTTACAGTTACGTTTATGTATGCACACCCAAATATATATATAATATTAAAAATACGAAAACGAAACGTATACCAAAAAAATTTTCGTAGAGTTACGAAAAATACCATAACTTTTAAGGATATACGGTTAAGGGTAAGGTTTTTTAGGATGTACGGTGAAATTGGGCGTATTTTGTACAGAATTTGGAACTCTATCTAACCACCAAATTTTATCGAAATCTGTCAATAAAAACTTCGACCAAAATACAAATCGGCTCATTTATAAGGGTACTTTTATTTTCCCAGGGTCTGTGGAAGTAAACCCACGGTATTAATGGCAGTACAAGGCTCTGTCAATCGTGAGTGCCTCTTGAGACTCTAAGCATCGAAGAAAGAGCGTTTGGGGACGCCGCGGCTTAAGGAATCAAAAATTCGAATGGATTTGTACTTATTGGGATGTTGGTGACATATATTATTATATAATAGCATTTTGTATTGAATTAAATTAATATTTCATTTGATATAGGTACAGTCAGCATCAATATTAGCGGATGAAACAACGCGCCAAAAGTATCTGATATTCCGGATAACTTTTCCAAATATAGATAAATCTCTAATATTTACATTCAAAAGTATATCTTTTACCGTCTTAATTGTTCTACATATAGAACCACCACATTTTGTTAAGCTGTTTCAGAATGGTAGATACTTTTGAAACCTTGTTTGATCCGCTACTTTTGATGCTGACTGTACATATTGTTAATGAAAATAAAATTTTGCGCATACTGTTTTCGTTGAAATGAAAAAGTGAAATTGGTTATGTGCGAAGTTGGTGGTCGGAGAAATACAACGCACGATGCGGTGAAAATATGAACTGTTGTGGGATGACAAACATCTTTATACTGTTGGCAGCTGCCAACTGTCAAATAAGCAATAATTGTACACGCAACCACTAGGGTGGCGCCACAGGATCGAGTTATTTAGCAGTTATAGTTGGTCAAACCAATTTGTCAGTAAATAAGAACAATAAAAACTATACTCATCCTTTTCTTTTGGATGCTAGTACTAGTGTAAGACAAAGATAGTATGACTCCCTCTGTCTATGTTTGAAATGAGATAGCCCTTTGACAAACTATATGTATCAAATTAATTATTAGGTATTTATTTAGACTTTATTGCACGGTAAAAAAATTACAAAAGCCGAACTTAATGCCAGAAGGCATTCTCTACCAGTTAACCCTCGTTCCAAACAGAGAACAAGCATTAATAATTGCAAGAAATACAAGGTATTGTATGGAACAGAAAAAAAAAAAACATAAACATAAGTACTTTAAAGAAAGGCAGCTTTGGGGACTTGCGGTTTGAGCGCCATCTTGATGGTCACGCTCTGTGATTAATTACTTTGTTTTTTGCTCATTAATATCGTTTAAAGTGTAATATCAATAGCTTATTATACAGTAAACTAATGTGGTAGTGTGCAGTGAATGAAGAATTAATCTTGAAACGCGTTTAACCACCATTTTGGAGTCAAGTTATAACAGACTACCCGCAGCGGTTAGAGATGCAGCATCCACCGATATATTTAAACGTAGACTGCGAAAGTGGCTACTAACTTTATCTTTGTACAGTGTCGAGGAGTTTTTTAAACTTCCGTACACATAAGTTTCAATGTGCTTACACACTGTGTTAACTTATGTTTAATGTAATAATCGCATTAAATAATAATCTGTATGAATAATTTGCTTTACTATTGTACTCGTACCTATTATTATTGTTAAACCTTTTGATTTTGTGACTTGTAACTTTGGCGTTATAAATAAAGATTTGTATTTGTATTTGTATTTGTCAAAGACCGGTAGTCCACGTGCTCCTTGTAAAGTCCAGCTATCGCTTTACAAGCGCTGATGAAATCACCGTACATTGTCTTGTACTAACCGTACAATTTTAGTCGTATCTGAAGCTCGTACCTTGATACTGGCGAAGTATAATAGAAGAAAAAGAAGAAGATAAATCATCGTACACTTGTATTAACCGTACAAAGCTCCTAATAATAAAAAAAACCTTTATTTCAAGCTACAAACCTACCTAATACATTGATACTGGCGAAATAATCCCACTGGACTGAAGCCATTTTTTTAAAAGAAGTGAAGTGAAGGCAGCTTTGAACAATATGGGACACGGATAGATTGCCTGGAAGACAGTTTTTTAGCGATAAGATCGCCGATAGTTTAATCAGAAATTAAGGCGCGTAAAAAGTATCGTTATTCTACCGATTCTGTAGATTAATTGTGAAGAGCTTTACAATTAATTATACCTATTTATTACAATGTGTACAATGCGCTGCGTGTGCAATATAATAATGCGTTTAGGATACTGATGGGTCTGCCTCGGTACTGCAGTGCGTCGGGGATGTTCGCCGATGCCCGTACGGATGACTTTTACGCTATTATGCGTAAAAGAGCGGCATCCATATTGCATAGGTTGCAGGGTAGCACCAACAGTCTCCTAAACGTATTTGTCGTCAGAGTAGACTGCCCACTGATGAGGCGTTGGAACCAACTGCATGAACCCAACGGACCAACGCATCATCGAAATAGATTATGTTAATTAGTTTTAGGTATTTATTGTTTTGTTTATATTGTACTAACTTAGATATATAGGTAGATAAATAATAATTGTTGTATGTACTAACACTATATGAGTTTTTAGCTCGAGATAAATGATTTTCATTCAAATGATTTTCATTATTGTCAAATTTGCTATAAGCATTTTATAACCCAAATACATTTCGCTCCCCATAAACGTATCAGTCACACAATCGCGATCAAAACTATTATTTCTATTGTGTTATTCATGTTCCACCAGAACTCGAGTTTGCCTCTTAGCTCCAATTCTTCTTTGATTGAGTGTATTTTATGGTCCCTAATAAATAGCTTTCATTAGATTGATTTGGTGTTTAATTTTAAGTAGGTATTGGGTTTTAGTAATAAATTAGTACCCAATTCTTTGTTTACGAATATTTAAGCAATTTAGTTGTTTTAGTGAAAGTAAAATACCGTCAATAATTATAAATTAAAAATTTTAAAGACCGCTATCGAACAAAATCCATTTCATTCCAAAAATGCCTCACATCACTTTGGAAAAAAGCTGATACTCTTCAAACTGGTCGATGGATTTCTCGTACAGGACGCGTTTCGTGACGCTTATATCCACACAATATTAAAAACGAAAAGTTTTGCAAACGAATTCAGTACATGTCTTTTTACCTTCCAAAGATTTGCGATGTTAATATTTTTTGTCCAAATCTCGTTACCCGTTGAATAGGATTTCCAAATCAAACGGAAGGATAACCGTATTCCATAGTTACCGAACATAGATGAGTCGAGCATTATCAACTAGTGTATAGTCGGGGTTCAGCTTTGTACAGTCCACGTGAGTCCATGAGGCCAAGCCGAAAAGTTTATCTGCGGCAGCATAGTTGCATTTTTATCACGTATCACTATGCCTGTCACTTTCGCACTTACGTACTTGTAATAACGTGACAAGCATGGTGACGGACGATAAAAATGCAAACGTGCTTAGCCCGCTGATATTAGATCTACTAAACTTACCTGGGGTCTTAAGATCATTCGGTGATATCGTTGTGATCAGGTGAAGAAATATAGCGTCTCAAATGATTATAATAGTCTACATCAACTGTCTTCAATGACATTTATTCATGACTTGGATTCATCACATTCGCTTTGTAGTTTGCAATGCAATAACATGGCTGCGTCATTTTCGTTCAGCATTAGTACAGAGTAAATAGAATGTGGTTCTTCAAATAGGAAATACTTTTGATTTTCAGATACACCGCCTACTTTCTCCAAGTTTGACTGGTAGAGAATGCCTCATGGCGTTAAGTTCGCTTTTTATATTAAGTTAATTTTTAAAATAAAAGTGCAAGATATTTACCTACCTTAAAAAAAAAAAACAACAATATACACGGGCAAAGTTGCGGGTTTTAACCACATTGCAAATGGATTTGTTTAAATTTTTTGCATTGAGGCCTACAGCCTTTATGATATTTACAGTACATATGGTGCTACTTTACCGCACCAGTGAGGTAATTAGCACTTTACGTACCTGTGTCGAAAAATTGAAGGGCCATATGTACTGTTAAACGATACACGTACAAATAGGTAATTCGCAACTCGTATCGATTTAAAACACCCTTCGGTCATTCCTACTTTTCGCCCTTGTATCGTAATGTACTCTTTACGTGCCTATGTCAAAAATTTAAGGGCCATATGTACTGTAAAACGATACACGTGCAAATAGGTAATTCGCAACTCGTGCCGATTTAAAACACTCCTCCTTCCTTCCTACTATTCACACTTGTATCGTTATGAAGTTATTATCTGAGAGTTGGACTCGCTGTTGGTTTGAAAGTATCAGTAACATCACCAGGAAGGGATTGCCCTGATCCCAACCCTTTCGGCATCCGGTGCAAATAGCCTTGGGGCCTCAAAAATGCCAGTGACATTAACAGAAAGGAAAAGTGTATATAAAGTCTATTGACTGTTAAGATTAGGTTAAGATGACAGTTGAACAATTTAGTGTAGCATAATGCACTTTAAGCAAAGGCGACAATGCGTGGGGATCAAACACAAATAGCTTTTTTTAGTATACTGATTACTATATAGAAACTGCTAAACTTAACCATCTAGCTCTGTTTGTGTAAGTTGTTATTTTAGTATGGCTAGACTAGCCACTGGAATAATGCAGATGCCTTCATTATGAAATAAAATATATTTTGGAGTTTGGACAAGTGTAGATTTATTTATTTATTTAATCTCTATTGCACAAAAGAAAAACGATCTTATAGTACAAAACGCGGACTTAATGCCACGAGGCATTCTCTACCAGTCAACCTTAAGGCTTAGCAGAGAGATTTTGAGCGGTGCTACAATTACAACAGCAAAACAAATCAAACAAAAATACATATAATAACATATACATATTGTATATAATTCCAATATCGGATTAGGAAATGTATAAAAATAATGCTTTCTGTAATAAAACACGTTGTTAAAATGAGAATAATCATTTTTATTAAAGCACTCGTTGAGACAACAACGGTCAGGTAACAATCATATCATAAAATATAATAATCTTCATATTATCTTACTAATGAAAGCTTCGAAAAACAACATCTAGTAACTTTTAAAATGTATTTATCACAAAATTGACTTATATTATTCTTATAAAGTGAAACTTTCGTTTGGTAAGTAATCAGTCTGTTATTTAAGTAATTATAAATGTCACAATATTAAAGTAAGTCTTTATAATTAATAGAATCAGGCGTTACTTTGCGGAAATCCATGCTTATTAAAGCAAGAAATATTACTTTGCTAATCCCCGAGAAAATAACGTGTTAGTTAATCAGTGCTAGCCCGTTATACGTACTTGCGTATTTTTACATGCAATTAATGTTCCCACCCTTCCACCACAAAAATAAATACGCAAATAAATATAACAACCCACACCACCAAAAGTACAAAACTCGACACGTGTATCGCCTCTCTACGAGGCATCCTCAGGAGACGCTGGAGATGTTGACGGTCTGACACCCAACAACTGAATGAGCTGTCTAGAATGGTCGGCCACACCTACGCCAACGACGTCGCAGCCAGACGCCGATTTCGACGACGAAATCGCCGAAATCACGGACGCCGCAACAACCGCTCCCGCCGACGGCTCCCCAAAGCCGTGGCACTCGGCCGACGCAGCCCCCGGACGCACCTTCTCGCCGGTCCCGCGGGAAGCTCAGCTCCGACTTATCCCTCTCGAGCTACCCCGCAGCCTGCACCCGGCCCTAAAAAAGCCACCGACAGCGACACAACTCGCACCGAAGCCCCAGTGCCGGACCCCCAGGCCACAGGACCTAGACCCAGCACTAGCAACAGCTACGCGGACGCCGCAGCCCTCCCCTCGGACTCAACAGTCCCGTGCTCCGCAGCCCCCGGTAGCAAGGCTGCCAAAAACAAAAAAAAAATAACAGCAACCAAAAAAATAATACAGCTACTAAAAAGAGCGATAGTAGCGCGCAGCCTTGCAGCAACGATGATGTGGGTATACAAAAAAAGAAAAAACTCAGATACCCTGCCATCGTTGCCGACATATTGCCGAGCTGGCCGAAGGTCTTGGAGGACCTAACGCAGGAGCTCGGGGAGCCGCCCTCCACTAAGCCGAAAGGGGAGGGCATCCGCTTTGAACCCCGCTCTGAGGCGGAATACCGCCTCATCATACGCCACCTGACGAAGATGGAGGACGCAGCGATCGCCTCCATCGAAGAAGCTAAGAAGAAAGGGGAGGCCACAGACGTCATCAAGCCGCTCTTCAACATCTACGGGCTAGAGACGGAAAAGATCATTGGGCAACTGTAAACTAACTTTTACTTTACACCCGAAAAGTGCCTCATAAGGAGATTGCTTAATACCAGCGTGAAAAGCTCTGTTTTTCATGAGTTGCACTAATCTCAAACCCTCACTCCAATGTGAATTATTATTATCTTGCATCCACGTGGTCAACATATTGTCAATATCCTGATTTGCTCCTTCCACACTCCCCTGACTTTGCTAATGCCTGGGTTTACCATGAATAATTTTTAAAGTAGGCCAATATGTTTTTAAATTCTCAATAATTCGGTTGGATGGAACCTCCCCTCGCCCCGCTATCCCCGCGTACCCATTGATATCTCAACTATTTTACATTTCCGATTGCTATTTAGGAAATGTATAAATTTCCTAGGAAATGTGTCTAATATAATTTGTTTTACACATTTCCGTGCGATTTTAGGAATTACATACATTTCCTAGGAATTGTATACAATGACGGATTACATACATTTCCGGTAACATATATAAATAAATAAATAAAAAGACGAAACATATGAAGCTAATAAATAAATACATTAAGAATCTTTAATTCTGCTAGCAAAGAAAGCACGTAATAATGATTTTTTGAAAGCGAACTTATTTGTTGCATTTTTGATGTTAAAAGGAAGACGAAGAAGGAAGAAGAGAAGGCAGATACATTATTGAATAACATTAGGACATGAAACAATCTTCATCCTATTTTTAGTATTATTTCATTGCAACTTCGAGAAAAGTATTATACAAATCTCGGCGAGAAACGGGGTTGGCGGCCGCGTAACCTTTATCCGACTTCGCTACGCTCGGCCATCTATATCAACTTGGCCTGAGATCCTTCGTTTCCCGGCCTCTATAGTAATGTACTATTGATCTTTATTATTATTATTTTATAAGAACCTGTAATTGGCTCTGTATTTCTATTGTATCTTATAGAAATGTTTAAAGCTGTGGTTTTTCCATATATCTTACTTTCTTCTTAGCGTTATCCCGGCATATTGCCACGGCTCACGGGAGCCTGGGGTCCGCTTTGACAACTAATCCCAAGATTTGGCGTAGGCACTAGTTTTTACGAAAGCGACTGCCATCTGACCTTCCAACCCAGAGGGTACTAGGCCTTGTTGGGATTAGTCCGGTTTCCTCACGATGTTTTCCTTCACTGAAAAGCGACAGCGATATGTAATAAGAAAATATATGTGTAAAACTTATATATCGCGATAAAATTATGAAGGTGATAGAATGATTGCTTGTTGCTGTAAATTATGTTTAGACTTTTAAGAGAGTCATTGAAACAAGTAGGATATCAATATCACACAAGGACAGACATGCGTTAAAATATACCGCAAACTACTTGAACAGTGACCTAGGTATAAATGCATTAGGTACCCTTTTTGCGTCGCGCAGTTGGTGAAAAAAACCTACATCTTTTTTTTTGGATGACTGTCTTGGTACGCCGCCCCATACCTGATTGTCCCGCGCCATAGTATGTAGCCGTCTTTACGGTTAATATTTTGAACTACTTTAAGGATGACTTACGTTAGACCAGCCCGGGGTGTCCGACACTTTCGGTCCGATTCGAAGAATGATTAAGACACGTTTAAGATCTTGTAAAGATCTTTAAAAGATCGATAACTAAACGACATATCAATAGTGACGTTTTTTTCGATTCAACTGTGATCTTAGTAAGATCTACGAGTATCTACGATATTTCTAACGTCAAAGTGACATTGGTTGCCCAAATCGAGCTTCTTCGACATACGACATACAAACGATATGTACTTAAATGAGAACTTATCGTTATCGCATCTCATTCTTCGAATCGGGCCGTTTATTTTCTATGTAATCGGTAAACATATGCTTTCTACAGAAAACGAAGCGTCGGACGCCCCGGGCCGGTTTATCGTGTCATCCTTCACGGGTCTTCTATTGTTCTATTAATGGCCTCAATATTGATATCAAACAGGTGTCTTCAGCACACCTTGAACCTCCATTTACTTTTAAAATAAACCCACAATCGATATTAGATACCATTCGTTCCGCCGGCCAAGCGTGACCGTTTTAATACTACCCACAAAATTACAAATTTCCCAGCCACTAGGAGTTCCATTAAACGGGCTAATAAAGTAATAATCTTGGTCACTTCCGGTAATGCCGGAAGCGCCGCCATTCCCGAGTGATGTGAAATTCATTTAATCCTGTTTTGTCGAGCGTGTAAACTGGATGTTTTGATGGGATATTGGTGGTGAAATGATTAGTTGTTTATAATGCAGTGGAACCTTGATAATTGGAATCTATAAAAGGTGAGATTTTCGTTGGTACGAAATTATTCTTCTCTGCAAAGTCTCTATAACAAACACTAATCTTAGGCAAGAATATGCAGGTGACGCAGAAAAAAAAATTGTGTCGCCATAATGACTTTAAGTTTTTATGATTATAATTATCGTATGTACTTATATTTATGTATTTCTATAATATATGCATCTATGGGACATTGTTGCGTGACAATAAATAATTTTTGATTTATGATAATTGGAAATACGTTTCCGTTCACGATAATTGCTTTGCTTTAAAGCAATTTAATTTGGTCTCTTCACCACACAAAGCTGAGTCCTTCCATCCCCACCTGTGCAAAAAGTAGTTACTTCGGTCGTGTCCCGTTCTCAGTCTGTTCAAACGGCACCATTGCTGTCTAGGAAGATCAAATCCGGCAAGACATCGTGCTGGGTTAACAACTCTCGAGTCTATATTATTTATATGTATTATTACAGAGACCCAAATCATGGAACACATTATCCAGCGCTGTCCTCTGCATTCATACTCTGGACCACCAGAAGACCTACTATATCTCACAACCCATGCAGCTGCATGGCTGAACATACTGTTGACATTTGACCTTATTATGTTATCATTTTTAAATTTTAATTGATTGCCTATATAAAATAAATAAATAAATATTATAGGACATTATTACACAAATTGACTAAGTCCCACAGTAAGCTCAATAAGGCTTGTGTTGAGGGTACTTAGACAACGATATATATAATATATAAATATTTATAAATACTTAAATACATAGAAAACACCCATGACTCAGGAACAAATATCCATGCTCGTCACACGAATAAATGCCCTTACCAGGATTTGAACCCGGGACCATCAGCTTCGTAGGCAGGGTCACTACCCACTAGGCCAAACCGGTCGTCGTTAACTCTATATGTTATCTACTTGTACCATACGACTAAATATTTGGCCTCTATATCTCGAAAATTAGAGACATCGTTTTTATCTCATTTAGAAGTTATTAATAATAAAACTCCGTGGATAACTCAAAGAAAAATAAAAATACTATAAGTATACTAACTATATGAGTACTATACTATAGTGATACTATACGTATTTGTGTATAGTCTGTCCTTTTTTCTAAGATCGAGTACAGCATAGTATATGTATGGCGAACTTGATTTTAGAAATCGGACAGGTTATACATTACCTATGTAATTGAATAGTGTGTAGTAGTATTAGTTATCTGACATTGGGGACCTTTTACATCTCCAGATTTAATGTATTTTTAACCATAGAGACTATACATTAAGATTCTTATAATGTAATGTTTACCCAGGTATTGGCTGTTGTATTTATAAATGTTGTTATGTATTTTTCATGTCACTATATGATGTTACTTTACTATAAATGTTTTATTGACTTGTAAAAGAGCCCTTGATGCCTACTTGCAGAGTAAATTTTAGAATTTAGAATTTAAAATTTTGAATAGTTTTTCAATACACATAACAAGAAACTTTTACGAAAAGATTTTAAGACAATTTCGCTTTTACGAGTTTTGCTCTTATTCATCTTTATTGTTTTTTTTTTTTGCTTTTGCTATGAATTAAAAGGGTGTGTTTATACCCTTTTAATTCGATAGCAAAGGCAAAATAAAAAATAAAAAACAATAAAGATGAATAAGAGCAAAACTCGTAAAAGTGAAATTTTTGACGTATTCTCGAGGTTTTACTGCAGTACAGCGCCGCAAATGGATTTAGCAAATACTGTACAAGCCTACTGTAATCTCATCACGTACATTAAACAATGATTTATTGTAACTCAAGATAGGTTAGAGGCGTTCCAAAATTGAAGCGCTTACCTTTTGACGTACATGTTGCCTTAGTCGCATCTGAGCAAGCGAGTGATACGCAAGTGCTAACGAGCTCCCGCTCTTCGAAAGAGAAAGATACAAGTTTATGTTTAACAACTGGCTCTGCCCTACCACACAAAGCGAGATGACATTCACAATGCCCATACCTCTCTTTTGGACGTAGTTTAAGGACGTACCCGGGTCCAAAGAAATACATAAATAGAAAACACTGATGACTCAGGATTTATTTGTGTGCTCATCACACAAATAAATGCCCTTACCAGGATTCGAACCCAGGACCAGAAGCTTCATCAGGGTCGGCCAGCTAGGCCAGACCGGTCGTCATATGTCAGTGTCAAAACATTTTTGTTTGAGGAAACTTCATTTTTGACACTGACATATCTAATCAATATCGTATCTTTAGCAAATGTTAGACATATCTTTAAAGTTTGAATCGGTCCAAGAAACAGCTCAAAAAAACCTTGCACCTTTTATTTATTTATTTTATTATGAACAGACCTAAGAAACAGTGATCGGAACTATGGGAGTAAAACTTTAACAAAACTTATCAAGCGGACATAAAAAGAGTGCTTATAGTCTTAAAAATATTCGAATATCTATGAATGTAAATATTTTTATGGCTGTAAGTACTATACTATTCCTATCCCTATGGACATGAATATTTTTAGGGCTGTATGCAGTATTTTATGTCCGCTTAACAAGTTTTGTTAAAGTTTTACTCCCATAGTTCCGATCACTGCTAAGAACGAAACTAAAGTCTAGTAAAATATCTAGACCCCAATATTAAAACAAGTGAAACGGACCTCTTATAAGTATATCAAAAGTTCACAACACTTAACACTTCAAATTCTTCTAGTTTTCTCAAAGGAAAAGTTGGAAAATAAATTCTCCGTACTTTGTGGGCTGTAAGGACGAAGTATGAATTATTTATAACGTGTTAGGATGTTTTATGGATCGGTTGGGGATTTATTTTGGTGATTTGCGAGATTTGCATGAGGTCTGGGTCAGAGGTGCTGCCATATTGGTGAGAATATAATGATATATGGTTGGTGGGCATAAATTGAAAATATGGAATAAAAATTAGTGTTAAGTACCTATAATGGATTACTGGTATCATGGTAGGGTATTGGTATAATATCGCTTATTGTAACCTGAATTCATTTTCTTTATTTAAGCCTATTTAATGGTCATTTTTAGGTTTTCGTAGTCAACTAGGAACCCTTATAGTTTCGTCATGTCTGTCTGTCTGTCTGTCTGTCTGTCTATCTGAGGCTTTGCTTCGTGGTCGTTAGTGCTAGACAGCTGAAATTTGGCATAAAAATCAATAAAGCCGACAAAGTCGTACAATAAAATCTAATTTTTTGTTAGGGTCTGCCGATCCTACAGCGTCTGCCGAGCGTCAGCGTCTAGTCAACTCTATGGCTGCTGCTCGACGCAGCGTTGGCGCAACTGCGCAGCGACGCCATTTTCTATAGCGCTGACTAGACGCCGACGCTCAAAAAACGCTAGTGTGCGATGGCCCTAAAGTACTACCCGCACTTGGTCCTGTTATCAACTTTAACATATTTACCACTAGGGACGACAATAGAGAATGCCGGCCTCAAAACGTTGGAAATAATTTTATAACGTAATAATATTATTATAAATAACAATATTCTTCAGATCTTACAGACTAAAGATTTGACATCGGGATTGAAAGCTTTTATCGACTTGTACGCGAAGTACCGTCGACTAGACAGAAACGGCTTTGGACAGAGTAGCATGGCGGTCTTTGGTGTCGGAGGCCAAGATCCACTTCGGGTCGCTGCGCCACAGCAGTAAGTAAGTACGCGAAGTATAAAATAGAGTATACAATAGATATTCATATAAAAGTAAACAAATCCTCAGCGTATTAGGGTTGTCAACGAGGGTGGTCGCAAATTAAATAGCCGATGTTGTACGCCAAAATAAAATTAGTCACGCACTCGTTGCGTACTCGCTTATATGTAAGTAGTTAGGTAGTTTAGTTAGCATAGGGCCTCACAAAGTCTGAGTAAAGTAATTAACAAATAAATTAACCGCTAGATAAAACATGCATACAGTTTTATCTGGGTTTTATCTGTAAGCTTATTGGTGCACCAGTTAAGCTTACATTTGAGGATCGTGAAACGCTAACGATGACTTTATTCGTCAGATAAGTGGCAAGTAGCTTATTCAGGATTTTACTTGGACATTGTGAAAAAGCCCCTTAGAATGCTTACTTCATACATCAGCTTTCTTACTGAATTAATTATAAGTAGGGGGGTATGGTTAAATGTATTATTTATTAATAAGTTGTGAACTTGCTTAATGCTTCTTAAGCTTACATTTAATTACAATTAAGTTTTCGCTAAGCTCCCTTAAAACTTATTAGAAATTAGTTTTTATTTACTATGTATGAAGCGCAGAGCACTCTAAGCTTATATTTATTTTTCTTATGTTGTCACAGAAAATAAAATATTTGGCTAGCTTTAACTTAGCTAGGTAAAATAGGATGCTCGCAATCTGTAAATAATAATAAATAAATAAAAATGTCATATTGCTGGCGCCTATTTCAAAATCTTGAAATAGGCAAGTGAAACCTAGCATCGATGTTTACGTGCCGAACCATTTGAAGGTACGGTGAATTTTAATGTCATTGTCAGACAACCTTTCCGTAAAAATTTGTCTAGTCAACTACGTGAGCACCCACCATACAAGAACAATTGTCACTCAGAATCAATGGAAATAAACAAAAGCAACTCTGTTCCTGTTCTGTACCCCTAGTGTAAATTTTATCGACATCATGACGTGACGAACGCGTTTGCGTTAAGTCTCATTTTGTATAGGATTTTGAGTTTCCAAAACGTCCCGCTTGGCGTGCTCTTTCTAAATCCAATACAAAATGAGACTAAACGCAAACGCGTACGTCACGTTTCAAAATCGAATTTATTTACACTAGGGGTACTGTATTAGGACAGTGGTACACTGGAAACTCTTAGTTTTAGCATCTAAGCAACTTCTCGCTACGACATAGGCCAGTTGGTCTAAGATGGTAGGCTCTTTATTATTTATCACCATGTCTGTCACGTTCTAACAAGTATGTAAGTGCGAAAGTGACGGGCATAGTGACAAGTGATAAAAATGGAACCGTGCTGCTGCCACAGGGGTCGGTAAACCGCGGCTCGCGAGCCGCATGCGGCTCTTTGGAGGACAATTTGGCTCTTCAAGTGACCCAAATATTTAACACTTGAGAGTCTTTAAACCCATGAAATGAATTGCGTCTCTTTGAGCCTTCTAAACCCGGTGATTTCTACTGCTGTTGGCTTTTTTTCTCAAAAGTTTGCCGACATAGGCAATACATCGATAGCATACAATAAATACTTATAAATAAATATTATAGGACATTATTACACAAATTGACTAAGTCCCACAGTAAGCTCATTAAGGCTCGTGATGTGGGTACTCAGACAACGATGTATATAATATATAAATACTTAAATACATAGAAAACACCCGTGACTAAGGAACAAATATCCGTGCTCTTTACATGCCCTTACGAGGATTTGAACCCGGGACCATCGTCTTTATAGGCACTAGGTCCGACCGGTAGTCATCTACACTACTACTAATCTAAATCTAAATAAATCTACCCCTGATTATCGAACCAGACCAAAGTGAGGGTGGCAGCAAATTAAATAGCTGATGTTATACGCCAAAATAAAATTAGTCGCGCACACTGGTTGCGCAGTGTCACGTTTGGGGGACAATAATGGTGTTCGGAAATAGGCATTTGAATTTAGCACGTCATGACTAATGATAAGTTCATGTTGTCAGCGCCATGATTTGAATGATAAGAAGGGAATAATAAATAATTTGTGTAATAACACAAGAATAACTCTCTATTTTTCTTTACCACACTGGTTTCATGTCCAACTCTTTCGCCCTCCAGGCAATTCTTTTATGGAAAGATCTCCCTCTCCCAATACGACAGCACAGAGCAAATTTTTCTTAAAACGCCAATTACGTAAATATGTATTTATTTAAATACGTATGTAAATCGTCGCCTAGTACTTTGAGTATGGAACTTTAAAATCCCGACAGACATTCCCATACACTAACAGCCATAACCATTATAACAATAGTACAAAACTGGACATACTCTGAAAATTACTCCAAAGTACCATTTCATTGAATACTTTCGACACGGCCTCTCCAGAACGTTCATTCATGGTTTGAACGATAGTCAGTTATTCTAGAGTTAGCATGAATGACTGAATGATTTGAATGAATGAATGGGACAAAGGCATTGGTGTGTAAAATATCACCGTATTTAGGTAGCGGCGTCTTTGACGCGTGAGATGGGTGCTTGTAAATATGTGTGTGGGGCCACGATTTTGGCGACTAGCGATATTGTGAGATTCAAGTGAATATTTTAGTTTACTGGGCCCACTTCTTAAATAAATAAATAAATATTATAGGAAATTATTACACAAATTGACTAAGTCCCACAGTAAGCTCAATAAGGCTTGTTTTGAGGGTACTTAGACAACGATATATATAATATATAAATATTTATAAATACTTAAATACATAGAAAACACCCATGACTCAGGAACAAATATCCATGCTCATCACACGAATACAAGCCCTTACCAGGATTTGAACCCGGGACCATCAGCTTCGTAGGCAGGGTCACTACCCACTAGGCCAAACCGGTCGTCAAAATAAAAATATAAAGTCTATAATTACCTATCTGGCCTATTACGATCCGTCTGGCCTAGTGGGTAGTGACCCTGCCTATGAAGCCGATGGTCCCGGGTTCAAATCCTGTATGAGCATTTATTTGTGTGATAAGCATGAATATTTGTTCCTGAGTCATGGGTGTTTTCTATGTATTTAAGTATTTTTATATTGTATATGTCGTTGTCTAAGTAGATACCCACAACACAAGCCTTATTGAGCTTACTGTGGGACTTAACCAATTTGTGTAATAATGTTCTATAGCATTTATTTATTTACCTATACTTAAATCAGTCAAAACTATAAACTTATGTCAAACACATTTTTGCCAAAAGAGGCAAAAGTATCTGAGCCCTCTTTCATAATAAAATAATTTATTCACTTTACAAAAATAGTTCACTTATTGTCCTAAATTTGAGGTTCACCGTCATTGTAATCTAAAAATGTACAAAAAAAAATCAAACAAAATAATTTATATTCCATACTAGCTCAACGAGGGTGCGGAGTGTTAGGGTAGCCAGCGTGCATGTAACACGTCTGCAGTTGCAGGCATCCATAAGCTACGGAGACTGCTTACCATAAGGCAGGCCATACGTCGGTGGTATGCTTGCTTGCCAATGACGTAGTACAAAAATAAGTATATAGACACAAACACGTACAGAGTGCTGTCAAAGTTCAAATTATATTTTTGATGCTAACTATATGATTCCTAAGCCTTCAAATTATTTACACTTGAAAATACTTGTGCGTGTTAAAATAAATGCATGTGTAATTTATACATATATTATTAAGATCTTTCTTCAAAAATTACACCATTTACGAATTACAAATCGCACATTTAGTGGCCTCACAAAAGTCTCAAATGCAAGTCCTAGCAACAAAGCATCTTCGTGGCAGCCCCGCCCCCTCTAATTGATTGCATAACTGCCGGCTTTCATTCACACATTCGTTCATTCATACAAATCATTTGACACGAGGCGACAAATCGGCTCTGAACTCCATTGTCATACGAATCGCTTTCAACATACAAGCATCGCATTTTATACTTTATATGTTATTATTTACGGTAGATATTTAGTTGTGGTTTTCAATAGATTCTCAGTTATCTTATAATGTATTATAGAAAAGAATTTCATGCATGCCTCTTTTTTTGCAAGTTTTCCAGACATATTGTCGCCTTTATATCGTCTAGTGCTACTTGTGTCATTGTCTGAATGAATGGATAACATTTGCTATGGTGAATGGTTGTGTATGAGTGAACTTATTTTGGCTGTTTAGCGATTTGTAATGTTTTTTCTTTTGAATTTGGAATTTTATAACGTTTGCTTAATGGTGCCTGGAGAATTTTTAGGATAGCCATATAAGGTAATCGAGAGACCATGGAGTTTTGACTGCCATTTAAATAAAATAGTTCCAGGTTACGTTTACAGATGTCACATATTTTGTATGATAACATTTAAAAGTCAGTATATATTTTTTTTACCTATAAGATATTCTAAAGATACCTACTTATAATGTCTTCTTTTAGTATTTTTTCCTTAATCTGTTTTTTAAGACTTCGAGAAGGCAATAAGGCTTGAATTGAGGATCTTTTAATCAGTTCCGTTAAAGTCTTTGATAGCTGAGTTAGAAAAAAATGTACGGTACTTTTTTAAATAAATTAAAACTATTTTCACTTAATTTTTCGCCTTTAAATTACTATATTTTACAATTAAAGAAACTTTTGACTAATGACATCCATCAACTGTAAATAATATAAATAAAGTCGAAAATTGTTCCAAAAGAATAATCAATATATCATCCATGTAAGTCCAAACTAAAGTAAGTTCAGACATAGCTGAAGTAAAACCTAACCACATACCTATGTCTAAGAGGGTACGTAAAATATCGCATACACTTAGAAAAACAGCCCTGCCTCTCTTAGAGTTTACAAAATTTTTCCTATAAATTCAAAATTTAAAAGGAATTTGTCCGCTAAAGTCACTATAATAGCAATAAAACGGAATCTGAAGTCAAACTCAATAAACGTCATATTACAATAATTTACGGCTTATCAATGTGTTGTCCAACCACGACCAATTTATAAATGCAGCTTGATATTTATCCAAATAACTTTGATTCTAAGTAATATTTATAAAGTCTAGAAGAAAAATGGAAGTAACTGTGTGTGTATTACTGGCTGTTATGACGTTTCGTGTTTAAGAAAAAGCTTTTTGATGCGACGAACGACAGCAAATGTAAAATGGCCGCTGCGCGCGCCGACCAGCTGCCCGTTTTTGCTCAGACATCATTTGCCGCGTCATTTGCTTTCTCGGCGTCACGCTTTCCACTTATTATCCATTTTTATATCATTTCTACAATAAATTTTATGCCAAATAAAATTCCTGGCCCCTCCCCATTCCAATAAATAACTGGAAAAAGACAAATTTTTGGACAAAAACAGGTTTTTTGCCGCGCGGACCCCCTTTGCGTGAAATTGTCGATCTTTTGTCACCGGGGAAGCTAGTTTTGCGATGAAATTGCGTTTAATGTCGGTTTTTATTTGGATTTGTGGTTTTGCTGGTTTTTTGGAGAGCTTAAGTGCGACATTAAGAGCGACGGATCATTTGTCGTAATTTGGCGCTCGGGATAAATGACAGGGCTTGCTGGAGTAAGCTTTAAGTGTCTATTTTAATTCGGTTCTGTAGTTTATTGCGTTTAAGAGAAAAGTTAAATCAATTTTATTAGAAGTCTTTTAAATTGTAACAGCAGTCATTAATAATACTGTTTTTAATCTGTATTAATTAAAAAATAAAGCACAGTTCGTAACATTATAAAAATAATCTTGCAGTGGCGAAATGAGAAAAAAACGATTAAAAATATAAGTTTGTTTTCCAAAGCGCTAAATAGAAGTGTAATATCTTTTATAGGTATATGTAATGTATTTATTTTCTCCTCACGTTTCGAGCGTGATCTTCTGGTTATTAAATCTTGTTTTAGTTTAAATTTAAATTATGACGTCATTATGAAGATCATATGAGTTTAGGTTTAGCCATTTCACAAAGTCTGAGTAAAGTATTGGATAGCTAATAAACAAATAAATTAACTGCCAAATGAAACTTCCTGCAAAACTTAGCACTTTATCTACCAGCTAAGCTTATTTGAAGATTGTGAAACAACGACGACTTTATGCAGCGTATCGGGGATGTTTGCTGAAGCTAGGGTAGACTGTTTCTACACCACAATGCGGAAGCGGTGCACATCCCTGTCGCGTAGGGTGCGGGACAGCTCTAACATCATCCTGAGGGCATTTGCGTCAAGGTTTGACTGTCAGTACATAAACCAGTGCCATATGATACATGTACTGACAGGCAAGCCAATATACTGTATGTAAAAATAGTATGTTATGTCATGTGTTTACTAACCTTAGTTGTAGGAAAACTAATTAATGTAAATTTGTAACTATATGGGCCTATTTGACCTGAAATAAATGTATTGAATTGAATTGAATTGAATTTATTCATCAGATAAGTGGCAAGTACTTCCTTCAGAGTTACATTCAGATTTTTATTATTTCCAGAAAAAGGTTAATTATAGGTGTTATGGTTCATAATTCTTCCACCTTTATGCGCTATCTCAAGACGGCATGCAAATTTTAAAATAAATTCAGTACCTACTTATTCAGGACTTTACTTGGACGTTGTGACCCTTAGAGATTCTTTTTTTACTTGTAAAAACACAGGTCACTAAAAATAAACTTACATATTGGATTTTCTTTAAATTCAGCGTGATCGCTAGAGATTTATACCTTATACATTGTTATGTATGTATCTACACATTATTGGGTAGTATTTATTATTTGGCATTTACTAACGACGTTTGAAAGGTGAGACTAACAGGTGTATTCTGTACCCCTAGTGTAAATTTATTCGATAGCGAAACATGACGTACGTGTTTGCGTTAAGTCGCATTTTGTATGGGATTTTGAGTTTCCAAAACGTCCTGCTTGGCGTGCTGTTTTTAAATCCCATACAAAATGAGACTTAACGCAAACGCGTACGTCACGTTTGGCTGACGAATAAATTTACACTAGGGTTACTGATTGTATGTAACAACTGACTATTAATTTGTTGTGTTCCTGCCGGTGAGTATGGTTGCCAGAGCTCAAGGTTTAGGGTCGGCAACGCGCATATAACTCCTATGGAGTTGCAGGCGTAAATAGGCTACGGAGACTGCTTACCATCAGGCAGGCCGTATGCTCGTTTGCCACCGATATAGTATTAAAAAAAATTGATCTGGATTTTTTTATAAATATAATCTGTTAGTATCAAAAGTGACATTTGTTCAATCAGAAACGTCACATGCCTTTTATTACAAAAACAATACGCCTATAGGTCGGATTAGTACTTATTTATTTATTTTGAAATTTATTGCACACAATAAGAGTACAAAAGGCGGACTTATGCTTTTGGCAATCTATTTAGATATTGTATAATTGCCAATAATAACTGAATATTACCCGAGAATCAAACACGAGACGCCTCAGGCGCCGCCCGCGCTGCGCGTGCGCCGCACGTGGCTGAAGCACTGATTATACATCATATAATTTTTATACTAACTTCAATATTAAGCCAAATTTAAGGGCATACACTGACGTAGAAAATTTCAAACAAATTTCAACTCTAATAATCGGTTTTAAAGGAACAATATCGCTTAAAAAGGTTGATTGACTTGTTAAATATGATTAGAAAGTCTATATAAATATAACACGTTTATTAATTATGGAAAAATATACCGTAACTTGTCATAACAAAGCATACAATCATGTTGATAGAAAAGTTATAATTTCAATAAATATTAGGCTTATAATACTGAGGATATAAAGGGATTAAGGGGTATTGTTTTGGCAGTTGAAGCCTGCAAATGAGTGAATGGGATTTCTTACACGTGTAATAAAATGGAGGACGAATGAATGAATTACGTTTGGTAGATGAAATCAAGCAGAATAAAACTTAACTATGTTTGAATCTAAATAACAATAATTGTGAGAAAGCAATCATAAACCGTATGTTGTCACCTCTGTCTTCGAGTATTATGTATGTCTTTCAGTACCTCTAGTGCCAATTTATTCGTTAGCGAGATGTGACGAACGCGTTAGCGTTTAGTCTAATTTTGTTTCCAAAACGTCCCGCTTGGCGCGCTGTTTCAAAATTTCATACAAAATAAGACTTAAAACGCGTACGTCACGTTACGCTATCGAATAAATTTGCAGTAGGAGTTCTGTAAATGTTATTAAGAGGTTGTGTAGTAAAGAGGATGTGTATTGTATTGTATAAACTATAAAATAAATATTTGAGGACAAGCTTCCACAGATCGACTTGAGCCCAAAAGAAGAAAATTTGTATGGGTACTAGGCGACGATATACACCGTGGGCCAATTAAACCCGACAGATTTCAAAGATGTATTCTTGACCGCATTTAGAGATTAAAATGTCATACAATATGTTTTCTGAAATCGGTCTTATTTTAGAGATAATGACAATTTCTGTGAAAATTTGTTTCTTTTATAAATTCGTCAAAAACGCCTTTTTAGCTGTGACGCTGCCACTATGTGACTTGGTTTAGAGTGAGTTTAGACATACCTACTGACAGATATTAAAGTTTTAAAGTAAACTCGCAATTTTCGTCTGTAAATAAAAAAAAAGCTTTACTTATTCGTTGTTATGATTTTTTTTCACCAAGGTGTAAAAATTAATAACGTATTATGTGCAGAAAACGCAAAAAGAATTTTTTTTTTCGGCAAAAAAAATTTTTTTTTGGCGAATTTGGCCAAAACTCATATAACATTTTTTGCTCCTTATGACCTCAGGAATGCGTGGTTAAAATCTGTCGGGTTTAATTGGCCCACGGTGTATATTGTATTATGCCTAATATACACCGTGATTTTTTTAAGTCCGTTAATTTCAAGGGTGCATTCCTGAACTTAAATTAAGTAACTTTCTCAAGGAAACCGGTATTCTAATTAACTCCATTTTGGAAATAATCAATTATTTATTTTTGAGCGTGTATTGTTGCCTTAGGGCCTGTTTACATATTGATTAGTATTTAGTACGAGTTACATTAAATTTGCTACTAAACGCAAGTACTATTTCGGACGATCGATATTGGAAATTTAATTGTATGTCATATTTTTTAATTGTTTGATGGATTAAAATATAATGTCCGTGTTATAACAACGCTATTAATTACTTTTTAGGAAAAAATAAATTAAAATTAACTATACCATTCAGTTTCCTCAAATGTCTTAGCCATGCCACGAAGTTAACAGAACAATAATGAACTTACCAGCATCTGAACCCGAGACCTTAAGGAACAGACCTCTTGTACCATAATACCTTAAGTTTAAAACACTAGAACAATGAAAACAATAACCACTCAACAAACCGATGTTTACACAAACGATTTAATTAACAATGTAAAACTGTCATTTCAAAAACTGTCACTTTAACCCTATTATCGGAGCCCACTACAAAACACAATGAAACAGTACTTACCACAATAACAATTAATTGTATACATGCACCCTTAGTACTGGTACAAAAGCATTTTCATTACGCGTTAAGTATTCCGCATACGTTTCTATGATTTCAATTCTGTGAGTGTACTTTTTAAATAACCAATCATTTTTCAACCGTAACACATTTGATTTAGAGTTGAAATTAGATTGAGTTGTTATTGTCTGTTATGATTTCATTCGACTAGTATCAAATTACCCTTATGCAATTCTAATGTCAATCGAAGTTTAACTTTATTTCAATATACATTGAGTCTATTTTAGTTCGGCAAATTGACATAGGTAAGTTTTGATTCGTGACGCAATTTACCCTTAAAAATATACATTACAATTACTAATGCAGTTGGTTATATAGAATCACGATTGATTATCGTACTTATCGCTAAGAAAATAGAGGTGATACGTTTTATTTTCGGGTGCAAAATGGTTTGTAATTTCATAAAGCTATCGACACACCGCGTCGAATTCAGCCAGTTGGTGTTTTTGAATTAAACATTTAATTTGTTTTCTTTATTCTTTGCCGAATGCATTAAGTTTGTGTGGATGGTGACAAAAGTAGTGATTTGATACGCCGACGTCATTATTTTAATTAGTGACAAACAGAAATGGCAGTTACACAGGCATTTGTATTCATTTATTTCGCTTGAGTGCCAAATGTGCAATTGTTCTGAGATGATATGAAAATCGTTTGCAAGGTTTGGACTGTGGACACATGGTATGATATATAGAATGGTATTTTTCCTTTACAGTACATATGGTGCTACTTTACCGCACTAGTGCGAAAATTAGAATATTACGTTACTGTGTCGAACATTTAAAGGGCCATATGTACTGTAAAACGTTGTACGATACATGTGCGAATAGGTAATTTGTAACTCATGTCGATTTAAAACACTCCCTTTGGTCGTGTTTTAATTTATCGCCACTCGTTTCGAATTTCCTATTTTTCGCACTTGTATCGTAATGTATTATTATATTATAGCATGACTTCTGTTAAGTATAATTGCCGTATTTTGCGGGTGCCAGCGACTCCAAGAGGTGTCGCATGGACGTTGCCAAGCTTTTAGAAACCTATACTGTAAGTATTATGGTACGAAAACTTTTAAATTTATTAACAATTTTTAAATTTTTTTTTCAATTTCTCATTTAAGTGAAGTTTCGTTTTATGAGAAAATAAAGATTCTTATACCTGACATTTTCGTATTCCGACCGCATAACATTCCTGACAAACGATTCACATTCCTGACATGTCAAGAAAATTTGTCATTCAAAATAATATCAAAACCGTAACAAGTTCATAAATCTGAGTTGGGCTCCTGGCTCGTGCCACTGAGTTTTTCGGAATTTATGTACGAAAATATCATTTGGTATTTTTATTGCTTTTCGGCGAAGAAAAATATTATATTACGGAAACCGGGCTTATCCCAATTAAGCTTAGTTTCCGTTTTAGGTTGGAAGGTCAGATGGTATTGCTTTTAAGAGGGAAGAATAACTTTTTGAATCTAACGTTAGTTATTTTCATAGTGTAATGTCATATGGTATTCTGGTTTGGGGCAAAGCAGTTGACATACAAACTATATTTGTCTTACAAAAGAGAGCCATTCGTTCTATATATAACTTAAGAGCACGTGAATCATTAAGAGAACTTTTCAAAGAAATTAATATTTTAACTGTAGCTTCCCAATACATCTATGATATTATTTATGTTGTTAAGAATCTAGACTCCTTCACTAAGAATTCAGATGTCCATAACTATAACACTAGAAATAAAAATATGCTTTCTATCAGAAAGTTTCGGGTCCGCAAAGTACAAAAGTCATTCGTTGGACAATGCATTCATTTTTATAACAAGTTACCTGACGATGCTTTAAGATTACCTTTGCCAGCTGTTCAGAATTACTTAAAAAAATAATTGATGTTGAAGGCTTATTACGGAGTCGAGGACTACTTGACAGACAAACATGCATGGTTAAAACCAGAAACTGTAAAAACAAGTAGCATTAAAATCATTGTACTATGTGTATATGTAAAATCATTGTATAGGTGACCCAGCTCAGGTAAGAAATCACATAATTTTTTTTTGTAGGTATAGGAATCTGTCAGTACCCCTAGTGTAAATAAATTCTATTTCGAAACGTGACGTACGCGTTTGCGTTTAGTGTCATTTTGTATTGGATTTAGAAAGAGCGCGCCAAGCGGGACGTTTTGGAAACTCAAAATCCTATACAAAATGAGACTTAACGCAAACGCGTTCGTCACGTTATGATGTCGATTAAATTTAAACTAGGGGTACAGATTTATATAATGTTTATTCTCATTTCCTAATTAATTTTATTTTTCTTTCCCCTCTGTAAGAATTCGATGTTTTCTGAAAGGTATTTGTATGATTTGATATGACATATATTTCTTTTTTTTTATCAAATTCTATAATGGAAACTGTATGTAATTGCATGATTTCTAATGTAATCTAAATTGTATTTTTTTTTCTTATTTAATGCATGTTAATTATAAGTTGTAATGTTTTGAAAAGATGTGTCCCGCCGAGTTTCTTGCCGGTCCATATTGGGATACCCTCCTCCAATTGAGGGAGATTTAAATCTTCTCGGGTCAGAGGTGTAGGGTTAGAGCCGGTGCAGCTTTTTATTTGACGTTCATAAGCGCATTGTAATATGCCTACTTGAATAATAAACTATATCTTTATCTTTAACGAAATAATGGTAATTTTCCTATGAAACTCCATTTCGGGGTAAAAGAAAGACATACAAATATAATACTTGAATATATATGCCAAGTTTTTTGTCATGTCCGCAATTCGTTTTAAAATGAGAGTTTAATTTCGATTGTATGGAGGCGGCTACGTGTGACTCTTAAATCAAAAATCAAACTACAATTGACACTTGACATTTCCGTCACGAGCCGTCAGTCGTGGGCCAATCAGAGTGGAGCATAATTACCGGAATCTGCGTTTGAATGTTTGCGGCAGGTGGCGCCTCCATACATACTGATGAGGCCGGTTCTCTTTTGACAATTTGATGTGGTTTCATTCGTTTTGATATGGTTTTATTTTGATATGATCTTGAGTCGTGTCTCTTGGCATCTGAAGCGGACCAACATGTGCGAGCGAGATGCCTCATTTAAAGACGGAATATATATAGACGAAGTTGCATTTTTGACTTCAAAAAATCGTCCATACGACTGAAATTTATCTGACACATATATCATTAACGGTTATCCCTTCGCCACAAATATACCCCGCTCGCAGCTTTGAATATACCTATAATCCAATACACAACTTCGTGCTGATAAAAAAAAACTTGTGATTGGTCACTAAAAGTTTTGATTGGCTAAAATAACATTATATACGTCACACTTCGCCCTATTCTGATTCTGACCAGCCCGTGTAGCCAAGATGTTAATCGATAACGCTCCGTAGACTTACTCTCTATCACTCTTCCATATTAGTGCGACTGTGACAGTTGCGTTTCGTTCGCTACGGAGCGTTAACGATTGGTACGTTGGCTACGCGGGCTGACGTTGTCAACATACACGCAGTGTAAATGAGTCGCTCGAGGTACAATTATTTTTATTTTATTTTTTTTTATTAAAAACTGATCGGCGATTGGCTCTAGTCACACCTGATGGAAAGTGAAGACAGGGCTTAAGATGGAGCTCACCGATTCAGTAGTAGCCTATTCACTCTTGCTTTAAAGAGACCGAGGTCATATTTATCAGGGAATACAGAGGGTGGGAGCGCATTCCATTCTTTAGCCGTCCGTAACAAAAAAGAGGAGGCAAACCGTTTAGTGCGAACAAATGGAATGTGTACCACGAACGGGTGCATTCGCTCCCCACGCCTGGACGTCCGATGATGGAATGAATGAATGAAAGAAAATGTTTATTTTCAGGCAACTATCGGCCCATAGATAAATACCTTAAAACTAGCATACGTATTATTATAAAATATACCTTCAAACTAAAAGCACACAGTTATGGCTGCAACCCCGTAGTGTCAAGGAGCCGGCCGCGGAACCGCTGGAACTTGACATTCTTCGGCCGAAACTCCTCCTTGATGATGAATAATGAATGAAGGTAGATAGGTATTCAGCCGGAACGCACACCAAAAAAAGAATTAAAATTCACACTGTGTCGAGATTCCAATTTGACGACCCTCAGGACAAATCCGGACCGAAATACCTTGTGGGGTCATTTTTAAGTTCTTGTCAGACTTCTCTTCTAGTTCATTGGTAACCACCAATCACTGTGAGCCGCTAACGCTGATCTTACTGACGACACGACTCAAGGTCGTGTCCAAATGAGACAGAAACCTTAATGGATAAAATAAAATCGGCCTCTGGATAGCGTTGGGATTCAGGTGACACGGGATACTAAAACATACAATTACAGTAGGTAGGCTTATTCTGTTCGTAACCTAAATTCGCCTGTAGTATATAGCTTCGACTTTGGTTTACCATACTCTGTATCTTTAGGTACCTATTTAAATAAAAGTAAAGAAACAATTTGTACATTTTCGGTTATAACATTTATTAGTTAACCAACCAAATATAATTAATTTATTTATTTTGAAACTAAGTACTTATTTTTACGCAGCTTAGTTTATTGTGAATTGACAGGATATATATTTCTTTGTAAAATTATTATTCTAATTTTATGCTTGGGCGAAGTTGGGCACCAACGGTGAAGTTATATGGTTATTGGTGTATGCCGCAAGGGACTGCGGGAGGTATTTTTGCTAACCTTGATTTTCAATTGATTGCAACAATTGCAACATTGAAATTGACATTTTTGACATCATACGAGTAGATATGCCCCTACGTTAGATTTTTTCGATTTTTGCTTCTTTTAAAAATTTGGCGCGAAAAGAATGACACGATTTTTTAAAAGCTCCTAACTCACATAATAATCAATGTCAAAATATTTTCAATAATGTTAACATCCAGAGAGGAAAATGAGGACTACGTTTGAATGAAAAGGCGATTTCGTGCAGGTCCTCAACTTTTGTCTTAAGAGGGGGGCATTCCAAAAGGTCGCAATTTCGAGTTTTTTCCGAAGCGGTGATTTTATAAATTTAACTTTAATATAAAAATTTCAAAATGGCATGAGATTATATTCCAATCACTGTTTCGTTATGTGCATAAAACTTTTGAACAAGTTACCAAAATCTATAAGAGACCTGTACATAGATTTAGAAACAAATTAATGAAGCTATTATCTGATAAAAGCTATTATAGTGTAAAAGATTTCCTCTGAAGATATACAGCCAGATTTGTAGTAGTTTTAAGATTTTTGCATGCTAGTACAACCTGTTTAGTACAAATAGCAGAATAAGCAACCAATTGTCAGTTACCACCTAAGACAATTTTGTACCTACTTATTCTTTGCAAATAAATAAATACAGTACAATATGTTTTTAACAATTTCTTGTGAACATTCGGTCCAGCTGTATTTGTGTCCGGTGTGCCAGATTGATATTCAGAGCCAGGAGGCAGATTACTTACCCCAGTCTTTGGCTCTACGTATTTTTAATTATTTTAATCAAGTAAAAAGCTAACTCTTGCTCTCTAATTACTACGGGAAAACTCTCAGTTTAATTAGATTACGATAATGTTATAGCTTGTTATACTTGGAATAAATTAAAATTATAACTCGTGTTCAGATTGTTGTTGGTTTTTACAGTGACGGTCTGATTCGAACTTTAAGATATGTTTAATATTAAGTTTAGATACGATATGGATCGGATATGTCAGCTAAAAGTGACATTTCTTCAAACAAAAGCGTCACTTTTGACACTGAAATATTCAATCCATATCGTATCTTTAGCAAATATTTGACGTATCTTAAAGTTTGAATCGGGCCGTGTGTATGTACAGTCGAGTTCATAAGTATATATACATTTATTCACCTTAATCCATTGCAATAAGGTTAAAAAATGTATACATATTTATGAACTCGACTGTACATATGTATAAGGTACAGTTAATACGGAATAAATTAGTCAAAGTCTAACTGCCAAAGGTAACTTTAACCGCGGCCCCTATATTTGTATACGAGATAAAAAGCCCAAATACGGCATTCTCTGAACCAAAGGTTTCCTAGGGCCGGATTGGTCCTTAGGAGCCAAGGATAGATTTAAAAAGTGGAGCCACCAAGATTTTTGGGGTAAATTTTTAGGGAGGCTCTCAACTTTATCTTTATCTGCCATCTTTTATTTTATCAGAACAAGTTTGATATCTCTTCCTCCTGCCGTTATCCCACGTTATGTGGGGTCGGCACAACATGTTCTTCTCTTCCATTCTCCTCTATCTTTCGACACCTCAGCACTCACTCCTTTCTTTCTCATATCCTCTTTCACACAATCCATCCATCGTTTTTTGGGTCTACTATCCGCTCTCCGTCCATCAACATTCATTCCTAACATTCTTTTTCATATATGGCATTCATCCCTCCTCATTAAATGCCCATACCACGCTAACCTACCACTCCTTATCTTCTCCGCTACCAGTGCTACTTTCAAACTTACCAAGTTTGATATCGTTTCCATATAAATCAGGGATGCTGAATTCATTTATGGTATTATATTGATACCATTTCGAAGTAAAAACGTATAAAATATGATAAGAAAACTTTGTATTCAACGCCATACTTCATCTGGTAAAACTAAAACCAAAAGACTACCAAAAGCAGAATAATTTAAATGTATTCAGCATTCTAGATTTATACGAAAACGATATCAAACTTGGCCTAGTATTTAACTTAAATGATGCAGATATCAAGATAAAGTTGAGAGCCTCCCTAAAAATTTGTTTGTATGTGTTACAGTCCACGTTTATGACTTTACGGCTTTATCTTATACCTTTAAACGAGCAATTCTTGTATATATATATATTTATATATTTCCGGGATCTCGGAAACGGCTCTAACGATTTCGCTGAAATTTGGTATATGGGGGTTTTTGGGGGTATACAATCTATCTAGATAAGTTTTATATTTGGGAAAACGCGTGTTTTCGAGTTTTCATGCGTTTTTCTTTCGACGCAGAATATGGTCGCTAATTTCGTGTTGCCGGCCACTGTCCGTCTGGTCCAGCGGGTTAAGACGCGGACTGCTAAACGAGTGTTACGGGTTCGAATCTCGCCCGGTGACTAACTTTTATTTTTTTTATATGTTCAAGCTTGTATATAATATTTAAATTTTTATTGTTTTAGACAAGTTTAATTTAGTAAAAAAATGTAGTTAAGATTATCACCTATACACCACCATATTACAATAAATAGTTATAACCGAGCAAAGCTCGGTCGCCTAGGTACTAGCAAGTAATAATGTCGATTATTTTTAAATTTGGTATAATTTCAATTTGCATGGCATAATGCCATGCAAATTGAATGGATGATTCATCCATGGATAATACCACATTTAATGACAAATAATTATATATCTATTTCTATAAACATAAATTACTGAGAGCTACGAGCTAGCAAGCAAACACAAAATATCATTCGTCATAACGCGAGCAAATCTCGTGTTTTCCAGAAAAAATCCAAGTGTAATATTAAAACTTGCGGCTGTGACAATAAAATAAAACAAATATAAGCTCCGAGATTCAGCTCAGTGAATGAATGAATGAAATTAAATAAAAAAAGTAATCCTGTAAACGAATAGCTGCGCGGATGAAAGTAATTGGTTGCTTTGGGAATGTTTGAGTGTTTATGAGATCTTTGGCCTTAGGGGAGAAAACTAGACTGAGGATTTTAGTCCAATGTAAAAAAGCTGAATTTCGCTAGAAAAATCAAAGCAGACGGTGCCATAGAAATCAGGGAAGGCGATATTAAGATCAGAAGTCCAATTCGAATTGACATTTAGATATCAAAATGTTTTATCATTCGCAAGCATTTTTCCAGTAGGTACTGTTTTGTACTGAAATATCTGACCGGTCAGAAATATTATACTGTCATACATGATAGGTACCTAAAAGCATTACGTAGTGGGTTGATAGTACTGATAACATTTCCGAGACATAAATATGTCATATGTAAGGAAACCTGCATACATCTGCAAATAAATTCAAAGGTGTATGCTGAAGTCCCGAATCCAGATTGGGCTAGCATACGCGGATAGCTAGAGGAGGCCTGTGCCCAGCAGTGGGATGTATATGGATGTATGTTATTATAATAGGCTGAATTATAATTATTATATTATTGTTATATACATATATCAGTTCCTTTTCGATTCCGAAAGTCCATTTTGTATTGTACAGCCGAAGTTTAGAAATATCAATGACAGAATCTTTTCACCATTAAAATATAGGTTGAAATGAGCGAAGAATCGAGGCTCGTAAAGGCAAGCCGCTAGAACATCTCATGAATCAAGTGCGCTCGCAAATGTGTAGCAATTGTAACTGAACTACCTGCCCGATGTAAACTATGTAAAGGTGTCATAAATTACTTCACCGCAACACAAAAACTGAGCCTTAGAGAACGAACGGACAATGAATGAACGTAAATGAATGGACAGTGAATGAATGAAGTCCCAGACACTCTGGCGTCGTTTATTTCGTCGTTTGTACCTTGCAGTTTTTATGCATGTTATTTTTTTGATAGCGAAAGTCTTTTGATGTTTAGATATTAGTTTTCGGTGCAGGTTTTGTTGCAATTAATAAAATGGCGGCCTATGAGGGCAGTTAAAGCTTGTGTCAATATTTATTGACCGTCTTTATGAAAAAGAGTGGTTTATATGATTCTTCATAACATGTTGTATTAAAGTTTTTTCGAGTGTGTATTTTTATAGCCTTTTGAATGTGTGGGAATAGAACATTAATAGATATTCTAAGTAAAAAAACTTTTTATTCCATTTTTTTTAAAGCTATGCTTTACAGCCGTGGCAGCATGGTTCCATTTTTATCATTTGTCACTATACCCGTCACTTTCACGCTTACATACTTGTTAGAACGTGACAGGCATGGTGACAAATGATAAAGAGCCGACCATCTTAGCCATACAGGAATCTTGCTTTATTTTAAGTTAAGTTTTAAACTTTAATGCGATCGCTAAACTAAAAATACTTATAATGAACCTCCATTTTCGTTCGCGAAGTACCGCGGCAGCGTTCCTCGAATTGTTTAAGAAGTTTCGGCGAAACCTCACAAAAGTTTTTACATCGACAGCACTTCTGAGAGCTCGCTATTGTCGGCGATATCTTATCTTATATCAGATAGATCGATGAAGATCGATGATCAGATTAACCCTTCAAAATCAGACTGTAGCTTGGAGACGCACGTATGACACACGACGCACATAAATGTCCAAAATACTACCTTAACCCTTTGTAATAAGATTTACAAATAGTTAAAACTATTGGCGGTGTACGTGACAGGTACGAATACGAACGTACATTTATGCGATTTTTTCGTTCGGTTTTGATGCCGGCTACCGTTTGATGTGCCGAAATTGCAAAAATTGTCGGTTGTTTACAAACTTTTTATTAAAAGAGCGAGCCGGCGAATAATTTGATAAATTTTATTGTATTTGTTCGCGCAGACAGAGAGAATTGAATCCTTTAGAAAAAATGTGGTGTTTATGCTTGCTAATTGAGTTACTTGTTTTTTAGGTCTGTAGGTAAATAATGAAGAATTATCTATAAATACACTGGATTTAAAGAAATACTAATTTAAGGTTGCGATAATTTTAAATTTCAAAATATTTTTACAAATGTTCTCACCAGTACATTATTGCAATTCGGAAAGGACAATTCGTCGATGAGTTTTGATTTTGTCGGACGACGGGAAAAAATATATAAGTTATATAGTCTTTGATTTTATTAAGCAGAATTCGCACAATCATATACGATAGTCTTGTAAGAACTAGACATGTAACGTCGTTTATTTTACTATCTCACTCTATCATAGATTGAAATGATGCTGACCCGGAGGGAAGTACACCACGTGATTGTCCATACAAAAACAGAAAACGTCTTTCCACTTTTAAATGTTTTCCGTTCTCCATGGTTTTAAGGTTCCGTACCCAAAGGGTAAAATGTGAACCTATTACTAAGACTCCGCTGTCCGTCCGTCCGTCTGTCACCAGGCTGTATCTCATGAACCGTGATAGCTAGACAGTTGAAATTTACACAAATGATGTATTTCTGTTGCCGCTATTACAACATACTAAAAAGTACGGAACCCTCGGTGGGCGAGTCCGACTCGCAGTTGTCCGGTTTTTTTAGTATGTTGTCACAATGTAAATCTAGGTTTATAGGTTTTCCTGTTCTCCAAAATTTGCAAAACAAAAAAAAAATTCAACAAACCTAGATCGACATCAAAATCAAAGTGATTTGTTAAGATTTAAGGTGCGACCAGACCGCAGCTTAAAAAACGGTCACGATACTGAATCGCAGTGACGCGTCGTATGCGTACCGTTTTTGACTAATGCTCCCCACACCGCTGCTTAAAATACGCTGACGCACCGTAAATTGATCTGCGTAAATATCGCAAAAAATATTACACATGGAGATCTTATGGCAGACACCACACCGGTGACGTAAAAGACGCAAAGATTTGCAAACAAAAAAGATTCGCGTGAAGCACGTCACTGCGATTCCGTACCGTCACCGTTTTTAAGCAGCGGTGTGGGGAGCATGCGTCAAAAACGGTACACATACGATGATACGACGCGTCACTGCGATTTCGTATCGTGACCGTTTTTTAAGCTGCGGTCTGGTCGCACCTTTAGTTGGTGGAAAACGTTTTCTCCCAAAATGGAATTTCATAGGAAAAATACCGTTATTTCGCTAGGATCGCAAAGCTTGCGGAAGCTTGCTGAAACCTTTGAGGGAAGAATAGCTATTCTTCCCTCATGAAGAACTTCCCGTACTATTTTTGCTACAATAAAGTGAACATTTCCGAGCATATTGGAGAAAAATGGTTTTATTGTTGCCAAAACCACGTATTATCGTACGTACACTTCACAAGCTTAATACAATTTTTAAATTAAATAATTACAGTTAGGTAGGTATGTTTTTTGCATTAACTCGGCGTGGCTGTAAGCTGTCAATATATTTATGAGAATATTCTGTATGTACATAAAAACATTGCCAGTTTTAAGAAAAACTGTGAAATACATAATATTAATACTAGAAATAAGCATAAGCTCGCAGTGCCCTTCACTGGGCTCCATAAAATTAAGAAATCATTCATGGGTAATTGTGTAAATTTTACAATAAACTTCCTAATATTATAACTGAATTGTCTGTTAGTAAATTTAAAAATTATGTAAATCGTAAGCTTATCTCTAAAGCCTATTATAGCACACAAGACTACATGAATGATAAAACACCGTGGGATTAAGTGGGATTGTAAAGAATGAATTATTTATTGTTATTTAAATAATTATGAAATTGATAATTCAATGTATATATATACCGTATTTATTGACATTTAGATTTTATTCTAGAAAGGTTCTAGACTAGTATTTTTATACAATTTTGATATTTGACGATCCTTTTGTGAAATTCTTATTATTAAGTTTACCATATTATCTATAATAGTTCAATGTTTTTTTAGAACAATAATAACTGCATCAATAAATTGCTCTGATATTTAGATTAAGATGATATTTGTAAAATTTGACGATTTAAAAGTGCTTGTTGCTAGGCCTATTTGAATAAAGAATATTTTGACAGTATTTGAGGCCCCTAGAAAGTAAACGAGTTAGGTCTAAACACTCAGATGTGATCAATCATGCCCCACAGACCAGTCGGGTTGATTGCCGACCCGGCTCAACGCGTGAATCTAATTACAAAGTGTTAGGGGTCAGTTTCAAATGACAAATGCATTGATTCTCGACTACAATGACCCTTCCTGATTACTGGGGGCCTACCGCGAACACTGAGAGTTCGCAAATTGCGAGCATCTCTTTTACTCCAATTAGATGTAATTAGAGTGACAGAAAAAGATGCCCGCAAATTGCGAACTTTTGGGTTCGCGGTGGTCCCTCTGACACTGCTCAACGCATGAATCTAATTACAAAGTACTAGAGGTCAGTTTCAAATGGCTAAATATATTGTGTGTTTTCCCAAATGGCCTATGCCGATCCTAGTCAAATTTGAACTTAATTGTGAAGTACCAAGGTTCAGTTTAAAATGGCTAATAAAGATTAAAGTCCGGGTACATTTAGCCAAATGTCGATTGTATTGAGTGCTTATTGCCTCAAATTCAGTGGTTGTAAACATTTCCTGTGCCGTCGATTGTCTGGTTTAATTTGTAAGAGGTGTAGGCACTTTTAATTTTAATAGAAAAATACGTAAATTAACATGTTTTCTTCTAAATAAGTGTTTCTTTATTCTAATAGGAGTGGGGATATCGCCGTCATGTTTTAATGAACAATTATAATGGACTAAAAAAAGATTTTTTTGTCAACATGTGTAAGTGAATATGTGTAAGAGACGACCGGTTTGGCCTATTGGGTAGTGACCCTGCCTACGAAGCTGATGGTCCCGGGTTCAAATCCTGGTAAGGGCATGTATTCGTGTGATGAGCAATGGATATTTGTTCCTGAGTCATGGGTGTTTTCTATGTATTTAAGTATTTATAAATATTTATATATTATATATATCGTTGTCTAAGTACCTACAACACAAGCCTTATTGAGCTTACTGTGGGACAGTCAATTTGTGTAATAATGCCCTATAATATCTATTATTTATTTATTTATTTGTTGTAATTAGAAAAATTACGATGAAAAAAATACAAAGGTATTGTAAAGCTACAAATTAATTTGAACGAAAAACCAACAGTACCTCGTTAAATTAAGAACTGCAAAAAATACAACTCAATCAAGGCACAGTGTGTAAGCAAATTATTCAAATAGGGGCACGATTTTAGGGATCCGTAAAATATTTTTTTCTACTCAGTTTTTTTTTTTGTAAGTATGTAAATTCATCTGCCTCAACGCGCTTCTAATTATGTTCGCTCAAATTCAAATATATGTAGCTACTTTATTCATGTAGGCATTGCAACTAGCACTTATGAATGATAAATAAATAAATAAATTTTATAGGACATTATTACATAAGTTAACTGTCCCACATTAAGCTCTATAAGGCTTGTGTTGAGGGTACTTAGACATATAATATATAAATATTTATGAATACTTAAATACATGGGAACCACCCATGACTGAGGAACAAAATATCCATGGTCATCACACGAATAAATGCCCTTACCAGGATTTGAACCCGGGACCATCGGCTTCGTAGGCAGGGTCACTACCCACTAGGCCAAACCGGTCGTCATTAATAAGTATTACATATAATTATCAGAGCAATTTGTGTCGAAGTCTAGTCAAAGGTCTTACTTTAACGCTTAGCATAAGGACGAGTTTGGTTTTTTTTTTTTATACTACGTCGGTGGCAAACAAGCATACGGCCTGCCTGATGGTAAGCAGTCTCCGTAGCCTATGTACACCTACAACTCCAGAGGAGTTACATGCGCGTTGCCGACCCTAAACCCACCCCCCTCGTTGAGCTCTGGCAACCTTACTCACCGGTAGGAACACAACACTATGAGTAGGGTCAAGTGTTATTTGGCTGCGGTTTTCTGTAAGGTGGAGGTACTTCCCCAGTTGGGCTCTGCTCTAGATCTGGAATGACATCTGCTGTGCTGTGCCCTACCACACAAGGCGAGATGACATTCACATTACCCATACCTCTCTTTTGGATGTAGATTAAGGACATACCCGGGTCCAAAAAAGGTTTGTAAAGGTTTGTATCTTTAGGGATTAACCTGTCAAAGCGTCCTTATGGCAAGCGACAAAGTGGGACTTTTTGCTTGGATACGACACATTTATTGATGTTAATATTATTCCATAACAATATTGAATTATTATACAGATCAAATTTAATACTAAGAATCAGAAAAACAAAAAATATAAGAAATACTAGTCTAGCTTGTTTCTAGAATAAAATTGAATGTCAAAAATCTAAGAAAAATAAGCACAATACAAGAATGTGAAGGGTTTATGATATCTATTTAATAAATAAATAAATAAAATAAAAAGCATTTATTGCGGACAATATCCATAGGTAATACAAAAACACAAAACAACAAACAATCAAAATATTTACATATAAATTACAAAAAATAAAATAAAAATAAGAATTAAATTAAATTAAAAATACGGATAAATTAAATTAACATTATTCATTACATTAAATCAATTAAATTACATTAAAATTATCAAATAAATTAAATTAAAATTATCAATTACATTATACTAAACTAATTACTTGTCGTAGTTGGCATGTGGCGCGTGAGATTTCGCCCAGTGGCCAAATATCGGGCTGTCATGGGCCCCTGCGACCGCGCTCAAGAGCCTGTTGGGGCTACCACGAACACGACGCATCAAGGACGCGACGCGTTTGCGCATAATGGCATGAAAATCGTCCGTGTATGCCTCCGCGAACATCCCCGACGCACTGCAGTACCGTGGCAGCCTCATTAATATTGAATAAAGGATCCGCTGAAATTTTATTTTTAATACAATGTTCTTTATAATGTATGATACTAAGTTGGTCGAGATAAACGATTATTTTACTTTTAAGGTACATTAGCCAAACTCTGACAAAATATGGAATAATAAAACAAATGTAATAGTAGATAAAAATGGCAATCATTTTTTTTAAACATATTTTATGACAGCCCTAGATGTAATACAATATTTATCTGTATTTTAAGAGTTAAAAAAATATATTTTTAATTTGATAGAAACCTAGTTTTATATTATAAAGATAAGCTTAATAATTGGTAATTTTTTATAAATTGTTTGCAACGTACAGTAATAATTGTGTGCTATTTTAGTTGATAAACCAAAAAAACCTCATACCACATTTCTCGTTACGCGCTTACCCATTTCCGTTTGCACGACGTAAATTCAAAAGCATGCATCACCAACCCGCGCCCAGCGCTGATTGAACGTGATTGTAACTGTTTTATTAAGAGGGCCAAAGGTTGCCGACAGCTGGCTGGTTCCCAACGACAATGTTTCTGCGGAATGGACGGATGCGTCGATAAAATGTTGCTGATTTATGGAAAATGAATAAAATGCTTTTTGGGTGTGTTTAACAATTAGGTACACGCTTAAGTGTTTCTAGAGGTAACAGGTTCGGTTCTCAGGCTGTGCGTTAACATTGATATTGATAAATACTTACTAAATCAGTAATACAGTCAGATATTTTTGGAAGCCTTGTTGTGAGCCTTAATTTCTAAATATAACATAATACGTTATTGATAATGAGCGATCTCTTAACGACCGGCCCGATTCGAAGAATGAGATACTATAACAATAAGTTCTGGTTTAGATAAGTTCTCATTTAGATATCGTTTGTATGTCGTATAATTGACAGAAGCAGCTCGATTCGGGCAACCAATGTCACTTTGTTGTTAGAAATATCGTAGATATATCTTATTGGGATCACAGCGGAATCTAAATAAACGTTAATTTTGACATGTCGTTTAGTTATCGATCTTTTAAGAAGATCTTTCCAAGATCTTCTTCTTCTTCCTCGCGTTGTCCCGGCATTTTGCCACGGCTCATGGGAGCCTGGGGTCCGCTTGACAACTAATCCCAAGATTTGGCGTAGGCACTAGTTTTTACGAATGCGACTGCCATCTGACCTTCCAACCCAGAGGGGTAAACTAGGCCTTGTTGGGATTAGTCCGGTTTCCTCACGATGTTTTCCTTCACCGAAAAGCGACTGGTAAATATCAAATGATATTTCGTACGTAAGTTCCAAAAAACTCATTGGTACGAGCCAGGGTTTGAACCCGCGACCTCCGGATTGCAAGTCGCACGCTCTTACCGCTAGGCCACCAGCGCTTTTTTATCTTTCCAAGATCTTAAATGTGTCTTAATCATTCTTCGATTCGGGCCGGAGGGTTTGACTCGGGCAAACCACTTTCGTATGTCCGAACATTGTTATATGTATATCGTAATTCTCAACCGATTCTCGTGAAATTTTGTTAGCAGTAGGGCTAAGATGGTCGGATCTTTATCATTTGTCGCCATGCCTGTCACATTCTAACAAGTATGTAAGCGCGAAAGTGACGGACATAGTGACAAGTGATAAACATGGAACCATGCTGCCACTGCTGGTTCATTAGTTAGATATAATGTTTTTATTATTTATTATTATTTATTTAATACACTAGCAGCTCTTGGAGCTGATGCGTGTATATCGCAACACTTGTGTTTATTTAGCACTTTTTAATGTTCTAAAATGTGTATCTAGTCTATTTTTGAAAGAGTTCACTGACGGTGCACTAACAACAGTTTCTGGTAGAGAGTTCCACACATTTACTACACGATTTGGCAAGAAGTGTTTCCTAGGGTTGCTAGCACATGGAGGTTTGACTAGTTTTTTAGAGTGTCCTCTTAACCTTACATTCTGGCTTGATATGTATAAGTCTTTAATATTTGGAACATTGTAGTGTCCAGACAAGACTTTGTATGTTTCAATAAGATCGCCTCGCTTCCTTCTGTCCTCCAATGTTGTAAGACCTAATTCCTGAAGCCGTTCTTCATATGTCTTGTCTTTCAGTGAAGCAACCATTTTAGTTGCTCTTCGCTGTACTTTTTCCAGCAAAGTGATGTCCTTTTTAAAGTAGGGGACCATATCTGAAAAGCATACTCAAGTTTTTGTCGTTTAGTTTTTTGAAAAATGATGAACAGAATCAGGCGTTACTTTGCGGAAATTCATATTAATCAAAACAAAAATTATTACTTTGCTAATCCGCGAAAAGATTACGTGCTAGTCAATCAGTGCCAACCCGTTATACTTACTTGCGTATTTTTACATGCAATATTTTTCTTTTAATTAAATTTTACGAATGTTGGAAATTGGCATGAAAAACTTAAGTTCCATTAGGTTCTATATAGCACTGAACACTATTCAGAGCCCCTAGTGTAAATTTATTCGATTTCGAATTTAGACACAGCGCGCCAAGCGGGAGGTTTAGGAAACTCAAAATCTCATACAAAATGATACTTAACACAAACGCGTACGTCACGTCACGCCATTGAATAAATTTACACTAGGGGTACAGAGCACGTTGTGATAATGATCAACGAAGTAAGTATTTTTTAGTTTTAATTTTTTTTAATGATGAATCTTATCGCGATGTTTATAGCTCCAGAGCCACTAGTTTTCATGTCTTAGTTTCTTTTGAGTTTCACAGTTAAAATATTGAACCAAAGTTAAAGTTCCACTTAGGCGCGAAGCTTGAGTTACAAGCCCTAATAATGCTCAATTAATATTCAGGTCACATCTTCTGTTTCCTAGGGGAATCTTAGACAGGATTTTTACTGCGAGATATCTAGGCAGTAGATACTCTTGTATAGAATATTAAAAACTAAGTAAGTGATTTTTCACCACACCAGGTGGTAAAAGCCCTCTTGATTGTTCAAAAACTGATGAGAAAGTTTCATTTTATCCACATGTGGGGCAATAATCAGATGAAGGTTGTCTGGAAGAGATCGCTTTTTAGCGATAAGACCGCCTGTTGTTACCTGGTTCTATTTTCCTTTAAAATTCATTTGTAGTTTTACATGTATGTAAAATGTATAATTGTTGGTGCAATAAAGAATATTTACTTACTTACTTACTTAATCAGATGCAAATTTCCTTATGTTAGCTCTGCTGGTATATACAGGGTGATTCATGAGACGTGAGCAGGACTAAGCCTACACAATCAGTAAATGTTAATGAACCGTTAATCATCATATTTAAGTAAAACAATCTCGCTTTATTTCTGTTATTTAACTTTTTGGGAAGGACAAATTTGATAATCTACAATCATGGACACCCTACAACACTTAATTAAGAAAGATAAAACCTCTTTAACCGTTATGACAGCAGTTTGATTATGAAGAAAACAAAATATCACACTTGAGTGAGATACGATTTTTCAAAAGTAACCAGTCTCCGATGACATTCAATTTGTCACTTGTTATGGATAAAACAAATAGGGTGACCATACATGGCGTAAATAAATTATAACATTTTTTTTTAACAGTAAAAAAATAAAAGAACGTTAATCTCACAAATACTGGTACGAAACAGTTTCTTATAACTTACTGAATGCTCCAGCTTGATCCTGCTCACGTCTCCTGAATCACCCTGTATATATATACAGTTAATATTTTCTTCGGGATGGTATGGTCAAAACTTGAGTGTTTCACTCAAGGACAAAATTTGTTTAACCCTCGTGCTTTGAAACTCTCGCAAAGCTCAAGATCCAATTTTCGTACTACTAGCTATGCTCGTGGTTCAATTTTGGAATCTTTCGCATGCTCGGGTATGAATAGTATTAGCACGAGCGGTTAAACAACAACTTTGCCTCTTTGTGAAACAAATAACTATTATTAGTATTCGGTTAACAACATTCGTAAATATAACTAAGACATGTTAATGTTTACATAAAAGAAGGCCAATAAAAGACATCCATTAAACAACATGTGGATAAAATGCAACTTTCTCATTAGTTTTTGAACAATCCAGAGGGCCTTTACCAGCTGGTGTGGTGAAATAGTTATTTGTTTTACAAGGGGGCAAAGTGGTTGTTTAACCGCTCGTGCTAATATTGATACCCGAGCAAGAGAAATATTCCAGAATTGAACCACGAGCATAGCGAGTGGTTCGAGAAGTGGAATCTTGAGCGTTGCGAGGGTTTCAAGGGTTAAACGAACTTTGCCTCCGAGTGAAACACAACATTTTTCACCACATCAACGCGAGGAAAATACTAACTATGAAATACCAAAAAATATCAAACCCAATCAAATCCAAATGAACGTAATTAAAAATTTATCATCCAAAATCATCATTTAAAAGTCAATTCTACCAGCTAACATAAGGAATCGACTCAAAATTTGCATCTGATTACTTTGCCCCACATGTGGATAAAATGCAACTTTCTCATTAGTTTTTGAACGATCAAGAGGGCCTTTACCACCTGGTGTGGTGAAAAATCACTTACTTAGTTTTAAATATTCAATACAAGTGTATCTACTGTGCCAGATTAATTGTGCAATGGTGCCTGAATACCAGTTGGTGTGGTGAAAAATTATATGAACAATCTTGCATGCTTGTTCAGACATCATCATTGGCCACAGCATCTTTGCAGATGATAGTTGCAGCGAATAAGGAGGTATTTTGAGGAAGTAGTCTACAGCCTACATCGACTGCGATGACTGTATAGACCAATGGCCGATCGGCATTTCTTGCCGCATCGATCACAGTCTGTGATCGATGCGGCAATGTGTCTTGACTCCTGGGGTGGTCCAGCAGCTCTGCGAACACGTTGAGTTCAAACACGCACATTATTTAAATACAATGTAAATTATAGCATACTAAAAACTAAATGCTACAACAGAAACTAACCCCTTTAAACTTAAAAAGGGCGTGTCCGGGTCGCCATGGCAACGCCCCGCCCACGGAAGGGTGAACAGATGCGCAGGAGTTCAAGCGATGACAGATAAGACGTGACACTTCGAATCTGACATTTTGTTGCGTTTCTTTTGTTTGATTGTTCTTTAATGGTTAAACTTTAAAGGTACTGTTCGGATTCAGCCTGCACCAGCCTTGTTGCAGTATTGCTTTGCGATAAATGTCGGTTCCAACTGCATTGATTCAGCAAACGTCATAACTTCGGATGTCGTTTTTAAATGATATAAGAGGCAAAGCAGCAGACGAAACGCCTGATGGTAAACGATTAACGACAAAAAAAAAAAAAACAAAAATTTATTCTGCAAGTAGGCCTCAAGGGCTCTTTTACAAGTCAATACAACATTTATAGTAACATCATATAGTGACATGAAAAATACAACATTTATAAATACAACAGCCAATACCTGGGTAAACATTACATTATAATAATCTTAAAATAAATAATTAATACAATACAATAGAGATGTATAGTCTCTATGGTTAAAAACACATTAAATCTGGAGATGTAAAAGGTCCCCAATGTCAGAGTACTAATACTAATAAAATTTGGAGGTGTAAAGTCTCTCCAAGTGTCAAAATAAAATTTATACTAAATAAATAAACCGCGTCTGGACTGTTAAACTAGCAGTCTCATAAACTAATGCTACATTCTGTACATAACTAGTATGTACCAAGTCAAGTATATTATACAATATGACAGAGACGTATAGTCTCCACGGTTAATACATTAAGTTTGGAGATGTATAAGGTCCCCACGGTCTGAGAAAAATAATAATACACAATAATAAGATTTGGAGGTGTAAAGGTTCTCCAAATGTCAAAGAATAAAAAAAATAAAAAATTGTATGAAATACATATTTCACGTCAAGAGACCCACGAACACCCGTAACACCAGACGGGTTGTATCTGATGTGAGTAGGTACGCTCTTTCTCAGGCGTATTCTAATTTTAATTATAAGATATGGATTAGATGTGGATTGGATCTGTCAGTGTCAAAAGTGACATTTCTTCAAGCAAAAACGTCCGATCCATATCATTTGAACAGTACGAAAATGTTCCTCTCTATGATTGGCCTTGCTTGAAATAAAAGAACATTTTGACGGTTTGGTTTCAACCGACCCTTAATCTAAGACAAACATAATGGATCTAAATATATTTCCGTTTCCTAGACAGAAGAAACAGCCTCTCACGTGGTGCTGGAATGCAGCGGAGTGGCCCCATACAGGGCAAAACATCTCGGATCCCCGAGAGACCTCCCTGAGGTCCTACTCAACATCAAAGGTTTGATAGGATTCCTCGAGGAGTTGGGCTGGCAAGAGTAGCCAACCCTCCAACCCCCTTGTCACGCAAAATAGGCGCCAGTCGTCGAGTTGCGGAAAATCGCCCGTACTACAATACAATACAATACAATATATTTCCGTTGTCTCATATTTTTTTTATTTTTTTAAATATTATAGGACATTATTACACAAATTGACTAAGTCCCACAGTAAGCTCAATAACGCTTGTGTTGAGGGTACTTAGACAACGATATATATAATATATAAATATTTATAAATACTTAAATACATAGAAACAAACTCACTCATAGAGACTCAGGAACAAATATCCATGCACATCACATGAATAAATGCCCTTACCAGGATTTGAACCCGGGACCATCAGCTTCGTAGGCAGGGTCACTACCCACTAGGCCAAACCGGTCGTCAATCGTCCATTAAATATCACAATAATATTGAGATAACACAGTCAGTTTTGACACATAGCCAAACTTAATTTGGCATCAGTGAGCACAAATACATAGAGCTCACAGCTTTCAAACGTAGAGGACTTCCCGGTGCTACCGCCGGCAGCCGGAGATGTATGCATTAGCCGCGTCCGGCGCCGGATAGATGTGCACTATTCACTGTGTCGTGCAGAATGAATGTATCTTATAGCTTATTGCGTTAACATGAACCCTGCTAGGGTATACAGCAAAATAACTTAAAAAAATAAAAAAACATAAACAAACAAAAGAGACATTAAAATTAAAATTATATTAACATTCATATTTCATGCTGATTCATGTGTATACCTAGGTACTGAAATTATTTACACAATTTATAAATATTAGAAAAAAAAATATATTGCATTATTTCGGTATATATAGTTTTCATATTCAAAAGTAATGTTATATTGGCAAATCCGTATCATTAAAAAAACATCTATGGAGTAATAGCTCTTTTCAATTAATAGTTTTTTAAGTTTACGCTTAAATACATTATCTATGGTCTCATTTTGTATCACGGGGAGTGCTCCGAGGAATTGTTTAGATTAATCCCTGCCGCTTGAATTCGCCAACGCTCTACGCAACAACATTTCCATCCTCACCACTTAGATGGTTGGCAGTCTTCAACTGTGCGTTTCTCCAGAAACTTCCTGGCTCGCACAGCAAAACTGTGCAATGTTAAAACTTAACTTAACTTAAAACCTTCAAGAAAAGAGCGTATCTTAAAAGCCGGTAACGAACTTGTTATTGTAACCCTTGAGTAAAAAAAATGTTAGAGACATTTTAGGTGAAACTTTGAAAATGTTGTTGGTTGGTGTTAATTAGGTAATAAAAGTAATAAAAAACAATAGAAATTTGAAAACTCTTGTAGGATATTTTCGTAAACAATGTCCTCGCCTATAGTACAAAATTGGACATAAAATGAGTGATGACTGATTGATATATCATTTATCGTAATCGGCTCAGTAGCTGCCACTGAGAGGTCCAACTTCCAAAAAGGTGTTTCTATAGGAATAAACTGGTAGTCGGTGAATTTTTTTCTAAATATACTAGTATGGAGTGATAAATCCTCCATCTCAGTAAAAACAAGGCAAAAAGAAATGTTAATCCATTAGCAGAACTCGTAAGGAAAACTTACCTATTTTTATACAGTTGTTACAAAAGAAATACATTTATTTTCATAATAGATATATTAACAGGTATTACATTAACTGTACAAATACTAAAATAAATTAATAATTAACTTGTATCTAAAATAGGCCCTTGAGGCATTGTACCTAGGATGGCGGCATTTCCTCGTTATATCGCAATGCTGGTACGTTATGCGAGGAAGCCGCCAGCTCTTCGGTCACCAGTTACGTCCACCAGATGCTTAGCGATTTCGGCGAAAAATTTGTGCGCACTGGGACATCGAGGACCTAGAGTTTCAACGCCAAATGGTACTCTCTACCGAGGCTCTTATATTTATTACGTTTCAAAATTTCGGCGCTTTCCGCCGCTCCGCCCGCTTTTGACATTAGTCCGTTGGAGGTGGGACGGTGCCAGTGTGTCCAGGTAGAATCCACACACACTAACATCCGTCCCAGGCTCTAAGGAACCAAGGACACTCCATCAGGCGTCTTGCCATCTGTGATAATGCCAGTCGGCTGAAGAAGAGCAGGCACATTGATGGTAGAAAGAGACCGACGGATTATGTCATTAAGTGACGCATGTCTTGAAAAACGACCTGTACTTTTTTGACAAGATAATCCATGGTGTCTCAGTCGGTCCGTGCCACAAGAGCATATGTGTGGCTGTGGCGTACACACCGAAACTCCAAATCGCAAACCAGTTGCCAGTCTTATGGAGAATAATACAAAAGAGATAATTGTTTAGTTCGATTTTCTCTATCACAACGAAACGCCAGAGTAAATAAGTTTTTGGCAAAAATTTAATTTTTGGTACAAGCTTTTATCGCTGACTGTACTTTTCTTTCCACAGGCAACTAATACTCATCGAGCAAATTCTAAAAACCCCAAACACAATTAGGTTGCGTTGTTTTATCACAGAGTTCCTATGTCCAGCTCTTGTCTCCATCATCAGATCAGCTACACGGTACCATAATATTGCATTGTCACCCGACTTACATATATGTATGCAAATTTTCAGCTCAATCGGAAACCGGGAAGTGGATCAAATTTAACTTGCAAGATTTGATTACAAACAGACAACGGTCAGGTGAAAGTAAATAAAAGCTTGTAAAAATATAGACAAAATTATTCACTTCGTTAAATATGCCTACAGGAAATATCACAGTATATTCTATAGTAATTATGGCGAACAAAAAACGAATAATTATTACCTTATGAATACAAGCGAATAAAACTAAGGGTAGGTGCCTATTAAGAAACAGTCACTTTTCACAAAGGACACACTTAAAGCATTGCAATTGAATAAACCAATAAAAAGAGCTATAAATTATACAACAATCACTCTTATTACACTATTACTGTAACAATTGTGATAAAATCGTGCGATAAGCGATCAAACGGCGTTTAAGCGGCGATTACCGCCATACAAACACAATGAGTAACTCGACGCCTTTTCATTCATACATTCATACAAATTGCGTCGGCATAACATTTGTAACTTGAGAGGTGCGAAATGTCAGTTCTAGGGAGTATTAGGCGACGCATTTAATATGAGTGCTTGGGGTTTCAATAATAATTGCGACTTTTCGATTTTCGACGACCGGTCTGGCCTAGTGGGTAGTGACCCTGCCTATGAAGCTGATGATCCCGGGTTCAAATCCTGGTAAGAGCATATATTTGGGTGATGAACACGGATATTTGTTTCTGAGTCATGGGTGTTTTCTATGTATTTAAGTATTTATAATTATATATTATATATATCGTTGTCTAGGTACCTACAACACAAGCCTTATTGAGCTTACTGTGGGACTTAGTCAATTTGTGTAATAATGCCCTATAATATTTATTTATTAATTGCAAATGTAAGAAGGTTGAGTATATCTCTTCTAACATTGCACCTAACTAACCTAAATGTAAAAGCTCTCTTGATATGTGTGTGTTCATTTTTAGGATCGTCAAAAAAAATCAGAAATGAAAGATATGTAAAGTTAGACCAAGATAATTCTGCAACTATTTTGAAAGCACACGCAGTGTAAGTGTTATTTATACGTCAAAATTTCATAGAAGTTTGACGTTCAAAATAACACTTGCACTGCGTGCGCTATCAAAATCGTTGCAGACTTGTCTTGGTTTAGAGTTTTAGACCAAGACAAGTCTGCAGAGAGTCTACTGTCTGTCTACACACTAACTCTGACTCTATTCAGCTCTAGCGTTAATTTGATTTCAATTTGTAATGTTTTAGAGTTAGTATTTTCCTCGCCTCGGTGTAGTGACAAATTTTGTGTTCCACGGTGGCAAAGTTTGTTTACGCCTCGTAACTTGCAAACCTCGCAACTTTCAAGATTTCACTTTTCGAACCACTCGCTACGCTTGCTCGGGTATCAATATTAGCACGAGGGGTTAAACAGCAACTTTGCTTGCCACTGTAGTGTACACATTAAGATGCGATCGGACAGTATTCCCTTGGCTGCACTGAGCAATGTACGTCTGTACAAAATAATAAATCTGTGTACGTATTTGTGGTTTATTTTTTTACTATCAAGATCCAATACAAAGCTCACCAAACCCCCTTGTAAAATATGTAAACTATTCTTGAACAAGGTGCCCGTGAGCGTTGCGAGACATTTTAACTAAGCATTCCTGGTAATATTTAGAAACTAAAATGTCATATAAAATTTTCTGGATTAGGCCTAGTTTCAGAGATAATTAAATGTTTTTCGAAATCATTCTTTCGCCATAAGTCGGTACAAAGCATATTTTTGACTGCGCTATTGCCACTTTGAGGTCTAATCTGGACATACCTACTGATTGACATCGAAAAATTAAAAAAATGTATTCAAGAGGCTACCCCCAAATAAATAAAAAACTTTTTAGTTAATTTTAGGTTATGTATTTATCAATAAAAATTTCGTTTTATGTACAGATGTGTTCAAAAAAAGCTAAACAAAAAATTTTTTGGCGAATTTCACAAAAAGTCATATAACATTTTTTGCTTCTGTTGCCATCAGGAATGCACAATTAAAATCTCTCGCAATGCTCACGGGCACCTTGTATAGTTATCTAGTTTATACTACAAAAGTTTTTAAGTATACAAAATAATTATTATTGATCTCCTAACCCGATACCTAATTTTATTATTATTTAAAATCGATTAAAATCTCGATAATTATTTTGTATTACGTGTATAGAAATGATTCAATTAATCATAATGATACTAATTTATTGATAATATAAAATTACATGTCAAGATTACAGTATGTAACTAAAATATTATGACATGTTAAACTATAGGTTTCACTTAAATAATTATATTATAAAAGAAGCTCAAGAAGCTATTTTATAAGTTTCGATTTAAAAAGTGAAGCACTTGGTGCTGTTCTGATTTTCCGCGGTAGATTATTATAAAGTGTTTTTATTTTAGCTTAAAACCCGGTGCGATCAAACTGAATCGCTCAACCTATACGTCCGGAGTTATACAGCGTGTAACCGGAGCCGACCATTGCTTCCCAATTACACCCTGTGTGCGGCACCTAATCATTAAAGACTATCAGATCGAGCGCCCTTTAAATATAACATTTATATAACGAGCCCATTGTGTCCCACTGCTGGGCAAAGGCCTCCCCCCTCTTCTTCCACTCATCTCGGTTTTGAGCTACGACCGACCAGTCCCTCAAAAAGGAGTCTAAGTTATCCCGCCATCGCCGACGAGGTCTGCCAGATCCCCGGTTTGACTCGTGGGTCACCCAATCCGTGGTTATCTTGGCCCACAAGTCATTCGGCATGCGGCAGATATGCCCAGCCCAGTCCCACTTTAACTTGGCCACTTTTCGAGCTACATCTATAATCTGAGTTTTAGAGCGCAGCGTGGTGTTCCGGATGCGATCCCTTAGTTTAACACCTAATATGCTGCGCTCCATGGCTCTCTGGCAAACCCCGAGTTTGGACTTCTGAGCTTCTGTCAAAGACCAAGTCTGAGCACCGTAAGTGAGGACTGGAAGTATGCACATGTCCATGAGCCTACGTTTGAGTGACAGAGGTAGGTCTCCCTTCATGAGGTTTTTCATAGACCAATAGCTCTTCCATGCGTTCTCGGTCCGTCTGTCGACCTCTTTTCCTTGTCGCGCCTGGAAAGAGACTATTTGGCCCAAATAAAGGTATTCATCGACATATGCAATGTGCTCTCCGTTTACCTCAATCTTACGTTTTGTGCCGTTAGACATGACTTTGGTCTTTGACATGTTCATCTTCAGTCCGACCTCGAGGCTTGCGTTGCTAAGGTCTTCTAGCATATGATGTAGCTCGGATGCTGTTGAGGAAAACAGGACTATATCATCGGCGAAGCGAAGGTTGGTTAACCTTTTCTCGCCGACAACCAGCCCCTTGTCTTCCCAGCGCGGCGCAAGCTTTCGGAAGACATGTTCCAATGTGCTGGTGAAAAGTTTCGGCGATAGCGGATCTCCTTGTTTCACTCCCCTTTGTACTTCGAAGGACGGGCCAGAAGACTGTAATTTTATGGCGGCTGTACTGTGTTTGTATATTGTGCTTAGAAGTTCGATGTACTTGGGGTCTATTTCTTGGTGACGCAGAGCTGTGAAGATGGCATGGTGCGATATACTGTCGAACGCTTTTGTATAATCTACGAACGCTAAGTAGAGGGGGAGGTTATGTTCGTAGCATTTTTCGATAACTTGGTTTAACGTGTGCAGGTGGTCGGTGGTAGACAAGCCGGGGCGGAATCCCGCTTGTTCGGGTGGTTGGTGCAGATCCAGCTGGCCCGAAATGCGGCTTTCCATAATTTTTATAAATATTTTGTAAAGATGGGAGACAAGGCTAATGGGGCGATAATTACCTATATCAGCCTTGTCGCCCTTCTTATGCAACTAACAACACACAACAACACATTAACATTTACTCTTATTTAATAACTAGCTTTCACTACTGTGTCAAGTTCAAAAAAATTGCGTCATTTTGCATCTTAAGAGGAAAGGGGAGAGGAGGGGAAGGGAGGGAGGGGGAGGGGGAGGGGGAGGGGGATCGATGATTCAAAAAAACGTAGTCCTCATTTTCCTCCCTTCATTATATTTTTACAGAATTTCATGTATTTTAGTCAAAGCTGTGCCCGACAGTTTGATTATTTTAGTTATTTAATTATTAAAAAAAAACCGGACAAGTGCGAGTCGGACTCGCCCACCGACGGTTCCGTACTTTTTAGTATTTGTTTTTATAGCGGCAACAGAAATACATCATTTGTGAAAATTTCAACTGTCTAGCTATCACGGTTCATGAGATACAGCCTGGTGACAAACGGACGGATGGACGGACGGACAGCGGAGTAATAGGGTCCCGTTTTACCTTTTGGGTACGGAACCCTAACAATTAGGAGGGAAAAACAGGTTGCATATAAAAAAATTTAACTCTCCTAAATCTTATTAAGTATAATAAAAAAAACTAAAATAATCAAACGGTCACTAGCTATGATTAAATTACATCAAAATGTGTTAAAATATTATTTATTTATAAGAAAAGCTAAGAATTTGACCACAATCTCACCTGATGGTAAGATAATGATGATGGTCGGCCGGCAAACTCATAAACGTGAAATAAATTAATAATTTAAAAAAACACTAGAAAAACACGCTTGTGATACGATATTCCATCATGGAATGCCAGTGCCTATCTTCCGGCTTCATCATCAGACCTTGAAACCTAATCGCGGTCAAAGTTCATTACAAGACTTTTCTAACAAATCCAAACACAGCTATGATACGATGTTCCATCATGACGTTCCAGTTCATATCTTCCGGCTCCATCAGATCAGTTTGACAGTACCATATTATTGTATTGTCATCAGAATTATACAGCTGCTAATTTTCATGACGCTACGATCCTTGGAAGATGGTTAAATTAGTTACCTTAGATTCCATTACATAGTTACATACAGGTCGACCTAATACAAGCTTAAAAAATTGACATAACAGAAACACCATGTAGGTATATTTATATCGGACAATTTTATTATCCTGCAAATTTTTTGTTATACTTTTACCCGAATCTATTTTTAACGTTTCCAGAAAAGCGAGAAATAATCAGTGAGCCCTACCATATTATTCTCTCTAAGGACTTATAAACACATGCCTAATTCCAACCTACATAGGTTTGTAAATAGGCAACAATAATTGTGAGGATCTTGTTGTGCAAGATATATTAATGCTGGTTACAGTATGCTTAGAAGGAAAGAGGACGGCCGATTCTCCATTAACTATAGCTATGCTCTTATATTTGCCTTTTTTCGATTTTTTGATTGTTGTATAAATTATGAGCGAAAATCAGATTACATACCAATTTTTAAATACTCTTAAATCTTATAATGATTAAATATTCGTAAAAAATCAAACGTAGGATCATAGCTATGGGCGATATGCAATAAATTGTGTCAAAATATTTTAAATAATGTTAATATGGACGAAAATGAGGACTAAGTTTGTATGAAAACTGTCCATTTTCGTCTTATAGTTGTAACTATATGCATATTAGGTACAGTCAGCATCAAAAGTAGCGGATCAAACAAGGTTTCAAAAGTGTCTACCATTCTGAAACAGCTTACCAAAATGTGGTGGTTATATATGTAGAACACTTAAGACGGTAGGTAAAAGATATACTTTTGAATGTAAATTTTAGAGATTTATCTATATTTGGAAAAGTTTTCCGGAATATCAGATACTTTTGGCGCGTTGTTTCATCCGCTACTATTGATGCTGACTGTACATAGCTAGTAACTAAGTAAATTTTGTACAGTCGACTCAAAGTTGGCTTCTAAAGACGTTTGCGAGCTCGACCGTATACAGTCCACACTGCAACTCCTAGAATCGCCTAACTTACCTAACTAGCTCTAGTATCCTCAACGGAACAGTTGAAGGGGAGGTGCGGGAGAAACGGACATGTTTACTAGTTTTATTCCCAGTAGGACGTAACGTACGGATAACGAAATAAGAGGGTTAGCTCTAAGTGCTAATACTGGTTCTAGTTAAAAGAAAATGCATTTAGGTTAGGTTTTTCTCTTTAGTTTAATCCAGGATTGCTACGTGGAATGGAAGTACTTAAAGAATAGTAGTTAAAATTCATTGGAATCAGTCGGAAATGTTTGAATTTGAATAAAATTTTAGTTATAAGTAATAGGTGTTAAGTTACACTTATGATTGCTTCATATATTTTAAGTAAAATAAATAAAGTATAGAAAATTTAGGTATTTAATTATGATTTCTATACAAAATACCCAATATCTGAGATAGAACAAAATACATTATCAAAAAAATGTTCAGGTTTTTTTATCTTAACAGGCGGTCTGGTCGCTAAGGAGCGAATAAAATTGACTTATTTATTTTATTTCATCAAACTTCAACATTTATTCAGCAAATAGGCCACAAGGGCACTCTTACATCACGTCAACTTGCAATTTAGTAAATTTACGTAAAAGCAAAAAAAAACACATCAACAAGTATAATATAAATACGACTTACTGCAAATATACTAACCCGAGGTTAATAGGTTAAACCGTTAACCCATTGTCAAATTGTACTGGTAACCATGGCAACATTGGTAACTATGGTTTAACCGGTTAACCCCGGGTTGGTGGAATGGTGCAAGTGGCTCTTAGAGATGTATAAAGTCTCTTAATTTCAAATTAAAAAGTAATGATAATAATATTAAAACACAAACATATGGGTAAAAAAAATGTAGAGGTGTAAATGTCGCTAAGGGCCATAACCTTATAACTAAAAGATTATATGGTTTATCAAATTATCCTTAGAAATATGCTTTTGCTTTGTACAAACTGTCCAAGCAAGTTAGTACGGAGGCTGTGATGATGGCCTATCACAGTTTCGTTGCCTCTACTTTGCGCTATGGGATCATCTATTGGGGTAATTCAGTCAACAGGGAAGCCGTCTTTATGGCACAGAAGAAATGTGTGAAAGCGATTCGGGGGCTTCACCTCACAGATAGCTGTGTGCCACATTTCAAAGACCTGAACATACTTACATTCCCTTGCCTCTACATTTTTGAAATTGCGATGTATATTAAAACAAACCCAACACTATTCAGGACGGTCTCTGAGGTATTTGCTAGAAACTCCAGGTACCCTCAGAATCTCTTTCCTGTTTCCGCAAATACTGCCCTAATGCGTAAAAGTGTGTTCTGCTTAGCTAGTAAGATTTATAACAAATTGCCTGTCCATTTTAGAATGTTACCCCTAAATCAGTTTAAGCATAGACTCTTGACATTTTTAATTAAAAATTGTTTTTACACTATTTCTGAATTTTTGCTGTATAATTTTAATACTTATGATTTGACATGACTTTCAATATTAATAATAACTAGGTATTTATGTAGATTTCGCATGTTAGTATGTAAGGAAATTATTCAAGTTTTTGTACGCCATCAGGCAGGGTATAGTGATACATATATTTATTTACCACCACTGTAATCAGTTTGAAACACCTATACTCACGAATAAAAACACTTTGAACTTTTGAACTTTGAACTTTGAACTTTGAAGATGTATAGGGTCTCCAAGAACCAAAATAGCGAAATAATTTTAAGATTTCTTGTACTCTACTAACACTATATGGAGATCCATATAGTGTTAGTAGAGTACAAGAAATCTTAAAATTATTTCGCTATTTTGATTCTTGGAGACCCTATACATCTCTAAGGATAATTTGATAAACCATATAATCTTTTAGTTATAAGGTTATCCCTAAATTCCCTAGATTCCTAGATCTAATTCTTTATTTTTCGAATCTAGGGAGATCCCTAGATTCGAAAAATAAATAAATAATTGAAATTGAATTGAATTGAAATCTCAATCCTTCTCTATTCATGCGCTTCTGTTACCCCTGCCTCCCCCACAGTTTGCACCGCCGGGACATGGTAGGTAAATTGGCGACAGATTCGGGAAGATACGGGTAGTGCACAAATCGCACACGGCTGGGCTCTATTTTCAAGAGAATTAGGCTTGGAAGCTCGATTCAGATGTTACCCACGGGTAGGTAAATATCGGGTATTTACCCGCTCTCGGGTATTTATCCGGGTAGTTGCCAACTCCAGCCGATGATTGGTGCATGCGAACGAAGTAAAAGTCGTGCGTGTGATGCGCGCCAGTCAACAAGACGATCGTCAAGGTCAAAAACAGTTCAAATTCGTAACAAATTGTTACATTAGAACCGATTTGCAGGTAGTGAGAGCCAGCCCATACTAGCGTCTCTCGAATGTCGGCGTCTAAACAATTCTACGGCTGCGCTGCTCGACGCAACGTTGGCGCAACTGCGCAGCAACGCCATTTTCCATAGCGCTGACTAGACGCCGGCGCTCAAAAGACGCTAGTGTGGGGTGGCCCTGAAAGCCCCAAATAACCAAAAAAACCGGCCAAGTGCGAGTCGGACTCGCACAGGAAGGGTTCCGTACCATTATCTATAAAAACGGTCACCCATCCAAGTACTGACCCCGCCCGACGTTGCTTAACTTCGGTGATGGGATGAGAACCTCGAGAATGGAAAGAAATATTTATTTTATTCTGTTTTTAGTATTTGTTGTTATAGCGGCAAAGTTTCGTGTATTAGCGGCGGCAGAAATTTCAACTGGCCAACTATCACGGTTCATGAGATACAGCCTGGTGACAGACGGGCGGACGGACAGCGGAGTCTCAGTAATAGGGTCCCATTTGACCCTCTGGGTACGGAACCCTAAAAACTAAAAAAAAAATTAAATGTGTTGATTTAGGAAATACAGAATCCTTAATGGCTAACCTTTCTAAAAAACACGTTTTGGAGCTATAATATTTTTTTCAAGTACTTACCTAAAAACCTTTTTAACACATGGCATTGCCCACCTACGCGCCTGTAATCTGTAAGCTCGGTAATCTTCGTATTGCGACGTTTTACTGACACTTCCATTAGGTAACCCTACAGAAATGTTCGTTTTATTACTTATTGCGAACACTTCACTTATACAGCGTGTACGTAAATAACCTGACAGACCGAATTTAAACTGCGTCGTGACTCATATTAACACGAAAAAAACTTAAAAAAAAAACCGACTACAAATATTATCAAAAGTGCCATGTACCTATAACATTTGAAGAGTTCCCTCGATTTCTCCAAAATCCCATCATCAGACCCCGACTTGGTGCCAACGGGACCATCTCGGGGTTATACCCGTTCGATCAAAAAAAAAATTTGAAAATCGGTTCACGATTCTCGGAGATATCGAGTAACATACATACAAAAATCATTGAGAACCTCCTCCTCCTTTTTGAAGTCGGTTAAAAATACAATACAACAATACTCTTTACAGTACATATGGTGCTACTTTTCGGCACTAGTGCGTAAATTAGCACATCACATTATGTAACTATGCCGAAAATTTAAATCGTCATATGTACTGTAAAAGGTTGTACGATACATGTGCGAATAGGTAATTCGCAACTCGTGTCGATTTAAAACACTCCCTTCTGTCGTGTGTTAATTTATCGACACTCGTTACGAATTTCCTATTTTTGCACTTGTATCGTAATGTACTATTATTGCACAACTCACATGTAGCTATGTACTACACACATCACAGTTATATACTTGAGTAAAACTGTTTAAATTAGCTTATACCTCGCGCGTCCAATGATGATACCTATGATGTATGTATAGAGTTCATTTTTATATAGAATGCTAGTATTATTATATTATATACTAGCTGTGCCCGCGGCTCCGCCTGCGTGGTATTCGGTCTGTGTCAGTAACCAGCTCATTCACCGCTAATTTCTCTGCCTCTCCCCTGGAGGTGGAACTTGAAGTAAAGTTGACAGATGGATACGCTAGAGGACTGTAGTCTAGATAAAATATTTTACAATTAGGTACCGCTTATTAAAACTACACTCCAAAATCAATTGTTATTTTTTTCAAATTCGTCCTTATTCAAATTTTTGACGTGATTTAAACGACATAAAGTAGTAGATGTATTTCGGACAATACAGTTCCACTTTTGTATTTTTTTTTACATCCTTGACTGTACCTATCCAAATCATGTCCATGGAAAATATCATCCAAATCGGTGCTCGAGACCAATCAGTCTAAGCATGAAAAGGTAAGAAATATACCCATAGAAATCCATACTTCCGAACACTATCGAATTAAGGTGTAATACCTATTAGTTAGAAGTAGGATTAGAGGAAAGGAGATCGCAGATATCAAAAACTTGAGGCCGAGTATTTACATTTTGTTTACAGTTATGTTTATGTATGCACAACTAAATGTATACATATAATTATATCTACAGTTACATACTAATAAGTAGGTATGTAATAGTATATTTACATAACATTGACATTTTACAATATTTATTTGCACACCACATTGCGAGTCTCTCCGGCGGGCATCAGCACGAATAGCTCCGTGCAGCTGGTAACGCGCGAGCACGCCACGTAGAGCTGCCCGTGCGAGAAGCAGCCCGTGCGCAGGTCCACGCCAGCGGCGCGCAGCGTCTGCCTCTGCGACTTGTTGATGTTCATGGCGAAGCAGACGCTCACGGAGAACTGCTCAGGATGAGGGGGATGCGCGGGATGAACACGACTTCTGCGGCGCCGCACCCCGTCAGGATCTGCATCTCAATGAGGTTTCGCTGCAGCTGCACTATTTTTAGCTGGGTTCCGTTGCATAACTTCGGAGGCGACAAATTCCGAAGAAGCATGATTGGAACTCCAACTTTCAGGGTTAATGTGTGTGCTGGGAGTCCTGAAGCACTCAATGAGCTAAGGAACTAAGGAACTCTACCGGGTATGTTGTGACATTGCCTTCATCCAAGACAGTGTTAATGAAATTATATACTGCATGTTCACCTTCGATTTCCGCCTGCTCATTTTTCTGCGTGAGTATGGACCGTTCCTCTATGGGCGTGAGTATGGATCTCTCACAAACCCAAGAATGGCTTAGGTCTCCGTACACGCTACGAATGAGGTTTTCAATGGATGGAACGATCCTGCATAACGTCTCTGGTAGTTGTGGCTACGCCTAAAATCACGATCGTCGCTATAGTTTCGTAACCTCAATGCGTTGCGAGACATTCGTGAAAGGTTTGCTTTTTTATCGGGAAGGCATTTTCAGTTTTTAGTTCTTATGGCATTTTAACGCGTATAAAATGCGAGTCCCAAATCGTTTGACATTTACACCGCAAACATCAGAGAATTTTTTTTTCATAGTACCCACCTTCGTAGCCATTATTAAGTGCTTAAAAGAGGCGATACGTATGAATATGGATACGATACAATTACGATTAGGTATAATTCATGACGGAGAAAATATTTTTTTTAATAATTATACAGTTATACGCGTGTTGATACTCGTATGTGTGTTGATTTTGCCACTACTTAACTATGTAAGTAAACTCATTTTTAACCGACTTCAAGATTTCAAAAGGAGGAGAATCGAGGGAACTCTTCAAATATGAAAGTCATACTTATAATGATTTTTGTATTTTCTTTAACAAATCTAGCATTTACATTTAAAAAAGTGACATTTGATGAAGTGGAACTGCTGATGATGATCAGAATGGAACTCTTCAACGATACACAGTACACGTTTGGCGATTTGTCCTCTTCGCTGTGTTTGTTAAGTAAATTAGATTTTCAAGACAAATTTTTATCAAGTTCGAGTTCTGACGATGGGGTCCATGAGGAATCGAGGGAACTCTTCAAATGTGAAAGGCATACATATAGTGATTTTTGTATTTTCATCAACAAATCAAGTATTTACATTTGTAGAAGTGACATTTGATGAAGTGCAACTTGCAAGTTCATGATGAACAGAATGGAACTCTTCAACGATGCATAGTTCACGTTTGGCAATTTGTTCTCTGTGCATGTTTGTCAAGCAGTTAGGTTTTCAAGACACATTTTTATATTTCTATCCTATTTAGTTTTTTTAATAATTATCTGGTGCTTTATTTCATGCATGGTGTGAAATAATTTATCTTAAATACAGTCGAATCCTCTCTAGGTGACCGAGCCAGCGGAGTCGTGTAGCTTTGATTTCGCCAATTATATTGGGCATCGCAACCAGCTCCTCTAGCTCCCTATTCTTTCTACGCCTAGAGAGAATGGGAGAGGATCGTGCCGTGAGAAGAGCGTATGTGGGGCACCCGGGTGGAAAACGTCCGTCTGGGCGTCCCAGATATCGCTGGAGCGACGAAGTCCTAAAAGACCTGTTCGCCCTCGGAATACCCAACTGGCGTGAAGTGGCGCAGGATAGGGCAGAGTGGCGCTCTCTTGTGTCAGAGGCCAAGATCCTGTTTGGGTCACTGAGCCAGTGAAGAAGAAATACAGTCGAATACCCTATTGCGGGTATCTTACCAGTCAACCATAGGGCAAATCTGAAATGTGTCAAGGTGAGTGCAGTGACAAAAAAAAACATGTTACCTCATTTTCTACATAATTAGGCATAGGACGCTGTCTTTTTAATTTAATTATATGAAATCAAAAATCAACAATAATCGTTCTTTCACCGGTCTACCTCATTGAAAACGGTTTTTTTTTCTTAAAAATTATTAGTTTACTTTTTTACTAAATTTTTACTCAGTTTCCCAAAAGATGGCATTGTGCAATGTATGGCAATTAATTTACTGTCGTTTAATTATAATAACACAATTGAAATTGAATTGATATCCGTACCCCCCTCTTCTAACTTTAGAGTTAATTTGGCAAAATCCTTTCTCGGTGGCTTAATTTCAGCACCTTATCTGTTAGTTTAGCAGGGTACTCGATACTCGTAGCACATATTTGTTGTAAAAGTTTGCACCTCCTTCCTAAGTAGCGCCATAAGATTCAGGTGCAAACTTAACTCAATCGAGTGTAGTGGCTACACCCCCCCCCCCCCCTTCTAGGGGTTGAATTTTTATAGCCTATAACTTGGCCGGGCATTTTCTCGACAGATTAGTAAAGTTTGCATCAAAATCCGTTCAGCCGTTTTCACATGATGCGAGGTCAAATAAACAGACAAACAGAGAAACAGACAAACAGACAAAAATTCTAAAAACTGTTGGAACGTGTTCTGTTAACGATTCTTAGTATTCCTAGCCTACTTTTTTTCGAATATCTTCCATGTACAGACTTTCGACCCCCTTCAGCTTTATTATATGTATAGATAGATAGATGTATAGATAGCCAGGCAAACAATTTTGTCAGTAGAAAAAGTTAGACGACCGGTGTGGCCTAGTGGATAGTGACTTAGTGACCCTGCCTACGAAGCTGATGGTCCCGGGTTCAAATCCTGGTAAGGGCATGTATTTGTGTGATGAGCATGGATATTTGTTCCTAAGTCATGGGTGTTTTCTATGTATTTAAGTATTTATAAATATTTATATATTATATATATCGTTGTCTAAGTACCCTCAACACAAACCTTATTGAGCTTACTGTGGGACTTAGTCAATTTGTGTAATAATGTCCTATAATATTTTAAAAAGGCGGGAAATTCAAATTTGATATGGGACGATAACCCTTCGCGCCTACATTGTTTAAATTTGCCGCTTTTTTCTACTGACGGAAATGGCTTGACAGACTATACATATTTATAGATGAATAAGCAATAAATTTGGTGCCAACATTACACCTGTATATACGAAATATGTAATTATTATACTTGTATTGTATTGTAGTACGGGCGATTTTCCGCAACTCGACGACTGGCGCCTATTTTGCGTGACAAGGGGGGGGTGGAGGGTTGGCTACTCTTGCCAGCCCAGCTCCTCGAGAAATTCTATCAAACCTTTGATGTTGAGTAGGACCTCAGGCAGGTCTCTCGGGGATCCGAGATGTTTTGCCCTGTATTGGGCCACTCCGCTGCATTCCAGCACCACGTGAGAGGCTGTTTCTTCTGTCTCCATGCATCCTCGGCATAGGGGACTGTCTGTGACACCTGTTATGAAAAGATGTTTGTTAAATAGTCCATGACCTGTTATGACACTGGTTACCATACTCAGTCGGACCTTCCCTAGTTGAAAGAGCGCCCTTGTGAGCTTTCCGTTGATGCCAGGCATGGCTTATTTTGATTATTATACTTATGCAAATACTTCTTTGATGATACTTCTGGATGAGACTAGCCTAGGACCGGGATAACCGGCGTTTATGAAGAGAGGCTTATACTCGGCATTGGTCGACTGGAGGTTAAAATGATGATGATGAACAAACAAATGATGATGAATAAAAAAGCGCTGGTGGCCTAGCGGTAAGAACGTGCGACTTGCAATCCGGAGGTCGCGGGTTCAAACCCCGGCTCGTACCAATGAGTTTTTCGGAACTTATGTACGAAATATCATTTGATATTTACCAGTCGCTTTTCGGTGAGTGAAAACATCGTGAGGAAACCGGACTAATCCCAACAAGGCCTAGTTTACCCTCTGGGTTGGAAGGTCAGATGGAAGTCGCTTTCGCAAAAACTAGTGCCTACGCCAAATCTTGGGATTAGTTGTCAAGCGGACCCCAGGCTCCCATGAGCCGTGGCAAATGCCGGGACAACGCGAGGAAGAAGAAGAAGATGAACAAACAAACATTTCTTCAGCAAATAGGCCACAGAGGCACTTTTACGTGTCAATTTTTTACAATCAATAAAAATAACAAATATGGAATCAATGAAATATTAGATACTTTATTAGATATGTACACGGTCTCTAAATGTCGAATTATACAAAAAAAAGTAACATAAAAAAATACTTAACGCATTCACTGCCAGCAACTCGCCAGACGGGCGCTCAGTTCGTAGTCGCTTTTCGCTACATACGCATTTTCCCATGTTATCGGCTACGCTCGTAGCGTGTAGCACGCGCTGGCACTGAATGTGTTAAATTCTTTAGGGAAGGTCTCCAAGTGTATAAAATGTATAAAATTTCTAAGTGTGTAAATAAAGTTACGTCTATTATATGGCTCACGGTGTGTATTGTTCAGTGTTCACGAATGATTGCTAACGCGACGTCCGCCTACGAGCTTTGTAATGTCGATTTTTATTTACACAGAATGTCGGCTAAAAATAAATTATATTTCGAAACATCAAGATATGGAGAAGAATAATAAATAAATAAATATTATAGGACATTATTACACAAATTGACTAAGTCCCACAGTAAGCTCAATAAGGCTTTTGTTGAGGGTACTTAGGCAACGATATATATAACATATAAATATTTAGAAATACTTAAATACATAGAAAACACCCATGACCCAGGAACAAATATCCATGCTCATCACACGAATAAATGCCCTTACCAGGGTTTGAGCCCGGGACCATCAGCTTCGTAGGCAGGGTCACTACCCACTAGGCCAAACCGGTCGTCAAAAGAATCTTTGGTTCCATAAATATATACATAGAAGATTTATAAAATGGATAATAATATATATATATATATAATTTAATATTTTTTTACCATTCAATATAAAAAAAGGTATCTAAATATACAGGCTGGTTAATACAATACTAGACTACCATGTATGGGGCCCAATACAATACAAAGTAAAAGTTGCTCAGTATGACCTATATATTCACCCCGTAGTCTGTGCGGAAAGAGAAGAGTCGTGGAATGTATGGGGCCCCATACATTCCACGACTCTTCTCTTTCCGCAAAGACTACGGGGTGAATATATAGTTCATACTGAGCACCTTTTCTAGCTATATGACCAACGACGAAATCGCGAAAAATATTTTATTCTCATACAAAATGTCAAGTTCAGACAGCCAAAATGTATGAAATTTTGTTTTCGCTATTTCGAGGTTGGTTCCATAGTAAAAGTTGCTCGATATGACCTATATATTCACACCATAAATTATTGCAGGTGACTAAATAAATGCTGTAAAAAACAGTCCGGCTACACAAAATCCTGACAGATCACAATGATGAATGTAAACTGGTAATATGTAATCAATATAGGATATTAAAAAAATACTCTCACGGCTTTTATTTTTAATTTATTCAGATGTTGTTAAGCTGCAGTAAAAAAAATTCTAGTTCTAAGAGGAGTTAAAAGAAGGTTTTAATAGTAGTTTATTTGACTGTTACATAATAAAATGCATTAAAATACACGAGTGTGGGTTTAAGATAAGAACGAAGTCAGTTTCTTAAAAGGATCACACGAGTGTTTTAATGCCTAATTATGTACAATAACATTCACTATTTTATCTACACACATATTATATACTTTCTATGATATATTCACTAACCCAAATTACAGCCAACGTTGGGACATCGTTGCTCTCTTGGCGGAACTCGCGGATATGTGGCGGCGTCATCGAAATATTTTCATCGCTCATGTTGTCGAAACTTTTGCTATAGTTACTTTAAAAACAACAAAACATATTCATTGTATACTTAAAACGAATTAAAAGATAAACTGTACGCCAAATGGCGGTAAATGAAGACTTTTTTTTACGCATGTCACACATTAGTAGTTTTTTTTTTTAATTCAGAGACAAACTAGAGCCGTGTGTCTATTTCCGTATCGTTCGATACAAACTAACATGCGAGATTGTATGCAATTGACATTTCATTTCGAACAAAAAGGCATCTCGACTGATATTAGAATAGAGGTCACATCGAATTGCATTTTTTTTCAGAGATGTTCCAAATTTGAATGTCATAACCAAATCGATTTTGATGTAGTTATGAAGCAATTACAAACAACATTATCACAGATAAGAAATTTGTTGTAACCAAACAGTTTATCGTAATGTTGGCCATTATTTACAGAATTTGAAGGCATCATAGAGGGTTTATGATATGTGTGTAGATAGATGTGTTTACGAATTAATGCGGTCGATTTTGCGAAAGGAAGCTAGTATACAATATTAATTATAATTATTACTATAACGTAGATATTTTTGGCTGCGCATTGTTGACCTTTTCTATAAAAAAAGGCATTTGTTATAAAACGACAAAAACCTATCACCATTTGATCACTTTTTTCATTGACTCGTGTCTCCCACCTGGCTTTAGCTATTAATAAAACTAAATTAACCTTAACCCACCCACACCCACTCCCATACCTTTCAAATTGTTGAAAATACGTCTTTATAACTATACTGCATAAGGAATATATTGGCTTTATTTCCGTGATTGACTTCCAGTAAAACGGAACTATATTTTATTTATCATGGAACCAAGCAAATTTGAACGTTATCGGTAAGGAAATAAAGTATTCAATGTATGTACTATATTGTTAGCAGAAAGATGAAATGTTACTGACATTTCTTTTGATCGAGCGCACGTGTTATGTAGCCAAACTAGACAAAATGGCGTTTGAGTGATGTAGACCTAGAATTTTTTCTCGGAAAAACGAGGGATTGACAAAATGAAACATCGACAAACCTGTTATCGATAAGCAAAGCAAAGTCAAGTAATATATAAAAGTTAATTGTAATGAGTTATACTCGCCGAAATGTTACAAGAATATAAATTAACTGCAAACCCACAGTTCGACACATCTTATTCCCCTTTAGGCCACCAAACGAAGGAAAAAATGGGGAAATAATTTGTGTATAAGCGAATTTCGGCATAGTTGTAGAAAAAGGTACCTTACATAACATACTGAAAGTACTGATGGATGCGGGTGGCGCTAACTGGAGGGGGGGGGGGGAATTAATATTAAATATTTCGTAAACGGTGGCCATAGCAAAAAATGTTCTTTAGTATCTGACTAACCGTAATAAGTTTTTGGCAAAAAAATCATTTTAGGTAAAAACTTTTATCGCCTACTCTATTTTTCTTTCACAGGCAACTAATACTCACCGAAACAATTCTAACAACCCCAAACACAATTAGTTTGTGTTGTTTTATCACAAAGTTCCCATGGCCTCCTCTTGCCTCAATCATCAGATCAACTTCATGTTACCGTAATATTACATTGTCCTCCGATATACATTGCAGAATTTCAGCTTAATCAGAAATCGGGAAGTGGGTCAAATTTAGCTTCAAATATTTGACCCACACAAACTTACATATACTTAAACATAGATACTAGTTGAGATGTTCGAGTCAAAAACAAAACCTGTAAAAACGAAAACTATTGTATAAAGAAGGTAGCCTAAAGTCATAAAAAATACTAATAGGTATATTAAAGACGATAGGCTACTACTATTTCGCGGTAGATATTTTCTTTTCAATGTTATTCTCTATAGAGTTAAGGTACTTATGTATCGATAACAGTTTTGTCGATATTTTATTTTATCAATCTCTCGTTTTCGCTAGAAAAAGTTCTAGGTGTCTGATGCATTTGGAAGCATGGTCTCAAAATGATCGTTCTTTTATCTTTTACAAGTTTTATATAACCTAGAATGGTCATGCCCACCATGACCTAGGGTGCCAAGAGCGCCTGGCGTCCGTTGGCTCATAGGGTAGACTTTCGGAAGATTGAGTCACTCCTGTGAGATGAGATTAGCTCAGGACCGGGACATTTGGCTTACTAGAAGAGAAGAGAGGCCTTTAAGCAGTGGGCTATAAAGGGCTGTTAAAATGATGCAAATGTACATTAGTTTGTTATGTCTCATCGATTAGTTTTTTAACAATATTTATTATGTTTAATAACAGAATACAGCAACAGATTTGGGATTAGGTCGATGAGCAGATCCCAGATTCTTATAGCTAGCCACGGCTTAGAGCTAGGAGAGCATAAAATATGAAATAATAACTAGACATATTAACATATAAAAAAAAATTTTTGTCGCGTCTTTTTGTCATATACACCGTGTATTTTATATAACCCTAAACTTAGTAAGACGTAAAGAAAATTTTAATTTGCTCTTAACTATCATCGCGTATTTTTTTTCCAGTAAGTAGTAATATATGGTACATTGTGACCACTCGCGTGAGTAAATACGACGTTATGCTGCTTGCTGAATTATTTTATAAGGTAAAATGAAAGTCGTACATTTTGTTATAAATCCCATTAAAGTGTATGAAAGTGTAAAGCCCAAAGTATAGTCGGTGTAAGTTAAGAAAGTTAGACAGCTATGAATAGATCCTTGCTTATTTATTTATGAAGCTAAAACAGCGATTGAAAAAAGACCTACTTAACAGATATCCTTAGTATAAGGGTCAATTAATAACAGTCAAAATTTACTTCTTAATCGGTCAAGGACTGTATCTAGCAAAGATTAAAATGCGGCCGTATCAAATGTACACTCTGTATATCTAGAAACCTATTTAAATCCTATTATAGGTATAAAACTTAAGTAAGTCACCTGTTGTATGTAGTTGTGACGTGTTCGAATAGACTTTTTTTTTATTTGTGTGTGTCTTTTAAACATGTAGTACCTGGGCGACCGAGCTTTGCTAGGTTATAACTATTTATTGTAATATGGTGATGTGTAGGTGATAATCTTAACTACATTTTTTTACTAAATTAAACTTGTCTAAAACAATAAAAATTATTATTTTTTATATAAACTTGAACATATTAAAAAAAAACAAAAGTAAGCCACCAGGCGAGATTCGAACCCGTGACACTCGTTTCTAGCAGTCCGCGTCTTAACCCGCTGGACCAGACGGACAGTGGCCGTTGTTACGAAATTAGCGACCATATTCTGCGTCGAAAGAAAAACGCATGAAAACTCGAAAACACGCGTTTTCCCAAACATAAGACTAATCTAGATCGATTGTATACCCCTAAAAGCCCCCATATACCAAATTTCAGCGAAATCGTTAGAGCCGTTTCCGAGATCACAGAAATATATATACATATATACAAGAATTGCTCGTTTAAAGATATAAGATTGTCTATTCGAACACGTCACATCAACTACATACAACAGGTGACTTACTTAAGTTTTTTACCTATATAGGATTATTGCATCTTAAAATATACTTTTAAAAATAAATAGAAAAATCTCACTACGTGGTTAAATTATATTTTGCGAAACTATAAAATGACGGAAATAACATTCCAAGCGCATTTTATAGTGCTATTTAAAACTATTGAAAGTTCAAAGCATAATAAATCTACTATAATGGCCTTATATAAAGTTTTAATGGCCTTTAATACATTATGGTTTCTTTATGGTCCATCTCGGTTGTTTGTAATTAAATAGACGCCATTGCCGGGGTGCCTTATGATTTCAGTACAGCGACTGAATACATTTAACCTTCTAAGTCCTGTTTTTTTATACTACGTCAACAAAAGTGATTTAGTTCTGACATTTAGAGATATTTACACCTCTAAATAATTTTTGAATATATTTTTGTATCTGTTTGTTTATTATTATTTTAGTTTTTTTTTGTAATTCGACATTTAGAGACTTTATACATCTCTAAGTAATAGTAATATTTTACTTACTTTTTATTTAAACAATAATACTTTATACTGCATTAATATTTTCAATGAATTGTATTTTATAATTGTTGATGTACTTGTTTTTGTTTGTATGTAAATTCCATGTTGACGTGTAAAAGTGCCCTTGTGGCCTATGTGCTGAATAAATAAGTTGAAGTTGAAGATGGCAAACAAACATACGGCCCGCCTGATGGTAAGCGGTTACCATCTAATTATATAAGCAAATTTCTTAGTGTTTGACAAAAATAATTAATGTATTACCAAAATAACAATGTATTTGATGACATGATATTTCATTTATGACTTACATATTGGTTTAAATTTTAAATTATTAGACATAACGATTTTATTATACTTTTAATTCTAAACATATATACATATATTTTTTTTTTACTACTTCCAATGATTTAAATGTATTTTCTGTTGTTGACATGTAATATTTTAAGAATATTATCAATAAATGAGTATGAGTATGAGTACCGTAGCCTATGGATGCCTGCAACTCCAGAGACCCTAACACCCCGCATCCTCGTTGAGCTCTAGCAATCCACACCGACAGGAACATAATACTATGGGTCTAGTGTTATTTGGCTGCGGTTTTCTGTAAGGTGGAGGTACTTCCCCAGTTGGGCTCTGCTCTAGATCTGGAATGACATCCGCTGTGCTGTGTCCTACCACACAAAGGGAGATGACATTCACAATGCCCATACCTCTCTTTTGGTCGTAGTTTAAGGATATACCCGGGTCCATTCCAGGTCCCAGTTGATTAACTATTATATTATATGATAGGTATTTTTGATGATTCAGTTTTCGTTTTTTTCCAAGTAGTGAAGTCAGGTGGTTTGCGAGATTTTGTAGCTCACGGAGCCATTATACTGAAAGAAATGACTGCATACCAGTAACAAAACATTTTGTTACTACTTACACATAAATTGGGAGTTGTGAACTGTGTTACACCAATGAACAGGTCGGTTTGTAACAATAAGATCTGGTTTCGGATACCTAAGTATCAAAATTTATTTCTTTCTTACTTGTATTCGGTTATTATTCGGATTAAAGGCCCGCTGTCGTCGTCGACGATCCCAAACTCACAAGCGGTATTGAACCTTTAAGTCTAAGGAGAGACTTTGCCTCCTTGTGTGTGTTCTACCGCTTGTACAATGGGCTGTGCTCTGAAGAATTGTTTGACATGATGCCAACGGCTGCTTTCTATCACCGCACCGCTCGCCGTCGGCAGGGTGTTCATCCTCACACCCTAGAACCTAAATGGTGGCGTACTGTGAGGTTTAAGAGGAATTATCTCCCGCGTACGCTTCTGCTGTGGAATGAGCCCAGGTAGCTCATTCCACAGCAGAAGAGGTTTACTCGAGGGGCTACAGTATGGGGTTCTTCAAAAAAGGAGTGTACAGGTTTTTAAAGGGTCAGCGCATGCTATTTATGGTGTTGCAGGTGTCTATAGGCTACGGTGACTGCTTACCATCACGCGGACCGTGTGCTTGTGTGCCACCGACATGGTATAAAAAAGAATTACTCCATGAGTTCGGCATTTTTTTACTAAACCTAGTTATATTTTAATTATTAAACACTTCTAATGATTTAGTTATGGAATATACGACCATTAGCGCGAAAAGCTATGTGGTTTAAGCACGAAAGATCAGTATAATGTCGAATATAATTGGTTTAAAGTGCCGACGGCTGCCGCTGATAGCGATAACGATGGCCATTAAAACTATTATAATAGCGATTTCATCTGCGTTTGATCATGATCTAAAAACTTTAACAGGTACAACTTTTGTAATAAAAGAATCATAACCTCGAGACGTAAACTCACGGACTCATGGTAAGCTCAAGAAGGCTTGTGTTGTGGGTACTCAGACAACGATATATGTAATATACATTGATTGTAAAATTATTAAATAGGTTAAAATATTTTCCATATAAGAGGCGGGCACAGATGAGAATGATTTGTATATAGCGCCTATTACCATCTGTGCCCGGCGGGGACAGATGGGAATTTACCCAAGATTTGTAATTGGATAGATCTGCTATAAGTATAAACATTGACAAAAATCTATTCTATTAGTCAATATAAATATGTTAATGAATACAAGTTAGGTTAGAGTAAGTTAGAAAGTTATAAACTGAAATAAATATCATATACTAAGAAAAAGTGACCAAGGCCTCCAGTGCCCCAGGCTGGAATCGAACCAGAGTCCTCTGCTATCGCGGCAGGTGCCTGAGCCACTCGTCCACCGGAGTCACGGCAGCATTGGTCGATTTTTTCCAAGTATATGCATTTCTTACTGAAGGCTTACGGCGCCCCCTAGCCATCTCTAAGTTAAACAGTATGGTTCATACCTTCTAACTGGATCAACTCAGGTGATACCGAGCTAGCGAGAGAGATGGCGCTGCCAATCAATACTATTAGAAGTATTTAAACGAATTAAATTATTTTTAGAAAATATTTTAATTCGTTTTTATTTCAAGTAGAAACTTCTAATAGGTTAGAAAGTTGTCTGGAAGAGATCGCTTTTTAGCGATAAGACCGCCTGTTGTGTACCTCTTCTTAATGTGCTGTATTATTTGTATTGTTTCTGTATTATGTGTGCAATAAAGAGTATTTGTATTGTATTATATGTATTGTTAGATCTCTCAAATATCTATAAAAACAGGTGGAGTATATTTCAGTGATGAATGAGCAACAAAATAAATGGCATTTTAACGAATATCGCGTGTTTCTTAGCCGTTTACTCGTACAAGTAAATACGGAACGCCTCCAACACATATTCGATTGTAAAAAGTATTGGTTCACACCTTCCCGAGTTTAATACAGACGGACACGCGAATTGTCGATAAGGTGTTTTGCGATCGTAATTTCGTATTTCTTTTTTTTGTGATATACGAGGCAGACGAGCAGACGAATTGCCTGAGAGTAGGCAATAACCGTTGCCCATGGACACCTGCAACAGCAGAGAGGAGATGGGAGTAGGTACGCTCCTTTCTTGAAGGTTTGTAGATTCAAATTTCAATGTCTTGCAATAACTACTTCGAGGGATCTCTGGTTAAGGGCTTGTTGCATTATGTCCAAGTAAAGTTCAGAGCCCTTTGTGTAAATTTATTCGATTTCGTGACGTGACGTACGCGTTTGCGATAAGTCTTATTTGTATGGAATTTAGAAACAGCGCGCTAAGCGGAACGTTTTGGAAACTCAAAATCTCATACAAAATGAGAATTACGCAAACGCGTACGTTACGTTACGCCATCGAATAAATTTACACTAGCGGTACTGAATAAGCTACTTGCCACTTATCTGACGAATAAAGTATAGTTTACTTGGATATTATGAAAGAGGCCCTAAGTTTTGCAGGAAGTTTTATTTGGCAGTTAATTTATTTGTTAATTAACAATCCAATACTTTACTATGACATTGTGAAACAGGCCCTAAGTATAATTATTTTATGTTATAGATTTAGTTAGACTGAAAAAAAATATTATTGCTAACATTTAATACTAATTTCTTTCACTATTAAAATGAATTAAACGGCATTTGACACATACAAATAAAAAAAAAATAAAAAAATATATATTAAAGGACATTATTACACAAATTGACTAAGTCCCACAGTAAGCTCAATAAGGCTTGTGTTGAGGGTGCTTAGACAACGATATATATAATATATAAATATTTACAAATACTTAAATACATAGAAAACACCCATGACTCAGGAACAAATATCCATGCTCATCACACGAATAAATGCCCTTACCAGGATTATAAAGCGAGACCATCGGCTTCGTAGGTAGGGTCACTACCCACTAGGCCAGACCGTCAAACAAATGTTACAATATTAATTAAACCAGATAAGTTGCCGCCCTCTAGAGGCATATTGTACAAACAACTGCTGTCACTTACATGATCTAACAGCAATAGCGACGCTCGAGTGGTCTGGAGTGGTCTCGAGTGGTCTCGAATCTCTCGAGTAATTAGAGCACGAGTTCTAAGTGCGGGCATATGAAGCTATCTTATATGAATAATATACTTATGTAAAATGCAACTAATTATTATCAAATATCGGGAGCTCAAAACAATATAAAAGGTAATCACGGTTTATATCCCGATCGGTTTAGAATTAATCCAGCAGTATTGCAGCGCGACATTACTGCCTACAAATGTCAAAATTCCAGGCAGCGACATCAGTTTTGGCACTTGCGGCAGTAATGCAGTCGGCAGTAATGTCTGCAATACTCAGCGGTAATGCTGGTGCAGTATGAATCCAAATGTAACCTTAATACCGCTACATTCACCATAAATGTAACCTTTAATAACATCTATTATTATAGATTCATAAAACTTGGTTGCTGTTTAAGATATAGTAAGGTTATATTGTATTGTCCTCATGCCATATTAACAAACGACTGCACTGCAATTACCGGAGACCACTAAAGACCACTAAGAACCACTCGAGCGTGGTTCTGAACCGCATCGTTAATGCTGCTGAACTATATTAGTGACAGATATTTTAACGGAATGAGTTGATTACGCACTTACAATTGTAAGGTTAATAAATACTTACTGTCGATTCAAATGTTACTGGTTGATATAGACGAGTATACGGGTAAGTATCAATATTTGGTTGAGTAAGCTTTTCAATCTATACCTTCATTTATTTACAATTCAGCTAGAACTGTCATCTGACGGACACACTCAAAATATCCCACGACTGGCCCCGAGACGAATTAGGGCGTTTTCTAAAATAAATATTGAAAACCTGATTCTTACAAATCTGGGCTCATTCTACTCAGAATCGTTAGCATTGTCCATCCTACAATTAAAATAATAGGCTCATTCCTATACGTCTTAAATTAGTGTGAAAAAAAAATTTGTTGTATGAGCGTGACGTAGTGGAATCTACAATCTCCATATAAATTTTTAGTACTTTTTTTAGCATCAAGATTGAATATGCTAGTCATTTTGAGTTGAACGAACCCAAAAACACAAGAATCTGTGAGAATCAGGTCTTTTTTTTTTACCAAATGCTCATAAAGGTATCGTTTGGATTTAAACTACAACAGCATTACTGCTGCAGTAATGCGTCGTGACATTACTGCCGAAAATTAAAAAAAAATCCAAGCTGAAGCCGAAAAGTTTAGATATTTTCGGCAGCAATGCAGTCAGCAGAAAATGAAAAATATTCATCTTTTCCTTTAGAAAAAAGGAAATCCTGTTTGGTACCGATAAATTGAAATTAGATTCAATTTAAAACGAAATTCATTAACTCATTTCAGAGTAAACCGTACCCGGCTTTTGCAAATAAAATTATCATTGTGTTCGTTATATTAACTTTGCTACAACATTTTAATGAGATTTATAAAATTAATTTATTATTCATATCCAACAACCTTCACTTTGGAAAATTTGTAATTGAATCTGAAAGTTTGTTTATTAAAGACAGTATCAGTTTAATTATTGTTTTGTACCTGTATTCCTTTTAACTTATTATTGGATTAGTTAAGTAGAGTCAAAGAGTTTAATTTCAGTACAATTTCGTACTTTGTCATTGTGTCAATTAATGTGAAAGTAGAGTATCTAAAGTGGTTGACGTGGTCTGTGAGATCGCCTTAATGATTTTTGCATTGTAAACTCACCCTCGTCGAGCTCTGGCAATCTTACTCATCGGCAGGAACACAACACTATGAGTAGGGTCTAGCGTTATTTGGCTGCGGTTTTCTGTAAGGTGGAGGTACTTCCCCAGTTGGGCTCTGCTCTAGATCTCGAATGACATCCGCTGTGCTGTGCCCTACCACACAAAGCGCGATGACATTCACAATGCCCATCTCTTTACTAGTGTTTGTTGTTTCATTTACGACGTTATGATAAAAGGAAGACTCACGCTAGAAAGGTCCGTGTCCGACATTTCAATTTTGTATAACAAGCCGTGATCACCGGTCACCCGTCATAGAAAAATGTGTCGGTAGCCTCGACCCGGACACGGACCGTTCACGGTCATCCTTTATATGACTAAAAATAGTCATCGGCCGTTTTGACTTAGTACCATTGTTGGCCGAACGTTAATTAGAATTGATCATTAACCGTACAAATTGAACCGTAACGTAACGTAACATTCGGCCAACACTGCTTAGTATCTATGGCAGTTAAGTAAATAAGTCTCTTAAATATATAAATAATGATTTTATAATTCGAAGAATCAGATACGATAAGGATAAGTTCTGGTTTAGATAAGTTCTCATTTAGATATCGTTTGTATGTCGTATAATTTTATTGACAGAAGCAGCTCAATTCGGGCAACCATTGTCACTTTGACGATAGAAATTTCGTAGATAGATCTAATTGGGATCACAGTGAATTCGAAATAAACGTCAATTTTGACACGTCGTATAGTTATCGATATTTTAAAGATCTCTCCAAGATCTTAAACGTATCTTAATCAGTCTTTGAATCAGGCCGAAAACCCGCTAAAATAAATCCTGGGTGCTTGCAACATCGTTAACGCTCCATAGCGTAGCGTAGTCATCTCTATCACTCTTCCATATTAGTGCGACAGTGACAGTTGCGTTTCGTTCGCTACGGAGCGTTAACGATTGGCACGTTGGCTACGCACCCGGGTTGCTTCCTCAGGAAACTTCACAAGTATTATTACAAGGTAATTTATACTCAGCTTCCTACGTTACGCCGTCGCACTTTGTCTCACTGTATCAAAACGTAATAAACGTTATACATTTTTAACGTTTTCGTGTGTTGTTTGTATTTTCCTTATTTTGCTTCAAAAGATTAGCGCGTGGGCATTTAATGAAAGAAATTACATATTGACGACCAGTTTGGCCTAGTGGGTAGTGACCCTGCCTACGAAGGTGATGGTCCCGGATTCAAATCCTGGTAAGGGCATTTATTCGTGTGATGATAATGGATATTTTTTCCTGAGTCATGGGTGTTTTCTATGTATTTAAGTATGTATAAATATTTATATCTTATATATATCGTTGTCTAAGTACCCTCAACACAAGCCTTATTGAGCTTACTGTGGGACTTAGTCAATTTGTGTAATAATGTTCAATAATATTTATTTTATTTTATTTATTTTATATTATTAATAAAATTAACCTTTCATATTTGTGTGTGTGGTCGTCGTGGGTTTTAACCCTTGGTTGTGTTGTATAGAGTAAAAAAACCGTTCTCGAAAATAATACAAAAAGATGCCTGGAAATTCGATCTGGATTCTGATCATGATCATACTCAGACAAGAGATTTAAGGAAAACTCCCATTACAAGGGCCCGGGCCCGGGCTGGGGCGTCCGATACTTCAGTTTTCTATAGAAAACATCACGTGATCACCGATCACCTCTCATAGAAAATGAAGTGGCGGAAGTCTCGTCCCTGGCCCGCACCGTTCTAGCGTGTTTTTATACAAAACATACGTTACCTTTTTGAATTAAACATTCATGTATTATTTTTTTATTTTTTTATGTTGCGTAATAAATATGTAAGACTGTACTTGCACGATTCGGAATACCTACAGAACCTGAGGTATCACATGAGATTTTTATTTAAAATTATAATTGTATTGTACAGTCAACTGCAGGGAAAAGATCCCCCCTGCATAGAAGTTTGTATGCAAAGGTGCTAAGCTAATAGTATTGCTGACTGTATCATTTAAGCCTAAGCCATTTTAAGCACATTTTCTCTTTCTTTTATTTCTAGTAAGGCATTACCCACATTAATATACATTATTTTAAAATTATGATGCTTAATAAAAACGGTTACAAAACTTATTATAAAACATGTTGTAAATAGAAAAACGCTAAACCAAGCGGAAGCGATTAAACGCAATATTTGACCCGGGAACAAAAACGCAAAAAATTGCACACGCCAGAGGGCAGGTCCGTACAGAAATCGCAACAGACAGACAAACATCCGACCCTATTATAGGATTCATATTTTGTTTAATGTTCTCACAGAAGCTCTGGAATTATTAAAGTATCTGGTTATAGGTGTCGGGCCAGAGAATCAGCGATATTAAAACAAGAAATATTACTTTGCTAATCCGCGAGAAAATAACGTGTTAGTCAATCAGTGCTAACCCGTTATACTTACTTGCGTATTTTTACATGCAATTAATGTTCCCACCCTCCCACCGCAAAAATAAATACGCAAATAAATATAACAACCCACCACCAAAAGTACAAAACTCGACACGTGTTTCGCCTCTCTACGAGGCATCCTCAGGAGATGCTGGAGATGTTGACGGTCTGACACCCGACCGCCCGTAGAGAGGCGAAACACGTGTCGAGTTTTGTACTTTTGGTGGTGGGTTGTTATATTTATTTGCGTATTTATTTTTGCGGTGGGAGGGTGGGAACATTAATTGCATGTAAAAATACGCAAGTAAGTATAACGGGTTAGCACTGATTGACTAACACGTTATTTTCTCGCGGATTAGCAAAGTAATATTTCTTGTTTTAATTAGCATGGATTTCCGCAAAGTAACGCCTGATTCTATTAATTAATCAGCGATATCATAAGCGGAGCGATTAGCGAGAGGGTTACGGAATAGATATGTAAGTAAGTACATACATATTTGTGACAGTCCAAATCAAGAGTGACCTTATGGCGGTCGGCGCTTACACCATTATTAGCGGCGCCTCTAATGCGTTACTACGACGTAAGCACCGACCAGAGGGCCTACCGCGAACCACGTTGTTGCCTCCCTGTCACACTTACGTACGAATTTATACGTACAACAGAGAGGCAACACGTCGAACGTGGTTCGCGGTAGGCCCTCAGATTTGGAGTGTCACATTTATGTTGAACGCAGTAGTAGACAATACATAAGTAATGAAAATGATTTTAGATTCAAAAAATATGAAAATGACAGGATCAGAGAAATGGTCTGTAACTACTCGAAGATTAAGATACCCAGCTGCAAAAACGCATGGGCACATCATGAATGAATTTAATTCGTAATGTGTCCATGCAGTTCTACAGCTCGCTGTACCTTTTTATTTAAAATTAGGTGTATATAATTAGTAGGAATAGTAGAAATTTTAAACAGAACCAATAAGTAGAGTCAAAGGATATAATTTGTGACCCATTTCGTACCTTGCCACTGCGACAATAGTATGAGATCTTTAGCGACTTTCATGTTGTTGCCACTGTAACAAGGTATGAAATGGGTCACATATTAAATCTTTTGAATGTACTAAAGTTGATTGTTTTATTTAAGTATGATAGGCATCTTCAATTGAAAATATTGTACTACTATTATGGCACAATTTATTTCAATTATATTTATTTAAAATGCAATTATCAGCTAAATATCGTAGGAAAACTTTGCTATGCAGTGAGGCCGTCAAAAAGGCCAACAAACACAGTATGTTTACTAACTAAAACCATTTACTCAAACCCGTAAATGTTTAGGTTTTACTTAGTAACCGTTGCTATGGGACCAACCCCGAAATCACGAAAATAATTTGACTCACCTGTAGAAAATTTCAACGGCAGACCAGCCAAAATTTCTGGGTTGGTCTCATAGTAAAAGTAACTCAGTTTTACCTCAACACTTACGGGTTTGAGTAAATGGATTTAGTTTGCAATAAACCTAATGTATTTCCTAGACCTAAGCCTGACATGTAACTTGGTGTTATGAATAAATTATTTGTATTTGTATTTGTTAATAAATATACTATAAAGCTCAAAATTGTTACATAATCAGCGGTTTTATAATCGCTATCTCCCTGGCCCCAATTCATAAATAGCGGTCATATTTCACTCGCTACATCTCAATTGTGACCCCATTTCAGTTCAAACGTATAATACTCTTTGAATTATGGCAAACATACCCGAATGTTAATACAGTAAAATATTACTTGGTAAATAAAGGATTATAAAGAGTTTAAAGCTCGTAAATGGGGTAATACCATTTTTAAATTGGCTTAACATAATATTAATATGAGATACATAATATTCTGTCAGATTAGCTTCCTTTCAATGGCTTGTAATAATTTAACTGATTTTAAAAAGACGTCATTAAAATACGTAGCTGTAGCTACCTATCGCATTTCATGTCTCATCCTTGAAGAAAAATATATTTTTAAGAGTGTTAGTGCTTTTATTATATATTTGCAAACATCTTTGATTTAATATTATTACAACTGCAAATTTCTGAATTGAGTTTTGCGGAAATCCATATTATTGAAAATAAAAATATTACTTTGTGAATCTGCGAGTTATAAACGTGCTATTCAATCAGTGCTAACACTGTTATATTTACTTGCATATTTTTAAAGAAATAATACTTACTTTCGTATACATTGCATGTAAAAAATATGCAAATATTGAAGAGCATGTTTTTCACTCGCGGATTAGCAAAGTAATGTTTTTGGTTTCATTATGAAAATAATTAAAATTACATCGAATAATTATCCACTTCATTTTATTGTAAAAGCGATTATTTAAAAAATACACGACGATACTGTCTTACGTCATAGTTTTATCGACATTCACTTCTAATTATTATGACCGGAGGGCTGGCAGCTATCTCGGCCAGAGGATAAGCCTGGCCATCCAAAAAGGTAACGCTGCCAGTCTTCTGGGTACCATAATGCATGAAGGTGACCTGGGGAGCATTTTTTATTTATAAGTTTATTTTAAGTTATATTATATTTTAGTTTTAATTTTAATATCTTAGTATATAATTTATTATTATTATGTTTTTTTTTTTGAAGTTGTACCTAAAATTAAAATAAATATTATATAAATATTTAATTGATTCAAAAGTAATTAAATGTCGGGCACAATAAAAATAAACTAACTTATCTATTAAATAAAACTAAATTAAAACTAAAAACTAATACTAAATAAAATTAAAATATGTCTAAAAAATTTGGCCCCTTTGGCATGGTGCCGAGGATGCTGGCAGCATTTCCCCGCTGTATAGCGATGCTAATACGTTGTGCGAGAAAGCTGCCAGCTCTTAATAAGTTTTATTTGTACACGCACTTTTTAAACATCAAGAAATTGTACCCTTCAAACTGTTGTATGAAACTAATATAGTTATTAAAACAATAAGAATAAACTGCAATGATGAAACTTAAATCAACATATCTAAGCATTTTTTTATTTAATTTAACCATGCATTCTTTGTTACACATACGTCTGACACAAACAGCCTTTCTTCCGGCGTCATTCTAATCAGTTTCAGCACAATAACCACACACAACCCTATCTGTTGCGAGATCAAAAAAACAACAAAAAAACAGCATTCTCACAGATTCGCAACTCTTTACGCTGCCGACGCAAACTTTATAAAAACTTGCCACCAATTGTTATTGCTTACAACGTACAAGCAAAAAGACTAACAACCAGCATTAGGAGTCCCCGGCACGCTCAGCTGAATTTCACCTTCCCATACACACGGAGTTACGTTCTCATTTTAAAACTACGTGTAGGATTGTAATGAAACGTTGCAAATACAATAACATGATATATCTAGTCCGGTAATTAGTTTATATAGCTTCAGTTTATTATATTAGTAATGAAACGAAAGAGAGCAAAACAATTTTGTATGAAACCATAAATTCGCAGAATTTTTTAAACTATAGTATTTGAAGCTACATAATCTAATTACAGGACTATATAATAATTATATACCTTATCCTATTGTAAGTACAAAGTTTTGTATGGAGAACCAAGCTTGCTGGGGACCCTGAAATTAACTTTCTAATATGTACGATTTACATTAAAGTGACTGCACCAGATCGATTTAGAGATTTGCGATTGAAACCTGCTGCACGAGGGGTTGGAAGTGCGTTCCCAGCCTTTTAGATGGGAATACGCTCTTTTCTTGAAAGTTTTACAAATCTGGACTTTCTTTAGCTCATTCTACTCAGGATCGTTAACATTCCATCGTACTATTTAGTTCTGAGCAGAAGGATTTTCCATCCATTTAAAAAAATATCCCAAAATATCATCGCAACTGTGTTAACCAAAAGATGGGTTCGAGTCCCACGTTGACCAGAGTTGATTACCGTTAATTTTTTCACTGTGATTGAAATCTGTATATACAATTAGTAGTAGTTTTAGGGAAAAGTTCGCCTTTGTACATAACATTTTTTTGTTTTGTTTTGTCTGTTTTATGTTAACCTGTTTATGTGCAATAAAGTGACATACATACCATTTATAGATTGTAATGTGGGACGTTCCACAATAAAAAAATATAACATTTATGTTCCAAATTTCCGTTCCATTACGTCATGATTTAGTTTGAAAAACTTTTCACTTGTATGAGCGTGACGTAGTGGAAACTACAATTTCCCTACAAATTTTTGTGACATTTTTTTTAGCATCAAGATTGAATATGCTATCGATTCTGAGTTGAAAGAACCCAAAACTCAGGTCATCAATATGTCTTTTTAGAAAAAGCTCATTTTGCACCTCAAGAAAATGACTTGGATGGAAAAATTCGCCCACTCTCGCGCAACGGAAACAGCGTGGGGAATAGGCAGTGCACGGTCTGCAAAAAATATCGGATTCATATCTCGGGGGTGGGCAAAAACGCGGTGTTTACGTTTGTTAAATTAGTAAACGAGTCAGAATACTGTCAGCAGACGTCTGTACCCCTAGTGTAAATAAATTCGATTTCCAAACGTGACGTACGCGTTTGCGTTTAGTCTCATTTTGTATTGGATTTCGAAAGAGCGCGCCAAGCGGGACGTTTTGGAAACTCAAAATCCTATACAAAATGAGACTTAACGCAAACGCGTTCGTCACGTTATGATGTCGATCAAAGTTACACTAGGGGTACTGATGTTATCTTTATTCGATTTGAAGGGTTACGTATTCGTGGTCTTTTACTGAATTTCGACGTCGTGGAAATTGCAGATGTCGCCGAAAATTGGTTAAATTAGCCAGATAGACGACTAGGCTGTTTATTAAAAGACAGCATTTATTGAAATGGCTGAAAAACAAACAGCCAAGTAATTTAAGCAACGTTTAAACAGATGGCTGAACGCCGTGTAGCCATTTAGTTAAATTGAACATTGATGAATTTATAATGTTTTATTTCTTTAAATGTTGTTTGTATTATTTATTTTCTTTAAACTTTATTTATTATTCATAATTTTAACTTTTGTAGATTCAATTTGAATCACTTGGCTCAGTGAATCAGCATTTTTTTTTAACTGTCTTTCTATATGCCAAGTTGTTAAATGTTTAGTGATTCTAGTTTAATTACCTGTTGGCCAAGACATTAAATTAGATGCCCGCGTTCAATGGCTAATTTAACCAAATGGCTGCGATACATATAAGCTATTTAATTTTTTTAAACAACGATGGTGGTAAACAAGCATACGACCCGCTTGATGGTAAGCAGCCACCGCAGCCTATGGACGCCTGCAACTCCAGAGGTGTTACATGCGCGTTGCCGACCCTTTAAAAACCTGTACACTCCTATATGTATATATACGTGTGTGTATCCGTGTATATTTATTTATTCAAAATATACACGGACACACAGATCGATACACCGCAGCAGTAATGTCGCAACAGTAATGCAACTCCAGTTGCCACCCGAACGTCACCTACACTCTATAAAACGCGCCTGACTTTTGTGTGTAAGTAAGTAAGAAATAATAATATAAAGTAAATATGAGTTACGAGGTGTCGCTGACCGGCCGGCCGCGGCCCGGGGCGGGCGGGGCGCGTAACAAGGTATGCTCGCGCGTTTTGGCTATATACTTTTGCTTTGATTACCTAAATTAAGATTTATTTTTGTTGACTCGTAGGAAAAATATTGTATGCAACGTTGTATAAGTAGGTCAAAAAATGCTCGTGGCGTATTCCTTTACAATGTTTGCCTACGCCTTCGGCTCCGGCTCACATTGTAACTCATGCCACTCGCCTTTTTTGACCCTTCTTATACAACTGTTGCATAAAATACTATTATTGCACCACAAAGAAAACAAATTTCAAAACAGATTTACAATGTAAAGAAAGGTAGCAACAGGTGATCTTATCGCTGTAAGAGATCTCTTCCAGACAACCTTCGGGTAGCAGGATATAAAGAACAGTAAGTTTTTAGAACAGGTAGTGCACGAATTAATTAGAGCCAGTCTTATTATCCTAAGTTCACAACAGATATATGCAACGTACCTACATACGAAGGCACGCAGAGCCGGGGCTGTTCCCACAGCTCGAATAAATAGACAGTCATATATCACTAGGCATTGCCCGAAAGAGCGTGGACCTTAATAATTTAGGCCCTTTAGTGTAACTGTGTAGCGGCCCGATTCGAAGAATGATTAAGACACGTTTAAGATCTTGGAAAGATCTTTAAAAGATCGATAACTAAACGACATGTCAAAATTGACGTTTATTTCGATTCCACTGTGATCCCATTAAGATCTATCTACGATATTTCTAACGTCAAAGTGACATTAGTTGCCCGAATCGAGCTGCTTCTGTCAATTATACGACATGCAAACGATATCTAAATGAGAACTTATCTAAACCAGAACTTATCGTTATCGTATCTCATTCTTCGAATCGGGCCGCTTGACTTCTACTTGATCGTAAACAAGTAAATACCCGGCTATGTTGTAACTTACGTACTTTACGTATACGTGTTTCATTCAAATAAAACAAAAAAGTGTGCGTTTGTCAGCTCCGACGCATGACTGAAGTTAGCTCCTCAAAATTCAAAATTCAAAAATTTATTCTGCAAGTAGGCCTCAAGGGCTCTTTTACAAGTCAATACAACATTTATAGTAACATCATATAGTGACATGAAAAATACATAACAACATTTATAAATACAACAGCCAATACTTGGGTAAACATTACATTATAATAATCTTAAAATAAATAATTACTACAATACAATAGAGATGCATAGTCTCTATGGTTAAAAACACATTAAATCTGGAGATGTAAAAGGTCCCCAATGTCAGAGTACTAATTCTAATAAAATTTGGAGGTGTAAAGACTCTCCAAGTGTCAAAATAAAATTTATACTAAATAAATAAACCGCGTCTGGACTGTAAAACTAGCAGTCTCATAAACTAATGCTACAGAATACATAACTAGTATGTACCAAGTCAAATATATCCTTACGGACGATTATAAAATACATTATTAATTTGACGACCGGTTTGGCCTAGTGGGTAGTGACCCTGCCTACGAAGCTGATGGTCCCGGGTTCAAATCCTGGTAAGGGCATTTATTCGTGTGATGAGCATGGATATTTGTTCCTGAGTCATGGGTGTTTTCTATGTATTTAAGTATTTATATATTATATATATCGTTGTCTAAGTACCCTCAACACAAGCCTTATTGAGCTTACTGTGGGACTTAGTCAATTTGTGTAGTAATGTCCTATAATATTTATTTATTATAAATTTCAGATTAAACTGTGCAAATTGACAGTTTTTATTTGATTGACAATTCAATAAAGTGTTTCTATGCAGCGGTTGCTAGTAGATGCGCAAGATAAGTTGCGCACGAAAGATATCGTAACGTAGCAACGTAACGTTTGATTTTACTCCCCATAGATTGTCATACCCGGGCTTACATATAAGTAAAAATTGATTCTTAAGGAGTAAACTCAAATAAACTCCAAAAATCTAGGTTATTCATTTTGTATTTTGGATTAAAATCAAGTTAAAAAGTTCCCCTAAAGATTCAAAATGCATTAAAAGCCACGTGCTCACAAAAATGGGGTGATAATCGATAATCCCTTCAAAAATATCCTATAATTTCGCAAAAAGCCCCAAAATGCGCAGTCTATTGTGATATTTCCCTAATCACGGAAACTGATTGTCAACAATGCAATAATGATTGACAATAATGACAATTATGCGATAAAGATTATCAATTATGCGATAATCATTGGCAACGAACGTCAATCATGGCGTAAGCTGGATTATCAAATAATGATTGTGATGGAATGACGAGATTTAAATAGGGGTTTTGATTTTTATTTTGCTATAGTTTCTTTTCTGTCAGATTTTGATAATATGTACTAGAACGAACGCCTACCCTATAATTTATTTCGCCTTGTATGACGACTGACTGACTGTTTAGGTACCCTTATTTAAATAATTTATTTGTTAAGTATTATTTAAATGAAATAATAATTATAGCCATATTATATTTACTCGAAACTTTTGTACTAAAATTTAAATTTAAACTAATTTGTACTTTAGCGTGTTTTTGCCCTCTCTCGGAAAGGTTTCCACGGAAGACCAGCGTCGAGATCCTCAGGTGGTATCTTGACATTAAGCTGAGTGGAGACCTTTTCAGTGACGCTTAATAATAAATCTGTCGTCTCATGTATTACCTAAATTTAAGCGGTTCCTGAATCTATTCTATTCTATTCTAAATTTGCCGTACACGGCAGAAAGAAGTTGACAAATTGTGAGACAAATTGACGAAATTTTAACCTTATGTAATTCTTTCCCAATAATGCCTAGTTTACCCTCTAAGTTGTAAGGTGAGATGGCACTTCGCTTTCGTAAAAATTAGTGCCTACTCCAATATTTCGGATTAGTTGCCAAGCGGATCCCAGGCTCCCAATGCCGGATTAAGAGGTCTGGAGGTCTCGGGCAATAAAGGAGTGGAGGCCCCTTGGCCCCAAATTTTTTCCATATAAAATGATAAATTTACCGAATTCTCTATTGTGGGGGGGGGGGGGCTCTTTTGTGGAGGCCCGAGGCAGTAGCCCCGGTTGCCCTCCCCTAAATCCGGCCCTGCAGGCTCCCATGAGTCGTGGCAAAAATGCCGGTACAATGAAGGAAGATGAGATGACTTATGCTTTGCGGTACTTAATGGAAATCCCTCGGTTGGAGACGCCTGCATAATTACATGCAGGCCATGCAGCTGTCACTAATTACGTAATCTGCAGAACCCGTACATGTATTGTCATGACGTTAACGGAAAAATGACGTTACGCCACCCAAACTACGATTCTAATTAGACTTTTCTTAATTAATTAGAATTTTCTTGATACTTATACTTATACAGAGCCCCTAGTGTAAATTTATTCGATAGCGAAACGTGACGTACGCGTTTGCGTTAAGTCTCATTTTGTATGGGATTTAGAAACAGCGTGCCAAGCGGGACGTTTTGGAAACTCAAAATCCCATACAAAATTAGACTTAACGCAAACGCGTACGTCACGTTTCGCTATCGAATAAATTTACACTAGGGGTACAGAACGTCTAACCGACTTTATCTATTGTCACTCAACTAAATAATATATTTTCAGTCTATCGAATAATTCACATTTAAAAAATTTAACAGTGTATTTTACGTATCGATTATTAATTTTTCTACGCGTCAATAGTAGAATTTCACTTTGTAGAGTTATAAAACAATTAAAATTAAGCTTCGAATAAATTTAAAAGTGGAAGAAATACTACATTGGGTGAGACTTGTACTCACGGCCTCTAGTTCAGTTCAAGTCTTAGAAAAGGCAGTAATTTATTCCACTTTTATAAAATTTCCTGTAGGTATGTTAAATTTTTTGCGTCACCGGCATGACGTACATGAGGCCCTGATAATCTGCAACACTCACGAAACTAAAAACACACGGTGTATACCTCGCACTTGGCGTTTAAAAAATATTTCAATTTGAAGTCGGAAATCTTCCTCGCCACACCTTGTATTATAAATAAATAAATAAAAATAAAAATAAAAATAATTTATTCTCAGACAATTAATATGACAGTGCATATTTGTTAGTATCAACTTACAACCTATGTTATGTTACCTTCCGCACAATAAATTACATAAATTAAATTATAAATTTGCAACTTAGTGCAAGTAAAACCAACACAAACAACTACCAACAGAAAAAAATAGGTATTATTACGTGTTATAATATTGACTTTCAATTAGGTAATTTTAATATCTTATCAACTTTTTAATGCTTGCAAATCTTATTGGACCAAGATTAGATTTTCTGGTAAGATTTCAAACCGTATATAACTATATATTATTAGCGCTCCCATAATTACCTACTTATTCCCATTAAAATTGCATTTCATTAATTTCAGTGGTTGTACAATGTACACTTTTGATTTTGTTTGTCATTCATTCGTCGTTACTTCTGTTCTACTCATTTCCTCAAAGGTTAACTGGAAGAGATCCCATACAGGGATAAATTCGCCTTTGTACTATAATTAAATGACGACCGGTTTGGCCTAGTGGGTAGTGACCCTGCCTACGAAGCTGATGGTCCCGGGTTCAAATCCTGGTAAGGGCTTTTATTCGTGTGATGAGCATGGATATTTGTTCCTTAGTCATGGAAATTTTCTATGTATTTAAGTATTTAAATATTATATATATCGTTGTCTAAGTACTCTCAACACAATCCTTATTGAGCTTACTGTAGGATAGTCAATTTGTGTAATAATGTCCTATAATATTTATTTATTTATTTATTAAATATAATGTGTAATATGGAGATAAATTGAAGGATGTACGCGGCTTGAGAAATTATGATATTTAGTCCATAAATGTGTCTACGCTAGATAACTCTATCTACAGGGCAACAGTACTCTATCTCCAAGATTGGGAAAACACCACTCGGTGTTTTCCCAATCTTGTGTCGCGGCAGGGGGTCACGAAGACCCTGTAAGGGGTATAAGCACGCAAGCCTTAAGTAGAAAAGAAAATATTGTGTAGAAACTGCCAAACGAAATTCAATTAGAGTATGGAAATTATTACGTCATTTGTCTTTGCCCTTGTCATCTTGAATTATTCTTAGATTGACGTTTATCGATATACAATGGTCTACGATTCTTATTAGAAATTTAAAGTTCTCTTACTAAACTTCTGGCAAGCATACGGCCCGCCTGATGGTAGGCAGTCTCCGTAGTCTATGTACGCCAGCAACTCCAGAGGAGTTACATGCGCGTTACCAACCCTAAACCCGCCCCCCCTCGTTGAGCTCTGGCAACCTTACTCACCGGCAGGAACACAACACTATGAGTAGGGACTAGTGCTTCCATAGCTCAAAGGCAAAAGTTTTAAACTTCTGGCTATAGGTACACAGCATACCTATTGTATATTCTTATTGGAATACCTTCTTAAATAAATTAAGCAACAATTCAAGGCCTAAGAGTTACAGAACTCTTGACTTCGTGACATTAATTACATATTCTACTTATACGTGTCACGATGTCAGGCGCACCTTTTCTCGTATCTTAGAATTTAAGGCTATTTAAGGTCCGGGCACACTTACGCGGTGACTTATTTCATTTAACGACCGGTCTTTTGACGACCGGTCTGGCCTAGTGGGTAGTAACCCTGCCTATGAAGCCGATGGTCCCGGGTTCAAATCCTGGTAAGGGCATTTATTCGTGTGATGAGCATGCGTATTTGTTCCCGAGTCATGGGTGTTTTCTATGTATTTAAGTATTTATACATATTTATATATTATATATATATCGTTGTCTAAGTACCATCAACACAAGCCTTATTGGGCTTACTGTGGGACTTAGTCAATTTGTGTAATAATGTCCTATAATATTTATTTATTTATTTAAGGTAAGGTTTTACGTGTCAATCCTAAAAATAGTGACAAATTGTTTTTTTTAATATTAATGGCCTGCGGGCTAAGTACTGTTGCTTTTTTATCGCCTATCATCATGCCTGTCACGTTCTAATAAGAACGTAAGTGCGAAATGACAGGCATAGTGACACCTGATAAAAATGCAACCATGCTGCCACCGCTGGATACTAGCCCTTCTAGAAACATGCATGACCGTATTTTGCCAACAATTCAAGTTTAAATACGCCCAATGAAAGTGATGCGGCTATGCAATTCAATCCAATCATTAGCTAAAAAGTAAACAGCCGCCATAAAGTAACCATATCCCATTTTAATATTATGAGTATGGTAACCAGTGTCATAACAGGTCATGGACTATTTAACAAACATCTTTTCATAACAGGTGTTACAGACAGTCCACTGTGCCGAGGATGCATGGAGACAGAAGAAACAGCCTCTCACGTGGTGCTGGAATGCAGCGGAGTGGCCCCATACAGGGCAAAACATCCCGGATCCCCGAGAGACCTCCCTGAGGTCCTACTCAACATCAAAGGTTTGATAGGATTCCTCGAGGAGTTGGGCTGGCAAGAGTAGCCAACCCTCCACCCCCCCTTGTCACGCAAAATAGGCGCCAGTCGTCGAGTTGCGGAAAATCGCCCGTACTACAATACAATACAATACAATATTATGAGTAACTTATAAGAAGTGGTTACCACATGTTTGTTTTAATCTTATAAGAAGTTAAATATAGTTTTTAATAATTTTGGTTTTTCCAAAATCATGGCGATCTTAAAGCCATTAATTTTAGTTCAAAATAATAAATAAAATAAATAAATATTTAGGGACAATCTTACACAGATCGACCTAGCCGCAAACTAAGCAAAGCTTGTACTATGGGTACTAGGCAACGATATACATATGTATCTAGAATTATAGATATATACATAGAAAACACCCATATCTCAGGAACAAATATCTTTGTTCATCACACAAATAAATGCCTTTACCGGGATTCGAAACCGGGACCATCGGCTTCATAGGGAGGGTCACTACCCACTAGGCCAGACCGGTCGTCAAAACGTGAAATGTATCGAACATCATTCTATATGAAATTGTTGAGTCTTATTTTGACTATATTTTGACGTGAGCAAACGTTTGCATAAGCAAACAGGCACCAACCCTTACAAACTTCATTAACTTATAGGTAAGTACTTCATGTTTTAGCATTGAGGATCGATTAAAAAAAATCGTTTTTAGAGTAGGTTCCCGTTTTTAAAAGTACGTCTAATTTTCAAGCCGCGTGAGAAGCGGCATAAATAATATTGATTTTGAAAAAAATATTAAAAAATGGAAAAATATATGTTGCCTAAAAGAGAAAGGGGGAGACAATGTAACTTACGAACACGATGAAAAAAAAGATCCGTTAATTAACGCTGACATTACAAAAAACGGAGTCATTTAAGGTATCCAAAGACTTTATCATGTCCAAATAAGTGTATCCAGACCTTAACCTCGTTTGCTCCGACATACATCACAGGTCTACATTATTCACGGTGCGTATACTGGAAGCATTACCTCTATACCTCTATATCTAATCGAGTACGTGTATGCCTCCTGCCTTTGCTGTCTTCCATATTTTCAACTCAGGGATAATGAGAGATATGTCAAATATTCATTGGACACGTTCGCAAGTTACTGAATTTATTTTAAGCATAAACGTTTAGCTTTAGCTACAAAAGTATAATTTTAATAAAGCGAAGAAAATAATCTCCCTGTTGCGAATGCAACTTATTATTGTATAAAAATATTCCCAATGCAGTAGCTAAACGCATCGGGCTCGGCTAGTATTCGGAGGCTTTTCAAAAGCACCAATAGGAACGCTACACACATTTTATCGCGGCCAATTAGAGGCACCTAAATTTAAACCACCTTTTGTACTGATCAAATATTGCAAAATCTCATCATCTTCCATACTATCAACAACCACCCACGTTCTACATTTAACCGTTTTGGCAATTAAACCCTTGTAACCAGTACATTGGAAAATTATAACACTTCACTAAGAATCGAAGTTTTATTCGAATCGTCGTCGTTCTGAGCTGCACGGCGGCTACAGTTCCAAGCGAAGATTTGGAACTCCAATTTTGACTTCAAACTGTATTCAATTTTTAGGGTTCCGTACTCAAAGGGTAAAAACGGGACCCTATTACTAAGACTCCACTGTCTGTCTGTTGCAATGCTGTATCTTATGAACCGTGATAGTTAGACAGTTGAAATCGCTATAGGAACAAATACTAAAAATAAAATAAAATTTATATTTAAGTGGGGCTCCCATACAACTAGATTTTTTTGCCGTAATGGTAAGGAAACCTTCGTGCGCGAGTTTGACTCGTACTTGGCCGGTTTAGCTCAATTAGATTTTATGAAATACAATACAATACAAATCCTCTTTATTGCACAACCTCAGAACAAAAATACATGGAAACACATATAATACATGAAGATAGATCTAAACAACAGGCGGCCTTATCGCTACAGAGCGATCTCGTCCAGACAACCTTTAGGTGGTGGAGAAATTAAACTTTTAATTTAACTAATTATGAGATACAAAAAACTAAATTAAAAATAGCAGTAGAGACAATACCTTACGCTTTTTGGCGATAAGACGACCTGGGGGCCTAGTCAAGATGAATCTATTATAGATAACGCCAATGAAATTTTAAATAATGTATGTACATAGTCACGTGACTATTCGTAGCGTCTGTCATCCTGGTACAGTCACGTCTGAAAATATTGATACGAAAAATGTGCCAAAAATATGTATACACTATCTTAATATATGGGCAATAAAAGTCGTGTATAAATATTTTTGGCACTTTTTTCGTATCAATATTTTTCAGACGCACATATTTTTTTCGTTTGATGTTTGTCGATGTAAGTATTGCCATTTTGGCTAGGCTCCAGTTCTGTAGCTTTATTCATATTTTCTGTAAAAATTACATAAGTATTGTTCAAATCTATTTAAATTATATACAAGGTGTAACAAAAATAGTAGGGATTCGTTTAATATAGAATAAAAAAATTTTTGACGCGAAATATATTTGGCTTTTCTATGTAGGGTTGACTCACTGGGCGACCTGCGCCATAGAAAAATATATTTTTTTCGTGTCAAAATGTTTTTCTTTTACTTTTTTTTAATCAGTTAGAATACAACTATACTCTTTAAGGGACCACCACTATATTTATTACACCTCGTGTGACAGAATGTTTAAATAGCTTAAAATAAATATAAAGTACCTACGTTAGCGTTCAATTACTTTTTTTTATACTATGACGGTGGCAATCAAGCATACGGCCCGTCTGATGGTAAGCAGTCTCCGTAGTCTATGTACGCCAGCAACCAGAGGAGTTACATGCGCCTTGCCGACCCTAAACCCGCCCCCCCTCGTTGAGCTCTGGCAACCTTACTCACCGGCAGGAACACAACACTATGAGTAGGGACTAGTGTTATTTGGCCGCTGTTGTGTTGTGTACTTAAAATTTAACTACACTTTAACATCGCGTTATTTAACTTCCATAGCTCAAAGGCAAAAGTTTTTAACGTGAAATCCCGAAATGGTGTTTTTACAACAGACACTTAAACCTGATTTTCGCCGTAAAGCTGCCTTTGGTGAGTGTCCTTTTATTTTATTGTATATTAAATCTAGACGCATAGTATCAAAACAAACGAAATTTCAGGACACTGACAGACTGCTTAATAAGTTTTTGGCAAGAATTTCATTTTTGGTACAAGTTTTTATCGCTGGCTGTACTTTTTTCTACAAAATTCAAAATTCAAAAATTTATTGTGCAAGTAGGCCTCAAGGGCTCTTTTACAAGTCAATACAACATTTATAGTAACATCATATAGTGACATGAAAAATACATAACAACATTTATAAATACAACAGCCAATACCTGGGTAAACATTACATTATAATAATCTTAAAATAAATAATTACTACAATACAATAGAGATGTATAGTCTCTATGGTTACACAGGCAACTAATACTCATCGAGACAATTCTAAAAACCCCAAACAATTAGGTTGCATTGTTTTATCACAGAGTTCTTGGCTACCTCCTGTCTCCATCATCAGATCAGCTTGATGGTACCATAATATTGCATTGTCACCCGACTTATATATGTATGCAAATTTTCAGCTCAATCGGAAACCGGGAAGTGGGTCAAATTTAACTTGCAAGATTTGTCCCATTAAATAAAAGCTTGTAAAAAATAACTTTACAGTACATATGGGGCTACTTTATAGCACTAGTGCGAGAAGTAGCATATTACGTTACTGTGTCGAACATTTAAAGGGCCATATGTACTGTAAAACGTTGTACGATACATGTGCGAATAGGTAATTCGCAACTCGTGTCGATTTAAAACACTCCCTTCGGTCGTGTTTTAATTTATCGCCACTCGTTTCGAATTTCCTATTTTTCGCACTTGTATCGTAATGTACTATTTTAGAGCTACAAACTAGGCTAAACTCTAAACTTAATATGTAAAAAAAATGTATTTTTATTTTTATTTAAATCTGTCTTTTACTAACATTAGCATATTAAGATTAATTTTATTGTATTACTAACAAATGATATGGTCTTATTATGACTGAAATAAATTATTGAATTGAATTGAATTGAATATTGTAAGCACAAAGACTTTAAAAAAAAACCTAAAAATTAAAAAACTTATAAACTGAAACCAAAATATTTGTTAAAATATTCTGATTTTCTCAAAGTTGTATTACAAAGCTTTATACAAATTTTCTATTTTCTTCAATTCCGCGCTATCCTTATTACGAAAAACAAAAGATATTTGCGTCTCCGATTCATTAGAGCGGATGGTTTTAAAATGTAATGAAACAAACATCATTAAAGCTGCCGCGACGGGCTGTGAGTTGTGGCCACGAAATCTGAAGTTATCCTAGGTAGGTTTAATTTATTACCTAAGAAAAGTAACTAATAGTACATTACGATCATCATTCGCTTGCCCTTATCCCATTCATTTGGGGTCGGCGCAGCATGTTTTTTCTTCCATATCTTTCTGTCACCCGTCATCTCATCATTCACTCGCGTTCGTTTCATGTCATCTCTCACACAATCCATCCACCTTTTCCTAGGTTTTCCTCTCCCGTTCCATCCCTCCACATTCATTCGTAATAGCTTTCTCGTCACATGACTTTCATCCCTCGGCATCACATGCCCATACCACGCTAGGCGATTCGCTCTTACTTTATCTATTATTTATTTATTTAAAAAAAAAATTGATTCAGGCAACAAGGCCCATATTACAAATACCTTACAGACTAACATACATATACATTTTATAAAATTACAACTAAACACTATTTAGGCGACAAAACGGCGTGGCTCCGTTGAATCGGCTGCTCTTGTGTCGGATTCGGCAGTTTGCCCCGGAACCTCCGAAACACGACACCCTTCGGCCAGAAGTCGGCGCGGCACGCGCACAACAAAAGAGTTGAAATGCACGTAGTGGCGCGATCGAAGCTGGAACACCCTCAGCGTGTAGCCGGTCTTCTGGTGTACATACTCCACCACTTCAGCAGCCGTGGCGGTGTAATGCAAGCGCGATACGTACAGCGCCTTACTCGGTGTAGCAATCCGCAAGCCAGAATTAGCCGGTTCGGCGGTACCACACTGAGTCTTACGAGGCAACAAAGCAATGATGGGTGCAACTTTCAGGCTTCCTCTTATATACTCATTCCTTATCCTATCCATTCTTGTCACACCACACATCCATCTTAACATTCTCATTTCCGCTACGTGCAATCTCTTTTCATCCGTCACTTTTAGGGCCCAACACTCTGATCCATACATGACGACAGGTCTTATGATGGCTTTATAAATTTTACCCTTCAGTCGGAGGGGCATCCGGGCGTCACAAATTGTTCCCGTGACCTGTCGCCATTTCATCCATCCTGTGCTAATCCGGTTTTTCACGTCACGGTCAATATCGCATAATTTTAGTAGCATGTATAGTACATTTCGATACAAGTGCGAGAAATAGGAAATCCGAAACGAGTGGCGATAAATTAAAACACGACCGAAGGGAGTGTTTTAAATCGACACGAGTTGCGAATTATCTATTCGCACATGTATCGTACAACGTTTTACAGTACATATGGCCCTTTAAATGTTTGACACAGTAACGTAATATACTAATTTGCGCACTAGTGCGGTAAAGTAGCACCATATGTGCTGTAATACTTATTTACGATACAAGTGCAGAAAATAGGAAATTTACAACGAGTGGTGATAAATTAAAACACGACCGAAGGGAGTGTTTTAAATCGACACGAGTTGCGAATTATCTATTAGCACGTGTATCGTACATCGTTTACAGTATATATTGCTCCTAAAAGCATTCCCGCGCGTGTGCGGGAAAGTAGCACCATATGTACTGTAAACATCATTACGTGATAGTAATTATTTAAGAAACAAGCTAGCGTTATTGCACTTTCCTCTCTAAATATTAACATTAAAAAAATAAATGTTTAGATTTTGATTATTAAATATTTTTAGGTATAAGGTTATTCAGATGTAGATAGATATTAACGTTGTAAAAAAAATATAATGATAAAATTAATTAAAAATTTTATTCATAAATATTTCAAGACATCTTCACTACAACTTGTCCGTACTCGAACTGGCCGCCCATCACTGTGTGCTCGCCTTATTTAAACAATATATTTTTTAAATATTACGTCGGTGGTGAACAAGCATACGGCCCGCCTGATGGTAAGCAGCTACCGCAGCCTATGGACGCCTGCATCTCCAGAGGTGTTACATGCGCGTTGCCGACCCTAACACCCCGCACCCTCGTTGAGCTCAGACAACTTTACTTACCGACAGGAACACAGCACTATGAGTAGGGTCTAGTGTTATTTGGCTGCGGTTTTCTGTAAGGTGGAGGTACTTTCTGAGTTGGTCTCTGATCTAGATCTGGAATGACATCCGCTGTACTGTGCCCTACCATACAAAGCGAGATGACATTCACAATGCCCATACCTCTCTTTTAGCCGTAGTTTAAGGACATACCCGGGTTCAAAATGGCGGGTATCAGTGATAAGCAGGGGTCGGACAAAAAGTGCGGATGACGTAAAAATGACGTACTTAATCTTGCACACAGGATGATGTTTGAGTTTGTATTTAAACTTCCGTGTGACATGTAGTAACAAAGTAGTATTAATGAAGTAACAAAATAATCGTAAATAAATCCATGGAATTAATAATACAGGTGGTAGGGTGATGTAGTGAATAAAATAAATTTCACGAAACTTGTTACCATAAGGTATAATTATTTGAAATTAGTTAGAACAAGTCTGTGGGATCCTCAGATAAATAGGTTTAATAGTCAAAAGTGGGAACAGTAGGTAAGATTAGCAGTATACGTGTTTGTCACGTACCTCCAAAAACGGAAAATTGCCACAATATTCGAGTAAAGATGTCATTTTAGAGCGTTTTCTTATATATTAGTAAATATAAATTTTAGCTAAATATAATCGTGAGGATACAATAGCTAAACAATAACGAAGTCAATTTATTGTTCAGTCAGCGTCAAATACTTCGTAGCAGTCAAAGTAGCCAAATAGTTCGGTACACCATATATTTAGTATGGTGTACCGAACTATTTGGCCACTTTGACTGCTACGAAGTATTTGACGCTGACTGTTCATCTGATTGACAATGTGTCAGTCAAAAACGTACTTACTCATTTCAAGTGGCGATATCGTTTAATAAAGAGGTCAATAAAGAGATTGATAAATGATACGTGATAATTGTTTATGAAAATCAAAAATACTATTTGAAATCATCCTATAAGTGGTTTGACGTCATTCGCACTTTTTGTCCGACCCCTGGTGATAAGTGAGAGGCAATTGATACTCTTTTAAGCTTATCAGAAATAAAAGTAAAAATAATCGAAATATAAGCTATTTATAAATAACAATCCCTGCAATACAGCGCGCGTTTTGACTGTTTTGAGTGCGACCGCTGTACGCTAGTCTACCGGCCTTGACGAGCACAGCGCAGACAAACGATGTTTATGCTCTGTGAAGCGGAGTTTGCACCTACCTTAGTGAGAAACGTATCCGATCCGCTCAACTCAATACCGATTATGAACCCTTTAGGTATTTTTAATGGCAGGAGCGCGTCGTGAATGTTACCGCTGCACGCGACTCTAGTGGCCCCAACGAGCACAGCGCAGACAAACGATGTTTACGCTCTGTGAAGCGGAATTTGCGCCTACCTTAGTGAGAAACGTAAACGTATCCGATCCGCTCAACTCAATACCGATTATGAACCCTTTAGGTACTTTTAATGGCAGGAGCGCGTCGTGAATGCTACCGCTGCACGCGACTCTGGTGGCCCCAACGAGCACAGCGCAGACAAACGATGTTTACGCTCTATGAAGCGGAGTTTGCACCTCCCTTAGTAAGAAATGTATCCGATTCGCTCAACTCAACACCGGCCAGCAAAGAAAAATAGGAAAACATTTATGGAAGCTTGGAAAGAATATCTGATAATTATGTTTCTAGTTAACTGTGGTGGAAAAAAGCTTTGTGTGTACAAAGTGTAGTAGGAATGTAAAAGGGTTGGCAAAGGAAAATTTTACCTTGAAAAACATCGTAACGCTTTTGAGATTGAGAGAAATAAAATCAAGTAAAATCAGAAGTTACTGGTAAGTTAAGATGTAGTTGAGCTGGATGAAGAATTATAGAGGTATCTACTTATACTTGTAGGTAGTAGTAGTTTATAAAGTCGAGGACTAACTGACAGACAAATATGTATGGTCCAAACCAGAAACTATTTCAAAATCAAATAGCAATTAAACCATATTGCTTGCCAATAGTTTAGCGTACCTATGCAATACTGCTAGACACTTTTTGAATTTGAATTATTGTAATTAATTGGCTGAATTTGTAAATTTGATCTTCCTTGACATTTTATATACGCTAAATATTGTAATTAATTGACTGACTATGTAAATTTTATTTTTCTTGACATGTTATCTGTTTGTATGTTTTTATTTTTCTGACATCTATTTTTCTAGTGTGTAAGCGAATTGGTGTAGTACTGTAAGCTTGCACTGTGTTAAATAAATAAAATAAAATAAAATTAGGTGACACCGTCCAGGTAAATTACGTAAATTGTATTTTTTAAATTGATACATTCATTGTAAGGGCCTCCGCTAGCTGGCGCGGGCGCACGGAGCGAACGAGCGGGTTAACGAAAAATAGTATGAGCGACGCTAACTGAAGCGGACGCGTGCGGCGGATTTCACCTACAAATAGCACCCGCTTGCGTGCGCACGCGGCGGGCGTCCGCGTCAGCTAGCGTAGGCCCTAAGATGTAATGTTTTGAAAACGTATGTGCCGCCAAGTTTCATGCTAGTCCCATAATAGAATACCCTCCTCGAATTGAAGAGGGACTTAAATCTTTTTGGGCAGAGCTGTAGGGTTAGAGCCAGCGTAGCTTTATTTGACGTTCATAAGCGCATATTATTGGGCCTACTTAAACAATAAACTATCTCTATCTTAAAAAATAAAGATAGTTTATTGCAATGTTGTAAGAAAACAATCCGATTCGTTCAACTCAACAAAAGAAAAAAAATGGAAGCTTTTAATGGTACCTAGAAATTGTTTATTATGTTTCTTGTTAACTGTGCTGGAAAAGAAGCTTTGCGTGTACTAATACAAAAGGATTAGCACGAAATTAGTACATTACGATACAAGTGCGAAAAATAGGAAATTCGAAACGAGTGGCGATAAATTAAAACACGACCGAAGGGAGTGTTTTAAATCGACACGAGTTGCGAATTACCTATTCGCACATGTATCGTACAACGTTTTACAGTACATATGGCCCTTTAAATGTTCGACACAGTAACGTAATATGCTACTTCTCGCACTAGTGCTATAAAGTAGCCCCATATGTACTGTAAAATATATTAGAAATAAAATCTTTATAGTTATTTTACTACACAGTTTGCTCCTTTGAAACGCTCTGTGAAGGGAAATTTAGAAGTTAAATCAATAGTCGCTGGATAAGTTAAGAAATATTCTTAATCGAATGCAGGATTTTTTTGCACACGCCATTGGTTTTTTTATAATACTACCCCTCGCTTCGAATGATGGTCTCTATAACAGATCATTCATATGTATCATATGTATTCATATGTATGTATCATTAAGTTGGGCTTAATTAACAGAATAATTGAAAAAATAAGTTCTTACCGTATTTTATATTATTACATACGCGAAATATTTTGTAACATATATTTCCGCACGTGTATCGAACGACGTTTTTTAATACAGTTGCGAAAAAATAAGAAAAACAACAAGTACTTTTTATGCATGTTCTATAAGACAGAAACAATTGTAAATATAAAATATTATACTATTATTACCTAAGTATCAGTATTTACGATTATTTGTGTATCGTATATTATTTTAAATTGTATAAAAACGATATCGAATGTTGCCTTTGGAAACTTAAAGTATTCTTGCAGTAAGAAAAACGCCTCTGCTTTGACAGGCGTTTCGGCAGCTATTCCGTTCCATTCAGGACAACTTATCAAGAACGGTTTTTCAATATTCAATATTAAAAAATAAACGTGTTATAATGATGAAGAGGTAAGTAATAAAATATGAAATATGCTTATATTTATTATTTTTATATTAACAGTAGGTTTTTATGTTGATTACGACTTTTAAAGGAAACTAACATTAACACTCATCAATAAGTAGTCATGAATTGGAACAAGTGGAAAAGTAAAAAGCACTAGTTCGCGAAATGCAACTTTCCGCACGCTAAACAGCTACGTAAAGTAGCACTTTTTGCGCAACTGTATTAAACAATTAAAAACACTGCCTTAAATGATACGTATTTAGGCAGAAAATGAACAGTTTCGCCTCTGGCTAGCTATTATTAGTTTAGTGACAGACGTCAAAAATGGCGGAAACAAGTTGTTCTCGAAAGCGCGTCTAGTACGTAGTACATTTATGTCAATGTTAGCAATGCGACCGATTGACACTGTCGAAGAGAAGACGGTAAGGAATTCCATAATTTGACAGAGTACACAGTAAGTCTTGTGATAGGATCGGGTTTTATCGCCGGCCATAATATATTATTTGGATGTCATCACACAGATTGAGGGTAGCACCGATTCGTCGGTGGAAATGGGGAAATAAATATTTAATGTTGTTGTGGCCTCTCAGCCGATTCAGGTAATATTCCGTACGGCTGACATTTTGTATATTTGTACTTAGTATAACATATTTAATGAGCTCCCTGATAAGTTTTTCCTGAGGGTCAAAGTCAAAGTCAAAGTCAAAGTCAAAATATTCTTTATTCAAATAGGCCTAGCAACAAGCACTTTTAAATCGTCAAATTTTACAAATATCATCTTAATCTAAATATCAGAGCAATTTATTGATGCAGTTATTATTGTTCTAAAAAAAACATTGAACTATTATAGATATGGTAAACTTAATAATAAGAATTTCACAAAAAGATCGTCAAACATCAAAATTGTATAAAAATACTAGTCTAGAACCTTTCTAGAATAAAATCTAAATGTCAAAAAATACGGTATATATATACATTGAATTATCAAATACACTACAGTGTGAGATTCTTTAATAAAGGAGTATACGGTCACGTCTGAAAACACGGACAGAGTGCCAAAAATATGTATGCACTACCTTAATATGCGGGTCGTAAAGTCGTGTGCACATATTTTTGGCACTTCGATCGTGTCAATGTTTTCAGACGTGACTGTACAGGTTTTAAAGGGTCGGAAACGCGCATAGTGGTAAAGAAGTATACAGCCCATCAGGCGTATACTTCTTTACCACCGTCGTGGTATAAAAAAAACAGCAATTAAGAGTCACACGAACGTTGCCGCCGCCATACAATTGAGGTTACGCTCTCATTTTAAATCGAGATAGGAAATTACATAAATATTATAAATAACATACGAGTATACTATATCTAAGGACCCGGACCCGGGTATGTCCTTAAACTACGTCCAAAAGAGAGGTATGGGCAATGTGAATGTCATCTCGCCTTGTGTGGTAGTGCACAGCCAGTGGATGTCATTCCAGATCTAGAGCAGAGCCCAACTGGGGAAGTACCTCCACCTTACAGAAAACCGCAGCCAAATAACACTTGATACTCATAGTGTTGTGTTCCAGCCGGTGAGTAAGGTTACCAGAGCTTAACGAGGGGGGTGGGTTTAGGGTCGGCAACGCGCATGTAACTTCTCTGGAGTTGCAGGTGTACATAGGCTACGGAGACTGCTTACCATCAGGCAGGCCGTATGCTTGTTTGCCACCGACGTAGTATAAAAAAAAAAAAAAATCTAAGGTGATGGCCGCAGGGGGGGAAGTGCGAATGCCGCGTAGATTCGCCTACCTTTCTATATCTATGTAGGTAGGCGCCCGATAGTGGTACTTTTCGTTGCTAGAAATGGTAATACAAGGAAATTAGAGCTAGTAGAAGTTTTACATAAAAAATTTAAGACAAAAGATATTTATTCGTGACAGTCACAAACATGTACGAACATTTACAGGCAACAAAAACAGAAGAACAGAGCATTAAGTGCGCATCACGAAATGGACCCAACTCAGCATAATGAAGACAGCGCTGGTCTTCCGTAGGGCTTATTCGGTGATGCCACATCAGATAACACATACAGTAATACGTGGTAATACGGATAACATAAAAAATACAAGAAAAAGAATTACTGCAACAGAGATTACACAAAAACCCACGGAGACAACACATATAAAAATACTTAGCTTTTTAAATATAAGAAAATTGATTTAAAATGGAAGCCATATCATATTTTTAGCGAAGAAAGCAAATAAATTTTGAAAGAAGAACATGTCAGTAATGCGTATTAGTCAGTCATTTATGCCCGCATTTTGTCGGGCAAACTCATCGACAAGTATATTCTGCCTTTCCTAACCTATGGCGCTCAAACATGATCGTTAACGGAGGCTCTGAAGTCCAAACTCATGGTTTGCCAGCGAGCGATGGTGCGCTGTATAAGAACTGATAGAATCAGAAACAAGGAACTGCGCTCTAGAACTCGAGTTGTAGTCGTAGGTGTCACGGCCGCTAAGCTTAAGTGGGACTGGGCTGGACATGTCTGCCGCATGCACCCTGAAAGGTGGGCCAAAATGGTTACCGGTTACCCACGGAACACCATAGATGGTGCTAACCGGAGTGCAGGCAGGCCGAAAAGGAGATGGCGGGACGACTTGGACGTATTTTAACATTTTTAACCGGATTGGCGGGAAACTATAAAAGACAGGGTTGAGTGGAGAAAGCGAGGGGAGGTCATTGCCCAGCTGTGGGATACTAAATTAGGCTAACAAAAAAAGCAACTTAGTTACAAGTAAAATATATGAGTTTAAAAAACATGACCAGAATAAACTTTTATAGTATTCCTTGAGTATCCTTAATTAACAATTTAGTAAAAATTATCGTTATTTATGGAATGGGGAGTAAAATATCAGAATGGAATTTATACAACAGATCAATTTAAAATCTAATTTTAATTACTTATCGAAAAAAAGGAAAGTAAAACGCTCCAGTGTAGAAGCGTATCACTTTCTGCATACTTTATAAAACAACAATGACTCACTTTCAGAGCATGAGAAATAAAAAAAGTGCATTTCTGCTCTATATTTGGGTCACGATCCAAAATACAATAACCCTCAGACAAATGTCGCAATAAAATTACTGCTGGGAACATGTGTTAATTGCCACACCGAGGGTTCCGTACAAACTAAATTATCTTGTGTAACTATAAAGGCGAAAGAATTTTGATCAGAAGTACCTATAATATATACTAAGTGTAATTGTGTACAGCGCCATCTATCCGCAAATTGTCTAACTAATTTGCGCGATGCACGTACTCGTATGTTGGTTTTTTCGAGGATAATTCTCTATCATGAAAACCGATTTCAAAATTATTCTTTTATTTGAAAAAGAGGTATTTCCATAGCTATTTCCAATGTAACACACACGTATAGTTGGTTAAATTGCAAACTGAATTCAGAAATGTTTTTTGTAAATTAAAAAAGAAGTTACCAAGATAGAGGTCTGATTATATTTTTCCTGTAAAATTTATAGTGATGTTAATATTATGTAAACATTTCATAATTTTTCATCGGTAAACTTCGGAGATAAAGGAGGGGGAATGGTATTTTTTTTTCATATTTTCCTCCATAAATATTTTTTTTCCACTACTAAAAAATTATAAAAATTGGAATGGGCAATTTGAGCTCTTTCAAATGATACCTCACTTGACCTAGTCACTAGACTTTGAAATTTAGCCCCCTCTTCATATTGGACATTTCCCAAAGTTATTAAAAATAAAATAACTAAATAATACTTTCAATGTATCTGGGTTAGCGTTGTTCATAACTATTCCAAATTTGAAATCGATAGCTTAAGTGGTTCTCGAGATATTTAGCGGTGTGACAGACGGACGGACTGAGAGTCGCACCATAAGGGTGCCGTTTTTTGCCATTCGGCTACGGAACCCTAAAAACTGCTACAGCAGTGGTACGTTCTTCATAACGCGTCGCGTACTACGCCTGCGTTATTAAACAGCTGGAAGGTGTCCGTGCTTTTATCACTGTGGCTACAACACTCGTCACGTTTTGACACGTTGTAAATGCAAATACAAATACAAATACAAAACTTTATTAATAACGCCAAAGTTATAGGTCATAATGTCTTAATAATAGGTACAATAGTACTTAAAACAAACATATCAATGTCACAGAGTAATATTTAATATAGATCTCATTCACATTAATTCTCATTTCATATAAACAACATAATATAAGTTAATACAATTTCATAGTACCTTAATAACCTATGTACACGGTAGTTTAAAAAACTCATCGACGTCATACAAAAATGGGAGTCGAGGCATGAATGTTTCATGTACTGTGTTGCGAACGTACCTAAGTATTTATTTTATTTATACATTAAACTTTTTAGATAGTAATACAGAGCCAATTACAGGAACTCGCAAATAGAAACTGTATGTCTATAACCAAGGGATGAGCTGTGGGTGAACCAAGGGATGAACTGTGATGATATTATACTTGATCAATGATATTATAATTGCAATATTCTTACCTCCGGAGTTACACACAATGTTTTTCATCGCACTTGCGAAGAAAAAACTACATTTTAAGCGAAATAATTCTTAAATACGGTGACATTAGGTATCAAACATTCGTCCGCCATTTTGTAGTTTTTTGACAGGTTAGGCATCGAAGGCACCTATTCGGCATTCAGCTACGATTGAAAATTATGTAAAAAAAATTTAAACTGCTGTTAAATTCATCAAATGAAATAACTTTAAACATAAGTCAAAATATTAAATTATAAACGTCAATATTTTAAAAGTACTCATTACCGCTACTTGGTTTGTATGAATAAGAAACATAATTAAAAAAATATACATTTTTCTACTATCCATAACTCCCATGGGAACAATTTAGGCCTTTGTCCTTCATTGCACCGGCATGAAATAAGATCGTTTTCGAGCAAGTGTGATGAAAAGGAAGATTTAGACGGTACACTTTTAGAAGGTACAGCGTCAGAAGGAACTTGTTGAAACCGGATGGTTCCAGTGCAATAGGTTTTTGAGTAGGTAAAGCGGCGGTTAGCAAAATATTATCAGCACGTGTCGATAGCGTGGTAGAGATTATCGCACGCAATGATCTAGTTAAGATAATGTTTATTTAGCGGAGATTAAGGATGAAGAATTAATTACGATCACTCAACTGTATCTTCCTGAGTCCCGATAAAAAAAAAACATTGGCACAAAAGCCGAAAGCTCTTTAGAGATTTTTTTCTACTCGTTGAATTAAGATTTCGTATACCAAACTGTTATTGGGTATCTCTCATGTATGGGCTCCCAACTCAACTATAATATTCATTTCGAAACGGTTTAGTCAACTATAATGAAATTGACCAATCACAGCTCGCCGCGGTCAAGAGGACGAAACAAAACGATAGCTCAAATTAATTATTTATTTTAGGCTGCATAGTAGAAACAATTGTTTCATAAGGGTCTCCCCAAACTAGTCGACGCCGTTTCGGCAAATCGCGTACGGAAAAAGCTTTATGTCAACGCAATAAGAGCGAATAAGTCGTAAATCGGCTCGGCCCACGCGAAACGACGTCTTTCGACGGGAAAACGGCGTTTTGCCGTAAAGCTGTTCGCATTCGTACGACGCTGTTTGCAGCCTACCGCACACGTTCGCATTCATAAATCTCCTTATACCGCCGTACGGTGCCGGAAAGAGTTGAACGGCTCCGATCACGGCCGAGTACGTACGATAAGGACCGGTCAGAGCTGGCGGAAGCCGTTCAGCGTCTTCGACGGCCGAACATAGCTGACGACGGCCGAACAGAGCCAATGACGGTAAAAATGCTGGTAAGCCTTTTTTTCCATGCCCGTCTACGTAAAATATCCATCATCACAGGTTATTATATAACATGTAACAATTACCAAGGAAAATAATCTTACAGGTCTGTTCAATTTCAAACTCAGGTTGTTACTAACAACCAGTCTCCAAAAATGAGATTTACGATTGCCGATCACCCGCTGTCCTACATCTGTTCGTCGGACTCAACGGCTGTACGTGTGCTGTCTGACGTCTCGACAGCAGGACGGAGCACGGGAGAGCCGACCGTCGCTTTACAACTGTTGCGATAGCAAGTCGCAGGCGATCGGGCGTCTCTACGGCCGCAAGGAGGATGAGACTGCTAAACGCAGGTGTCCAACCGCGGAGACGGTCGATCGGCTAAATGCGAATAGTGTGGTGTAAAACACTCGGCGAAAGCCGACTCCGCGTCGACTGGCTTGGGGAGACCCTTAGTCATAAACGCACACGTGACACCCTTAATATAGCGACATCCATAGACTACAAAAACCGCTTAGAGTTTCTTGTTAGTCTCCATAGGCTATGGTGGCCAAAATCAAGAAAAAAACTGTCTAAAAATTTAAATTAGCAAGAACAAGTACCAGGGCCTCATGAGTTACGAGGTGTCTTCGACCCCAACAACCCCGGCCCGCGGCGCCGACGCCGCACGAATATGAAGGTATCGCAGCTGCTCGCGTATCTTAAATAGCTGTATTCTGATTTGTACCATTATGATTCTATCAGTTCAAAGTATTATTTTTTGTTGACTCGTAGAAAAAGTATTGTATACAATAGTGATCTAATCAAGCTCTCTTAAATTATTTTCGCCATCGCCCTACGCGACAACATTTCCATCCTCACCACTTAGATGGTTGGCAGTCCTCAACTGTGCGTTTTTCCAGGAACTTTCTCCATCGCACTGCTAAACTGTGGAATGAACTGTCGCCTGCGGTATTTCCGGACCGATACGAGACCTTCAAACCTTCAAGAAAAGAGCGTACTCCCATCTTAAAGGCCGGCAACGCACTTACAACCCCTCTGGTGTTGTAGGTGTCCATGGGCGGCGGTAATCGCTTACCATCAGGTGATCCGTCTGCTCGTTTGCCTCCTCTACCATAAAAAAAAATCTTTTCAATCTCGTACCTTACTTAGGCAACTCAGCAAGCTTCGTTGCCTAAACCCGCTACTCGACTGAAAAGCTCTATATTATATCACGATTGCATAAAATACTATTTTGATTTAAAGTTATTTGGGCTTTCGAAACACTTCTCAGCGTTTATGCGACTGATATTCTTCACTATGATGGCTATAATATTCATTTTATATGGGTTCAGGTATATTTTTGATTAAGAAAATAAAACCAAAGGGTTTCTGAAAATATTATCAAATTTTAACTCCTCTGTTAAAAAAATACATCAAAAAACTTTATTTATGTACTTATTTCAGTAAACAACTTATTTAGCAAAATCAGACTATGGCTCATATTGTAATTTTCTTTACAACGTAATATTTCTTTGCATATAATTTTGTGCTAAAATCTTTGAATAAAATAAAAATAACTTTAATTCATATGTTAATATCTAATTTTATCATATTAAGTCCGCAAAGTAACTTGTTTCTTACTCTAGAGGCTTTAGTTTAATATCTGAAAGTACCCTCACTGAGGGACCAGTATAATAAATAGTTTTTTTTAAACCAACGGGACGTTCAAGGCTCGCTCCAGTGCTACACACCCTTCAGAAAAGTAGCTACTGTATGTAATTGCATGATTTCTATAGTAATCTAAATTGTATTTTTTCTTTCTAATTTGGTGCATGTTAATTATAATATGTAATGTTTTGAAAAGATGTGTTCCGCCGAGTTTCTTGCCGGTCCATATTGGGATACCGTCCTCCAATTGAGGGGGGATTTAAATCTTCTCGGGTCAGAGGTGTAGGGCTAGAGCCGGTGTAGCTTTATTTGACGTTCATGTGCGCTTTGTAATATGCCTACTTGAATAATAAACTATCTTTATCTTTATGCCTTCCGCAATAAGGGGTAGTTAGTGCTTCTGGGCATTTTCCGCAAATCGACAACCATGTGCCTATTTTGCGTGAAACGAAGTAGCGCTACTCTAACCACCCCAGCTAGCAGCAGCAATCTAGTCAGCAGCCGAGCAATGTTTTCAGGTTGCTAACTGCCTCCTTTAGCGTGCACGGAGTCCCTAGGTATTTGCTTCTGTATCCTTCTAGCTGTTTGCAGTCTAGAAGAATGTGTTTTGTTGTTTCCTCTTCTTCCATGCACGCTCTGCAAATGGGGCTGTCCGCTTTACCCATATTTTAGGGGGTAATTAGGAAGGTACTTGGAGAATTTGGAGGAAAATCATGAATTTCCTTACCTTTTACCCTCAATAGGTAATTGTGAGGACTCGAAGGAAGGTCAAATTTTACCTACCGATTCTAACAAAAACCTTTCGCATTACTGGGTAATTAGGAAGGATATATTTCTAATTACCATCAAAATATATTTTCAGATTTTCCGGCCAGTTATTATAATACCTTTCTGATTTTATCGTCTACTAGAATTACCGTTCAATAAATTACCTTACTTATTAACTCAATTGGTAAATTTAAAAGGTAATTTTAATTTTAAATTTAATTTATTACCTTCCTGATTTTACCGTTCATTAGATTTGCCTTCTAATAAATAACCTTCTTTTTTGACTCGGTGGGTAAATCTAGACACTTGATTTTACCGTCTACTAGATTTACTTTCCAATGAGTTACCGTCCTTTTTGACTCAGTGGGTAAAAGAAGATTACGATTACCTTCCAAAGCGTACCTTCCATCGGGGAAAATTTGGATGGTAAGATTTCATATATTACACGTCGAGACGATACATCTGTGGAACGACTTTTAGTGCAAAGAAAAGTCGAAGGCACAAGGCGCGGTAGGTCACCAATGCGTTAGTCAGGTCTAGTAAAAAATGCACTCAATGGACCATTCCACGAATGTAAAGACGAGAAGGGAAGAATGGCGACGGATTGTGTAGCTTGCCACCGGCCCTGATATGACGACCGCGACCACTCTCGAGAGTGTGAGGACAAAGATGAAGAAGTAGAAGAAGAGTACACAATCATTTCAACCATGAGTCAAAAAAGAAGGAAATACCTTCTGAATTTGGGCGGTCTTTCCTCTCAGTGTACCACTTAAGAATATTGTGTTTGATAAAAAAAAATAACGTAACAAGTTATCGCTGATTTGTTGCCCATTATCCTCAAACAAGGACTTGTATAATATCAATTATCTGTCATCTGAGATTGTAAACAAATAACCGTTATCTAGTCTGTCCTGATCAACATCAAAATTGAAGATCCGTGTATAAATATCGGCATGTTTTTGCGAAACTTAGCACTACATCATGTTTCGCCTTCTAAGCACCATTTGCATTTTTGCCATGCTCCAAAATGGCTGGGCAAGCCCAAGGAACCTCCGATCTGACGAAGTGACAGAGGAATGCCGAAACACTTACAACAACGAGCTTAGCAACGACTTTTTAGAAGGCGTGTGGTACGAAGTCGCAAAATACACTTTCTTCGGCGGCTTGGTGCCTTCCATCTGGTGCACGAATAACACAATCTATAAAGCTACTGATGAGAGGCTAGCAGTTTTTGAATCAGCATACGGCGTTAAGATACCACGTGAAGAGAACCCTGTGCTTATTAACAACTCGAATTATGCGCTGAACCTGCTCATTGGGCACCTCGAAGCTAAGGATCATTTTATGCAGCCTGGGTTCGCTCTAGAGGAGACGGTGTGGAACTACAGGCGGTTAACGGACGACTACATGATGGTTTGGAGTTGCGCTCTGCGCGGTAGGACCATCTGGTTACATTCGCGTATAAGAGATGTGACTAATCAGGAGATAGCGGAGGTCACCACTGGCGTTCCTGAGTTGTCGCGTTTGGAGATGCAAAGGTATTGCGCGCCTTACTAAATTGGAAAAGAATGCACATTAAAACCTTGTTTTGACCTCATTTATTCGGAAAAGGCTTTTTCTATCCTGCTGAAGGGATATAAGTGGCAATTTTTTGTTCTAGCAAATATAAATGCACAACCATTTGATTGTTATTTTCGTGTTTTTTTTGTAATATGTGATAAATTTAGCACTTTCGTAAAGTTTAAATAAAACTGTTTCATCAATAAGATCTTTTATTTGTAGCAAAATTAGTTCCACCTCGGGCTTTAACATTTGAATCGATTACGACGCTCGGGATCTATTATAGAATCTTTCTAATTCGCGTCGATCAGGATTCAGCGTAGGCTGTAAATATGTCTGTTTGCTCCCTTGTGAAACAATATACTATTTCACGTTGCTGCTTGCAAGTGTCAGTATTCTAATAGAGTGAGGAAGTTATATTTGTATCCGTACAGTAGACCCTCGCTAATCCGGAGTCCGGACCAATAGTTATTCAGACGGACATGATGTTGGCAGCTGAAATTAATTGTTGGCAGCTGAAAATAAAATCAGGGGGCCCGGATTAGTATCTCACTCTTATAGAACAGCACGCAGGATTGTGGGTACTGGGTTATATTTTATATTTATATTTATTTATTGAACACAATGCAAGTTTACAGTGTCAGACCAATTCACTTACATGCTAGGAAAACATAAATTATCAAGAATAATAAATTAATAATAAATTAATTATATATGCAGACCGACAGACAGATGCATATAATAATATATGTGCAGACCATGAAATTGACGATTGTGGATCTTCTTTATTCTTCCTACCACCATGCAAATGTATTAGAGATAGCACTAACATCCTCTGTTTTGTATGGGAAATTATTGAAATACAATTTTTAAACAATATTAGTTTTAAATATTTACTGGGTTTCTTTGTTATTTCATTCAAGTAACTGAGTTTAGTATCTAACCTTTTTAGGGTTCCATAGTCAACTAGGAACCCTTAAGGGCCCCCCTGATTACCAGTTCGCCGACGATATCAGCCTGTCAGTTATTCACAAAAGCTGACAATCGCGAATAACTGACAGGCCGATATCGTCCGGCGAACTGGTAATCAGTGGGCTCTTCATTGTTTCGCTTTGTCCGTCTGTCTGTCTGTCTGTCCGTCCGCGGCTTTGCTCAGTAGTCGTTAGTGCTAGAAAGCTGCAATTTGGCATAGATATACAAAATCAATCACGCCGACAAAATGGTAGAATAAAAACTATAAAACATTATTCGTGGGCGTTTTAGTATCTTCGCAAAATGGTAGAATAAAAACTGGAAAACATTAACCGTGGGCGTTTTAGTACCTTCGCAAAAGCAATCCACTATTTAGTACGTAGATTGGCTAGCTAGCTAGCTATAGTTTAAAATTGGAATTAGTATAGAATAGTATAGTATAAAATCAACTAACCATTGTTATAAAACCTCGATTAAGTACATAACATAGATTTAAGACTATTGCTGTACCCTATCAGGGTCCATGTGAAACTCACAACTACTACGAGTATGTAACACCTGTACAAACCATGGATGCAATAAAGAAAGAATAAAGAAAGAAAGAATAAAGTTTTATATCCGCTAGCTATTAGGCTTGCTAGATATAATTATATTTGCCGGTCTATATTGGGATACCCTCCTCTAATTAAGGGGGGATTTAAATCTTCTCGGGTCAGAGGTGTAGGGTTAGAGCCGGTGTAGTTTTATTTGACGTTCATAAGCGAATTATAATATACCTACTTGAATAATAAAATATCTTTATCTTTATCCCATATAAGGTATGGGATAAAAACCGGACGCCTTCCTAATAAAACGGTGACTCGCCCCCACAAGACGGGCCCCCACAAAAAACGACATCTAGGATGGTTCAATGGCAATACCAGTTTGACAGCTTGAGGGTAAAGAGGTATCACCACTGGCCTTTAAACATAATTATAGCCAACTCACCACTTACGTTTCCATATATACCCTTGAGACCGCAACTATCGCGACTCCACTCTGGACGGCCACCTAAGCTAAGTGAGAGGCAGAGAATCCTATTACGATCACCCTCCTTTGGGTAAAAAAATTCCCCGGGAGCACTCGGGTACAGATTCAGATTCAGATTTTTATTCATAAAACCACAGATTAGATTTACTTTATGATAAAACATAGTATTTTACATGTCAAAATTAGGTTGCTACATAAAACAATATCTTTACAGGAAATTAGGCACATAAGTTAAATAGGCGTATAACAGGTACATACATAGTATTTTTGAATGTCTGCCATTGTTCGGCGCGCGCGGGATGTGAGCCTGCCGGCCTTCTTGGCATCGGCGGCTGGGGTTGGCGGCCTTGTCACTCAAATTTTATCTTCGAATGGTGACGTGGTAGCCATACCTTATGCTGCGGATGCTTGGACGGTATGGTCGGCTCTCAATCCGGGTACGCCCGTACCAGACAGACTGAACCGTCAGCGCTCATGGGATGATATAGGGGTGAAGCGTGCGTTCGATGGCTTGATGGAGAATGCGACGGGAGTGGATAGGGCGAGGCTCAACGCCGTGTCGAGGCCAGAGTCTGGGGCTTGGCTTCAGGCGCTTCCGTCTCCGCATTTAGGTACCCTCCTTGATAATGACTCGATGAGGGTGGCTGTGGCTCTTCGCCTGGGCTGTGAGGTGTGTGAACCTCATGTATGCATCTGCGGCTCTATGGTGGAGAGGGACGGCCATCACGCCTTAAGTTGTTGTCGGTGTGCAGGAAGGTACCCACGCCACCACGCCTTAAATGATATCATCCGGAGGGCGTTGGTCTCGGCAAATGTACCTTGTGTGTTGGAGCCGCCGGGTCATAGTAGGTCTGATGGGAAGAGGCCAGACGGGTTGACCTTGGTCCCGTGGGAGAGGGGCAGATGTCTGCTGTGGGACGCTACGTGCGTTAATACTTTTGCTGCTTCTCATATTAACCGAACCATGCGTTCGGCGGGAGCAGCAGCTGAGCTACATATTTGTCCCTCTTGCCGTAGAAACCACGGGCTGTTGGTGTGATTAGGCCAAGACATTTATTGGTGAAGTGGGCAGACGCATGCGGGAGTGTGGACATGACCCTCGCTCCGGGTCGTTTTTGATGCAGAGGTTGTCCATCGCCGTTCAACGTGGCAACGCAGCGAGCGTGATGGGCTCCTTTGCATCTAGAGGGGCGCGGGGCGAGTTGTGCGGATAGTTTTTTTGTGTCGGTTAGATTTAGGATTTAGTTCAGTTTAGGTTAAGATTTTTGTGTTTGTATAACTTTGTATTTTTCGTATTTTAGTGTAATTTTTTGTAATATATTTACAGCTTATAATATATATCTAATGCAAGGATTGTAATTCAGATATACTACTGAAATTACATACTTTCTTATACTATTTTAGTGCTATATACAGAGTGCGGTTCTCAAATTTTTTAAGTATTTTGTAAATAATAATAAATAAATATTATAGGACATTAGTATTAGTACACAAATTGACTAAGTCCCACAGTAAGCTCAATAAGGCTTGTGTTGAGGGTACTTAGACAACGATATATATAATATATAAATATTTATAAATACTTAAATACATAGAAAACACCCATGACTCAGGAAAAAATATCCAAGCTCATCACACGAATAAATGCCCTTACCAGGATTTGAACCTGGGGCTTCGTAGGCAGGGTCACTACCCACTAGGCCAAACTGGTCGTCTGGTTCTTTTGAAAAAATGTTATTATAATTGTCAAAACTTTCTACGTGATTGATAGTAGTACCTATATAAATTCGTTCCTTCCGATCTCTTAAGCTTTCAGTTAACCCTCTTTACATCGTCTTCCTTCACTTTCCAGGCTATTCTCTGTAATACGATCAAACCCCAAGTAAGATAACTTTCAAACGCTTACTTCATAAACATCACCAGTCTGCCTTTTGTACTATAAGATTTTTTTTCTTTTGTGTAATAAAAATTAAATAAATAAATAAATATATTATAGATAAGCAGGGGTCGGACAAAAAGTGCGGATGACGTAAAAATGACGTAATCTTGCACACAGGATGATGTTTGAGTTTGTATTTAAACTTCCGTGTGACATGTAGTAACAAAGTTGTATTAATGAAGTAACAAAATAATCGTAAATAAATCCATGGAATTAATAATACAGGTGGTAGGGTGAGGTGTGTGTAGTAGTGTAAGATATAGATATACATAAGTTGACGATGTACATTGGGTTAGTTACAATACAGACGCTCGCGAGTAAGCACTTGTGTTTGATTTCACCTCTCAGCCCCATACATGCCACATGGCGACCGTGACCTCGAGCGCGGGCTCCGCCGGGCCGCACGATGTTAGTGTCAGCGTTTTCGCCGCCTCAGTGTTAGCGTGATTATTACAATATGGGCGACAGTACTGCAGACTATTAATACGATTACGGACAATTTTCGTGTAAAAAAATACAGTAACTCAGGCGTGATGGGGCAAGGATACAGCAAACAGGAGGAGAAAGAGGTTGTGATCACCCAGAATGCGGTTGGATCGAATGATGCGACGGGCACGAGCGAGCATCACACAAAGGTCAATAACATCCTTATAAGCGTTCTTTTCGTCGTACTCGCCCTCATCGGTTGCTGCGTCCTGTACAAGTTTTTCAAGAAGGCACAGCAAAAATACATACACAAAGAAGTCAGGAGAGAAGTTTGGGCACGATTGCAAGCTAGGCTGTCCATGAGGAAGTCAGTTCCGGCCAAGGACGACGAGGAGGAAGGCGCATAAGCGGTGGATGAAAGCGCGGCGTTCTACGTATAGTGTGTGTGTGAAGTGAAAAGTGTCGGGAGTGAAAAGCGTCGGAAATGTTAAGGGTATGAATTTAGAATTACAGACTATATATAATAAGTTAGAAAATATACGCATACACCTACGAAAATTAGGCGAGGCTAGAAGGCAACTAAAACAAGGTCAGGAAAAAATTGACAATGCACAGTTGATATATGAGGACTATCAATCTTTAATCACTTCTGTTAATTTAGATTATCTGTCTGAGTCCGAGGAGTGTTATATTTTAGAATTATTATGTGAAAAAATAGATAAAGCTTATAGTAAAATTTTACAATATAAAGTTTTAGAGTGTGTAACCGAAAAACCAATTAAAATGGAGAAAAAATTCGAAATAAAGGAAGCGAACAGCTTAATACCTATTTTGGACGGCAAGGAGGAGACCGTGGAAAAAATGATCTCCGGTATTGAAATGCTAGACAGTATATTGAACGAAAATTGCGAGAAAAAATTACTAATTTCATTTGTCCTTAAAACGAGAATTAATAAAATTGCGCAACTAAAACTTAAATCGAGTTATGAAACTGTTGTCGATTTAGTGACTGATCTACAAAAATATTTGTTGCCGAAGAAATCCGCAGTCTCTTTACTTGAACAATTAAATAACATAACACAGCGCGATATGTCTATTACTCAATATGGTGATAAGATCGAGGAGTTGTTCATTGGCCTAACGATAGCGCAAGCCGACGGGAAGCCCGAGGCGCGCGATGTCCTTAGACCAATCAACGAGTCCTTAGCTATAAAGAAATTCACGGACGGTTTGAGGAACCGCCGTCTTAGTACCATTTTAGCAGCCCGAGAATACACAGAATTAAAAGAAGCTGTCAGAGCTGCCCAAGACGAGGAGCTGGCGCGACCCCAGCCCGAGCCAGTAGTCATGAACATGAACTACGGCTACAGAAGAGGTTTCCAGCAGCCACAGCGCTACGGCTGGCGTGGGCGCGGGCCCACCAGCTACCAACCCAATCGAGCCAGAGCCTACCACAGCCCATGGATACCACGCTTTCCCACTAATAGAGGTACTGTACCTAGTAATAATTTTCACAGGGGCCGTGGACAACGTACGAATTTTAGGGGACATCCCAGTACTCGCAGGAGTCGTGGACACCGCGGAAACGTGTATACATATACACACGAGCCGCAGACCCCTCATAGTTCGACAAGTGACGAGACAGACAGAGTTCAGTTTTTTCGAGCATAAAGTTTTAACTATATGTGACGGATTAGACTATGTAAATTTTACTGTAGGTGGAAAAAATCTTATTCTTATGATTGACAATGGCGCAAGTATATCAATTTTACAACAAAGTAACGTTCCCACAGAATCGCAGATATATGAGAAGGGTACTATTATATCAGGAGTAGGTGGCAGTATTACTAGTAAACAAGTGGCGGACGTGACTTTACATGACGGAAATACGATACAGATTAGGCATAGGTTTCACATTTTGCAAGATCAGGATATGCCGTGTCATGCGGACGGAGTACTTGGTTTAGACTTCATGCGAACTTATAATGCGATCATAGACTTAACAAAGGACGAGCTTACTTTGCATTATGGAAATCAAAGGTGTGTGTTACGAATACAAAGAAGTAATGAAAACGAAACTTGTTTATCTTTGCCAGCGAGAAGTGAGTCTATACATTTAATTAAAGTAAAATCATTCGATTTAGGAAAGGATTACGTTATAAACTCCGAAAAATTGGCCGAAAATGTATTTTTGGCGGGAAGTATAAGTAGAGTTAAGCAAAGTAGAATACCAGTGCGAATTTTAAATACAAGTGACGAAAACATAAAATTACCTATTTTTGAACCTACTTTAGATAATTTGAGTGATTATAACATTTGTAACTTTCAAAAATGCGACAACGGAGTAGAAAGGGTTAAAAGGTTATTGTCGTCTTTAAAGTTAAATCATTTAAATGACGAAGACAGAAAACTTATAGAGTCAATATGTGCCAAATACGCCGATGTTTTTTATTTAGATGGGGATAAATTAGGAACTACGAATGTATCGACCCAAAGTATCACTGTGAAACCGGACACGAAACCCATATATACGAAACCGTATAGGTTGCCAGCGTCAATGAAATCGGAGGTTAATAGGCAAGTCGATCAAATGATTAAAGACGATATAATTGAAGAATCTAAAAGCGATTGGAATAGTCCGATACTATTAGTACCGAAAAAGTCTGACAACAATACAAAGAAATGGCGTTTAGTCATCGACTACCGAAAAGTAAACAATGTTATCCAGGACGATAAATTTCCACTGCCAAATATTACCGATATTTTAGATTCTCTGTCAGGTGCAATATATTTTAGCCATCTTGATTTACAGCAGTCTTATTATCAAACAGCATTGGACGAAGACAGTAGGAATATAACTTCGTTTTCATCAGGTCAAGGTCAATTCCGTATGAAAAGGCTCCCAATCGGCCTCAAAATCAGTGCCAGTGCATTTTCCCGGGTAATGTCAATAGCAATGTCAGGACTTTCATATGAAAAGTGTTTTATTTACATGGACGATCTAGTTGTTTTCGGCAGAAACATGGACCAACACAATAGAAACTTAATCGACGTATTAGAAAGATTACGTAAGGTCAACTTGAGAGTAAACCCCCAAAAATGTGATTTTCTGAAAAAACAACTACTTTATTTAGGGCATGTAGTATCAGCGGAAGGCGTGTTACCAGATCCGCAAAAAACTAAAGTTTTAGAGAATTACCCAACACCAACAAACAGTGATGAAGTTAGGAGATTCGTAGCCTTTTGCAACTACTATAGGAAATTTATTCCAAATTTCGCAGAAATAACATTACCATTGAACAAATTATGTAGGAAAAATATACCATTTCAATGGACAGAGGAATGCCAAAATTCGTTTAATAAATTAAAAGAGAAACTTATTACTCCCCCTATCTTACAATACCCAGATTTTTCATCAGAAAATGAGTACTTTTTGAAAACAGATGCATCCTCAAGGTCAATCGGTTCGGTACTATGTAACAAAGATCAGAGACCTATAGCTTATGCTAGTAGACCCTTGAATAAAGCCGAGTTAAATTACCCTGTCATTCCAAAGGAGTTTTTAGCAATCGTCTGGAGTGTACGCTATTTTAGACCTTATTTATTTGGAAAACAGTTCACAATAATGACGGACCACAGACCACTCTTATACCTTTTCAGCATGAAGGATCCGTCAAGTAGATTAATTAAATTTAGATTGCAATTAGAGGAATATGACTATAAAATAGTATATATAAAAGGAAGTTCGAACGTAGTGGCAGACGCGTTAAGTAGAATTTCAATTTCGTCCGACGAATTAAAAAGTATGAGCGAACAAGTTACAGTTATGACAAGGAAACAGAGTAAAAAGTTGAGGCAAGAGGAGGAGTTGTGTGACGAGAGTGTAGGAGATCTTAGTATACCCGAGAATTCAAGGTCTGATCAGCCGAGAATTGCGGAAATATTAAGAAAACCTAATGACTCAATAGAAATGTTGTTTGAATCAGAACACGAGTTAAGAAAATTAAGAAAAAATAAGTTAATAACTAGAGAAAAAGATTGTTTCGCGTACGCAAGGGATAAAAAACGTCTCTACATAAACCTTAACTATATGTCTCATTTCACGCGAGCCGTATTTGTGAATATGTTGAGTGATTTCTGTAGAAATATAAATATAGACGAGTTATGTATGATAAAAAATGATAAAAACGCGTTATTTATAAAAACATTGTTAAATGAAATAAAAACGATGAAAGACTGGTCCGGACCGCGAATAAAAATCCTAGGAAATATAATCCGAATAGATGACAAAGACGAGAGACGAGTTATCATTAACGACTATCATTTACTACCAACCAGCGGACATGCCGGCGTTCGCCGAATGGTTAGTAACATCAAGTCTAAATATTATTGGTCAACTTTAGAGAGTGACGTCAGAGACTTCGTGAAAAAATGCAGTAAATGTCAAGTAACAAAGTACTCTAAAAATATACGACAACCTATGGTTATCACGACAAAAGCGTCGTCAGCATTCGAGAAAATATACCTCGACTTGCTTGGATCGCTAGACACCGATACGGAAGGTAATAAGTACATCCTAACGTTGCAATGCGAGCTAACGAAATACATTGAAGCTTACCCATTGCAACGCAAGGATGCGATTAGCGTAGCAAAAACTCTTGTTAGTAATTTTATATTAAGATACGGTATTCCAGGTATGATATCAACGGACCGAGGTACCGAGTTTATGTCATCCACTATGGAAGAAGTTTGTAAGTTACTAAAAATAAATAAGATTAATTCGACCGCTTATCACCACCAATCGATAGGTGCTTTGGAAAATATGCACAAACATTTAGCCGCTTTTATGAGAATTCAGTGCGATGGTCACCCGGACACATGGAGCGATTGGCTACCGTTCTGGTGCTTTGCATACAATACAACAGTACATTCAATTACAAAGTATACCCCATTTGAATTGGTTTTCGGAAAGAAATGTCAAATCCCTAGTAATCTGATTAAAACTGTACAACCACTGTATAATCCCGATAATTATGCTCTAGAATTAAAATACAGACTACAAATAGCTCATAAGGATGCCAAGGAAAATTTGTTAAAATCTAAGGAATTACGAAAACAATATTATGATAAGTTATCTAACTCAGTGACTTATAAAAAGGATGATCTAGTTTTGATTAAGTCAGAAACTGGAAAAAAATTTGATAATCTTTTTAAAGGACCTTTTAAAGTGATTGAGGACGATGGAGTAAATGTTAAGTTAGAAATAGATGGTAAGATCGATCTTGTTCATAAAAATAGGACTAAGATTTTTAACCAGTGACTCATGTGTCACTGCTCTTTTTTTTTTGTCATGTTGTGTTAACATTAATAGTTTGACTTTATGTAAACATATTTCATAATTGTGTTTTGTTGTACTATCGATATGTTTAGATTTCTTTAAATAAAACAAAATGTTTGATAGTGTATACATAGTTTTATATAAAAAAAAATTAATTTACATCAATTTTTTTTTCTCAACAACCCCCCAGATGAGGTGTGTGTAGTAGTGTAAGATATAGATATACATAAGTTGACGATGTACATTGGGTTAGTTACAATACAGACGCTCGCGAGTAAGCACTTGTGTTTGATTTCACCTCTCAGCCCCATACATGCCACAAGGGTGATGTAGTGAATAAAATAAATTTCACGAAACTTGTTACCATAAGGTATAATTATTTGAAATTAGTTAGAACAAGTCTGTGGGATTGCCACAATATTCGAGTAAAGATGACATTTTAGAGCGTTTTCTTATACATTAGTAAATATAAATTTTAGCTAAATATAATCGTGAAGATACAATAGCTAAACAATAACGAAGTCAATTTATTGTTCATCTGATTGACAATGTGTCAGTCAAAAACGTACTTACTCATTTCAAGTGGCGATATCGTTTAATAAAGAGGTTGATAAATGATAAGTGATAATTGTTTATGAAAATAAAAACACTATTTGAAATCACCTATAAGTGGTTTGACGTCATCCGCATTTTTTGTCCGACCCCTGTAGATAAGGTATAGTTCTGTATTCTGTAATACTGGTTTTCTTCTAAAGGGTTCCCACTGTACCCACCTTGACATTATTCTGTTTGGCCCTATGCTTGACTGGTACATTTGAGGCATTAAGTACACCATTTGAAGGTACTTTTTTTGTGCAATAAAGTTTAAAATAAACAAAAATGTCACTCTAATGTCCATGCCCATGTTTTATGAAATTCCAGCATGCAGTTTTAGAATGAGACGTGGAGACCACAATTATGTTTCCCTAAAACGTACCTATAAAAGTATTTATCTCGAACATTGAATTATGTAGGTACACTTAGCAACATTGTAATTGATAAAAAAATAAATTGACGTAATAGATTATCGCTAATTCATTGCCCATTATCACCAGACAAGGTCTCGTATATATAAATTATCGGTCATCTGAGATTGTAATCAAATTACGGCGTAATCAAGTGCATTTTTATCAACATCAAAATCAAAGATGTATTTGCAATTCATCATGTTTCACCTTCTAAGCACAATTTGCATTTCGCTGTGTTCCAACACGGCAAATCTGACATCTGACATCAATGTATATTCCCTTCAATTGCTGTTTACTCTGAGAGTACGTCTGAATGTCTGTCAAGTTTGACCAGTTTGACAGCACTGGCTCCCCTCGAATGCGGCTGACCCTGACGGCTGGGCAAGCCCAAGGAGCCTCAGAGCTGACGAAGTGACGGAAGAATGCCGAAACACCTATAACAACAAGCTTAGCAACGACTTTTTAGAAGGCGTGTGGTACGAAGTCGCAAAATACACTTCGGTGGCTTCGTGCCTTCTCTCTCGTGTCCGAATAATACAATCTATAAAGCTACTGAGGAGAAACTAGCAGAATTTGAATCAAAATACGGCGTTAAGTTATCGCGAGATGATAATCCAGTATTTATAAACTACTCGGAGTATTGACTGCCTCTGTTTACGGGGAACGTTGAAGCTAAGGACCTCTACTTATCGTCTGGAACTCTTCTACGCCAGTCGGTAAGGAATAGCGGTTTAATAACGATGACTTCGTGTTGGTGTGGGACTGTGAGCTGCGCGGTATGACCATCTGGCTGCATTCGCGGACTAGATATCCGAGTGATCAGGAGATAACAGCGGTGACTACTGGCGTTCCCGAATTGCCGCGTTTGGTGATACAAAGGTTTGCTCGCCTTAGTAAATGGGAAAAGAATGCGCTTTAAAACCTTGTTTTGACATCACTTATTCAGAAAAGAAAATTCTCTTTCTTTCTTGATAGAAGGAAGCAAAGTGACAGTTTTCTGTTCTAGGACATATCAATGCACAACCATTTGTTTATTTTCATTCAATGTTCCTTGTTAATTTTGATAAATTCAGCACTGTTGAAAAGTTTAAATAAATCAGTTTCATCAATAAGGTCTTATGTTTGGTAACAAAATTAGTTCCACATTGGGCTTTAACACTTGAATCCATTAATATGCTCGGCATCTATTATGTAATCTTCGAATTCGCTTCGCTCAGAATCTAATGTATGCCCACGCTGTAAATATGTAATTTTGCTCCCTTGTGACACAATCTACATTTTTAACATTGCTGCTTGAAGTGCCGCTAGAGTCAGTTTTCTAATAGAGTAGGGAAGTTTTATTTGTATTAATATAGTTAGTAGAGCTTACACAGCATTACAGTACGTTTTAGTTACAAGGCTCTACAAAAGAAATGAATATACAAATAAAAATAAAACACAAATAATAACACTCATAAACACTCACTTACGCAAACACCAACCTATTATGAAAATAGTGTTTAGTGTCCACATTCTATTATTACTCTTCTTACTTTCTATTAGTTATTGCATATTAAATTTTTTTATCTCATGTTTTTTATCATGGTCTCACAGTACGTACACTTACCTACACTACACACCATATACACATACACACTACGTTATTACACAAAACACTCACCGTGGACTACGTGTGAATGGTAAGATTATTTTTAATACTCTAATGCTCTCTCTGTTTACTTCCTGTTTGGCTGTTTATCGTGTGTACTGCCAGATGTCGTACCTCCCAACCATGTACCCATGGCTACCTTAAACCTACTACAGGAAATTGATAGTACGTATAAGATTAAATGCCACACTTTTTCGTATCCTGAAGAATGCTACGAGACAATTTCTAAATTTAAATTAAAAATATTAAGTGTGAATATTAGAAGTTTACAAAGGAATTTCAACAGTTTTCTTGTTTTATTAAAACGGACGGGCATTGAATTTGACGTGATTGTACTAAGTGAATGTTGGATAAATGATCATTCCGCTATTAGTCAAATTGAAGGTTATTCATCTTTTAAAACTACTAAATTCATAAATAAGTTTGGGGGGTTGGTCATTTATGTTAACACTAAGTGGGCCCCAGTTTGCTCGGAGTTAGAAGTTGATGATGCTAACTGCCTACTCCTAGAAGTACCCAATACCTTCCAGGTCGTGGGGGTGTACAGATCTCCGAGCTTCCACAACATCGATCCTTTCATTTCGTCCCTGGACTCTGCTCTTAAAACCATTTCCTCGAGCCCTTGTCTTGTTTTTGCAGGCGACTTAAATATAGATATACTAGATATGGGCGGTATTAATACTCAAACATCCGAATATCTCTGTTTGCTGGCAGAACACGGGCTTATTTCCTGCATCGATACTGTGACTCATAATAAATCGTGCCTTGATCATATTTTTGTTTCGGGTAATTGTCGGACTGAATCCGTTGTCTGCACCGCTGACCTAACTGATCATGATATCACGATGGTTAGTATCTCGCCTAAAATACATATACAAAGCAAACTTGCCCGCACAAGAGTTGCTATCGATTTCCCCACAGTGAGATCAGAATTAGAAGTCGTAGATTGGAGCCCCGTCTTGCAAAACTCCAGCCTTTCCGACGCTGTAGAATTTTTTACGACTAAAGTCTCTACTGCAGTATCCAATAACTCAAAAGTTTTAAGATTAAGCAGGTCTAAACATGTCCTTCAGCCTTGGATGACCCCAGGGTTGCTTAAATGTTCTAAACTGAGAGACAAACTTCACATGGAATCGCGTACAGATCCTGCTAATATGTCCAAAAAGTTAATTTTCACTCGCTATAGAAACTTCTATAGAAATCTTCTTAGAAAACTTAAGTCCGAACATGACTGTAAAGAATTAGCCCAAAATAAAAACTGTCCTAAAAAGTTGTGGAACTCGATTAGACGTATTACACATAGCAATGCTCCTTTTAAGTCATCTGACGATCTACTTAAAATTAAACCCACAGTTTCAGAGTCCCTTGACGTATGTAACACCTATTTTTCGACAGTCGGCTCGAAACTTGCGGAGGTCATATTACTAAAACTAAACACTAGTCAAGAAAATTTAGCCTCGAAAGTAGTCACTGCAAAAAGTAATAACTCCTCAGGATCCTTTTGTATCGAGCCTACAGATCCGAACGAAGTTCAAAGTCTTATACTTAGATTAGACCTTAACAGTGCCTCTGGTCAAGATGGTATAAGTAATAGACTTTTAAGATCTATTAGTGATGTTATATCTCCTCCACTTTCGGCTATTTTTAACCTTAGTTTCTCGTTGGGTTCATTTCCTCAAGATTGGAAGACCGCTGCCGTAGTTCCAATACACAAAGGTGGGCCTACTAATACACCAAACAACTACCGGCCGATCTCACTCCTTGGAGCTTATTCTAAACTACTTGAACGGCTAGTACACAAGCGTCTTGTCCAATTCCTGGAAAAAAATCAGCTCCTGTCTGACCGTCAATTTGGCTTTCGCCAAGGAAAGTCTACGGATGAGGCAGTAAAAAAATTAACAGATCTTGTCGTTTCACATCTTGATGAAGGCAAAGAATGCATTGGTGTTTTCCTCGATTTGGCAAAAGCCTTTGACACGGTGTCGATTCCCATCCTGCTCAGAAAACTGGAGGCTTTTGGAATCCGTGGAAAATCGTTGGATTGGTTTTCTAGCTATCTTACGAGTAGAAGCCAGCATATTAAAATAGGAAACGTCACTAGTGCTGCGAAGCCTGTGATATTCGGCGTACCACAAGGCAGCATACTTGGTCCTACGTTATTCATTGCATATATCAACGACATCATGTCGCTAGACCTTAAAAATAGTGAAGTTTTATGTTACGCCGATGACACAGCCATAGTGTTTCATGGTGACTCATGGCGGGACGCCTATGATGTGGCTACAGCAGGGTTACAACGACTATCCACTTGGCTAAACCAGAATCTTTTAACCCTTAACACTGACAAATCAAAATTTATCGGATTTCATAAAACAGCGGCATCATGTCCTCCACCTGCCTTTTCTTGTCTTAAAATCCACAGTCACATTTGCATAACACCGCCTACCTCTGCGTGCTCCTGTGACGGTATAAATAGAACCAGTTCACTCAGATACTTAGGCGTTATAGTCGACGAGAACCTTAACTTTAAAAAACATATTTCAGCGACGTCTGGTAGGGTTCGCAAACTTATATACACTATGAAACTTTTACGGGAGGTTGCGGATACTCACCTGCTTAGAGTTGTATATTTGGCTCTGTGTCAGTCTATTTTAAGTTATTGTATACTCGCTTGGGGTGGTTCTACTAAATCAACTTTAATCACTTTAGAGCGAGCACAAAGAGCAGTTCTGAAAGTCTGCCTAGTACTCCCCCTACGGTATTCTACTTCTGAACTTTTTATTAAAGCGCACGTCTTAAGTGTTCGTAGATTGTTTTTACTGCGTGCTTCCCTTTACGTACACAATATGGTCAGTCGTCAGCCTAATCTACAAGACATGATACTAAAAAGAGTGTACAAAATTCCCAAGCCCCCTGTTAAAACTGCTTTTGCTATGAGATTCTCGGCTTATCTCTTTCCGCATTTATACAATAAATTAGTAAAAATCTGCGACATAAGGCACTGTAACTTAACTGAAGCAAAAAGGTATATCCAACCCCTACTACTTTCTTGGAACTATGATGAGTCAGAGGATATTTTGAAATGACTGTAGTAGACGACAATATTCAATTGCGTCTGCTCCCGAAAGATGAATAACTTCTACAGCTACTTTTCTTTTATTTTGTTTTCTCTCACATTTCGTAGTTATACACACGCACATATTCATACATACATACTCACATATATACACACATACCCTCACATAAACACTTTCACTTACATACAACTTACTGAGACCTTTTTAACTGTTTTTGTGCTTAGTTTGATAGTTAGTCATATAATAAAAAAATCTAATTTAATTTAGCTTTAACAATAATGTATTCTGTTAAAATGAGAACCGCACCATTTCGATACTTCTCTGAGATTCCCACGTGACAGGCTGAGCCTAGTGTGGGGATCAATGTACTGCTGGTCTTGTAATGCCAAATTCTTGAAATAAATATTATTCTTATTCTTATTCTTATTCATTAGATTTGGGCGACGGCGTAATAGCGTGGTTCCATTGCGTCGTCTGGGGGCCTACCGCGAAAACCGAAATTCGCAAATTGCGGGGATCATTCTCTTTTACTCTCAGTAAGACTTAATTAGAGTGACAGAGAAAATGCCCGCAATTGACGAACTTCGATTTTCGCGGTTATAGCCCTGATCCGGGGAATCGGCGTAGGTAACATGTATAATCAGTGTCGGCGGAACATTAATTAGTATTGACCATATTGAAAATTAACCATTATAAATTGAAGCGTAAACTGTAACCGTCCATTACGGTTCAATTTGTAATGGTTGATTTTCAATACGGTCAATTCTAATAAACGTTCAACACTGGGTATAATATTTCAACTAAATAAGTACAGTATATTTCTTTATGATGTTGTGTATCCGTATATATGAACTGTATCGCAATTACAACAATATATTTCAGCCAGAAGCAATAAAAGTATTAGGGGGGAAGGTGGGCAACGTGCCCTTTTATCTTCTATAGCCATTGGAGCAGACACTGGAAGTCTAAACGGTCTAGCATGACTATTGTGCGATTTTTTAGAAACTAGGCTAAAGAATCGCTGGTATTTAAACAAGCTGGTATTTATCGAACCTAAAGGTAGTTTGGAAGAGATCGCTATTAAGACCGCCTATTGTTTACTTCTACTTTTGATGTTGTTTTCTCTCTGTTTTGTTTATATTGTGTGCAATAAAGAGAATTTGAATTGTATTGTATTTTAAACGAGGAATTTGACTCGAGAAAGTGAAAATTGATAGTAAAATCAATTAAAATGAACAAGTTAGGGGTTTCCATTTTCAAACGCTCCAGCTGCGGATAGCTCATTTCCAGGTTTTATAATCGAAGTATAAGTTTCTTCGAAAGAGTAGTGTATTTTTTACAGCTTGAACGGGTGCCACATGTGTCTTACGTGGCATCCGTTCAAGCGTCGTAAATAAATGAAAACAGCACAGGAAGACAGACAGACAGATATTATAATAAATAATAATAATAATTAATTACCAATGTGACCAGAACAGAACGTGTCAAATATTTTGATGAGAAATGGAATAGAAAACGACTGTAAGGAAAGATGAGTAAGACTAAGGAAGACCATAACGAAAAACAAACAAGACTTTAAGAGAGTGACAAGTTACAGACATGTCCAAACGAGGTCATAACAAAAAATAAACAAGACGAATAAATTCTTTTCTAATGACGAATACAGAATGATATGAAATAAGAAATAAACGTAAGACAACGATGGTGATACCCGTCGATAGGCTACAGTAACCGCTTGTTATTACGCGGGCACCGAGCTTGTTTGCCACCTACTTTATAAAAAAGAAAACGAGTAATGAGACCAAGATAAATCTGCAGCGATTTTTATAGCCCAAACAGAGACTGTGTAAGTCATAACTTCATAAGTTTTGAAGTACAACTTCAAAACTTTTATTAAATTATGACGTATAAATAACACTTGCACAGTATGTGCTGTCAAAATCTTTGCCGATTTATCTTGCTACTTTTGCAATAATGTGTAATGGCCAAATTATTAAATTTTGCATAAAACGTCTAATTTTGAAGTTTGAAAAATCGGCCATGGCTACGCTGCTAATAACAAAAGCATCGCTTATTTTGACATTTAGTGTGTGTCAAATCTTGTAAGCTAATTTTGACCCACTTCCCGATTTCCAATTGAACTGAAATTTTGCATACATTTATGTGAATCAGAGGACAATGCAATATTATGATGACATGGAGCTGATCTAATGATGGAGACAGGAGGTGGCCATGAGAACTCTGTGATAAAACAACGCAACCTAATTGTATTTAAGGTTGTTAGAATTGTCTTAATTAGTATTAATTGATAAAAGCTTGTATCAAAAATGAAATTTGCTAAAAACCTTTTTATTTTGTCGAATATCAAACATTTATTCAGCAAATAATAGGCCACAGGGGCACTTTTACATGTCCATTTTTACAAACAATAAAAATGTATACTACGTCGGCAGCAAACAAGCATACGGCCTAGTGGTAAGCAGTCTCTGTAGTCTATGTGCGCCTGCAACTCCAGAGGAGTTACATGCGCGTTGCCGACCCTAAATACAATTACAAACACAAAATACAATTACAGGAATCGATGAAATAATATATACTTTATTAGAGACGTATACTCTCTCTAAATGTCAAATTATACAAAAAAAACTATGATATAAAAAGAAAACCAACAAATACTAAAATTCTTTAGAGATGTATAAGTCTCTAAGTGTCAGTGATAAAATATTAAAAAAAAAACATTAAATTATCCTTAGAGATGTAGAGGGTCTCCTAGACTTGAATATTGATATTGTAAGAGGAACACTAGCAGACGAATCGCCTGATGGTAAGCAATTACCGTTACCCATGGACACCCGCAACATCAGAGGGGTTTTTGCGTAGCCGGAATTTAAGATGGTAATACGCTCTTTTCTTGAAGGTTTATGTATACTACAATGTAGTTTATTATGACAGTAGCCTTCTGGCACGACAGTGCTTTCAGAACAAGAGTCTGTCAAGAAGCATGCTAGGTCCTCAACCTGCTCAAAAACGCTCGTCACGCGCCGGGAACGTAATTAAAGTGAAGCGGGCCCTGATAAATGGCTCTACACGGTAACGTGTGTAACTTCTACAGTTGGAAGATCTTCATCATCATCATATCGACCCAGCAAAATTCTGACCAAGTGACTGATCAGGCCATCCACATAAGAGCTTATAGCTTATGAAATACCAAAGGCAAAATCCCCCTTTTAGGTATTTATGTAGCGTGATACTTTTGGGTTTGCAAGATAAGGATAGTTTACTTTTCAAGTAGGTATATTACAATGCGCTTATGAACGTCAAATAAAGCTACACCGGCTCGAAACCTACACCTCTGATCCCAGAGGATTTGAATCCCTCCTAAAGTGTAGGATGGTAATATGGGGCCAGCAGGAAATTCTGCGGGGCACATCTGATTATTCTTCTTCTTCCTCGCGTTGTCCCGGCATTTTGCCACGGCTCATGGGAGCCTGGGGTCCGCTTGACAACTAATCCCAAGATTTGGCGTAGGCACTAGTTTTTACGAAAGCGACTGCCATCTGACCTTCCAACCCAGAGGGTAAACTAGGCCTTGTTAGGATTAGTTATATTATACCTAAGAAACAAATAAAATAATTCCATATTAGTTATATAAGTTAATCTATATATATATATTATTGGTAGGTACCAATAATGTTTGTGATTTAAAAAAAAAATGTATCTCTCTCTCTCACTCTCCTTCTATACCTACGAAGAAATCTATTATTTTTTATTAAATATTTTACTTATCCATAGAGCTCAGAATTACTCTATGCGAATCACTGATACTATCAAAACTTAATTATGCTGACACAGTTGTAGGTTCCTGCCTCTTATCTCACACAAAGAAAGTGATTCAGCGAGTCCAAAATGCCTGTGCACGTTATTGTTTTATAATTCCACCAAGAACTCACGTAACTCCCTATCTTAACAGAAGCGATCTAATGAACATGGAATCTAGGCGCTCTCTCCACTTTGCTTGCCTACTGTTCGGGATCGTGAAGTTTCAAGCACCTCGTTACCTGCATGAGAAGCTCCGGTTTTTGCAGCGCCAGAGATTATCTACTCTTCTCATGTGTCCCAAACACAAAACTGCAGCATTTCGTGGCAGTTTTAAGTACACCGCCACAAAATGCTGGAACAACCTACCACCACCTTTTAAGCAACTAACTTCTTTGCAGTCTTTTAAAGTAAAAGTAAAAAGTTACCTTCTCTCTAAGCAAAAACTATTGTCAGAGTGATTGAGTGAAGCCATTACAAATCTTAAGTACTGTAACTAATTATTTGGGAGAATCAACTTTTTAGCGTCACTCGTTGCCATGGTTACGATTAGTTGTCCAGGGGACAAAAGGTCATTGAAATACTGATTTTATGGTACTTAAATGTATCAAACTTGCGTTTTTGTGGTCGTTATAACCAATGTCCATAATGGGCCCCCTACTAAGCATGTTAATAGAACGGCATACAACGTCTCTTCAAACAAACTGTGCCACTGTTGTCCCTTGGACAACGGGACAGGATAACAAAACAAAAAAAGTTGATTCACCCATTTATATTATTATTTTGAGTACATATATATATATTTTCTGGACCATGATAGTCATGCTAACATATGATGTCAACTGCTTCATTGCCGCTTTGTTGTTTACCGTCGTAATTATTATAGATATCTCAGTAACTTAACTGTAGTTGGTAGCTGCGCGCAACTACGCTCCCTACAGGTGTCCACGGAAGACCAGCGTCAGCGTACTACTTCAGTAGGACCTGGCATTATGCTGAGTGTTCACCTTTTTCAGTATAATTATATCCACTCACATGATTCCAGCAACTAAGGTTTCAACATTTCGCACCTCTAAAATGATCGTCGCAACTCGAGTTGCGAACGGAGTGTATGCGGTTTTTTATTTCTTATCTGTGAAGGGCTGCACAGATATGGTGTAAACAATTATTAAAACACAGAATACCAACGTGACAATATTTAAAAAATGTTTCAACCACATAGACATAACCACAGTATTTTTTATCTATGTCACTTTGCAAGTTGTTCGGAAAAGTGCGTGTGTTAAAAGTTGCTGCGTGTTTTAAAATGCCGTAAGTATTCAAATTTACATATTTCTGTTAGTATTATATATTAAATTACTCCGCGTTTATTGGTCTATTAGATTAAAACTATATTTTAGACCTACTTAATATTGATGACCATAAAATCTCACTTCAAAGCAATAACTCTGTAGATTTTTGGCGTGTTTCCTATTTTAATGCCCTAGATTTCTATGATTACCAAATATATCTTGAGCAACCTATAGTCATTAAATAGTTCGATTATTAAATTACATTAATAAACAATAAAATGCATTAAATCACTGTGTATTATCCAGGATTAGCGAACAAACCATGTGACGGAAAATTGTAAGTAAAAACACAGCAACTGTGGTTGCTTAAATCATTTCTGTACATCGTAAGGCATGTGGTACACTAGACGTTGCATACGCGTTTTGGGGTGTTTGTTACTACTTACTTATAATTTCTATTTACTAATATTTCTTTGCTATATTGCCCGGATCCTGGGGTAGCTTGCCGTTTTTCGTCTGGCAGTGAATGTGTTAAAAGTTCCTATTTCTGTTGAACATCTGCACCGCGCGACTGTTGTGTCTCCGACCTAAATAGGTAGCCATCTTTGTTTTTGACATGGCGCAGGTCAGTTTGTTTGTTTATTTACGTTTGTAATCAGTATAATTTCATGTGTTAATAGTTACTATTTGCTTATTGTGCTTAATTTTTTGTAAAGTGTATGTTATGGTGTATATATTATACGTGTTAGTGTAGTTATAAGTTAGTTCGGTTGTTGGTGATCGGCCGTTTTAAAAACACCAAAGTTTAGTAGGTATGTAAATACTCTTTTGTTATTTTAAGTTATAAAGCCACTATCATTGTGATAATTACATAAATTATGTATTTTATTTCAAGGTAATTAGTGTCTTAAACGGTTTTTTACTATATTTTTGTACTTCAGTGTCTAAATTAGCCACAAAAAAAATCACGAACATAGCACATAGTTACACGCCAGGTGGAGCAATTCGAAAGTTCCTTATCAGAATTTGAATCAGTTTTACTCTGCAATTTTATAGGTGAGCTATCAAGGTATTTAGTATCAATTAAAAGCTTATTAAGCCTTCTTTAAATTGAATACAAAAAAAAGATATGTTTACGATTTAGATTTTTTATTAAAAATAGTTTTCTACTATAACTCGGAAATTATTCCTTTGGGTAAACTTCGTGAATTTTTAATAATTATTTTTATTATAACAGCAAATAGCTAAAGTAAGAAAATAAATTTCTTTGTTTCTTTACCATTATAAAACCGAAAGAATTATTCCAAATGCTTAAGCAGAAGCAAAGTTATCGATTTTTGAAGATATCACGACACTGTGCCGTCGTATCTGCGAAATGGCAGAGCAATTCAGGGCACCTTTCGTTAAAATCGGAATCATGTGAGTGGATACAGTGTACAAGTTAGTTATAAGTCATTTTTTCTCTTTCTTCTTCTATATGTATTGTATAACTGTGTACTTATACTGAAATAAATGATATTCTATTCTATTCTATTTTCGCATTCCATCCATCTTTGTCACACTCGTTGTAAAAAATAAGTTTTGTGTTAGTTGTAGTGTGCCTCACCTCCGACACGGGTATCGATATCATCAATCAGCAGCCTAGCAACAGCTAAACTATTTTTCGAACCTAAAACTTTTCGTATTTCACGTGAACAGGCACTTTTCCTAAAATAACGCGTCCTTTCCCAAATCAAAGTAAAATTAACATAGTTTCGGCTTCTGCGGGACCAAGCTGCCTCTGGAATAATAGTTCTCCTGACGTTTTGCATTAATTTGACTACCTTACGCCCACATGCCCTATGAAAATAAAACTAGAAGCAGGTAAAACCAAGATAATGACCATTTAGGGCGCTTTATTATGATTTGCTGGGATTATCTATATAATTTTCGTATCATCGTCCTGGGATTATCATAGGTAAATAAACTTCAATCTAATATTTCGTTAAGGTTTACTTTTAATACAAAATATGCACGGATGTTTGATATCTTAATTATCATATATTTACTTTTAATACTTTTGCTACATGGCATTCATATCCATGACCTTTTAACATTAACGATATCATTACCAAGATAACCGCTAAAACATTTAGTAATAAACATTTCTCTCAGCCAAGTGCACGTATTTAAAATGAAACTGTTCATAATACCATTGTTCATCAAGTTGATTTCCTGTACTGAATATTTGATCGACGTCAACGAATACCACGAGCCGCTCACAACCTTCGATAAAGTCACACATAATGTGAAATACTGCATTTATCTCAACAATAAAACTTTAGATATTAATTATTTGACAGGCACATGGTATATTATATACAAGTTTACTGCAAGCGTCACTGGCATTGGAAGCGAGGATTGCGAAACTACAAAATTTACTTTACCTACGAAAGAAGATTTGGATAGATACAAGGCGAAATATGATCTTCGAAACGAAACATTTACATTCGATGACGCGTTGTTGTGTGAAAAGGATCAAAGCTACAGTCCGCCAGTCAAAGGTATAGTTGCTGGGAATAAAACAGCAAAATACTATTTTTTGGACCCGAAATCTGCAATGCGCCTTAGCACTGTGTACGAAGTATATACATATAAGCCTGTAAACAATGATTACATGATTTATTACGATTGTCAGATGAGAGGTCATGTAAAGTTTTTAATGTCGAAGAAACGGGATCAGACTGATGAAGAATTGGAGAAGATTTTGAAGCCATTGGATGAATTGAAAAATTACGGCAAGCAAAGATTTTGTTATAAGAGAAAAGTGGCGTCGACGACTCCGTACTTTTAAGGAATAGGAATGATTGTGAAAAATTATGCAAGATGGTACAATCTCTGTATTTGGGAATAAATCTTTACGGTTCCGTTGGTTCTTGTTCTTCTCTCACTCTCATTGAACATAAGTGTGAGCGAGATGTGCGTGCTCGGGACCGCGGATATCATGTTTTTGAATTTTAATTTGTTGTAAGATTTAAAAAAGAAAAAGTAATAGAGGTAACCTCAAAACTAACATTGTGCATTTTTAGAAGCAGTTTTGATATTCTTAGCTTTTGTGCATACTACCTATGTTCGTGATTTTTTTCTATCAAGTGAAAGTCAAGAAATCAGGATTCGAATCGCTGAAGTCCCTAGAGAAATTCTTCAAGATTGCTAATAACAATTTTGGTGACCATATTGTTATCTAAAAAGCTAGAAATTTTGGATTTACGGACCGCTTCGCCTGTGTAATAACATCTTTTACAAGTGTGATGAAATAACGTTATACTTATAGCCTATTTGAGTCTGTATTTCCCTAAAGTAAGCTCGGTCGCTCAGGCCTTTATTCTGGCTCAAATATTAAAAGCCTTCCTCCATTGCAGAGGTGTGAAAAATAAATGCGTGTTTCTACAGTAAGTTACGCAACAGACTTTATGTTCTCTGGAGTAATTGTACATTTTCTCGCGTTTACCTCACACCCATTTAAAATCAGATAATCTAATGATGTATTACGCGGTGAACGCAGCGGTAAGCGCATTGCCATTTTCCCCACATTCCGTGAACGCATGCGTTCAACGCTGCGTCTATCGTATAAACAAGCGCGCATATTTTTTATTTGACTAGACTGGGCAGGAAACTTAACTGTCCTAACTTGGTTATTGGCAAACTCCGTTATCAATGTTGGAGTTAATTAAAAATAAGGGTGGGCAACAAAATTGTTGTCTAATTTCGCATTTAGAACCGGCTCACCCTTAAATCAAAACTCTGCTATCATTAGGTTCATAGACGTATCAATATTTAGGATTTTGAATAAATTTTAGTATAAGTTTCATAATAACAAAAAGGCGAATTTGCGGACAGTTGGCGAAGATAGATAATTTTAGATTTTTTTTTATACTGTGTTTATGCAGACATTTTTAGTTCAATACATTTTTTTTTGGTCAAATTTTTGTTTTAATATTTTTCTTAGAGAAATTCCGGCACCAAAGGTGAAGTTTGGGTTCATCATAGTCTATACTTTATCCAACCTGGATTTTCAATGAATTACATCAATAACGGGGTTTATTTATGTCCTTAGATCAGTGGTGGGCAAAGTACGGCCTGCGGGCCATCTTCGGCCCGCGAAAGGATCTTATCCGGCCCGCTGCCGGTATTTCGAAATAATTTGTATACAGACCGCGAAATTAAAAAAAGCGAAGTTTATCTGCAATTCCTGCCCTCTGATATTTCTTAAACTTTCTGGCCCACCATGAAGAAAGTTTGGCCACCACTGCCTTAGATAAATATTTATGTAACCTGGTTCTTGGCCAAGATAGATACCTAATTACTACGGCCGCACTAGAGTCAAAACCAAGATCAGTTGGCAGCGATTTTGTTAGCCCAGACAGTGCACGGGTTATTTTAAACGTTAAACTTTTATGAAATTATGGACACTTGCACCGTCTGGGCTAATGTGGGCAAAGTACGGCCCGCGGGCCAGTTCCGGCCCACGGATTTTTTCCGGCCCGCTGCCAGTCCTATGAAATAATTTGTATATGGCATTGACCCACGATATCCCAAATCAAATACATTTTTGCTGCAATTCTGGCCCTGTTATCAAATTTCTTTAACTTTATTTCAGTCTCGTGTCATTTGCACTTCCGATCTCTTTCGATGAATGTCGAGAATTTGCTATTTTATAATATCATACCTACTAGATTCTAGATTGAAAGGCAGTATATTAGTTTCATTCATTTTCCTCACATTTACACGTAGCTGCAGCTCACGAAATACGGCGTGTCGTGAACAAATGATTTCCTTAGAAAGGATTGGTCCTTAGGAGTCAAGGATGAATTTAAGAAGTGGGTCCACAAACATTATTTTTGCCAAAGGAAATCTTTCGTTCAGACAACGCCGTGTTTGACCTTTTTATATTTTCTGCAGCTCCGAGTAATTCAATAATTTCCTTTTTTCAGTTACTATATTATTTAAGTCATTATCTATCTAAGTACATATAAATGTAGAATGGAACAAAGAAGTCTCAATGTAATCTGAAATCGCATTAATTTCGTTCAAGCCATATTATCGAGACTTCCTAAAGGTAGTCACTTAACTTAATTATTTCCTTGACATGCAACCGGCTAAAAATAGCCGGACTATACTGGATAACGGAAACGGATAAAGTTGACCACACGTACCACTTGCACACTAGATGGCGCAAATGGGTATAAGTTAACCAATAGCTTACATACTTATTTTTTAGGTACAGTCTTACACGGATCGATATAGCCCCAAATTATTTTAGTTTAAAGGGTACACGGAAACGATATGTCTTGTCGCTTTTTTCGGTAAATAAGATTTTCATATCAAAATGCAGAGATCTTACTAAGAAGTTAAGAACTATAGCTTCTGTCACCACTGTATAATATTTTAACACAAAATTTTTTACTTAATAAAAAAAATTGTCACGGAATTAAAAACCCTACTCAAAATGTTACTGAAGTGAGTAGACATGTTATTTCTGTTTACCATTCTTTAATGTTATAATTTATACCTATTTCTAAATGTTGCTATTGTTGTATTTTTGATGTAGCTATACGAGTATGATGTAACCGTATTTTTTTATTGACTGGTGAAAAAGCTCTTGCGCCTACTTACTGAATAAATTTCTAAATTTAGAATTGCGCCGTCACGTTGATAGGGCTGAAACAGCGGATGTATCCGGAACGATACGCACATAGGTTATTTCTTCTGTAGCCTCATAGTAGGCGCGCATGCATTCACGTTTATGGTTTGAGACCATCATGCGAAGCACTAAGCCACAGGGGCAGGATGGCCCGCAAGTCCCAATCCTGCCGACAGCGTGGCTGCTCTCGTCAAACTGTTGGGCATGATTCATAATGCGGAGTCCACGCATGGTGCTCTATGGTTGACCCAGATGTCGATACGTGCCGATGGCCGGCCTGAACCCCCTGACCCCTCTGACCCCTCGACCCCCACTTAGTAGATACAATCACAGCAAACACGGGTAAACACGAATACAGGTGGCATGCACAGTTTATTGAAAAAGTAAATATTAGAAACAATAAATAAAATAATTAAATATTGTAGGACATTATTACGCAAATTGACTAAGTCCCACACTAGGCTTGTGCTTTGGGTACTTAGTCAAATATATATACAATATATAAATATTTATAAGTACATAGAAAACACCCATGACTCAGGAACATCTATCCGTGATCATCACACAAATAAACCTTACCAAGATTGAACACAAGACCATCGGCCTCACAGGCAGGGTCACTAACCAGGTCGGACAATAATATAAAGTCCATAATATTCTCTATAGCCCCTTGACCTCCGATTTTTTATGCAAACGCATAGACGAATTGCTTGTCGGTGATGATGACACAACAGTTTTTTGTTGCGTTACCTGTTCGGGTGTACGATTTGGTAGATTCCCACAGAACCACCTAAATTCCTCACCCTTCGGCCAGCAGTCCGCGCTCGCGATGGTTTCCAGCAGGACGCGCACCACGAGGAGCTGAAGTACACGTAACGGGGCGATCGCAGCCTGTCGTGCCATGCTTATGTCCTTTAGCTCCACTGCAACGCACAGAAACTCTCAGACCGAGCGAGCACTAAGACTCTTGAACTCGCTTCTGCCATGGGCACCAGAAAGTGACATTTTGCAACTCTCTGGGCAAATATATGTCGGACATGACAGATGTATTGTAAACTCTGGATGTCACTTGAAATTATTATGTTCTGTTATTCCTTGTATATATACTTTGTCTTTTATCAATTAATTTGTATAGTGCCTTAGTTTTCAACTGTAATGCTGTACAAATTTTGTATGTAACAATAAATAAATTTTGACTTGAGATACATGAGTTACACGTAATAACTATGAACCTTATTTTTCTAATGTCTTTATCTACCACCTACCAACAAAACAATTTTTTTGAATATACATTTGTTAGCCATAACTGCGCTATGATAAGCTTCGTATGCATCGAACAAATTCTAACTCGTAGAAAACTCTCAGCTGGTAACATGTCGTCTTGCGAACATACCCTAAAATACCCAAATTCTAACGAAAAGAAAACTTTCTCTTTCGAAATTATAAACTCGTTTATAATATTTTATGCAAGAGAGCTTTTCAGTCGAGTACCGTGTTTAGGCAACGAAACTCGCTGAGTTACCTAAGTAAGGTACGTGATTGAAAAGATTGATTATATCACTATTGTATACAATACTTTTTTTACTATAAAACCTAAATAAATTATTGAAAAATGGTAAGCATCTTAGTAGACAAAAATGTAGTCATAGTATTTTCTATGGGAGCGCGGCGGAACGTGATTATTCATTTTTTTAGCAGCATATAGAAATGAATCTTATAGTTGAGTGGGAGCCCATACATGAAAAGTACGCAATTATAGTTTGGTATAAGAAATTTTAATTCAACCATTACATTCGACGGGTAGAAAAAATAATTTCAAGTCTCTTTTCGTTGGCAGTTTGAAATACATTTTAATTTCAACCAGATACGTTTAAGATTACGTAAAAGCTATATGAAGGCTTGAGTATTTAGCGTCTGCAAATAAACGAGATGACATTCAACATACATTTTCAAACATACATTAAGGAATAACTGGAAGCATTAAAAATTGAACCTTAATAGTAAGGGTGTGAGTTGAGTTTATCAAGTTACATACTTGAATTAAAATGAATGTGAATTATGCTCATAAATAAAGAAAAAAACAGTCTTAGGTACAATGTAACTCTTTGCTCAGTTGTCAATGTCGTGCAATGTATAACAAATAGTAACTTTTTCCCATTTCACTCATTTTGGGGATGATTCCCGCAAAACAGTAGTTTATGTGACTGTGACATAATGAAACTACTACTCGTGTGATCCTTTTATGATACGATGTTTCCCGCCGACTCGCACTTGCCCGGTTTTTTTAAAACTGTGCTAAAATAAAGATACCAGTACCACCATTCGTGTAAAGGCGTAGACCCACAAGAGTATGCAGGAGCAATCACCCTTTTATTATTATTAAAGCTTTTTTTCCACTTAACAAGTTTTGCAATGTATTTTTAATTTACAACTATTTCTTCCATCTTTGTTATGTGGCCCCTCTGAGGGTAAAAGCCTCCTCCATTCCTTTCCACCTTCCTCTGTCCTTTGCTATATGCATCCAACATTTTCCTGCTGTGGTTATTATATCATCGGCCCATCTTTTCTTTTGTCTTCCCCATTTTCTTTTGCCTGTTGGGCCCGGCCATTTAGTTATTTGGTAACTCCATCTCCTGTCTTCGTATCTTGACAAGTGCCCGGCCCAGTTCCATTTCTGTTTTAAACTAAATTCAAGGGCATCTGTCAATTTAGTTTTCATGCGGATGTCTGCGTTTCTCGTTTTTTGTATTTTTTTCAGCCTCAGTATACTTCGTTCCATTCCATAGCATGTTGACAAGATAAAATTTTATTTTTTACTTTTTCTGTGCAATCACCCTTAGCACGAACTAAACCAACCAGCTACCACACACATAGTAATCAATGTTCGAGCATCTCTTAGAAAGTACACAGAGTAGCAGAATACTTTGCATAGTTTAACCGTGTCATCTATTATATTTATTATACCTATTGATTGACATCGAAAAATTAAAAAAATGTATTCGAGAGGCTACCCCCAAATAAAAAAAACTTTTTAGTTAATTTAGGTTATGTGTTTATCAATAAAAATTAACATTTTTTGCTTCTGTTGTCATCAAGAATGCACCGTTAAAATCTCTCGCAATGCTCACGGGCACCTTGTATAAACAAAAATCAAACTTAGAACTTAACTATTCTATGGAAGACAAACTCTTGTGCGTTCTATCTCGACGCCTCTGCCATCTAGCGAACGGTTTGCATACTAATGTCTAATACATGCCATGAAACTGTGAAAGACTAAGCCATTTAGCGAGCAATTGGGTAAACTTTCTGTATTGGAAGCTGTGTTATGTTACAGGTTGATTTCAATTTAAAATTTGTAATTAATAATTCAAAACATGTAAAGATTTAAAATACCTCCACTTAAGTAATTTTATTGCATCTATTGACAAATGAATTGATGCAAAGTTAGACCTTGAATAATTAAGTCCCAGAACAAAAAAAAAACACAAAACAAACAAATTAAAATTTGTTAAAATATTGAAACAATTGCCAAATTCAAACATCAGACAACACCTTTTAACGAACTAAAGTACTAAATTGAATAAAAGCCTTATTAAATTAAGTAATCTCCATGTTGTAGGGAGATCGGTTTTTGGGCCCTACATTAATCGTGGCCGGACCTCCATCCGTCTCACTTAAGGTTCCGTCTCTGTCTTTCAAGAGATCACTTTACTTTTCGTCTTTTACGAAGTTTATAGGGTTCCGCAGCCGAAATAGCTATGGTTATCTGTGTTCGTTTGTAGATATTGTCACAGATATTTTACTCATGAACAAAGTGGGCTATTTTATACAGAATGTTTCTTTAGTCACCTGCAATCATTTACGGGGTGAATATATAGGTCATACTGAGCAACTTTTATTATGAGACCAAACCCGAAATCACGAAAAAAAATGGCTGTTTCATACATTTTAACCGTCTGCTCTTGACATTTTCTATGGGAAAGTTAAAAAAAAGTCGTGATTTCGGGGATATTCCCATAGTAAAAAAAAAAACTCAGTATGACGTATATATTCAGCCCGTAAATTATTGCAGGTGACTAAATTAGACTAATTAAAAAATTCAATAATTAAAATATATAATTACTATTATATAATTAAAATAAACACCCAGTATAGTTAATTACTTATGCTGGTGTAATTTAATGATAAATAAATAAATAAATAAAAATGTTATTTATTCAGGTATTAACCCATTAAATTACAATAACGCAACAATACAATAAAATAAAATATACAATTAAAATTAATTAATTAATTTTATGATAGTTTAGTAATATAGTATACGGAAATAAAATGGGTGTATTTCATTCATTCATTCGAAGTTTGGCGAAGTATTGTAGTAGCAATGTGTTTAGTATCTTAGCTATAAATAAAAAAAGACTAAACGATGTTCACACATTATTATTTACTTTATAGGGACTTATCTTTCTATTAAGCTTTAATATAATAATATGGAACCCTCCATGCGAAATTTGGCTCGTATTGGATAAGTTTTTAATGATTTCTTGAGTGTAAGTAAGTAAGTAAGTAAATATTCTTTATTGCACCAACAATTATACATTTTACATACATGTAAAACTACAAATGAATGAATGAATGAGTGTCGTAGGCTGTTCGCTACATAATTTTAATAATTTATTTTTAATTTATATTAGTATTTAATTTGTGAATACTACTTAGGTAGTGATATCTTATTCTCAAGTACAAAGCCTGCACCTAACAAAAGTTTCTTTTTGACCCAGTGGTTGACTGGTAGAGAATGCCTTAAGGCATTAAGTCCACCATTTGTACTTAATATTTTATTTGCAATAAAGTATAAATAAATAAATATATATAATAATTATTTTGATGTAAGGAATTCGTTAAAATGTCGAGATAAATTGGAGTGCATAGTGTTTTTTAGTTGTTGTATTTTTGACAACCAGTTTGGCCTAGTGGGTAGTGGCCCTGCCTACGAAGCCGATGGTCCCGGGTTCAAATACTGGTAAGGGCATTTATTCGTGTGATGAGCATGGATATTTGCTCCTGAGTCATGGGTGTTTTCTATGTATTTAAGTATTTACAAATATTTATATATTATATATATGGTTGTCTAAGTACCCTCAACACAAGCCTTATTGAGCTTACTGTGGGACTTAGTCAATTTGTGGACTTATGTCCTATAATATTTATTTCTTTATTTTGTATTGTAAATTACGTGATTTACCTACCTATGTTGAGTTGTAAGTTATTTCTTTCTGTTGTTAAGTTTGCGTTGACTTAAAACTTTAAAAAAAGATTAGAATTTTTGTTTTTCATTAGAGGTAGATAAAATTTGGCTTGTTGAAAGAGCTCCTCATTCATTTCAAATCGCAATTTGTCCCAAAAATATAAATCTTTCCGCTGAGTTACGGAAATACCGTACTCAAAATTCAATCCTAAAAAACAGGGTATAAAAATGGCCATAAACACAACGACCAAAGAGTACAAAGCAAATGCATACTACATGTTACTAGACTCAGACCAAGTTAAGTCTGCAACGATTTTGATAGCACACGCAAGTGTTATCTTTAACGACAAACTTCTATGAAATTATTACGTATAAATAGCACTTGCACTGCGTGTGCTGTCAAAATTGTTACAGACTAACACAGCGGCTTACGTGAGCGGATAACTCGCGAACGCGAAGCAGCGCGGCGGCCCACGGCATTCGCGTTCGCAACGAAATCGCCCACGTAGGACACATCCATAGTTATCAAAGGATTGATTCACCCGCGCCGCGCCGCGCCGCTTCGCGTTCGCGAGTTATTCGCTCACGTAAGCCGCTGCGTTATCTTGGTCTAACTGTATCAGTACCTTTAATGCCACATACAGGATATTCACAACTGGTATACTAAGAAACTAAATAATTAATAGAATCAGGCGTTACTTTGCGGAAATCCATGCTAATTAAAGCAAGCAATTTAATATTACTTTGCCAATCCGCGAGAAAATAACGTGTTAGTCAAACAGTGCTAACCCGTTACTTACTTGCGTATTTTTACATGCAATTAATATTCCCACCCTCCCACCGCAAAAATAAATACGCAAATAAATATAACAAGCCACCACCAAAAGTACAAAACTCGACACGTGTTTCGCCTCTCTACGAGGCATCCTCAGGAGATGCTGGAGATGTTGACGGTCTGACACCCGACAACTGACCAGTCAGTTGGTCAGACATTTCAGTAAGACATTTCAACATCTCCAGCATCTCCTGATGATGCCTCGTAGAGAGGCGAAACACGTGTCGAGTTTTGTACTTTTGGTGGTGGCTTGTTAATTGTTATATTTATTTGCGTATTTATTTTTGCGGTGGGAGGGTGGGAATATTAATTGCATGTAAAAATACGCAAGTAAGTAACGGGTTAGCACTGTTTGACTAACACGTTATTTTCTCGCGGATTAGCAAAGTAATATTAAATTGCTTGCTTTACTAAGAAACTATTTTATTTAATATTCAGATAAAAGACATTCCAATAAGTATGCTATTTAATTAAAGAAGCCATGCAAGGTCAAGTCCAATAATGTGACGGTGGGCGGTGGATTTCCAATTTTGGCAATGCGTAGGTACAATAATATACTGGTCTTTGATATTATGACATGAAAGACGAGCAGAGTTACTGGAGCTGGTTTTCTCTAAAGGTACTTTATGTGTTCAGACTGATACAGCATTAATTACTTATACGTAATTAAATAAATAAGCCTTATTTCTAATTTTTAGGGTTCCGTAGTCAACTAGGAACCCTTATAGTTTCGCCAAGTCCGTCTGTCTGTCTGTCCGAGGCTTTGCTCCGTGGTCGTTAGTGCTAGAAAGCTGCATTGGCATGGATATACTCGTATAAATCAATAAAGCCGACAAAGTAGTACAATAAAATCTACAAATTTAATTTTTTAGGGTACCTCCCCTACACGTAAAGTGGGGGTGAAATTTTTTTTTCGCTTCAACCCTAGAGTGTGAAACGTCTTTCAAAACTAATAGGGGTTCTCAAGAAACATTTTTTGATAAAGTGAATATATTTGGAGATAATCGCTCCGAAAGAAAAACAAAATGTGTCCCCCCCCCTCTAACTTTTGAACCATAAGTCCAAAAAATATGAAAAAAATCGTGGACATAGAGCTTAAGAAAGACATTAAATGAAAACTATAGCGGACATGATCAGTTTAGCTGTTTTTGAGTCATCGCTTATTGTGACGGAAGAGTAACCACGGAACCCTACGCTGAGCGTGGCCCGACATGCTCTTGGCCGGTTTTTGTACATGCAGTCGGCCCAATTCGAAGAATGATTAAGACACGTTTAAAATCTTAGAAAGATCTTTAAAAGATCGATAGCTAAACGACATGTCAAAATTGACGTTTATTTCGATTCCGCTGTGATCCCAATAAGATCTATCTACGATATTTCTAACGTCAAAGTGACATTGGTTGCCCGAATCGAGCTGCTTCTCTCAATTATACGACATACAAACGATATCTAAATGAAAACTTATCTAAACCAGGGGGCTTACCGCGAAAACCGAAATTCGCAAATTGCGGGGATCTTTCTCTTTTACTCTTACTAAGATGTAATTAGAGTGACAGAGAAAAATGCCCGCAATTGACGAACTTCGATTTTCCCGGTAAGAGCCCTGAACTTATAGTTATCGTATCTTATTCTTCGAATCGGGTCGTGTACTTTTTTTTTTATTTACATGCAACAAAAAAGAATTTAATTTATATATTTCAATTAAGAATATCAGTGAAAGAATAAGCATCAAAGTCAAATGGCGTTCTAAAAGTTTTAATCATGTGTCTAAAGGCGCAGTAAATTAACAGTGGCTAAAAAAAATTCTTTCACAATCCGCCTCTATTTCAGATATTGAATTGAATTAAATTGAAATATTTATTTCGAACTTGACGTCCATAGGGTTAGGTAACAATAACTTATGTATCTAGAGTTAGTATTACAGTTAATTAGACAAAACAAACAATTGGACAAAACAAACAATTGGACAAAACAAACAAAACAAAACATTACATAATATTTATAAGTTTCGCGGCAGCACAGCAACAGGTGAGTGTAGCTGCACGTACCGCTTGACTAGGGGCGAGTCCCAACGCTGCGCCAGCGTCCTTAGGATGCTGTTCGTGCTGCTTCGGCTGCGAGTGAGGAGTGACGCGCATCGCTTCCTCATGATGGCGAAAAAACAGTCTGTTCGTGCCTCAGCAGCTATAACTGACTAACTTTAGGCTTTGATACAACGCGGCAGGAACAACATTTTTCCCTTTTTTGCCTTCGCTTCAGCTATAACCATTGAGCGACCTCATTCCGACGGCCATCAAATAAAACACGGCGTCAGGAACGACGCTTAGAATCCAGAAATCATATCCTGATTTGATGTTTATTATTTTCTTTGTTTGTTTGTTTTCTAAGTTAGGTACTCGTAGTTTACAATATGAACACAAATAACATAACATATTTATTTATTTGTTATTATTATTCTATAAAGACACAATCTCTCTGCTTCGTCTAATGGTTGACTGGTAGAGAATGCCTCATGGCCTTAAGTCCGCCTTTTGTACTATAAGAAAAGCCGTTTCTGTCCAGTCGACGGCGCCGAGTTCGCTAAGGTCTTTTTGCACTTCTCTCCAGCGGTACCTAGGGCGTCCAGACGGACAGAAACGGCTTTGGACAGAGAAGCATGGCGGTCTTTGGTGTCGGAGGCCAAGATCCACTTCGGGTCGCTGCGCCACAGCCAGTAAGTAAGTAAGTTTTTTACTATAAGGTTTTCTGTGTGCAATAAAGATTAAATAAAATAAAATAAAGACAACAATAAATATTAAAAATATTATATATCTGGTATCGTGTTCTAATTAGGCTAAAGTAGAAGAAACCTTTTTTTGACGTCTTGTCACAGTCGCACTAATATGGAAGAGTGATAGAGAGAGATGACTACGCTACGCTACGGAGCGTTAACGATTGTACTCGTAACGTTGGCTACGCGGCCAGGTAAGATAAAGTGCTAAGTTTTGCAGGAAGTTTTTACTGGACGTAAATTTATTTGTTAATTAGCTATCCAATAAGTACTTGGACATTGTGAAACAGGCTCTTAATCGAAAGCGAAGAGCATCGTGTAAACATAAAATCAATAGCAAATCAATATTATATTTTTGAAATTCGAATGCCAGCCCAGATCGTACGCCATGGAATCACGTGTAAGGTGTCAAAGATTACGAGTATGCGTCTGTGTTCAATTTTTTATCAAAAGGTGTAAGTATGTGGCGAATTTGTTTTTTGAAGTGAAAACTTCTTTAACGGCGCTGCGCACTTTTTGTGATGGGGAATAGTACATTGTTGCAGAGGCCGGGAAATGGCAAGTCGTCGATGAGTTTCGATTCTATTCGATTCCGCTACGCGTCGTCGGACAAAGAAGACGAAACCACGAATTTCTGTTCCTGCCGAGCACTATATAGTGATTTCTCCTAACATGCGAGGAAATCAGGTATAATAATTGTTGGCATTTTTATACTGTGTACTACTTTTATATAGTATTATTTCAGGCTGGACAACTTAAAGGCTAAATATTTTATCTAATATATGTCTAAATAGTATGATTAAAACAGTGTACCAACATTAAGCGATTGTAACAATAATGACAGTTATTGAAATCTCGCCAAAAGCCATACTTTTGGCGGGTAAAGTAGATTTGCATTATCTGTGACACTTACTTCACTCTGTCTGTCAAGGGAGAAACAATTTGTAAGAGCATTGATAAGATATTATTGTAAAAGTTGCTGATTAAAACCTCTGAAGAAGAACTACGTTTTCATATTTAAAGCGTCATACGTATCCCCTGAAAGAGGCTCACGAGGTGGGCTTTCAATTCAGAAGCCGGGATGAGTTGGAGCAGCTTGCTTTGAAACCGACGCCCGCCGACTTGGGAAATACACTATTTCTATAAATTTGGAGCCAAGGTCAGAGAATTCCATTTATTTTCGCCTGTTTTCACTGTGTTTTGGCAGTCAAAGGAGTTATTGCTGACTAACAAAGCTGGGAGTTGGAGAAAGTGATAACTGTATACGAATAATTAACCTATTTTAACAAACTTTTTTTACTAACTGACGTCCGTGATGCATATAAGAAAATAAGACATCGTCGCTTGTTTTGTGTCGTGAAATATCCTATCAAGAGCATGTTTCATGTGGTTAGCGTTTGTTCGTGTGCATTATTTTTTTTTTGGTGATTGTGATGCTTATAGTAACTAGCTGTACTAGCACCTAGTGACTAATGTGTGATTAGCTTCTTATGAGCGTTTGATGGTGAACGGAAATAAATTTCAAGGAGCGATAGGAATTGTTGTCTCATAATATAGCATTAGATATTGACTTTAACAATTTATGAAGACTGTCAGTTTGTTCATAATTGTTACTGTTGCATTTCACTCTAAATTACTGGCCTAACTGTCATTCCATTTGTATATTTAATTTTTATTGTCAGTCTTTAATAGTAAATCTGAAAATGGGAAGATCTCATAGTCATAGTAAAAAGCGTGATAGAAAGAGTAAGAGAAAGTCAAGAGTTAGCTCTGACACACACAGTAGACATGTGAGTAGGTCTGATGATAGGACACACACACATAAAAATAAGAGTACAGAGTGTTGTAATGATTGTTCATCTCATTCCCATAGCTGTTGCCAAATGTCTAAGAATAGGACAAGTTCAGAGTCATACCGTTCTATGACTCGTACACCACCATTCTTCTTGGGGTCAAATAACTTCCCAGTCTCCCATAGTGTGGTGCCAGAATTTGACCCTAGTGATAATAGCCAAACTATACTTACCTGGTTGAACAAAGTGAATGAATGTGCCCAGATATATCATTGGGATGACCGACAGATTTGTCATTATGCCATACCAAAATTAAGCGGTTTAGCCAAGAAATGGTACCAAGGACTGCGATCCGTTCTATTTACATGGCCTGAATGGACAGAGAAATTAAAAACAGCTTTTCTTATTAATGAAAATTATGGAGAACTTTTGTCAAACATGCTGAAACTTCGTTGTAAGATTGGACAGCCTTTAGAAAATTATTACTATGATAAAATGGCATTAGTAAATAAGTGTGAGATATCCGGTAAAAAGGCTGTAGGCTGCATAATCCAAGGTATAGATGATAAATTTGTTAGAATGAGTGCCGGCGCATGCATGTTTGAAAATCCAGAACAATTACTGAATTACTTGCGCACCGTTTCTCTAACTGATTCAAATAATCTTATATACAGTAAGAATACGCCATCAAACAAAGCTGTACATGGCCAAAATAAAACCAATGATTCACTCACACAACCCCTAACTTGTTTCAATTGTAATGATGTTGGACATATTAGCACTAGGTGTACTAAACCTCTGAAAAAATGTACTTACTGTTTCAAGCTAGGCCATGACTTAAAAGATTGCCGTAAAAAGGCTGGTTCTGGTTACAGTAATGATAGAGAAGAGCATAATTTAAATGAAAAATAATAATAACGACAATATTATTCATTAAAAATATTTTATCCTTGTGGGGCTGTCTTCAGAAATTTGTTAGTGTGTAAGGAGGAAAGTAGTGACTGTAGAAGTAGACAATGTCTGATAAGTATTTAAAATTTTAATTATACCTGTAATACATGATCCTACTAGAATGTCACATCTAGTGATTTGGAGTGAAAAATAATAGATAATTTACCATCAAAGGAAGTTATATATGTTGAAGATGTTATTAAATAGAAAAATAATAATGATGATACATGTGAGAAGTGGTTAACAATTTGAAGGTTTCTTAATTGTAATTTTAAAGCAGTAAAGTTCTAGAATTTCAATGCTATTAAAACTAATATTTATGATAATAACTTGGAGCACAAGAGACTTACATGAATGTTACATATTACTGTTTAAGACACTATCTGTTTCGATTTATCTGTTTGTTAAAATTGTGAATAGATCACTACCAGAGAAAAACGTGATATACTTATGTACTTGTGAAAAATGTACATAACTGTTACATATTATTAAGTCAGCTTGAAATCTTATGATCAGACACATTCATAGCAACTTGTTATAGAGTGAAATAGAGAGACTTGTTATACTTTTAAGAAATATGTACTTATCCATGATTAAAGTGAGTCATTGCAGGTGAAAAGGTGCATTGACATAGTAAATGAGTAACAGTAAGTTACTGACATGTAAATCCGTGTACTGATGTAGTAAATGAGCAATAGTGAGTCAATGACATGTGAATCTTTTTATTAATGTATTAAATGAGTAATAATGAGTCAATGGCATGAGAGTTCATGTATTGAAGTATTAAGTGAATAACATTGAGTCAATGACATGTAAATCCATGTATTGATATAATAGGTGAGAAACAGTGAGTCAATGACATGTGAGTCCATGTATTGATGTATTAAGTGAATAACAGTGAGTCAATGACATGTAAATCCATGTATTGATGTAATAAGTGAGAAACAGTGAGTCAATGACATGTCAAACCATGTATTGATCTAGTTTATAAGTAACAGTGAGTCAATATCATGCGAATGCATGTATTGATCTAGTTTATAAGTAACAGTGAGTCAATATCATGTGAATGCATGTATTGATGTAGTTTATAAGAGTGAGTCATTGCAGGTATTGAAGGAAATGCCTGAAATGATGTAGTATACTTAACTGTGTAAGTTAACCTTGATTATTTGTTTTGTTGTGCATTAAACGTAATGTTGATTATTTATGTTTACCCTTTTAAAACGCAGTGTCGCGTTTTACGCCAGGATTGGCCGACTGTTGGCATTTTTATACTGTGTACTACTTTTATATAGTATTATTTCAGGCTGGACAACTTAAAGGCTAAATATTTTATCTAATATATGTCTAAATAGTATGATTAAAACAGTGTACCAACATTAAGCGATTGTAACAATAATGACAGTTATTGAAATCCCGCCAAAAGCCATACTTTTGGCGGGTAAAGTAGATTTGCATTATCTGTGACACTTACTTCACTCTGTCTGTCAAGGGAGAAACAATATGTAAGAGCATTGATAAGATATTATTGTAAAAGTTGCTGATTAAAACCTCTGAAGAAGAACTACGTTTTCATATTTAAAGCGTCATACGTATCCCCTGAAAGAGGCTCACGAGGTGGGCTTTCATAATCATAATTTAAACTTTGATTTAAACATGAACCATCACTCAAATCGAACCTTCACATCAAAAACGTCAAAATCAATTTCCCTCTTTAATTATTTTTTAAAAGTTAAAGGCACAACTATTCTGCCATTCAGTACCATTCAATATTCGCTCATTCAATATAATTGTGCAATATAAGCTGTATTTGCACGCATGAGATCCTTACAAAAATATAAAAGTTATATAGTCTTTGATTTTATTAAGCAGTATTCACACTATCATACACGTCGGTCTTACACGACTCTATCCTAGCGTGAAATGATGCAGACCGGGTCGTGTAGACGCGGCCCGCAGCTATATTAATTGGCTGTACGTATGCGTTTTTCTTAGTGGATACATGTTTTTAAACAGTAAAAACAATACAGTAATAACTTTCCCGTCCGCTAAAACACGACAATAATGGTTTGAATTTTTTTATTTGTGTTTGACCATAACGAAGAACTTCCCGTACTATTTTTGCTACAATAAGGTGAACATTTCCGTATATATTGGAGAAAAAAAAATGTTAAACTCGCGTCAGGGGTCACGTGACCGTCAGATTGAAAATTCGTAAGACGGACACGTGACATCATGGTGACGTGCAAATTGAATGTCATCCAAGAGTGGTGACAGACAGACAGACTGACAGTGGAGTCTTAGTAATAGGGTTCCGTTTTTACCCTTGGGGTACGGAACCCTAAAAAAGATCTTAATGTTAAAGGAAAGGAAAGTAGATTCTTAGAAATAATGATTAGCGTAGGTATATCAACGTCGATAATACATAACAAGTTAATTCTTAGTACGTAACAAGTTATTCTTGACGACCGGTTTGGCCTAGTAAATCCTGGTAAGGGCATGTATTTATATGATGAGCATGGATATTGGTTCCTGAGTCATGGGTGTTTTCTATGTATTTAAGTATTTATACATATTTATATATTATATATATCGTTGTCTAAGTACCCTCAACACAAGCCTTATTGAGCTTACTGTGGGACTTAGTTAATATGTGTAATAATGTCCTATAATATAATATATAAAAATATATAGTACGTACTTAGAAGTACTAAATATTTTCTCAGAGCACTTCTTAATTTTACTCTCAAAACTCCGTTTATTTGCTTGCGATATTTTCTAATATTCACCTTTGCCTTTACAAAACAAGGTAGAAATTACATTCACACAACTGACTAAGATACGAGTTTGTCAAGTTAGTAGATATACGCTGCCTTTCAGGTCGTACTTACTGTTCGTGTTATTTATCTATTATCTACCTTAAGTACTACAAGACACGGTTGAAATTATTTTAACAAAAGTGTCCTAGATACGGGCTTGTCGAGTTAGTGGATTGGATACATACTGCCTATCGGGTCTTAAAGAAACTTTTAATGGTCTAAGTTTCTACGATGAATATGAATTAACATATTCATGGTTCGTTTAATATAAGTTTTTCTGAAATTATATAAAATTGAACGCTTTCCTGTGAGGAAAATGGCTAAAATAAACGATGTTTTAAATGTTTTGACGTCCGGTTTAGCCTAGAGGTATATTCTGATTGTAATAACAGGTTTTATTTATAAGAATGTTTACGTCTCATTTTGTATGGGATTTTATGTTTCCAAAACGTCCCGCTTGGCGCGCTGTTTCTAAATCCCGTACAAAATGGGACTTAACGCAAACGCGTACGTCACGTTTCGCTATCGAATTAATGTACACTAGGGGCTCTGATGTCAACTACTTACTTTCTATGTTCAGTTCAGTTTTTTTTAAATAAATGGCTTCTGTCCATTTGGACAATTTAGTCAGAGCAAAATTATACGACGAATTTAACAGTGTACGGTTAGTACAAGACACTGTATGGTTATCACAGTCTGCGTTCGCGCGCGCATGTGTGCTAACGCTTTTACCGGCGAAAGCGGTCCGTAATTTTCGTATCGTTTAAAATGGCCTCAGATATTGTTAAATGTGTGAGTTGTAATTTAGTTATAAATGAATTACTCTCATTTATTCAAAATAAGGCTGACGTGATGAGTGAGAGCACCCTGACTCGTATTTGTTGTGACAGTTTCAACGATGAAGAAATCAAGTTAGCCAAAAATCTACTCTTTGATGCGATCCCAGAAGCAAGAAAAAAGAATAGAAGAAATAAAGGCAAGAACGCTCGGGATATCGACGATATAATTGCGTTATTAAAAGTTACCGATCCGGACATCGTACCTACTTTCGTTGCTCGGGATTTACAAAAGCTGCCACCGATAACATTCGATCATATAGACGCAACCAAGCTGTTAAAGGACATTCTTATCCTGCAAAAGGAGCTGAAGGTGATTAAACGTGACTACATAGAAGCAACTCAATTTGTGGCACTTAAGAGCGAGGTTGAAAACTTAAAATTAAGTTCCATTGTTCACAATCAGTACGACTATGTCAATAAACAAAGGGGTGCTTTCTTAATGGTATCAGACAGCTATGACAGTGGCCCTATGGCTATGCAGACGCTGCATGAAGAAGATTTCAATAAAACACAATCTCCGATAAGCAAAAAACTGGATACGCAAATCATATCACCAAAAGTTGACGGTATGCGGCAGCACTCGATTATTCAAAATTTAACCGACCGCGAGCGCGAGCAAGAATTAACTGTTATCTCGCCGAGCCGTACTAGTACCGCAAGCTTACCGATTAACGAAGGCGCCGACGCAAGTGTAGTCGTCTCACTTGCACATAGCGACGGTCGGGCGCTCTCGAATAATGCCATTATCGAACTCGATCCAAGTGCGAATAGTGCGACACCAGCCAATACACAGATTACCACTACAAGTACAAAGTCTGTTAGATTACCAAACAATGCGGGGCAATCAACTTTGTGTCATGATAACAAATGCGCTCCACAAATTAACTCGAAGACCAAGCCCGCTGAGAGAATCACTGAATGCACGATTCAATCTGAACAAATAGCTAAGAACTTGAATAGCCCAGCGTGGAAAAAAGTAACGTATAAAAAGCGTAAATACACATATCCTGGTTCTGGACGTATGGGCAAAGCCGAAATTGGACCAAATGCTAAATTTAAAGCCACTGAGGTCAAATTACCGATCTTTATCTCTAATGTGTCGAGAGATACAAAAGATAGCGACATTGCCGACTACATCAGAGCCCGAACACAAGAAGACGTAACTGTATTTAAAATCAACAGAAAATCATTAAAACACTATAACTCCTATAAGGTGTATATATCAAAAAATAAACTCGACGTCGTTTTAAGTGATGTGTTTTGGCCGGACGGCGTAACTTTTAGGCGGTTCGTATATGACAAGCCTAAATCGCAGGAAGGCATATCTCAACAAATTAATTAATCTATGGAAATTGAATCATATATGTGTAAAATATTTAGCTACAACTGCAAATCCATAAAACGCTCTGTGGGTGACGTCAGAAAACTATGCCGGTCAGCTGATATTATCTGTCTTCAAGAAACCTGGTTGTTTCCCCATGGACTACAGTACCTGAGTGAAGTACACACTGATTTCGAGTACACGGGAAAGTCAGCTGTTGACACGTCGTCGGGCATCATCAGAGGGCGACCTTACGGTGGAGTGGCGATATTATGGCGCAGGAGTCTGTTTGAGTCGGTATCTATCATTGAATGCAACAGTGATCGTATCGCGGCTATAAAAATCGCCCTTAAAAATCGTTCATTTATCGTGTGTTGTGTTTATATGCCAACCGATGTGACGGACAATCTGCCGGAGTACATAGATTGCCTAGGTGAGTTGAAAGCAATTATTGAAAGCAGTGACGTAGAAACCGCATATATATTAGGTGATTTTAATGCTCATCCGGGTGAGACGTTTAGTGTTGAAATGACAAACTTTTGCGCTGAAAATAATCTGCAATGTGCGGATATAACTAAGTTAGGCCTCGCGTCGAATACCTATACCTACGTGAGCGAGGCGCACGGCTGCCGGCGCTGGCTTGATCACTGCCTAGTTACGCAATCAGCTTGGGACACAATTTTAAAGATAAGTGTAATTTATGACGTCTTTTGTTCTGATCATTATCCGTTATGTATTGAATGCCGTTTAGAGCTTGTTCCGCCTAAACTTGTAATTAATAATAATGAATGTAGTAAAGTAATTTGGGGTGACAGGGACGGGGCACAAATTGATAAATATTATGAATTATGTAATGATAGATTAAATTTAATTGATTTTCGCGATTTTGACATTTGCTCTAATATAAATTGTAATAATATCAGTCATCGATATTTAATTGATTGTTTATATAGAGATATAGTTAATATTTTATCAGATGCTGCAGTGCAAAGTTATCATCAAGCCTGTGGCCATAATAGGAAGGGTAAAAAAGTCGTGGGCTGGAATAAACATGTCCGGGACGCGCACGGGCAGGCTAGGATGCACCTTCAGGAGTGGGTCAATTTGAATAAGCCTATGGCGGGAATAGTTTACGAAAATATGTGCGCAAGTCGTAAAATATTCAAAAGTAAGTTGAAATGGTGCCAAAATCATCAAGAGCAAATTAAATTAGACATCTTAGCATCGCATCATAGCTCGAAAAATTTCAAACAGTTTTGGAAGGCCGTCAAGAAACTGGATGGTCGACCTGGCGTGCCCGTGAGCGTCGGAGAAGTGAGTGAGCCGGAATCCATTGCTAACATGTTTGTTGGTCATTTTAAAATAGATTCTCCATTGGGCCCAGCGCAGCAAAAGGTTGATGACGGGGCCTGTCGTGAGTCGGACTTTGTTCGTTTTACCTCTGAACAGGTCAAACATGTGATCACCAAAATGACCAGAGGAAAGTCACCGGGTCACGACGGGCTCAGTATAGAACACTTACAGTTTGCGGGCAAACAGTTACATGCAGTTCTGGCTAAATTCTATTCTTTGTGCATGTCTCACTCTTACCTTCCCCATGACCTAATGAAGACCATTGTTGTGCCAATCCTCAAAGATAAAACTGGCGATGTTTCTAGTAAGTCTAACTATCGGCCAATCTCACTTGCTACTGTGCTGGCTAAGGTACTGGATAGCCTACTGGACGCACAACTTGAAAGGCATTTAGACTTGCACTATGCGCAGTTCGGGTTTCGCCCGGGATTATCCACGGAAAGTGCAATCTTAAGTCTAAAACACACGGTGCAGTACTACACTGAGCGTCAAACACCCATATACGCCTGTTTCCTGGATTTATCAAGGGCATTTGACCTCGTGTCGTACGATGTCCTTTGGAATAAGTTAAGGGAGCAAAAAGTACCGGCGGAGCTACTCCGAATATTTCAGTATTGGTACCTTAACCAGAGCAATAGCGTCAGATGGGCTGGTAGGTTTTCTCAGTCGTACAGGTTGGAGTGTGGGGTGAGGCAGGGGGGTATAACCTCCCCCAAGCTATTCAACCTGTACGTTAATGACCTGATCGGGGGGTTGAGCAGCGCTCCAGTAGGATGCAGAGTTGATGATGTTAGTATCAACAACATCAGCTATGCTGATGATATGGTGCTGCTCAGTCCAGGGGCGGATTAAGAAGGCGCGGGGCCCTTAGCACAATAGCTTGCGGGGCCCCCTGGTTCGAAAAAAAATATTATTAAATGCGAGTCGGACTCGCACCCCGAGGATTCAGTACCATCACAACATTTTTACGATGTCTTAATATTTTTCGACTCGTTGTCGATTAGTTTTTAACATATTATGCAGTGTATTTTTTAGGGTTTCATAGTCACCTGGAAACTCTTATAGTTTCGCCATGTCCGTCTGTCCGAGGGTTTGCTCCGCGATCGTTAGTGCTAGATAGCCGTAATTTGGCATGGATACATAAATCATGCATTGCGACAGAACGGTAAAATAAAAACTATACAAAAATTAGGGTACCTCCCATACAAAATATTTTTTCATTGGTTTTTTTTTGCTTTGACCCTATAGTGTGGCATATGGTTGGATAAGGTCTTTCAAAGCGAATAACGGTCTCCAAAAACCTTTTATTATAAAGTTATTACTTTCGGAAATAATCGCTCCGAAAGAAAATTTTTATTTTATTTTATTTAGCCATTATAAAAGTGCCTAATCTTAATAAAGTTGTTAGTTGTTGTTATTTTATCACAGTTCCTTTCTTCTATATAGGTTTCCTCCTTACCTTCGGTTTTCATCACCAGATCAGGTCGATAACATTGTATTGTCACCGATTTTTCCCTAGTAAGTGAATTTTTAACAAGAAATTTTGACAAATGGTCAAAAAAATAGTTTGCAGAATTTGAACAACTTACGAGTATTGCAAGTTAAATAAAAGCATATAGGGATACTGTTTAACTACATCAATATTAGGTAGCCTAAAAACCAAAGGCTGTTCTACATGGCCCGCGAGTTTGCCCGAGACAACAACTACCAACACCGCTGGACTTCGAAAGGAAAAGTGTACCTGCGGAAAGCAGAAGGACAAAAGCCACATCGTATTGATCACGAAGCAGATTTCCTAAAACTGAAAAATCAGGACCATATCTGACTAGTGCTGCATGCTTTAGCCTTAGTTTATTATTTAGCTTACGTGTTACCATGTTTAATCCATCTCCAAACCTTAATACACTGCCATTACATACAAATAATCTCTACCAGACTAATATACTCATACATTACACTTACACAGAGTACGCTGCAACTGCATTTCATTATAACAAATTATAAAGTACACTTACTGAATTTCATATGGTCAAAATCTTTACATACTCAAGAGAACCGCTACCTTAATTCTACTATCATTGTAAGAACTTTACAGCCAAATTTAATATACCATCATTACAGTTATAGGTTTAATTAACGATATAAACAATATAGATAGTATGCAAGTCTCCAGTTCTTTTTCATGCAATCCCGAGGATTGCGTAGAATATTTAAGTTCTTCTATTGTACACCGTTCGTTGAAACTAATCACACAAAATATACGTAGTGTATCGGCAAATATACATTCGTTCCAGGCCTTACTGGGACAAATAAATGTTGACTTCGACATAATAGCATTAACCGAATGTTGGCTATCCCGTAATCCACGTATTCCTCAACTAGACGGATACGTACACCACTGTAGCCTACTTAATATGAATCAAAATGATGGAGTAATTGTGTACGTAAGGAATAATATTTCTAATATTATAATCTCCGATTCAGATTTGATAGACGCTAGTTGTATAACCATACAAATTGGAGGAGATACATGTATCCTAGCTATATATAGACCACCATCAAGTAAAGACATAACACCATTTTTAACCTCGTTAGACCAAACTTTAACCAAAAATAAAGCCTTCAGCACACTGGTGGTTATGGGAGATATCAACATAGATATACAAGATAATAATAGGGACCCTAATTCGTCAGAGTACCTAAACCTGATAGCAAGTCACGGACTCCTGCCAGGTCATAACTTTGTGACGCATGGCAAAACAAACCTGGATCATATAATTCTTAAAACAAATAAAAGCGCCATAACGTTAGTTCTGGAAACAGCAGTGACTGATCATAAATCTGTAGTACTCACTATAGATAAATTAAAATTACATACGAACAACAAATATAAAACGACGGTAAATTACCATGACCTTGATTCTGCAATCAAAAATGTTGATTATTCATATGTTTATAATGAACCAGATGCAAACCTAGCACTTAATTACCTTGTAAACTCCTTAAAAAGAGAAATAGAAGCTAATACAAAAATTTGCTTGGTACCTCACCGGATGCGTATTCTTAAGCCCTGGATAACCCCTGGTTTATTGAGATGCATGAGATGCCGTAGCCCGAAACGTGAACTCCAGTGACCTTTGCTTCTTTTGGTAAATTAAGTTTTAAAACTTAGCATAATTGCTTAAACTATTATATTCTGCTAAGTTTTCTCAAATTAAAATTGCAAAATGAGTCCACCTGCAAAGTGCGGTAAATGTGAAGAAAGAATTTCCAGCAGGAAGTCATTGGACTGTTCTTCATGTCATGTTCGATATTGTGTGGACTGCCTAGAAGTCATCGGAGTATCATATAAACGGTACACACTAATGACTATTAACAATAAAACAAGCTGGAAGTGCCGTGAATGCTGCCAAAAGTCTGTATCTAACAAAAAAGCAAAGAAAACTAGCACTCCTTTATCAAAACCAAGCACGTCCACAGCAAATGAGACCCTAAAAGAAAACTCATACATCACCGAAAACCCTCGTGGAAACTCCATGCTATTTGATTCAACAGCAAATAGTACAATACTCGATGAGCAAGGAGATACGCTAACATCACCGGACGTAACGATTACACCTAATAGGCCAAAACTAACTACACCAGCTAGTACTACTATTTCTCGTAATAAAGATGATATAAAGCCTCAAGCTAACCCGACTTTCCCACAGAACAGTCCGACATGCCAATTAACAGTGGATGATTTTACAAAAATACTAGACGAACGACTGAACAATCACAGAATCTCAATAATATCACAAATAAAGACAACTATCCAAAGTGAAATTAGTACAGCAATAGAGAAATTGAAAAAAGAAATGGTTCAGCGTACAGATGTTTTAGACCAAGAACAAACAATATTAAAAAAAGACATACATTTGATTACACACAAAATTAAGTTATTAGAAGCAGAGAATAAAAAATTACACGATGAAATAAAAAATATAGAAAAATCTATTGAAATTGATAAACATTCTAACGAAACCGACCATTACGCTTGCAAGAAAATAGTTATCCACGGACTCGAAGAACAATGGGGCGAAACCGGGGAGCAAATGGAAGAACGGTTAAGAAACATATTTAGCAAGATTATGAATATCGATATTGTTGGACACATCGAGGATTTATGCCGTCTGGGTAAGAGAGGTAACCGACGACCACTGGTAATAGAGTTTTTGAGCAAAAAAATGACTAGGTATATACTACAACATAGGAACTATTTTAGGTATTCTGGACTAACAGTAACTGAATACTTAGATGACGCATCCCTTAAAATGAGACGAAAACTAATCGAAGCTCTGAGAGAAGCTAGAAAATCTGGAAAACATGCAGTTATAATAGACAATAAGCTAGTAATCAATGGTAAAGTTGTTGAACCTGAAACTGAACAAAAATGCACGCAACAAAAAACTGGTGAAGAAAACATTTCCGCTTTTGAAAATACGACCCTTGTAGAAAGTGCTACAGGGCACCACTCCTTTCGAAACTAATTTGCAGTTATTCGTACAGAATGTCCAAAGCATTAAAAATAAGATCCATGTAATAGAAACTCTCCTTCAGGACCACCCATATCAAATATTGTGCCTCACAGAAACTTGGATTTCAGAAGAACAGAAAGATGCAGTGCAAGTAGAGGGATATGTGGCTGCAGCAAGTTACAATCGTCCTAATCACAAAGGTGGAGGAGTACTAATATTATTACGACAAGATATCCCATACAAGGAGCAACCCGACTATGCAAACTTGTCAATAGAATTAGTAATTGAATGTTGTGCAATAGAGTTGAAATCTGATCTCATTATAATAACTATTTATAGAGCAGACCGTGACATTGAGACCTTCTTTGATGTATTAAATCGGTTATTATCTAAGCTAAAATCGAAACGTCATAAAAACATTGTTATTACAGGAGATTTTAACATAAATAAATTTAATAACTCAAATCATTATCATAGGCTAGTAAACATGATGCTTGAATGTAACCTCCGTCAAATTGTAAATGAGCCAACTCGAGAGACTACTACCAGTTCGACTTGCATAGATTTTCTATTTACAAATAGTAAAAATTACAAACTAACAGTTGAGGATAAAGGCATATCAGACCACAAATGCTTGCAATATGAATTCGAAGAAATTACATATCTTGACAACAATCACTCTAACAAATATATTCTAAAACGGAACTTTTCTGCTGTGAATATAACATCATTTAAATGCGCGCTTAATCAGGTTGATTGGAATAAACAAATAAATAATTGTCAAAATATAAATGAAAACTACAATGAGTTTGAAAAATTATTACAACTACTGTTAAACACGCATATACCTTATAAACGTATCAAACAAAAACTAAAAAACAACAGCTGGCTGACAACTGGAATAAAAAAGTCATGTAAGAACAAAAGGTTATTCAAAATATTAGTAAATCAATCAAACAATTCCATTTTAACAAAACATTACAAAATAATAACAAAAACCCTTAAAAACTGTGTAAAACAAGCCAAAAGAATGAGATACATAAAAGCCATAGACAAATCTAAAAACAAGACCAAAACTATGTGGAATTTTATAAAAGAAATAACAGGGAAACATGCCGCAAAAAAACAGCCGAATAATATTAAATTAAGAGTTTCCAATACTGATATAAATTGCCCTCAACAAGTAGCTAATCATTTTAACGAATATTTTGCGTCAATAAGCGAACAGCGCCAAACCACTAACGTTGCAAGTACAAACTTTGCAGTTAACTCGATATACATATATCCTGCTACAGAGGAAGAAGTCCGAAATATTATACTTAACCTGCCAAATAAATTCAGCTGTGGTCATGATGAAATACCTGCCGTTTTAATTAAAGCATGTGTGAACGAACTTACCATACCCCTAACTAGGCTAATTAACCAATCGCTGGATGAAAGCTGCTTTCCGGAAAGACTTAAAATCGCTAAAATAAGACCTATATATAAAAAAACGGGAGAAAAAAACAATACCAGTCAATACCGACCCATCGCAGTACTTCCCACTGTATCAAAAATATTTGAAAAATGTGTTGCAAACCGTATATATAACTACATAGAAAAATTTCAACTCATACATAAAAACCAGTTTGGCTTTCGAAAACACAGTTCAACCACACTTGCAGTTTATAACTACATTCAAACAGTATTGGAGCATTTACGAGATAAAACCTATGGGGTTGGATTGTTACTAGATATGTCTAAGGCATATGATAGGGTATCACATCCCATCTTACTTCAAAAACTCAACAACATTGGTATTCGCGGTCCGGCCCTTAATTGGTTAAAATCATATTTAAATAACAGAAAACAGTATGTCCAAATAGAATATTACAGAGATGAAATGCGTCAGTTACAAACATACAAATCGAATGTCATATCTATTAACAATTCAATTCCTCAGGGCAGCGTGCTCGGTTGTGTTCTTTTCGTAATATACATCAACGATCTACCACGAATTACAGAGCACAAGTGTATAATGTTTGCCGATGATGTTTCACTCCTTTTCAAAAGCCCCACGAGTAACGACGCCTACAAACATATAACAGAAACATACATCAAAATGGTCAGCTGGTTAAAAGATCACAACCTTGAAATTAATAGCAAAAAAACTAAAATTATGCAGTTCAGACCGCACCAAAAACGCGCAATAGACATAAGTAATATAGCAAAACAATTAAATATTGAAGAAGTATCGAATTTCTCGCTTTTAGGCATCACCATTGACACTCACCTAGATTGGAAAAGGCACGTAGCAGTACTCAAAAACAAACTTTCATCATTTGTTTTTGCCTTAAGCGTACTGAAATCTAACACAAACGAAACATGTGCGCTTACAGCGTACTACGGTTATGCGCATTCATTATTACGCTATGGTGTTTTATTGTGGGGACATAGTACTGATGCACATGATGCCTTTGTCATGCAGAAAAAGTGCATCCGAATAATAGTCAATATTAAACAGACATGTAGCTGCAAACCACATTTTATTAGATTAGGAGTTTTAACTTTTCCGTCAATTTGCATTTTAGAATCCGCTACTTTTGTTCGTAAAAATATCGACTTGTTCAAATTCAATAAAAACCCCCGCCGTAAACTTGATTTAATTCTACCGGAACCAAAAGTTGATATTTTCAAAAAAGGCCCATACTACACATCCATACAAATTTACAACAATATCCCTAGTTTAATTAAATTAGAGGAAAATTACCATTTATTTGAAACAAAGTTGAAGCATCATTTAATAAAAAAAGCATACTATTCAATAGCAGAATTCATAGAAGAGAAAAAATCGTAACTTTCAGACCCATATGGCACACTGTCACGTAATGCACATACATATATAATACTCATACCTACTATCTCGTTAAGTATAATCTAATGTTATTAGTTTAAGCTGTTTAAAGATTGTGCTATTTAATAATAATATTAAGTATCTTCAGATATTTAAGAGAGTTAGAATATCTGATATTTGCTATACCCTATTCAGGGTCCCATGTGATACCATATGATATGTATAAGAACTAAATATGTACCATGGTTTGCAAGAAATAAATACTGAAAAAAAGAAATAGAGATAGAATGAGCAAAGCGGCTAATTCAACACCACATAATGAAGTGCTTAACAAGACATTTAAACGGTATCGTAACTTTTGCAATAATTTACTAAAAAAACTAAAAAAACAATATGAGACTGACCAATTAAAAAAAGCCGGTAACAATCCTAAAAAACTTTGGAGTACTATAAAGGAAATAACTCACACAACAAAACATAATTCCACCGCCGAAGAGCTCCTTGCAATAGATAAGACACCGGCTAGCTCCTTGTCGTGCATTAATGACTTTTTTGTCAATGTTGGAAAACATATAGCCCAAAGCATCCCGACAACTGACAGCGCAAGTAAATACAATAAAGACACACCCTCCGGGAGTATCTCTAATTCTTTAGTCTTTCTTGAAACTGATGAACTGGAAGTAGAACAAATTTTAAACTCGCTCCGCTCAAATTGTGCAACAGGACATGACGGTATTTCGACAGATTTCCTAAAACGATATAAAACCATCTTGTTACGACCACTAGCTCATGTCTTTAACCTATGTATAAGAACCGGTGTCTTTCCAGAAATACTTAAAAAAGCACTGGTACAGCCTGTCCATAAGTCTGGGAGCCGGAAACTTGTCAATAACTACCGCCCAATATCAATACTTTCCTCACTGTCTAAGATATTGGAGAAAATTATGAACAAGCGTCTTAAAAACTTCTTAGAACACAATCAAATACTGTCTGAGAGACAATATGGTTTTCGGAATTCGAGATCTACTAACGACGCCGTTCATGACCTCACTAACCACATAGTGGAAGAATTGGACGACGGAAACAAATGTATAGCCATCTTTATAGACCTAGCTAAGGCTTTCGACACGGTGTCGATTCCTAGACTCTTGTACAAGCTTGAATCAATAGGAGTACGAGGTCCCCAACTTAAGCTATTTCAGAGCTACTTGACAAACCGGATACAAAGTGTCAAGATAGGTGAACATACAAGTAGTGAGCTGGTGATTGAATACGGGGTACCCCAAGGGAGTATTCTAGGACCGACTCTCTTTTTGTTATATGTTAATGACATGTGCAACATCGATCTACCTAATGGCAAAATAATAGCATTTGCAGATGACACGGCACTTATTTTTTCAAGTCATTCATGGGAAGATACTTTCTGCAAAGCACAGTTAGGTTTCGATAAAGTTAACGCATGGCTTATAAATAATTCGTTATCTCTCAATATAGACAAAACAAAATACCTGGCTTTTTCTATCACAGCAAGTGGTGCCAAGTGCCTCAATGATTATTCTTTAACTGCACATAATCACCTAACACATATTGAATTGGAATGCAACTGTCCTACGCTCAGCCGAACTGATACTGTAAAGTACTTAGGCATAACATTAGATGATAGATTAAATTTTCAACCACACATAGACGTCTTATCTGGTAGAGTGCGAAAATTAATTTTCATCTTTAAACATCTACGACATGTTGCCGGCTCCAAAATTATAAAAATGCTGTATTTTGCCTTAGCACAATCACTGATAGGATACTGCATACTCACGTGGGGAGGTACTGCCAAAAGCCACCTTATCAAACTGGAGCGTGCTCAAAGAGCCTTGTTAAAGGTAGCTTATTGTAAACCATATCGTCATTCCACTGCGGATCTATATAAAACGTGCGAAGTTCTCACAGTCCGGCAATTATTTGTACTCCAAGTAGTATTAAAGAAACACTCCGAATGCTTTTCTTCCACAGAGACTAATATCCACAGAAAACATAGAGGTAGACGAAAAATAATGGTTCCACGACATGTAATCTGTAGAACTGCCTTCAGTAAAAGATTTTATTATTTTCTAGGTAGCTTCCTGTACAATAAGTTAAATCCGTTACTGAACATTTATCACCTTAATAAATACTCATGCAAACAGGTATTGACGAAATGGTTATTGGACAAAACATACATCGACACTGAAAACCTCTTGCAACCCATGAGATAACTATTACTATTTTAATTAGTGTACCACACACACGCGCGCACACACACACACACACACACTCACACACACACACACACACACACACGCACGCACGCTGTTTTTTTGTTTCTGATGTTCTGGATTATTTTCTAATATTATTATAGATTATTAGTAATATTTCCTAATCTTTACATAGATTGTGCATAACTTTCTTTACAGTATGATTATAATAACACCCGTCTAGATATAATACATGTATAAAGTATATAGAGACAAATGGAAGGTAACTGGTACTTATAGCACAGGTTCATACCTATTTTAAGTATCAGCGAAAAACTCTTGGACAATGAATCCTATGTAATATATTATAAGAAATTATGTATTAGGTGTAAACTTTTGAGGTTAATAAACTTATCTTATCTTATCTTATCTTATCTTATCTTATCTTATCTATTAAGTTTAATAAAAGCTTGTAAAAATAGGTGAAACGTGAGTCGGATCTAAGAAGTGGGAACTAATGGCTAAGTGAGCCAAAAAACAAGGCCGAAGGCTGAGCCCCACGAGCTGAATATCCGGACCAAACGATTTCGTAGCGTTCCCGTGCGAAGCTGAAGGCCAAGCTGCAGGAAAGCCTAGAATGAAACCAATGCCAGAGTGTGAACGAGGCCGTAAGCCGAGCTCCGTATAAGGGCGGAGGCCCGGAGCGTTCTATCGCGGCGCGCCACCATGCAAAGGCTGAATTGCAGGAGAACAGAGTTTGGAATTTTACCAATGTGATCTCGGCTCGCCTGCTGCTCGGCCTTAGTTCTTGCTCGAAAGTGCAACTTGCTGGAATGCTTTGGTTATCGGGCCCTATGTAGGGCTTTACACCCGGCCTACGCGAATGCAAAGCCCTGCATAGGGGCCCCGCTGTTTTCTTTTTATAACGGCTTTGCAGCAACTCGGCATATTTTGGGCGCTCGGCCAGCCGTAGAGGAGCGCGTCCTTTGGCCTACTACGGGCTCAAAGCTGATCATCATTAGGCATTAGCTGTAAGGTGCAATTTGTTATTTGAAATAATAAATAAATAAATTATCCTTCCTTGCTTTTCACTAATATGTTTTTTAACACAGTATCTTCTTTTGTTCGTTTCCGAGCTCTGCTGTTTCCTGCAGCTTAGCCATGCACAAAAGTTTTGAGACACTGCACCTTCGGTTTTATGCTAAACTCTGCTCTTGGTCTTTGCGTAAGCCTATAAATTATTTTAATTAGGTATCGTCATAAAGAAAAATAGACATGATAATAATTGATCAATATTGTTACTGACTTACGAAAAAAATACATTGTAAATAAAATGTTATAGTACAGGATCCGCGGAGTGCGAGTTCTACTTGAACTTGGCCGGTTCCGCGTGCCGAAATCGCATGGTCAGAGTCGGTGCGCGGGGCCCCCCTGGGCGCGGGGCCCTTAGCATATGCTTTTTCTGCTGTTCGGTTAATCCGCCACTGGCTCAGTCCAACAGTCAGGGCATTGAGAAAACTACTCAGCATATGTGAAGAATACGTAAGTAAATATGGCTTACTATATAACGCTAAGAAAAGCGAATATATGGTATTTAAGGCCGTCGGGGGCAAGCTACCGGAAAATGTACCTGCCATAAAACTTAATAATAATGAGCTCAAGCGCGTGTATACATTTAAGTATCTTGGACACTATGTCACCGACGACCTTAAAGACCAATTAGATATAGAACGGGAGCGCAGGGCACTGGCGGTACGATGCAACATGCTAATAAGGAGGTTTGCACGGTGTAGCCAACAGGTAAAAATAACTTTATTTAAAGCCTATTGTCAAGTTTTCTACACGTGCAGCCTCTGGACTAGTTTTACGCAGAAGACCATCAGTTCCCTGCGCGTCCAATATAATAATGGTTTCAGGATGTTGTTGGGGCTGCCCCGCTTCTGCAGCGCATCGGGCATGTTTGCACAAGCTCGCACAGATGATTACTATGCCTTAATAAGAAAGAGGATTGCCTCGTTGCTCTGCAGAGTGCGGGCCAGCTCCAACCCCATCCTGGCTACGGTAGCGGGCCGATACGACTCACCTGTTATGCGACATTTTGAGGGTATCATGACCGCTACCAGGTGATTGTTTGTTTGTTTGTTATTAATTGTTGCTGTACTTTCCGCTTTTCTTTTTGTCTTTTTGTATTTGTTGTACTAACACTTAGTTTTAAACCTTAAATGTTACTAACCATTATGGACCATTGTTGTCTTATGAAATAAATAAATTAAATTAAATTAAATTAAAGTGATATATTTATGTATTTAAACTTTATTGCAAAAAAAGAGTACAAATGGCGGACTTAACGCCTTAAGGCAGTCTCTACCAGTCAATTATTGGGCTAAACAGAGATAGTTTGGTGCAGGATTGCAAAAAGTGGGTATGAGAATAAAGTAAAGTAAGTAAAGTGGGTATGACAAAAGTCGAGGTAACTTTGATAATTTATACGTACACAAATATACATATACTTAACAGTACCCCTAGTGTAAATAAATTCGATTTCGAAACGTGACGTACGCGTTTGCGTTTAGTCTCATTTTGTATGTGATTTAGAAAGAGCGCGCCAAGCGGGACGTTTTGGAAACTCAAAATCCTATACAAAATGAGACTTAACGCAAACGAGTTCGTCACGTTATGATGTCGATTAAATTTACACTAGGGGTACAGATAGCCCCATGGACTGCTGGGTGTTGAGTATAGAATGGTTTCAAGATTAAGTTTTCATCGTATGACAATCGGCCTTATTCGAAGAATGGAATACGAAAACGATAAGTTCTGGTTTAGATAAGTTCTCTTTTAGATATCGTTTGTATGTCGTATAATTGACAGAAGCAGCTCGATTCGGGCAACCGATGTCACTTTGACGTTAGAAATATCGTAGATAGATCTTATTGGATTCACAACTGAATAGAAATAAACGTCAATTTTGACATGTAGTTTAGTTATCGATCTTTTAAAGATCTTAAGCCTGTCTTAATCATTTTTCAAACCGGGCCGAATAGCAAAAAAAAACTCGTGATTATTTTTTCGTCGTCACCAATATGGCGCTTAACCCGAAGTCCTCATTTACTTTCCTAACCAGGGGGATATAATCTGTCAGTATCAAAAATGACATTTATTCAACTAAAAACGTCACTTTTGACACAGATCATATCCATAACAAATTTATTTATTTATGTATTTGTATTTCAGTTACTAAAATGAGAGTTACAATAACTTAATCGGAATGTCGATTCTGATTATACAAATAGGTACAGTTATGATCTTATAATGATTCGACCTTAAAAATCGCTCACGCTGATTGGTGCGTGCAAAAAGAAATTAAGATCATGCGTGAAATATGCGCCAAGACGATCGACAAGACCGTATCACAGCAAGATCAAAATAATAACAAATTATTTAGTCAGAATCGGACTCCAGAATTGAACACAGATTAGTATCGACATTATATTCGTATAATGAAATTAAATGTTTTTACAGTACACATGGTGCTACTTTACCGCACTAGTGCGATACTTAGCACATTACGTAACTGTCAACATTTTAAAGGGCCATATGTACTGTAAAACGTTGTACGATACTTATATGTGCAAATAATAGGTAATTCGTGTCGATTTAAAACACTCCTTTAGGTCGTGTTTTAATGTATTTCCTATTTTATGGGGTAATAGTACCGATATAGATAAAATATTTATACTTCAAAAGCGATGCATCAGAATCCTGGCCAACATCGATGAAATGGAATCCTGTAAGCCATTTTTTATTAAATATAAAATACTCACCCTTACCTCAATATATATTCTAGAAACCAGCAAATTTGTAAGAAAACATAGTGAATTATACTCTCCTGAAACACTACCTAAAAGAAATTGCCGCAATTTAAATAAATTAAAACTTCCTTTTTCTAAACTGAAATTGGTCACATCTAGCCCACACTACATGTCAATAAAAATATATAACCAACTCCCAAATAACATAAAAAACGAGGATAAACTAAGCCTGTTTAGCAAGAAACTAAAATCATTCCTGTTAAATAAATGCTACTATAGTATGAGAGAATTTTTTGAAGATACATAATATCTCTTTTGTGTATGTGATTGTAAATCTTTAATTAGTATGTGTATGTCAGATAGATTTTTTAATATGTAAAATAATTAATGAATTAATAGGAATATATGTAAATAATATGTACAATTTTAGAATAGATTAGTATGTAGCCCTATGTGGAACTATGTTGCTGTGCCCTAACAGGGCGTCACATGAACAGCCTTATATTTAAGAACACCTGTACCTGCTATGTGATATGCAATAAATGATTTCAATTTCAATTTCAATTTCTATTTTTCGCACTTGTATCGTAATGTACTATTAAATAATATATCAGTAGTAAGGTTTTTGCCACAAAACAAATCGATTGTTATTTCTTTGTGTGTCTTCAATAGGTGCGTTTACTTCGTCGGCTAAAAACGGTGAAATCTTTCTTTGCATTTTGCAATTCTTTGAAAATTCCCATTTCCTTCGCTACCAAAGGAAGTCCTTTACTTTATCGAACCCAAATAAAACAAACACTTACCTTATATAAACACATTTCTTGAATGGGAGGTATTTTAACCTCGAAATAACGTAATTTGTGCCTTGTAGCGTTTTATTTACGGTTGGTTTTCGAATGTCTGTAATATCGTAAATGAACTTCGGTTTTAAAATAGTTTGTTTATAGAAATTATGAAAGAATACAGCCAATATTGAATTTGTATCGAATCACGTGAAAGCTCTTATAATGAAATAAAATATTTAGTTTTCAGGGGAATTTTATTTTTAAGTATTTTTTCTACACGTCGACTGTAATGCTTTAATTAAGATTTGTATACCAAACTATAATTGCGTACTTTTCATGTATCAACTCAACTATAAGATTCATTTCGATACGCTGTAGACAACTATAAAAAAATATCAATTACGTGCCGCCACGCTCCCATAGAAAAGATGAAACGGGTGCGGGGCGGGAGTCGCGCCTTGATGTCTACATTTTTGTCTACTGAGATAGTAATATCAGTAATTAGTTAGGTTTTATATTAAAAACGTTTTATTTTAGATAACTCGTAGAAAAAGTATTGTAATCAAGCTTTTCGTACCTTACTTTCTTCTCGTACCTTACTTAGGCAACTCAGCAAGCTTCGTTGCCTACACCCGGTACTCGACTGAAAAGCTCTCTATTATATCACGATTGTATAAAATACTATTATACTTCTATTTATATTAGTTTTTATGTAAAATTGTGTAAATAGCTGAAGTGGTTGTGCGGCGTTACCAGGCTAGACAAAATCTGCAACGAGTACGTGCGAGGCAGCCTGGGCTTGCGTGACATCGCCGACAAGATGAAGATAGTTTATTATTCAAGTAGGCATATTACAATGCGCTTATGAACGTCAAATAAAGCTACACCGGCTCTAACCCTACACCTCTGACCCGAGATTTAAATCCCCCCTCAATTGGAAGAGGGTACCCCAATATGGACCGGCAAGAAATCAGACGGGACACATCTTTTCAAAACATTACATCTTATAATTAACATGCATTAAATAAGAAAAAAAAATAGGTTACTATAGAAATCATGCAATTGCAGGAGACAAAATGCAGGAGAGTAGGCTGTGAAGATATGGCCACGTAAGGAGGAGACCACCAAATAGCACTACGACTTCCCATCCCCGGTAAAAGAGGCAGAGGTAAACTAAAAACAAGTTTTTATTTAAAAAAAAAATTACAAAAAATACAATATTGTAAGTACCTTAATCTGTTTCGCCAAACTGTAAAGCAGGTTTTTGGCGATTTGCTCCAAAATAATGGTAAACTAAATCATCATCATCATCATCTCAGCCATAAGACGTCCACTGCTGAACATAGGCCTCCCCCTTGGACCTCCACATGTACCGGTTGGAAGCGACCCACATCCAGCGTCTTCCGGCGACCTTAATAAGGTCGTCTGTCCATCTTGTGGGTGGACGTCCTACGCTGCGCTTGCTAGTCCGTGGTCTCCACTCGAGCACTTTTCGACCCCATCGGTCATCTTCTCTGCGTGCAATGTGGCCTGCCCATTGCCACTTCAGCTTGCTAATCCGGTGGGCTATGTCGGTGACTTTAGTTCGTCTACGGATCTCCTCGTTTCTGATTCGATCACGTAGAGAAACTAAATAGGTACACTAAAAATCGAGTAAGTAGCATCATAAGCATACTTAGGAACATACTTATAAGTATCTTAAAACTATTTAGCGAGACGGCATCACACACAACTGACCATGCGTAGCTCTTACCTCGTCGAGATAAGGTCTACGTACGGCCACCCAACGATGGAATGACCTAGTGCTAAAAGATTGAGTGCAAACTCTCCGAAAACGATGTCAAGGATAGGGCGAAGTGGAAGCGAAAGACACAGAAAGCTGACTCCATCACCTTATGGGATACACAACGTGTTATACCAGCCACTGAAAGTGGGGTACACGTTGTATAGACCATACTGGGCAACTTTTACTATTAACTTTTTCTCGGGTCAGAGGTGTAGGGTTAGAGCCGGTGTAGCTTTATTTGACGTTCATAAGCGCATTGTAATATGCCTACTTGAATAATGAACTATCTTTAACTTTATTTTTTATCTTTATTAAATCTTTAATTATAATAAACACAAATGGGTGGAAAAACAATTAAAAACTTATAAATAAAAAAATTGTCCCAGATCGAGACCGCTTGGCAGGGTGCCCAGAAGGCTGGCTGCATTGCCCCTCTGGATAGCAATGCTTATCCGCTGGGCGAAGTACAGGCCAGCCCTCTGGTCACCCGAAGCCTCTATAAGGCGTTTTGCTAACTCCTTATAGAGGCGGCGCGCGCTAGGCCCCCACGGCCCTAGGGTTTCAACCCCAAACGCCGCAAATATGTAACTACTGCCGAGGTTGACATACTTGCGACGCTTGAGGCTTTCGGCCGAGGATGCGGCCGCACCAGCGTCAACTTTGGTGCCTGGAATATGGGACGGTGCCAGGGTATCTACGCATGTAGCATCCCAGACAAGGGGCCGTCCCATACTAAATCTTTATTAAATAAATTCCGAAATTGCGAAAACAAATTTGACCCTTACATACATTTTGGCTGGTTGATGTTGAATCTTGTATGCGAGACTTAATTTTTTTATTGCGATTTTGGGGCTGGTCTCATAGTAAAATTTGCTGAGTATGACCTATACAACGTGTACCCACCCCACTTTCAGTGGCTGGTGTACTCGTAACACCTTGTATAGCTTGGAAGACAGAGAGCTTCCATTGTGAGATTTGTGAGCCTCCCAGCAGTGGGATGATTATAGCCTAGGTATTATCTACATCATGATTTTGTGTGAATGTCACTTTGTCAATCGTCAAAAATGTCAAATGTTTTTATTAAATAAAAAAATAATTAATTAAATTACACTTTTATTTATATAGCAACTTTTATTCTACATTATATCAGCTTTCATAGAACACCTCATTTTTAAAAATCTGATAAGAACTTGTCGACTAAAAATTAAAAATTAAAATTATTATTTAAAATTTGAAACCCGGGATCGCCATCTTTGTGACGTCACAGTTATACCCCCCACACTCTTGGAAAGTGACAAGTCTTTATTTCGTACTCAGTAAAGTCTACCGAACACAACGATACCAACTATCGGTAGTAAACTGTTCAGTCACATCGAATAGTGTATCACCCTCGGGCCGCCTGTACTAATTTGATTCTACTTCCCGTGTACTCAAATTTTTCTTATAAACCTGCTATCTATTGTACAGTCACCATCAGATATTACAGGAGCGGCCAAGATGCTCACAAATATCTGAACACGCCATAGAAAAGAGTAATTTTTTTGGCGTAAAACAATTTTCTTCTACTTTTTCCTAATTAGAACATGATACCGAATATGACCTTAAACGGATCCCTGCTATTTTTGACACCCTGTACACTTCTTTTTTTACCATTACATAATAAAACTGAATATATTAGGGTAATTAAATAAAATATTATTTTTTTAAACTCGAACAGCTTTTGTTACAGTTCACATTTTTAGTACGAGTATTAATCTCGTGTTGTTGAACAAACATTATAAAATATTGTTCACAAGCATGAAGCCCATAAAGTAGATATCTAGTTGCATTCTAGTAAATAGAAATCCTTTGTAAAAGACACGTTAAAGAAATATATTATGATCAGCTCGCTTCACCGAGCTCTCTCCATCGAGGCAAGAAAATCGTTCTCGAAGAAATATCGAATTCCTTTTAGAGTCTGTTTACTTTCAATCACTTTCGCAACCTCGTACCTACATAAAACATGTTTATTATAAGGCGAACTCTATGACATTTGTATTAAAGTTGGTTTTATAATGATTATGTGCAGTGAGATGAGAAATTTTGGAAATGTTTAGGCAATTTACACGCCTAGTAACGAGGTATATCGATACGGGCCCTTATATGACGTGTTTATAAATAAAACGTTGTTAGATATAACAATCTAGGCTCTATTTATCACATTAGGTATATTTAGATTTAGAAATATTTCAAATGTGGAGAAGGGAGGGTCGCTATTTCAAATTTATAGATATTGGACCCGGGTACGTTCTTAAACTACGTCCAAATAGAGGTATGGGCATTGTGAATGTCATCTCGCTTTGTGTGGCAGGGCACAGCGCAGCGGATGTCATTCCAGACCTTACAGAAAACCGCAGCCAAATATCACTAGATCCTACTCATAGTATTGTCTGGCAACTTTACTGCCGGTGAGTTAAGTTGCCAGAGCTCAAGGAGGGGGGCGGGGGGGATTTGAAGTCGGCAACGCGCATGTAACTCCTCTGGAGTTGCGAGCGTAAAAAGGCTACGGAGACTGCTTGCCATCAGGCGGGCCGTGTGCTTGTTTGCCACCGACGTAGTATCCAAAAAAAAAACAGTGGAGAAATTCAGGGGAGGTTTATGCCCAACACGACAGCCTCCAAAGAATATTAGTAATAATAATGAAGGTGCGAGTTGTGGAAAGTGGAATCTTGAGCGTTGCGAGGGTTTGCAGGAGCGAGAGTTAAAGAATCTTTGCTACAGAGTGAAAAACAAAAAAATCACCAATCCGACGCCAGGAAAATACTGATTGTAAAACATTACAAATCAAGTTGAAATGAATGTTATTAAATATGTATTATTCAAAATCATCACTTAAATTTGACGATCGGTTTGGCCTAGTGGGTAGTGACCCTGCCTACGAAGCTGATGGTCCCGGGTTCAAATCCTGGTAAGGGAATTTATTCGTGTGATGAGCATGGATATTTGTTCCTGAGTCATGGGTGTTTTCTATGTATTTAAGTATTTATATATTATATATATCGTTGTCTAAGTACCCTCAACGCAAACCTTATTGAGCTTACTGTGGGACTTAGTCAATTTGTGTAATAATGTCCTGTAATATTTATTTTTGAACAAACAAGCCTTTACGAGCCGGTGTGGAGAAATAGTTATTTGTTTTACAAGGGTGCAAAGTTGTTTAACCACTCGTGCTAATATTGATACCCGAGCAAGCGAAATATTCCAAAATTGAGCGTAGCGAGTGGTTCGAGAAGTGGAATCCTGAGCGTTGCGAGGGTTTCAAGGCGCAAGGGTTAAACAAACTTTGCCTCCGAGTAAAACACAACATTTTTCACCACAGCAATGCGACGAAAATAAAATACTATTCTGTAGTCTTCTTTATTTATTAGACTTTGCTTATACTATATTAAACCTGTATAACCCTACTTAAAATACAACGGTTGCAAAAAATACTATTCTAAATTCCCGCGTAAAATGTGTTTCATATTGAATTCGTACAATAAGTCGCAACTCGGCTCTGCCCAAAAGCCGGGCTTCTGAAGATTTGTTGAAATGCCCTTTTCAATAAACCCCTTTTATGAAATCCAACTTGAATGTTGTTTCATGCTTGGATACTCGCATTTTGTTGCTGTTGCGTTGGATAAATATTGATATAGGTCCTGAAGTTTCTTCAAACTTAAATGAAGGTTTATAGATATAAAGAAATAAAGATGTGGGTAATAACAGTTTTAACGAAATAGCGAAACTTTAAGTTTGCACAAAATTGTACAATACGATTTTTTTTTATACTACGTCGGCGGCAAACAAGCATCTTATCTTATCTTCTAATTTCCGGGGGCCATTGCGGATACACTTCGACCCATAGGGATCTTTTGTGTAGTTGCCCCCTAAGGAAAGACCCATTAGCTACTCAAGAGCCTTTTTAACCATTTCCATGTGTCGGATGATGGAGCTTATGGGTAGCCTTTTGAATTCCTTTGGTTCCAGATAGCCTGCTCCAAAGTCCTTCATTCTTTGTCTGGCGAGCGCGTGACATTCACACATTAGGTGTGTTACTGTCTCTCCCTCTTCACCACACATTCGACAATCGGTGTTGTCAGAGTGTCCCATCCTAGCCAAAACCCCTTTGACCCCATAATGGCCCGTAAACACACCTGTTATAATTTGGAGTTGTCTCCTGCTAAGTTTCCATAGCTTTTTGCTCCAACCGGAGTCTACTTCTTGTATGAAGAGCTTTGAGTGCTTTAGACCCGTCAGACTGTCCCATTCTTTTTGGTGTCTGGTCTTAGTGTGGTCTTTGATAGCCGTTATAATGGTTCCCTGTGAGAGCCCCACGAATGGTTCCGGACCTATGTGGTTAGGTACTTGCGGATCCGGCTCTGGCAAGTTCATCTGTATTTTCATTGCCTATGAATCCCTCGTGCCCTGGAATGGCAAACAAGCATACGGCCCGGCTGATGGTAAGCAGTCTCCGTAGCCTATGTATGCCTGCAACTCCAGAGGAGTTACATGCGCGTTGCCGACCCTAACATCCGCACCCTCGTTGAGCTATGGCAACCTTACTCACCGGCAGGAACACAACACTATGTGTAGGGTCTAGTGTTATTTGGCTGAGGTTTTCTGTAAGGTGGAGGTACTACCCCAGTTGGGCTCTGCTCTAGATCTGGAATGACATCCGCTGTGCTGTGCCCTACCACACAAAGCGAGATAACAATCACAATGCCCAAACCTTTCTTTTGGACGTAGTTTAAGGACGTACCCGGGTCCAAAACTTTCACTTCATTTCACATGCACCGATCAGCGTGAGCGATCTTTAAGGTCTTATCAAAACCAGTATCCCTTATCAAAAATCATAACCAATTATTGAATCTGAATCTGGCTCCTAGTCTATGTCGCGACATTACTGCAACATTGACGCAGACATTATAGATGTGCAAAACGCTTTACTGAATTGAAAAGATTGATTCATATCTTTCGTTCGCGGAGATATATATCACTCATTTCGCTCAGTGAATCTCTAGAGTAAATAAGATGGTGGATCACGCGACACGATCCCGCCATGTTTTCCCGATAACCTCCGAACCGCTCCGTAACGGCTGTTTCGCATATTCTCATCGTCTCACTCGTTTGGCTTGGCCGAATCATTCGGCACGAGTGGGAATGAGCAAGCAAGTAACACTGACATCGATAAGTTACTGAGGGAGTTAAAGCTCAAGTGAGTGAGTTCAGTCAAAAGATATAGTTCATTTAAATCACTCGTAAACAATACATCTTTAGCAAGCATTGGCACTGTCAATCTCCTTTATAAAATGAGTTTTGAATGTTTCCATGATTCAATGCATTAACAAAAAGCTAGAAACTCGTTGCAAATGTCAAGCAAATATATATTTTCCATTCAAAAGACTTACTAAGAAGAAAAAAAAAACCTTACTTAAGAGTTACTGAGGGAGTTAAAGCTCAAGTGAGTTGAAGAGTGAGTGAGTTCAGTCAAAAGATATAGTTCATTTAAATCACTCGTAAACAATACATCTTTAGCAGGCATTGACACTGTCAATCTCCTTTATAAAATGAGTTTTATTCGCTATTATTATTGCTTACTGTACTAAACAATGTTTGCATTGTTTGCATGATTCAATGCCTTAACAAAAAGCTAGAAACTCGTTGCAAATGTCAAGCAAATATATATTTTCCATTCAAAAAAGCCTTACTAAGAAGAAAAAAGCCTTACTAAGAAAAAAAAAGCCTTACTTAAGAGTTACTGAGGGAGTTAAAGCTCAAGTGAGTTGAAGAGTGAGTGAGTTCAGTCAAAAGATATAGTTCATTTAAATCACTCGTAAACAATACATCTTCAGCAAGCATTGGCACTGTCAATCTCCTTTATAAAATGAGTTTTATTCGCTATAATTATTGCTTACCAAAAAATGTTTGCATGATACGATGCATTAACAAAAAGCTAGAAACTCGTTGCAAATGTCAAGCAAATATATATTTTCCATTCAAAAAAGCCTTTGCGAAGTAAAGAGCGTATCTGAAAATACACCATGCATGCTCTTGCAAATTATTCAAAGAGAAACTACAGTATCCAAACATCAACTGTAAGCTGCACTTTATGAGGCAGAGAGAGATTCAGATTTACTTGATACCATTTTGAACCGGTTTTGATAATACCTTGACGATCGTCTTTCACTTAGTTCCGCATGCACCAGTCAGCGTGAGCGATCTTCAAGGTCATTACAAAATAAGATCAAAACCGTAAAAAGTTGTTGGATCCGAATCGGAATCTTGTCTGTTACACGGAAAAGCAGTCAGGACTTGTCTCATAAGGCATCTCGCTCGCACTTATCATACTAATCATAAATCGTACTTACAGCACTGAATATACTAGCAAGAGACGCAAAGATATTGTCTACCCACAAAACATTCATAGGAGATATGTTTTTTCTATGAGATTTTTCATTGCTCTGGGTCTTTTTGGAAGTGTATAGGCTGAATTATTATTTATTATTAGGTACACATAAACATAAGGTAGGTAAACATATAAACGTTTGTCGATAGGAGTGTCACTTTATTGTTTATTTGTCATTATCTTTCAGTACTGTCAAATCGTTGTTGCTCCCGCGATAATGATGTATTGGTGACATGTATTGTATGACACGATTAAATATCGTAGTACCTGGGCGACCGAGCTTTGCTCGGTTATAACTATTTATTGTAAGATGATGGTGTATAGGTGATAATCTTAACTACATTTTTTTACTAAATTAAACTTGTCTATAACAATAAAAATTAAAAAATTAAATATAAACTTGAACATATAAAAAAAAAAGTTAATCACCGGGCGAGATTCGAACCCGTAACACTCGTTTAGCAGTCCGCGTCTTAACCCGCTGGACCAGACGGACAGTGGCCGGCAACACGAAATTAGCGACCATATTCTGCGTCGAAAGAAAAACGCATGAAAACTCGAAAACACGCGGTTTCCCAAACATAAGATTAATCTAGATCGATTGTTGGTAATCGATTGAGGTTTTTGGGGGTACCCAAATACCTCCATATACCAAATTTCAGCAAAATCGTTAGAGCCGTTTCCGAGATCCCGGAAATATATATACAAGAATTGCTCGTTTAAAGGTATAAGATTAAAATAAGATAAAAACCTTATTAAATAGTAAAAACAGAATCGCCTCCTGCACTTTATGAGGTAGGAGTGCATTTTAACGTACATGCGATAAAATATAGTTCGCACGGCGCTCGCAATTAGAGCTCCGAGCCGACGTCAAATACATTTACCCTAAAAGCGAGCGGGATTGTTCGGAAACAAAAAATCTGGGAATGTGTAATACCAATTTACAAAACCAATGTACCAAGCACAAGTATAAGCAAATTATTTCAAAAACATAAAACAGTATTTTTTTCTAAATTAAAATATTAAATAATACCTATCGCATGTACAACGGGGAGTGCTCCGAGAAATTGTTCGGATTAATCCCTGCCGCTTCTTTTGGCCATCGCCCTACGCGACAACATTTCCACCCTCACCACTTAGATGGTTGGCAGTCCTCAACTGTGCGTTTTCTTCCAGGAACTTTCTGCCTCGCACAGCTAAACTGTGGAATGAACTGTCGCCTGCGGTATTTCCGGACCGATACGACCTTCAAACCTTCAAGAAAAGAGCGTACTCCCATCTTAAAGGCCGGCACCGCACTTACAACCCCTGTGGTGTTGCAGGTGTTCATGGACGGCGGTAATCGCTTACCATCAGGTGATCCGTCTGCTCGTTTGCCTCCTCTACCATAAAAAAAAAACCTGTATTTCTACATTTTATCTAATTTCTTTTAAGGGTCTGTTTCACAATTTTCAAGTATTTAAAGTATTGGATACCTAATTAACAAATAAATTAACTGCCAGATAAAACCACCTTAAGTTGAAAAGGTATTGTTAAGCTTATTTGAAGATTGTGAAATGCCAATGATGACTTTATTCGCCAGATAAGTTGCAAGTAGCTTATTCAAGACTTGGACATTGTGAAACAGGCAACAGGCCTTAAATATAATTCTTCTTCCTCGCGTTGTCCCGGCATTTTTGCCACGGCTCATGGGAGTCTGGGGTCCGCTTGGCAACTAATCCTAAGAATTGACTTAGACACTAGTTTTTACGAAAGCGACTGCCATCTGACCTTCCAAACCAGAGGGTAAACTAAGCCTTATAGAGATTACTCCGGTTTACTCACGATGTATTCCTTCACCGAAAAGCGACTGGTAAATATCAAATGACATTTTGTACAAGTAAGTTACGAACGTATGAGTGATATTCCGATACGTAAACATATACAAATCGGAATAAGTCCCCAGTGCCAACTGTACTATGAGAATATCGCCCGCGCAAGTTACAAACTAAAGTCTTCAAAGAACCACGCTGCACTTCGACTTCTCAAACTAAAATAATCTCTGCTGCTCAAAACATAAAGAACATTGAAGTTTTGGTTTCTAAAACCAAGTTACTAACACTAGTTTTTGTTATATTTTATGCGAAAACACTGTAACTCAAGTTACTGTATTTTGTAGCGTCATACTTTTTGAGAGAAATCCTGAATTTACTATTACCTGATATATATAACTCATATAAATGATGACGACCGGTTTGGCCTAGTGGCCCTGCCTACGAAGCTGATGGTCCCGGGTTCAAATCCTGGTAAGGGCATTTATTCGTGTGATGAGCATGGATATTTGTTCCTGAGTCATGGGTATTTTCTATTTATTTAAGTATTTATAAATATTTATATATTATACTCGTATATATCGTTTTGTCTAAGTACCCTCAACACAAGCCTTATTGAGCTTACTGTGGGACTTAGTCAATTTGTGTAATACTGTCGTATAATATTTATTTCCTTTATTTATTCATCTTCATATGTTAGGCTTTTACTATATGAATTTAAAAGTAAAATACAAAAACACGTACAAAAACACAAAAACATATAAACATATTATAAAAAACCTAACCTAGGGTGCCGCCAGCAGCGGGGCAAGGCCCAAGCTCAGGGCCGCAGAGAGAGGAACCGAATATTTATTTATTATTATTATTATATAACTCATATATAAAACTTAAGAACTTTAAAATAAAAAATACAATAGTCTGTCTGTGTGTACTGACATTAGAATGATATTTCTTCTTCATCTTCCTCGCGTTGTCTCGGTATTTTGCCACGGCTCACGGGAACCTGGGGTTCGTTTGGCAACTTATACCTAGAATTGGCGTAGGTACTTTATTACGAAAACGACTGCCATCTTACCGTCCAACCTAGAGGGTAAACTAGGCCTTATTGGGATTAGTCTGGTTTCCTCACGATGTTTTCCTTCACCGAAAAGCGACTAGTATATATCAAATAATGTTTCGTACATAAGTTCCGAAAAACTTATTGGTACGAACCGGTAGGCTAACACTTCAAATTCAAATCGAAATGATATTTAAATCATGTTATTTATTTATCGTCCCAATACATGTACGGAGATGTCTCAATAATTAAGTTTTAGACTGAAAGTTAAGTGTTGACTTGAAAATATCGTCGCCAATTTTTGTTCTACAATATTCTGTATTTTACGAGATATTTATTTAAAGTGTTTTATTATAAACAATCAACAAAAATGCTTGATGGGGCCTCCAGTACTAAGCCGGTGCGATGGCAAAAGACCTGACGGGCTGACTCTTGTACCACGGGAAACGGGTAAGTGTCTTCTCTGGGATGCCACGTGTGTCAGCACTTTTGCCGCCTCGCACAATGGCCGGACTGTTCGGACGGCAGGAGCGGCGGCTGAATTTGCGGCACTCCGAAAGCGCGATAAGTACGGCGCTGCTGTCGAGGTAAATGTTTGTCCCGTTGGCGGTGGAGACGTTTGGGTGTTGGTGTGCCAAGGCCAAAATTTTCTTGGGCGAATTGCGGCGGCGGTTGAGGGAGAGGGGTCATTACCCTCGATCCGGGTCATTCCTGATGCAGAGGCTGTCTATCGCGTGGCAACGCGGCGAGCGTGATGGGCACCTTTGCAGCAGGGCTCGGGACGGGTTGTTTCATTAGTTTTTGTATTTGTGTCTTTCTTTTTGTTTAGTTTTACTTCTATTTAGTGTATAGTCCATTTTAATGTTTTTTTTAGAGTAATTAAGAATCTAATGGTTTTTGTTAAATATAAGTAATAAAAGTAATGGGATCAACCAAAATCTATACCCCTAGTGTAAATAAATTCGATTTCGAAACGTGACGTACGCGTTTGCGTTTAGTCTCATTTTGTATTGGATTTAGAAAGAGCGCGCCAAGCGGGACGTTTTGGAAACTCAAAATCCTATACAAAATGAGACTTAACGCAAACGCGTTCGTCACGTTATGATGTCGATCAAATTTACACTAGGGGTACTGTTTATCTATTTCCCACAAGTATGACATTATCCTTAACTTTCCACGTAAAAGGCGACTCTCAAGTCAATCCTATAAAATAGCAGTTTTTGAGATACAATGGTTTGCATAGCATGGTACCGTAGGATCAACTATAGTCCCTATGGTAGTATAAATAAGGTCCATAGCGACAGTTTATAGTTTTATAGCGGGGACCGGCTTACGGTCTTTCGTAGTTTTATATTTTAACACTTGAGTTTTACGACATTTTATTTGGGTCTAAAATGGTGCTTAGGGATTTAACTTAGAAAAAGTTTTGGAGATAAAATTATTAGCAGCATATTTTCTAGAGAAGCTTTACGTGAAAATGTATATTGAAAATTAAAATACATAAATGTACAAGAATATTTGTTTGGTTTTTCTTTAAAAAAATTGAAACGTAACTTTGTTAGGTTCTTTTACATCAAAGTACTTAATAATTTATGTATTTCTTCTCAATTATAAGTCAAAACGATTTTGTAGAGTTGTTTAGTATGGAGATATAAATAAAAATAAATAAATAAAGTTTTATTTTCAGGCATCACGTACATTAGTACACCCATATCACACTAAAAAGAATTGCTTAAAACTAAAATAAAAGTAAAACAAAAGTAAAACAAGTAAAATAATAAATGAATACTATTTTTTGTTCTCGTTTTCATGCACTGAGAGCCAGTGCCTAAACATATTACAATTAATATTGCGGTACACCGACATGAGGATGGTATTATGCGAGCGGCGCATCCCCTCCCAGAAAGAAGCAATGCGCGCGCGTACCACTGCGAAGAAGTCAGGGATTCTGGCTTGTGCGAACATGGTGGAGGCACTGCAGGAACGCGGCAGCCCCATCAGAGTCCGGAATATATTATTATACTGCACACGGATGGTGCCGTACGATTTCCTGCTGTACCTGACCCACAGTTGACAGGTGTAGAAAGAGAGACAATATGCATTAAATAATGTATATTTGACTCCCCTGCTACACCCGGCAAACCTGCGGGCTATCATGTTGCCACGAACAGCCAGAGCTCTTCTTTCTCGTTCTATGTCACTGTCGTCCCTCATGTCGTCCGTCAGTATATGGCCAAGATATTTGAACCGCTGCACAATACGCAGCTTCTCTCCATTTAATTTGACTTCCGGTATGTTCTCCGGACCCCTTCCAGCCTTAAAAATCATCAGCTCTGTCTTAGCCACATTGTAAATCAGCCCATGAGAATTTACATAATTTTCACAGACTGAAACCAGCTTTCTCAGACCCTTGATGGAGGGGCTGAGAAGCACCATATCGTCAGCGTAGCTGAGACTGTTAATACAGACGTCACCCACGTGACAACCGACTCCAGTGCCCCTCAGCCTCCCCATCAAGTCATTGACGTAAAGGTTAAAGAGGTCCGGAGAAGTAAGTCCACCCTGGCGTACCCCGCATTCTAATCTATAGCTATTAGATGTCGTGTCGCCCCATTTCACACAGTTGGATTGGTTTCCGTACCAGTACTCGAAAACGCGTACCAAGTCCTCAGGTACTCCCGAGCCGCGCATTTTACCCCACAGAATGTCATAATTCACAAGGTCAAATGCACGGCTAAGGTCGAGAAAGCATGCGTAGACCGATGTATTGTTACTTACGTAATGGTCCACAGCATGTTTCAGACTTACGATCGCGGAATCGGTCGAGAGACCGGGACGGAAACCAAATTGCGCGTCGTCTATTTTGAGAGTCTTAAGTAGGCTTGGCTGCAGCAAACGTTCAAATATCTTGCCCACCACCGTTCCAAGGGAGATTGGTCGGTAGTTAGCCGATGATGATAAATCTCCTGTTCGGTTCTTGACAATCGGGACGACAATGGTACGTATCATGTCTTCAGGAAGATAAGAGTACCGCAAACATAAATTGAATAGAGTACAAAGTTTCCCATAGATAACGTCACCTGCAAAAAGTATGTGCTCAAGGCTAAGGTCATCATGGCCTGGCGATTTGCCCCGCTTCATGTTTCTAACTATCTTCGCGATTTCTTCAGCAGAGAAACGAACAGGGTGCTGTGGTTTAGCATTGACGGTTCTATGGCGCATATCCCTAAGCACACACTCGGGCACAGGTCTTGGTGAAACTTTGAACCTATAACTAAAGATATCGGCTATAAGCGCCGGTTGCTGGGCGCCGTCCACGCTTACTGGTAACTGAGCTTTAAAACTGTGCTTCTTAATTTCATTCCAAAATTTTGTAAAGTTCTTGTTCTTCCTAGACGCGGCTAAAATATCCAATTTTACTTTTTCTTCATTTTTTTGACACCATCTTAGTTTATTTTTGAAGTGTCTACGACTAGCGCACATATTTTCAAACAATTGGCCTGTGGAAGGCTTACCAGCGGCAATCCAACAATTAAAATGCAGTCTAAATGCACTGTGACTTTCCTTAACATGAAAATTCCAGCCAGGTACAGTCTGTTTCAAACTTCTCTTTGTTAAACGAGAACATTTCGTTTTCTTAGCTCCTATGGTTAAAATTGATATAATATTAGAATATAAATTATCAATATAAATTAAATGGTCATTTAAAAATTTACAGGTACTTAAAGTATCACAGTCGAGTGCGTTATCGCAATAATTACATTTAAAACTATCATTTATTTGAGATAATGACTTGTCACAGAATAAGAGATAGTCTCTGATTTGCTGGTCGTTCCTTATCCCCCAGCGCACTCCTGTCCGCCCGGCGTCACATCTAGCGGCGTATTGTCTTTGAGCTCGGTCCAGATCGCATACAACGCGTAACGGAAAGTGGTCCGACCACGATACATCATTAATGACATTCACATCTATGATAGTGTCCGATGCAGCTTGTGTAGCAACGCAGTGATCCAACCATCTGTAAGCATTGTTAGCCTCACTAATGAATGTGAACGAACTAGAGTCTATGCCTAGCTTTTCAATATCCGCGCATAACCACTTTTCTTCCGCACAGAAACTCAGGAGCTCCCGACCGAAGTTTGCACTTGGGTGTGCGTTAAAGTCGCCCAGTAAGAAAGCCACTTGCATATCGCTCTCCTCTATTATTGCGCTAGCAGCCGCGAGGCAGCTCGTAAATTCCTCGAGATTGTCAGGATGGTCTGTAGGCATATAGATGTTTAAAATCAGTACTGAGCGGGCGTCTAACTCGATACGAATAGCATTTATTCTATCACTTGAGCACTTGATTACAGCAACATTCGGAAACCTAGATTTCCTCCACAATATGGCCAGCCCGCCATATGGCCGGCCCCGCAATACACCGGCGGACGTGTCAACAGATGACGTCGCTGTACACGCGAAGTCCGGGTCTATGCCGTGCACGAAGTCAAGGTCGTGCGGGAGAAGCCATGTTTCTTGGCAGGCCACGATATCGGACCCTTTGCACAGTTCTCGCACATAAGCCACTGATCTCTTAATCGATTTACAGTTGTATGAAACCATAATTGTCTTATTAGTCTTATTATTATTATTATTATTATTCTTACTGGGTGTACTATTCATAATTAAATGTGTGAAGACAGTTTAACTTTGTTCGTCGTTTGGTCCGACTTAACATATCGCTCTCGATAAATACGATACTTGATTCCTATTGGCCAAAAAGTATTACTCAAAAATGTGCTCAACTTGTCTTTACGTATAATAATTTTGAAAGATTTAAATGTGGTTTCATATTTCTGCTTCAGCATTTGGATTTCAATACATTCTTCGCCTTTTTCCTGCACATACTCTTTTAGGTCTTGTTCGCTTGATGACATCGCCAGCCTGGACACATATATAGCTGCAGGAATCTCAGCTACAACAATTTTTGTAGAACTTGGCGCAGATCCACACATATTACCCTTGTGTTTCGACCGTTTTTTAGGCTCCACTAAAGTGAAGTCATCCTCCTGAGACGACCTATTTTGGATCTTAATTGCACTACGAGTACTGTTCATATTTGTCTGGCTAATGAGCTTATCTCGATAACTGAATGCAGGATGGGCCGTGACGCCGTCAGCAATATTGCAGGTGCGGGTGAGCGCTCGAGATCGCTGTGACGTAGGCGAGTCAACCGGTTTCTCGTGCGGCTCCCGGGGCGAGCTTGGCACATGTACCACCGTGTTATCAGCCGTGGAATGCGCGTCGGTGCGTTGTTTCTGGTGTTTATTTAATTTCTTGCCATTATTCAAGTTATGACGTTTTTTCGGAGTGCTAGAATGCGGCTTAGATGCAACCTTTGAACTGGTGTTATTGAGCAGCTGCTTTATCTCTTCTATATCGGATTTCAAACCATCGATATCGGTGGAACAGCTGTTCTGAGTAGTACAGTTTTTTGATTTCAATATTGCTAGCTCGCTTTTTATCACCGCCATTTCCTTTAGAAACGCCGTTACATCTACGTGGTCGAACGTAATTGCAGGAAGCTTCTTTAAAGTTTTGGCAACAAAAATGGGCAAAGTGGATGGTTCACTTTCTTTAATTAATTTAATTATCTCCAAAAGGGATTTTTCTTCTGAACCCTCTTTTCGTCTCATCACTCTCTTGTTTGGGGCTAAAAGTGACATCGCAATGTGACGGGCATCTTCAATCTCTTCCGAAGTATACGCACTTGAGCAGATCTGAAGTAAGGCCTTCTCGTGCAGGATGTCCACTTTATCGGCTATAAAAGCTAACATTTCGTTGATAATAACATTACACACGGAGCACTTGGTATCGCAGTTATTATTTTTTGCGCTCGGATTATTCGTAGCGGCTGCGGACCGCGCACGGGGGGACGTCATCGTGTACGCGCACAACGCACGACGCACGACACGAGACTGGCTGGATATAGGTAACTTTTCGTAAATAAAACTATGCACTAAATACGACATATTTCTGTGTTATTTATTATTTAAATATTATGTCAGTGGCAAACAAGCATACGGCCTCCAGAGGAGTTACATGCATGTTGCTGGCCTTAACCCGCACCCTGGTTGAGCTCTGGAAACCTGAGTTACCGGCAGGAACACAACACTATGAGTAGGGTCTAGTGTTATTTCGCTGCGGTTTTTTGTAAGGTGGAGATACTTCCCTAGCTGTAGATCTGGAATGACATCCGCTGTGCTGTGCCCTACCACACAAAGCGAGATACACAGTGCCCATACCTCTTTTTTAGTAGTTTAAGGACATACCCGGGTCCATTTAAGGACATGTCTCAGATATAGGGTTTCAATTACAAAATTTGTTCCTTATAACTCTGTAGCATCAGTACCATTTATTTCAGCTAAAAACAAACAAAATTGTTATGTTTAATGTCGTTTTAATTTTCATAAAATAGGCCTCGAAGTTTCTAGTAGTGACGAATTTTTCCTCAGTGCCCCATTTGAATGAAACAGTATGTAGATGCACAAGTTCCTTTCCAGAACGGGTATAATGTCCTCAATACAACATTGTCCAGCCCTTGAGTTGGACGAATCGCACTCGACCCTCCGGAGGTCACTCGAGGAATTTACCCGTCCGTAACTTGTATTTTTCTGTCTTACACATGGCTCTAGAGATAGGTGAGACAAAAACGTTCATGGGAATGTCAGCATCTTCTCTGTGACATTACAAAAGTTAATGATATATTTTTCTCTTAAGAATTAGGACATTTTAATATTTTTTTAAAGATAAAGTCCGTTTATTTTATGATGTCCACAGAAAAGACGCATAAATTTAACTCAAAAGTACTAAAAAAGTTTTCGACCATAAGCCTTTACCAACTAACTACAGGCAACAATTTTTTAAGCTGACTAAAGGAGCTATTTGATGATGTTTACCTACCTGTTATGATGGTACTTTACCTAGGGGTCGAGACAAAATGACAATTGATTTTTATCACTTCAAAATAATAGAACACTGCAAAACTGCAGGTGGTCTAATCATATTACAATTAGACATCGACTGTTTCTAGGCAGCTTACCACATGAATATTAATCGACAAAATTCAAACCAAAAAGCAAAATGTATTGGGAAGACAGATGCTACGGAGAGTCACGTGACTAATTTTTCTTCGAATTTGGACTTCGCTTTTTGGGGGTATACATACCCAACAAAAAACTAAAAGTTGTTAATGGTTTCTGAATTTGAACCATCTTCACCTTCATGTTCACCGATTACTCCGACACCCGTGGTCCGATTTGAGTATTTTTTTTTTCGTTTCAAAGGAGTTATTACCAAGTTGGTCCTATTTTAATTTAGTTCTGATCTGATGATGGGATCCATGAGGAATTGAGGGAACTCCTCATTTTTAAAGACGTGTATGGTGATTTGAGTGTTTTCTTAAGCAAATCGAGCATTTTCTCTCATAAACCATCAATTTGATGAAGTCGATCTGATGATGATGATTTTTTGATGGTAATGGTGATGATTTTAGAGTCATTATAGTTAATATATGGTTGGGATAGGAACTGCAGCGTGCCGATGTCGCGGGCTATGTCACTATCAATTTCCGTAATACATTGCGTTAATGTCAATCCCATATTACCGTCACAATAAGTTAATCCGTCGCTCATTTTGTCGAGTAAATTTACCTATCGCCCGCGTCCACAGTAATTACATAAAATGCTAGAGCTAAAGTGATAAATGGATTATAGATTTCCGTAATGTAACACCGTATCTAAGTGTATAAGTCGCCCTGCCGATGCAACTGTGTGTATAAATCTGAAGATCCTCTTGTACTCGTATTATCGTATAAAATGAGGTTTGGGGTCGCGGCCGGCGCTACTCGATATTAATGCGATATACGAGTACGATGACAATGTGGCATGGGTAGGGAAGGCTAGTGATAGGTAAGAATATAGGGCATTTGGCATTGATGATGAATCAAGACTATATTTATTCACGTAGGCTCTAGAATATTAGAAACTGACACTATTTAACAATGCTAAATTATGTTTGTTTTATAACTTAACAACTTTTTCAATTTTGACGGAGATCTTTCCATGTCCTAGGTACCATTGCCACCATTGGAGAGTCAAAGTATAAAAACACCGATTTGACAGAGAAGTGTGGTGGTCTTTAAAAAAAATCTTTGGTATGAGTGGCTAAAATCCACTACGGGTTGCCACGCCACAACAATAAGTACATAGGTAAGTTTTAAGTGTGAGATTTTTACTGTTAAGGCATTTATTGGACAACTCGAAGAATGAAGAAAGAAGCAAAAATAAGGTTTTGGCAAGAAATAACATTTTTGGTACAAGCTTTTATCGCTGACTATACTTTTTTTTCCACCGCTAACTAATAATCATCGAGACAATTCTAACAATGCCAAATACCGTTAGATTACGTTGTTTTATCATAGAGTTCCCATGGCCACCACCTGTCTCCATCATCAGATCAACTCTGTCATCATAATATTGCATTGTAATCTGATTTACATATTTATGCAACGTTTCAGCTCAATTGGAAATCGGAAATTGGGTCAACTGAAGCTTTCAAGATTTGACCCACACTAATTAACCCTTTACCAGGCCAAGGGATATATTCCACCCACATCTTATATCGGTTACCGTAGTCAGGTTTTAACTCCAAACCACCTACAAAATATTTTGTCAATCCCTGAAAATATTATTTTATGATCTTCATTCAGAACACGCTTCTAAATTGCGTAATATATCTTCGGCAGCCGTTTAAATTCACTTGAACGCTAATTTCAGTAAACTACGGAGAAATTCGAACACTTTCCATAATTTCTATGAAACAGAAGTACATAGGTCGAACAATTTTTTGATATTTTGTAGATTTTGAGTGTTGAAAGCTAATGTAATCGTAAACATTGCTAAATATTCATGCATTATTGTGTATGACCAGAATTAGGATGTGGGTTGACATTATCCCATGGCCTTATTAGAGTTTAACTGTGTGGGAGCTATTTTTCCCATGGCCCGGTAAATTGTCTTGTCATGTCATAAAAACTCACGTAAGTAAGTAGTGATTGATATAATGTTTCGTAGGAGATTTGGAGTTAAACCTTGACTATTATAACCGATATAAGATGTGGGTGGAATATATCCCTTGGCCTGATCAAGAATATAATAAGACAAAATCTAGTATGACAGTTCATTACTTAGACAGGCGATGGGATAACCGTAACCCACATTTTTATTTCTGGTTTAAAAAAAGATCTCCGACTTTCATAAATACATTTTTTACAAGGCGTTCAATACGGTTGCAACAGCATATAAAGTACGTATTAAGACACGCTGGTTCTTCGGGGCCTGGTAAAGGGTTAACTGACAAACCTACATACATACTAACAGGGTATGTTAAATCAAAGCTTGTAAAAAATATAAATGTGCACTTCGTGAAACATCCCGTTTACAAAATGCTCCATTCGCAAAACGTCCCGTTTTAAGTATGATTTGCAAAATGACCCTTGAATCACTTCTTAGATTCTACACTGAGCGGAGTTTAAGGCTATCTAATGAAATTCAAACAAAAAAGTCGATTATAAATGTCAAACAAGTACACCAAATAATCCGCAACAGAGTTTCAACGAAGTGTCTGCAGAGAGCCGCGGGCGCGGCAAGTTTCGGAATTCTAAAGTTTGCGGATTCAGCGCCAGCCATGTCGATATTTCAGAACGGACTTGGGAACTAGGTAACTATTTGAAACTATTCGACAATCCTAAAAACTTTTGAAAACATGTTCGAGTTAAGATTACATTAAGATAAGGTTTCTTATATTTGACAGTTGAACCCATAGAACTTATTGGGTTTGAGCCATATTTATTGTGAATATTTACGTCCCGTACTTAGCCACGCTACCATATATTTCATCTTTTGTTTTTTACGAGTCCCCCCCCGGCAAGCTCGACTGAATTTCACCTTCGCATACAAACGGAGTTTCGTGCTCATTTTAAAACTACGTGTTGGATTGTAATGAAACTTTGCACGTACAATTACATGAGGTATATCTAGTCTTGTAATTAGTTTATGTAGCTCCAGATTATAAAATAAACGAAACTGAGCAAAAACAAATTTTGTATGAAAAACTTAAATACGCTGTATTTTATCAATTATGGTCTCTGAATTAACATAAACTAATATACTTTATCATATTGTAAGTACAGAGTTTTAAAGTAATATAGCTAAGCAATGTAACTACGTTTGTAAGGAGAACGGAGCGTGCTGGGGGCTCTTAAAATGATATCTTCAACAAAATAAATAAAAAAACTCAGCAATTTCTATTTTTGTATGATATACGAGGCAAACAAGCAGACGAAAAACTAGATTATAAGCCAGGGACCGGACAACCCTTTCCGCGATAAAAACCTTTCAATGGGCGTCCCATAAACATGGCTAACACATTGAAAGACTGTCCAGTTTGAACTGCAAGCCCATTTATTTGACTAGCCCTTACCGAAAAACTTAGCAATTTAGCAAAAATAAAGCTAGCCCTTTGCAATTGCTTACTGCTATCCTATATGCCTTGCAATCCCTTAATAAGGGTTACCCTTATCATTAAGCGCTTTTTATAAAGCTTTCCCTTTAGTAATGTCGTAGTTGAGCGTTGCGTGAAAGATGGGAGTACGATCTTTTCTTGATGGTTTGAAGATCGCATCGTTCCGGAAATATCGCAGGTGACTTAACTCATTCTGTTAATAGTTTTTTACAGCACCTTAATACAATTGAATGAATATATGTGTAGAAAATGGATAATATTATATGCCAAGGACTGCTCGGCGGACATCAAGAAAAAATTATCACGAACGTTCTAATACTCTCCAAAGTTGTGCCGCAACTCGTTGTAAAAGTATTCAAAATTTCCCCAACGTCGATTCATCGTCCAACTTGTTGTGCAACTAGTTGTACAACTTGTTGCCCACGTAATGAGTTTGAAGCCTAATGGCCAAACTTTATGTAAATTTTATCGATAAATTTTGACAATATTGGTATTTGCAGAGTCCAACGGCGATTTTTGTTTTAATGTTTTCTAAAAGTAAATTTAGTACCTAAGTATGTATTTCGTTTTTAGTTTCACTTTTTAGTTTCACTTAAGGCAATAATAAAATAATTGCATTGAAAGGTTGCAACTGAACATTCGATAGTGCCCAAGTAATAAAACCTCGTTAAAATCATCTCGATGTTTCAACAGATAACTTTATAAAATTGTTTGATTATGCTCCAAGTGAAATCAGACCTGATCAGGCTTCAGAATTTAACCCCACAGTTGGAAGAATTAGGCTGAGAAGAGACCAGGCTTTTATTGTTAGTAGCGCACACTGTACTGCAAACTTTATGTCACCTACATACCTACTGTATTCTGGCTAATAAATAATTTGTATTTATATTTTGTATTTGAGATCCGCCTTCTTTATATACCGACTCCGTTTTAAGACATTACAAGTCATCCCAGACGTTGCGCTGAACCTCCCCGGAACATTCACCCTGATCCTACTCAACGCTGCAACGATCATCTGCTATAGGTGTTTTAGAATTTAGTTAACCTCGCGACAAGCTTTTATGAACATATAAATTGTGTATGAGGTTATAAGTTGATGATTAAAATTTTAAAGGAAAATTTTATTTTTTTCTTTTTAGAGCATTTAAATAAAAGCTTTTATTTAAAAAAAAAAATACTTTTATTTTATTTTTTACTTTTTAGTTATTTTGAGTTACTCTCAACAATCCCTTTCATTTGATACCCATATTGTAGAAGTGCATTAAAAATAACAATTCCGCCATCTTGGATGTTCCGCCATATTGGATTTAGAATAACGTCACATATTTTTTCGAGTTACTGTCAACAATCCCTTTCATTTGATACCCATATTGTAGAAGTGCATTAAAAATAACTATTCCGCCATCTTGAATGGTCCGCCATGTTGGATAAAATGACGTCACATAATTTATCATGCATTGTCATCCAATCTAAACGTGTATACAAAATTTCAGCTCAATCGGCTGAAGATATCTGCTTCAAAATTGAGTTGCAAGATTCCACCCGAACAAACATACATACATACATTGCAAGTTAAATTTTATATAATAATAATAATAAATAATAATAATTTAGCCTATATACGTCCCACTGCTGGGCACAGGCCTCCTCTCATGCGCGAGAGGGCTCGGGCTATAGTCCCCACGCTAGCCCAATGCGGATTGGGGACTTCACATACACCTTTGAATTTCTTCGCAGATGCATGCAGGTTTCCTCACGATGTTTTCCTTCACCGAAAAGCAAGTGGTAAATATCAAATGATATTTCGTACATAAGTTCCGAAAAAACTCATTGGTACGAGCCAGGATTTGAACCCACGACCTCCGGATTGAAAGTCGGACGTCATATCCACTCGGCCACCACCGCTTACATAATAAATAAATAAAAAGTCAATTTTATAACTAGTCTGTAATAGACAAAAGGAGCAAAAATTATTGATTCCGATTCAGTGAACACCAAAGAAATTCTAGCTGATTTCAATTTATTTATATCGATCTCAATCTCATTATAAAACCTAATTAAATTGACACACTTATATCGCTAACAAGCCTTAATAGAGAGGCCGATGAAAGTTGTCGCGAGGGAATTTCTTAATTAAAATGATGTCGAGGCGTTGACATTTTGCTGAGGCTATGAGAAAAATATTTTTAGATGTGCTTATTAAGTTATTTCAGGTTTTTATAATACTTTGTCATGTCACTTACTTACTCAATTAATAAGTAGGAAAATAATAGGTATTTTAGTGTTTCTCTAATTTGTTTAAGGATCATTCCACGAATTTGTCTACCGCTACCCCGTACAAACATGCATTTTCTGAGAATTTGCAGGTATTCCTTACTGCTAACATATTCATTTAAATTGTATAGTCTAAAAAGCCATTATAATCTGTATGAAATGTTCAAGGTAACTAATGTATTGAATTTGATATTTATTAATACCCTATCCGTGTAAATAGCTTTGCAAATAACACATTATAGATATCAGCTTAGAATAAATTTAAAAGTAGAAAAATTACTGCCTTGTGTGAGACTTGAACTCACGGCCCCTGGACCGATACTGCACACATTACATTACAGTACCTGGGCGACCGAGCTTTGCTCGATTATAACGTATAACTATTTATTGTAATATGGTGGTGTATAGGTGATAATCTTAACTACATTTTTTTACTAAATTAAACTTGTCTAAAACAATAAAAATTATATATAAACTTGAACATATAAAAAAAAAAGTTAATCACCGGGCGAGATTCGAACCCGTAACACTCGTTTCTAGCCGTCCGCGTCTTAACCCGCTGGACCAGACGGACAGTGGCCGGCATCATGAAATTAGCGACCATATTCTGCGTCGAAAGAAAAACGCATGAAAACTCGAAAACACGCGTTTTCCCAAATATAAGACTAATCTAGATCGATTGTTTACCCCCAAAAACCCCCATACCAAATTTTCAGCAAAATCGTTAGAGCCGTTTCCGAGATCCCGGAAATATATATACATATATATATATACAAGAATTGCTCGTTTAAAGGTATAAGATTTTAACACATTGTGTTTTTTTTTATGGAAGATAGGCAGGCGTTTGACCATATTTGACTTTTCTCCGAAGTTAAGAATGGGTATAGTAAGTTATCCATAAAAGATAGACATAATTATACCATCGCAGACATGTTCGTTGACCAATAAAAGAGAGAGAACCCTACACTACATTATGTTGTCATATCACAAATGAATTAGGCAGCGTTTTCGATTAAAGCTACAAGACAGCGTATTTTTTTTCCGCCGTCATTAGTAAACATTGTCATATTTTAACCAATTTACACAAAATAAACACCTAAAGCTTTCTCTAGAAACACTATTGATAATTTAAAAGTTTCGATTTAAAAGTGCTTGTTGCTAGGCCTATTTGAATAAAGAATATATTGACTTTGACTTTGATTAATAGGTAAAAACCGCAAGAAAATTCATATTTTGAGTTTATCCCGAACATACAATCGTACGACAACGGTTTTATTTTATAAGGTGTATCTATCTTCTCTTCTATCGTAATCGAAAAGATTAAAGATTATTAAACGCCAGGTTATTTAGGAAAATATATATTTTCCAATAAATCGATCTATCATTTTCAATATAACGTCGAGCTCGAGCGTCAACGCGGTGATGGTGAAGGCTTTCGTAGAGTTGTCAAAGAGCTTTGTGTAGTAACTGGAAGGAGATTTACGCCAAGTTTTCTTTGAAGTTTTTTATCCAACGACATATATCCAACGAGAAAAAATTGTACTTAACTGCTTCGTAATTTTTAATAAAATACTTAATTTTACGAATAAAGTTCTGATTCTGATTCTGATATCGATGCGAGTTCTTATGATTATATTTTGAACAACAGTTACTAAAATAATTTAAATTACCATAGACAAATAGCCAATCTTATCATCATCATCTTTTTATTAACTGAGGCACACCTCAGGCCACAGCCTGTAAGATAAGCAAATAACTTAAATATAGATAATACTCCTCAATCGATAACATTTTTTTTATAACTTTAAAAATATGAATTCTTTTGAATTTCTATTTTTCATACAAGTTAAATATTACCTTCAATGTACGCTGTCATCATCATCAATGTAATTGACGTACCTTGTCACGCTTCAAACATAACACAATTCGCAATACATTCCGTCTTAGAATAAGCTTTGAAATTTGCGAAAAATCAAAATACAAGTTATTTTTTAAAGTCGCTGAAAAAATGTTGGCCAGTTTGAGGAGTACAGACTACTTTTAATTTTTTGCTCATGTTACAGGCCACAGCCACACCCGGTACATACCTAATTACCTACCCACAAACAGACAGACATGACGACGTTATAAGATACTAGCTTCAGCCCGCAACTTTGGCTGCGTGAATTGATAATGACGGTTGATTCTTATCAATTATCATTCATCTTCAAATACTGACGCCTTAAACTATCTCCACACCAAATTTCATCTAAATCAGTTCTGCAGTTTAAGCTTGAAGAGGGTTACCTCTAAGTAAGTTCGTAAGTCTGTTAAGACAGAAACACAAATTTACTTTCACATTTATAATATTATTAAAGGTTATTATACTAGGCATAATCGTTTCCAGTACGAGAATAAATCAGATTCCTTGTAAACTCCTTCCTAATCTCAGAGACATCCGACGAAGCATCCTGCTGCCAACGTTCTAAATATAACTTAGTACTGAGGTTGTACAATTTCCTGTCGCACTTATTTATCTGTGCCCAATGATGCTATATAACATATAACTACAGATGGGTTATAAAAAAAACATTTATTTCGGATGATATGGATATTGGATGATATTTTTTAGTTACAAAAAAATAGCATATTTGATACAATTTTCTCTACAATAAAAGTTAACTAATCGTGTAACGGCAACTACAGAAATGAAGACGATACCATGAATAACCAGTTCACCAAACAATACTTTCATGAGCTTCGTAATTACTGAGATAAATGAAGATAACTCATGCCAAAATTTACCATGCGTCGTGTTAACCAATCGCAACCCGTGATTGTACCTGTGTGGCTACCAGGGCTCGGAACCGGTTTATTTTTAATCCCGAAATAGCCCGAAATATTTTATTTATTTTATACTCTTTACGTAGGACTGGATCATGTATTTAGGTAACAACTTCGCATTATTAGATAGTCCTATTAAAAATGAAATAATAAACCAAAGAACGAAAAAGAACGTAATAATACCGGTATTTTTTGTATGAAGAAAAAACCGGTTCCGAGCCTTGGTGGCTACCACCAGTTCGGCTCTGACATAAACGCTATAGAGAACGTAACTTACTTTCCATGCATCTCGCTCGTACTCGCATATAAGTGCCAGCGAGATGTATAGAAAGTAAATTAACTACGTTCTCGATAGCATATAATTATGTCAGTTTTGACACTGTCAGTGACTTATGGTGCGGGTACTGTACGCAACCACATTTAATATATTTTAAACAGCTACTCGGCTGTTAGATTTGATCTAAGTATTAAACAAACAAAAAAGAAGTTTAAAAACCACAAGAATGGTCTAAGAATGTATGACAGTATTAAACACACTTACTAAACTTTCTCAGGAGCACATAATAAAAAAAAAACAGAAGGTCCGTTCTCGCCGTTCTTGAAAATACATACCTAAACTTGCCCGACTCACTAGGGTTGCTTCTGTATTAATTTCGAATTTTAAAAAGGAGTAGGTAATATAAGTTTACAGACATACATACATCGATTCGTTTATACATACATCTTATTATGTTTACACTCCTTAGAGACTGCATTTTGACGTACATGACAGTAGGTAGGCACCCCGTAGCGGCGGGGACGTCAAGTGAGCAACGCGCGCACAGCCCGACTAAACTCTGCCCGAGAGTGCCCGAGAACGCCTGTAAATGTCACGTCTGTGTGCGTGCGGCGAAAATGGCACTTTGTACTGAGCGAACTCTCTGCTCCGGGGCGCGCCGCCGCTATTTACTTTGTGTCAGGAGGCTACGTTTTTTTTTTATACTACGTCGGTGGCAAACAAGCATACGGCCTGCCTGATGGTAAGCAGTCTCCGTAGCCTATGTACACCTGCAACTCCAGAGGAGTTACATGCGCGTTGCCGACCCTAACACCACCCCCCTCGTTGAGCTCTGGCAACCTTACTCACTGGCAGGAACACAACACTATGAGTAGGGTCAAGTGTTATTTGGCTGCGGTTTTCTGTAAGGTGGAGGTACTTCCCCAGTTGGGCTCTGCTCTAGATCTGGAATGACATCTGCTGTGCTGTGACCTACCACACAAGGCGAGATGACATTCACATTGCCCATACCTCTCTTTTGGACGTAGATTAAGGACATACCCGGGTCGAACGGGTACTTTTTCCAGGCATTCTCAAATAGTTCACAGGCCAACTTTAATCGTAATAACGTCAGTGCAGGCTTCAACAATCTCGTCCATGAATATTCAGACAATGAAGTTGAAGGCTGTATTTAAAATTCAAGTTGGAGATATCCTGGTGTTCTGATTGGTTGGCAGAAAATCGAACTATTCGTGAACCAGTGTCAGTGACTATCAATGATGTTATTCATCTATAAGTAGATAGGTTATACTATATCTGTGGCTTTAGTACGGTTGCATTTTTATCACTTGTCACTACAGCTGTCACTTTCACACATACATACTTGTTAGAACGTGACAAGCAAAGTGGCAAGTGATATAAATGCGACCGTGCTACAACCGCTGCTTGGTGAAAATACAAATTAAATTGAAGTTTAGTTTTTTATTGTGTTTATTGTATTATTTAGTTTGCTATTTAGTTTATTTTTTGCACCTCCTAATTAGTTAATTTAAGTTTCATTTCTCCACTACCTAAAGGTTGTCTGGAAGAGATCGCTCTGTAGCGATAACGCCGCCTGTTGTTTACCTCTATCTTCATGTTTTTTATGTGTTTCCATGTACATTTTTTTCAGAGGTTGTGCAATAAAGAGGATTTGTATTGTACTTCAATAAGTTAAAAGTTACGAGTAAAAATTTAAAGCTGAAAATATATACAAACAAATCGCTCTCTGCAGATGCCGGCGGTGCGAACGTGCCCATGACAATCCTTCTGTGCTCCATATAGTTTTCATCACCTAGCTTCGAATGAATTTATTTTTGTTGATTTTCGCATACAAAACTCATACTCGTTGTTGAACATAAACTTGTCCCCTCAGTGTTAGCAACGTGTACATTTTTTTAGAAGTATAATTTCATAGAAGCTTGACTTTAAAAATAATACTTACACTCTACAAAGGTAGATATAATAATGTGGAAAACACACCAAACGTTTTTCATTATAAAACGATACATTTGTGCAACTTAATTAAAGTTCCAAGAAATAGTTATTGCGTTGGAAAATGATTCATATTACTAGGAATCTGTTACAATGCGTTGCTTCTATTATACAATACAATGGAGCGACATATTCATTGTTAGTTGGCAACATTTTGCTGCGCATCACAAATAATACAAATATAGTGATGTGTATTGAAGGTTCTTACGTAAACTCAGTGTCAGTTATTTATTTAAAAAGGCCAAGTGAAACTTAGTAGACATAAGAATGATATTTAGATCATTGTGTTGTCATCAGTCGCCCGTGCCGTGCATCTTGTTCGCGCCGAAACATATTCGGACACGTATGACCGAAACTATCATTTCGGCTTGCTGGGCGCGGACGCGGGCGACGTTCAAGTCTGTATTATATCGTCAGGTGACAACCAAAACTCACTAATTATACACCACAGGTTTATAGCCATTGTGAACCATATTTGTACCAAAATAAGTTCGATAGATAGAGAGATAGAATATTCTTTATTGGCACACCTTGCTAATAGATAAAACTTAAAAAAAAAACCATTTGATTAATGACCAGACATAGAAGTTTTTGTGGCGAAAACGAGTGCTTGAGAAAATGAAACATCGAAAAATAATAACATCCATAACTCAATCATAGATTAGTCATTAAAAGATGTAAATTCTACTTGCTGTAATTTACCGGGAAATTTCAAGACTACAAATCAATTACAAATCCGACCATAATTTATTTATTACATATAATATAACAATTCAATCTATATACGTCCCACTGCTGGGCACAGGCCTCCTCTCATGTGCGAGAGGGCTGGAGGGATATATTAAGTATTTAAAAATTAAAACGTAAACTGTAGAATACAGTGTCAAAAAATAAGAAAATTACCAATGGGTGTATAAAAGAAGATATCGAACGTGTTGTGTATTTCACAGTAACTATCTTTTTATACAATGTTAAAAATATATAACGCTAAGGTAACATCGATAATAGACATGTCGATATTAAATTTTATCAATCACTTTATTTTGCCACAAAAACTTCATTCTATATCTGTTAATGACAGAGGCAGACAACAGGCGGTCTTATCGCTATAGATTGATCGATATCGGACGATTTTTGTTTAATATTTTTTTTGTGTCTAGTGAGTTTTGATTGTCACCTGACGATATTATGTACTTATATTTTCACCGCCCGATATTTATCTGTCCATCAATTCCATGTATAAGTGGGGCTAGACACATTATCTTTATCTATAACGGATTTAACCATTCTTTAGTCAACACCCGCTAATACATTGTAGCTATTTGTAAAGTTCAGCGATCAGTTTACTAAAAGCAATTACCGAAAAACATCACGCTCTATGAGCACCCCTTTGACATAAGCAAAATCATCATAAATTTGATGGAAAGAAGCCATGTTTTGAAAAGAAGATATAACCAACTTTCCGTAACGTAGTACTTCTTGTATTTCTTAGGAAAAAATGGATTCGGAAAATTGATCTTATACTAATATAAGTATAAGATATATCGATGTCAAGTCTTCCGTTAGCTAGCGAGCGTTCAAAGGCACATTCCATCCAGGCTATCATTCCGGCTCGCTGCGCGCGGACACGGGCGACGTCCATGTCTGTATTATATAATGTTCTTATGTTTATAAGTATTTTTAACGTCGGATATCTATCTGTAGCTGGACATAATTCGGAAGTAGGTATAAGTAATAATAGATCAGAAGTGTTTTTATTTATACAAATTATTTTACCCAGCGGACAACAAGTAGGTGGAGTAGCTTCATCTTTCAATAAAACGATTTGCCCAATTTCTAAATTGGTCCTTCTCTGGAGTGACTTGCTTCTTAGTTGCAGCTCACTGTAATAATTGTTATAAAACTGTATCCAAAACTATAATGAAATCACCATGTCGTGTGCAGAATAGCAAAAGCAATATACTCGTATTGAAGTATTCCATGTACAAAATATGACAACAGTCACACAGCTCAAATAGAATCCAAAGAGTCTATTAACTAAAGGGTTTTATATATATATCAATATAGGTGGCGCTGCTATCTATTATTAGGATATCAAAACACAACAAAAACTTTTGTTTTATTTGAGTAATTTTGTGATATATGTTTAATCTATTTTCTGCTTAATAAGAATACTAGGCTCAGTTAGAGATATCTAAAATTGAAGAACCAATAAAACAATGAGCCGGTGGTAAATAATATTGGCATTATTAGGAATGTCAAAAACTGAGCATTTTATAAAGGCCTCGAATTCAGTATCCCCTCAATCTGGAATTCAGTATCCCCTCAATCTGGAATTCAGTATCCCCTCAATCTGGAATTCAGTTTCCCCTCAATCGAGAACTGTGTTAAAGAACTCGTAAGTTAATCTGACATTACCAAAATATCTTTTCAGAAAACTTTTAACCGACATAAATCCAGCCTCGTAAATTCCACCCATGTAGTTCCGAAAAACTCATTGGTACGATCCGGGATTCGAATTCGCATCCTCCAGATTGAAAGCCACACGGGTTCACCACTAGGCTACCAGCGTCCTACGCGCAGCAGGAAGCATACGAAAGGTCTGACACTTTATAAGCAGCTGTTTACACGGTGGATCAAGTCGGGCGGCGCACACATCCATCTGCATACATAAGCCCGGCTGGTTTGAGCCATTGTGTAAACAACCCCTAACTATGTCAATGCAGTAAAGACAGTTTTGAATGATTCACGGTTAGTTTCACTAGACTTAAATTAAAATAAATAAATAAATATTATAGGACATTATTACACAAATTGACTAAGTCCCACAGTAAGCTCAATAAGGCTTGTGTTGAGGGTACTTAGACAACCATATAAATATAATATATAAATACTTAAATACATAGAAAATACCCATTGTATTGTATTGTATTGTATTGTATTGTATTTATTTATTTGCAAAGAATAAGTAGGTACAAAAGTGTCTTAGGTGGTAAGTGACAATTGGTTGCTTATTCTGCTATTTGTACTAAACAGGTTGTACTAGCATGCAAAAATCTTAAAACTACTACAACTCTGGCTGTATATCTTCAGAGAGGAAATCATTTACACTATAATAGCTTTTATCAGATAATAGCTTCATTAATATGTTTCTAAATCTATGTACAGGCAGTTCTCTTATAGATTTTGGTAACTTGTTAAAAAGTTTCATGCACATAACGAAACAATGATTCGAATATAATGCTGTCCTGGGAACACAATTATGAACCAACCTTCCAGGATCCCGTTGATTTCTGGTAGAGGCGCTTTCAGCTGTTGTAAATAAATACATATGCCTCTTTACAAACATGCAGATTTCTAAGATGTATAAACATGGCAGCGGTAAGATCCTAAGTCTTTTGAAAGATGGTTTGCATGTCTTGTATGGGGCTAGATTACAAATAGCACGTATACATTTTTTCTGTGCTACGAATGCAATGTTAAAATTCGTACAGTTTCCCCACAAAATAAGCCCATATCTTAACACTGAACTAATATACCCATGATACGCGGTTAACGCCGTATGTAAACCCGATGAGCGTCTTAACTTGCGTAGTACATAAACAAATCTATTTAGTTTACAACGAATCTTTTCTATTTGTGCTTGCCAATCCAAGTGTTTATCTAAAACTATCCCTAAGAAACTTACATTTTGCACTTCTTGAATTGACTCATCTCCGTAGTTTACATGACTCAGGAACAAATACCCATGCTCATCACACGAATAAATGCCCTTACCAGGATTTGAACCCGGGACCATCAGCTTCATAGGCAGGGTCACTACCCACTAGGCCAGACCGGTCGTCAATATTGACCGGGATATAAACCGTGATTACCTTTTTTATTGTTGTTTGTGTTGTTAGTGTTTTGTATTGTTTTGTTTTTTTGTGGTTTGTTGTGTTTATATTGTTTTTTATATTGCTTTTATATTATTTAACAATATTTTTTAGTTTAATATTAATAACTTTTATAGTTGTATGCGGACACGTACATACCTAAGCTAAGAATAGTCAAATATTTAACGATTTCAAAATTTGATTAAAATAACTTTATGCCAAAAATATAATTTTTGGTACAAGCTTTTATCGCTGACTGTCCTTTTTTTACCACAAACATCTAGTACTCGTCGAGGCAATTCTAAAAACCTTAAACACAATCAGGTTGCTTTGTTTCATCACAGAGTTCTTATAACCTCCAGTCTCCATCATCAGATCAGCTCCATGTCTTCATAATATTACATTGTCACCCGACTTACATATGAATGCCAAATTTTAGCTGAATCGAAGTGATATTGGTTGCCTGATTCGAGCTGCTTCTGTCAATTATACGACATACAAACGATATCTAAATGAGAACTTATCTAAACCAGAACTTATCGTTATCGTATTTCATTCTTCGGCCGTCAGTTGCGTTTTTGGATAACGACTTCAATTTTTATATATTATATTTATATTATTTTATTTATTTAAATTAGTAATAAAGTTCAAAATTTGCCATACAAATTGCAAGCCCTTTCGGCGCGCCCCCGACCGGCCCGAGTACAATTTTCTTTAGTCAACAAAACGGTAGAATAACCTAAACTATTGGAAATTATTGAAAATTTTCCTTGTAATCGAAGTTACCCTTTGGTGTATAACCACATAAATGTCCATTTTTATCCTCGACTATACCGACTCAATAAATTGCCTCGGATTGCAATGGATCACTTTATGCCCTTGTTGTACAATCCACTATTTCAGTACGGCAGTCTAATCTAAGAATATAACTAGATAATATATCAAAAGTAATCCGCTCCGTAAAATGTGACGAGCATAACCCAATAGCTTGTTACGGAGCGTTGATAAGAGTTTATGGCCTTCAGCGCAGCTCCGCCTCACAGCACCCGTGCACCACCCTGTATACTGTCAAATGCCGTCAATCATAGCCATCATTTTTAGTGAGGAATGGAATGTAGTGGTAATACAACAGTCGCGTAATACCACCCTGTATACTATCAAACATCGTCAATCATGGCGTCAATCAGAGCGATCGCTAAAATAGCCATCATATCTAACGAGGAATGGAATAATGTACTTTACAGTAAATATGGTGCTATTTTACCGCACTAGTTCGAAAATTAGCATATTACGTTACTGTGTCGAACATTTAAAGGGCCATATGTACTGTAAAACGTTGTACGATACATGTGCGAATAGGTAATTCGCGACTCGTGTCGATTTAAAACACTCCCTTCGGTCGTGTTTTAATTTATCGCCACTCGTTTCGAATTTCCTATTTTTCGCACTTGTATCGTAATGTACTATTACAGCACTCGTGAAATACACATGTACTTAAGTATGCTATCAGACATCGTCAATCAAGGCACCATCTAACAAGCATTATAATTATTATAACCAGCGAATAGCATATATAATATACCTATGACCAAAGGTGTGATATTTAGCCGAGTCACACCTCGTTTCAAGAATTCTAAGTATTGAAAAAACAATAAAAATAAATGAACAGTCACTACATTTTAGCTACTAATCAGTCAAATTTACTGTCTTTTCGGAGCAATAAAATTTACTGTTTTGTTCGATAGGCTCATATGGAACTGTTTAAAGCATTAAATGTTAATGCAATTTCAATTGTTTTAAATGTTTTTTTTTCTCAGTGAACTCATCGCTTAACTTTCTTCATATCCCAACCGGACCAGCTATGAAAACAATTTGTTTTGATAACTGAACGTGCCTCGCGTCCTTAACACTGATACCCATCATAATACAGTTTATAAAACATTTCTCTCCAAGGAATCCAGCGATTCCTTTGTGGTATTCCAACTTCCATTTTCTAATAAAGATAACTATACTTTTTCAAAAATGAACCTTATATCTTTAAGAGTAAGGTTTTTCTTCTGACGAAGGAAAAAGTAAAGTTGTGTCACATAGGGAGTTGTGTGAGCTCTTCGCTGTTTCTGATGCATTTTGTGCCGTGTGAATGAGCTTTGGAACAAAGCTTATGAATACGGCCAAATCAACTTTTATGAACTCAGGCAATATCGATATTATATTATATGACAAAAGAAGGTCATTTTATGTTTTATGTGGTTGTTCAAAGAAGGCTTGTTTTCATTTTTCGTAACGGTAAAAAAGTGTGCAACATATTCATATTTATTATTAAGTGGAATGTGGTTAACCGCTTCTCCATAGAAATGTGGTCCCCATTTTCCTCTTAGGATATTAACATTATGGAAAATATTGGTACACAATTTTATGTATATTAACCACTATCTTTACTATGTGGCTTGTTTTTTTCGATATTATTAATTAATATAAGAGTTGGAGCGAAAAGCAAATATCGAATTTTTGGAAGCGATATTGGAATGATATCGCTTTGATGTCATGTCAGTGCACGTTCAAATTGGCCTGATAAAGTTACAGCCCACAATGTATAAAGGTAGCGGTAGAATTAAGTCATTTTATACTCGTATAGCGTCTATTCAAGCCCTTTCAAACATTGCTGACTGAGGGAAAGTGTGAGGACCCTTGAGGTCGAAAATCCATCGTGGCCAACATAAGGGTCCTCCTGATTTGACAGAACGCAACTTCGGATCCTTAAGATCGGCTGAAGGCCACATTATTGATGTTTTTCCTCGTTAATTTTAAGACTAGTTATTTAAGTACGGTAATGAAATAAAATAGAAATGGATGGGACATATGATGCGCTCCAAAACTGACCAACATTTGTACAGCGACCGACTTTAAAAGTAACTTTATTTATTTGTGAAAGTTTATTCATAGACGCAATTTATTGCGAATTTTGATTGTGTATAAAGTGTGACAAGGAAAGTCATTTACAATAGTTATCTAAATTGTATTTCTTTATTTATTTAATGCATGTTAATTATAAGATGTAATGTTTTGAAAAGATGTGTCCCGCCGATTTTCTTGCCGGTTCATATTGGGATACCGTCCTCCAATTGAGGGGGGATTTAAATCTCGGGTCAGAGGTGTAGAGTTAGAGCCGGTGTAGCTTTATTTTCGTTCATAAGCGCATTGTAATATGCCTACTTGAATAATAAACTATCTTTATCTTTACAATGTATGTATGAATAATATATATTTTTTAAAGTTATTAAACAAAAGTTTTATCGTTTGAGGAGTACAATATATGTTTTATATATTTGCTCGTGATACAGGCCAAGGACCGGTATATTGTGCCCAAAATGTTCCTAACACCAAATTTAGACGGTACGTGTCAGATATACATCATATAATCATAGAGTATTTGGTGGTAAATCTTAAGCTTCTACAAATAAGGTACCTGATAATCCTGCCTCGTGTCAAGTAATGCCGACTGTGGGGGCCGATTCGCGTGTAACAATTTGGTATGGGTTTCATATTATTTTGATACGACCTTGAGCGGCTCAGGACGACTTCTTCCACAATCCTATTTCGTCACCTTCTTAAATCATCCACAATGTCTCAAAAAGCGTCAACTATCTTTCCTCGGTCCGCTGTGCGGAGATGCATCTCCTTGTTCCACCACCTTCATCATCAAAATTTTATAGCAACTCTTTTACTTTTCGTGCTGTTCGGTTGTGGAATGCTTTGCCATTAGACATTAGACGTGCTAAATCCCTTCCCGTTTTCAAAAATCTTTTGAAGACTCATTACCTTTCGCTGCCTTAACTTGGC